>NW_019154096.1:11110689-11807274 GCF_002288905.1 Enhydra lutris kenyoni | reverse complement strand
ACTATGCAGCCATCAAAAGAAATGAAATCTTGCCATTTGTGATGACGTGGATGGAACTAGAGGGTATCATGCTTAGTGAGATAAGTTAATCGGAGAAAGACAACTATCGTATGAGCTCCCTGATATGAGGAAGTGGAGATGCAACATGGGGGATTTGGGGGGTAGGTAAAGAAAATAATGAAAGAATATGGGATCGGGAGGGAGACAAACCATAAAAGACCCAATCTCAAAAAACAGACTGAGGGTTGCTGGGGGGAGGGGGGTCGGGAGAGGGTGATGGGGATATGGACATTGGGGAGTGTATGTGCTATGGTGAGTGCTGTGAAATATGTAAACCTGGCAATTCACAGACCTGTACCCCTAGGGATAAAAATACATTGTATGTTTATAAAAAAAATTTAAAAATTAATAAAAAAGGGGCGCCTGGGTGGCTCAGTGGGTTAAGCCGCTGCCTTCGGCTCAGGTCACGATCTCAGGGCCCTGGGATCGAGTCCCGCATCGGGCTCTCTGCTCAGCAGGGAGCCTGCTTCCCTTCCTCTCTCTCTGCCTGCTTCTCTGCCTACTTGTGATCTCTGTCTATCAAATAAATTAAAAAAAAATTAATGAAAAGAAAAGAAATGAGAGGTGATCACAATCCACAAGATGAACAATTCTGGGTGGCAAGCCATGACTTGCCAATGGTTCCAGAGGAAATGAGTCCATGTTACCTACCACGGCAACACTGACAACTGTGCACTTGTATGCAGTTTTTCTCTTTTGTCTCACTCTATTCGTACTTCTCAGGATCACTTACCACACCTATATTCGAGTTGGGTGCTGTCTTAGAAGAACACAAACTAAATCAGAGGATTGTATATTCACTTGAATAACAGTGACACTTTTTTTTTTTTTTTTGCCCAAGAATAAAATGAAAATCTCTACCAAAAATTTAAAAAAGGATGTTTTTGTTATGTAGAGAATGCTGAGTAGACAGGTACTTTCATTTAAAACATTGAAGATCTTGTTCCGTGATTATCTGCTTTCACTTTGCTGACAGAAGTCAGGTACCTGTTAAAGGTTCTTCCTATACTTTTGGTTCATTTATTCATTCATTTGTTCTGCTTGCAGCTAGTTGGCCTTGCTAAATCTGAAACTGCCAGTCCCAATCTTTCAACAGTTCTGGAGTTTTTTCAGGTTGCTTAAAAAATGGTCTTACCTCCTCTGTACAGGCTTCTTCCACACCAATTAGACATCAGTTAGATAAACTTTGTTTTATATTTATAATTTTTTGTCTCTATAATGCATTTAGATGCTTTTCTTTATTTTGTTACTAATTTGTGTTACTAATTGTTACATTTGTCACATACATTTGTTACTAATCTCTTGTTTTATCATTCATTTCTTAATTTTTGTTCTTAATTTTCAAGCAGATACAGTGACCTTAGTCTATGTTATTTGGATTTTTGTTGTTATTCTGGGCTACGCTTTGAGTTTGTCTTTTCTCACCATAATACAATATATATAGGCCTTTTGTCTGTGTTGGAAAGCTTCACGCTTTCCATCTTTGCAGGGCTGGATCCTTTATCACACACACTCCTTGTTTCTTTGCATGGTCACATTTGATGGAACTCTATTGAGAATTCTTGTGGCTGGCTACAGAGTTGAGAATATTTGTGTTTACTTCTGTCAGTCACTTGTAGATAGCAGCAGTACAACCTTTAGAAAAAAATGTTTCAAGATATATGTTAATGTTTTTTATGGCTTTCCTCTTTTTAATTCTGCTCTTCGAAGATTTTCTTTCTTTTTCATTAGTATTTCTCAAAGATTTTTTTTTTCCTGTTTTTCAAAAGCACAAGCTTTTGGCATTATTTTAATACTGCTTTAACGTTCTTTTATTATTTTCCTTTCCAAGGTACCATCCTGCAATTCTCTATTGAATTCTGTTTTTATGTGACTTACTTCTTCCAGGAAGATAGTCTTGTCAACCCTTGGATAGTTTCAGCAAAGTTAATCCCTCATTCTTTCTTTACGATGCTAAGATTTGTGAAACTAAGGTTTCACTTTCAATATTCTACCCTACTGTGAAAAGAAAGCTATTCTAGAATAAAAGAATAATATAAAATATATGTGTTCTAGAATGACAAATTATATGATTGGAAAAGAAAGCTATTATAACCATTCTAGGATCTATGGTAGTATACCCCATTCCTATCTTATACAATTTATACACCTTTTTGTATTTCAATTTGTATGTGTCTTTGAGGCAATTTGTGTATATTTTGAAATACAAAGTGCGAAATTAAATAATTTCATTATTATTCCTAGCCCAGTACTTAAATGGATCTTTCGCTACTTTGAACACTGAGCTCTGAGGAATTTAGTATTTGGGTCTTGATATACTTTGTTCTTGAAATGTAGCGTAGCCTAGGCATTAGGTGTCAGTCTCAGGAATTAGTGTCTTTTATGTTTGTTTCAGGCCTTTTTAAATAGTTTTTGGGGGATTGTACATTCTTTTATTTATGTTGTTAAGTTGAATTTATATAACTGTTGACGTAGTTTTAAAATAAACCTTGTTAATGTTCATGGAGCTCTGAAATATACAAAAATTAGTTGTCAGATACCATATTCCCATATGTTTCTAAATTTTAAATTGTCTGGTAGACTTTAGCAAACAGACCTTTATACAAGGCATGCATGATTTCATGTCACCCTGCATTTCTTTGTTATTAAACCATAGTGAAGGAGTTGATAATTATTTAAATGGATAATTACTAAATGCCTAAAATAGTGTTTTGAAATAGAAAACAGGGGTAAACCCAGAACTTTGCTTTCAGAGGATGACCAGACTATTGGAAATAAGAGATTATCGCACGGGGCGCCTGGGTGGCTCAGTGGGTTAAGCCGCTGCCTTCAGCTCTGGTCATGATCTCAGGGTCCTGGGATCGAGCCCCACATCGGGCTCTCTGCTTGACAGGGAGCCTGCTTCCCTCTCTCTCTCGGTCTCTGCCTGCCTCTCTGTCTACTTATGATCTCTCTCTGTCAAATAAATAAATAAAATCTTAAAAAAAAAAAAAGAGATTATCGCACGTAAGCATTATAAAAGAAATAAGCCAAGAAAAAATATATATGTGTGTATATGTATGTGTAATCCAGTGTATAAGAACTTGTTCTGTTTACACCATACTATAAAAAATGATGGAAAAAAACCAATGTGAGTTGGAGTCATCAAAGTAGGGTTTGTTTATGAAAGAAGGATTGAGTTTAAATTTTGCTCTAGATTCTTTGTGTTATGAAATTGTATTGCAAAGATTTCAGGTCTAATCTTAATAACCAATCATAAATAGTAAGCATATCAGTTTCATTAATTAAAATACAAGTTTAAAAAGTAGGTATATTAAATTTTCCAGTTTTTCATGTAAATTTTCAGTGGACAAGAAGTTATGCTTTAGGGGCACCTGGGTGGCTCAGTGGGTTAAAGCCTCTGCCTTCAGCTCAGGTCATGATCTCAGAGTCCTGGGATCGAGCTCCGCTTCTCAGCGGGGAGCCTGCTTCCTCTTCTCTCTCTGCCTGCCTCTCTGCCTACTCCTGATCTCCATCTGTCAAATAGATAAATAAAATCTTAAAAAAAAAAAAAAAGTTATGCTTTATGTAGCTTTGAGGGAAAGAAATACTTTTTAGGGACTGAGGCCAGTCCACCCTCTCCATATCTGTAAGGTCTGGATTATCTGGCTCAGATGCTCTAGAAATAAAAGAGGGATTATATGTTTAGTGAAGTTTGGCTTTATTTCTGGCTGTTTGATTGGATCACTCCATGAGGACAGACTCTGAAGAGCATGTGCAGCTTCGTGTTTGGAGACTCTGTTGTTGGTGATGACTGAGACGCCACTTTGTGTGTCATTATCAACATGAGAAAGGCAAGTTCAATCCCCAAAATACACACACATAAACCAGGCAGAGAGCATGTAGATTGGATGGAGGAAAGAATTACACTGCTCTTCTCAGCTCCAAATCCTGCCGCTCATTACTGGCACTCTTAGCTCCTCTGTCCAGGAACATGTATAACTTCCATCCCCAGGTGAACGCCCAGCAGTGCCTTCATACTTTAAAAAGACTTAGTAAATATTCACTGGGTTATGTTCAGGGAAGATTTCCCAAAAAGCTGCCTCTTGAGCTCAATTTCAAACAAATTGTCCAGAGGCTGATTTCATCATTTATTGAATGTCAGCTATGTGCCGAACATAAATTTAGATAATTAAAAAAAAAAAAAAAAAGAAAGAAAAAAGATGATAAAGACAATGTGAGTTTAAATTTGAAGACAGGAAAGATGACTCTGTTAAGAAACTAATTCCCCGGGTACTGGGGTGGCTCAGTAAGTTAAGCTCTGCCTTCAGCTCAGGGTCTTGGGATGGAGTCCCATGTTGGGCTCTCTGCTCAGCAGGGAGTCTGGTTTTCCCTCTCTCTCTCTTTAAAGTAAATAAATAAAATCTTCAAAAAAAAAATAGGTAGAATACAGTGATCACAATTATGAGCAAGTGCATGTTACACCCACCAGAGCCATCACACAAGCATTTCAGTAACACTAGCATTCCTGGATGGTGATAGTTACCCATCAGAACAGTGTGTACCAACTAGAAACTGATGAACTGCCTTTCCCACGGCTCACTGCTTTTTGGTGTGTGAGTCGCTGAAAGCTCGTGACTTCCTGAGAATGTTGGAAAGCATTTACAACAACGCAGAATTATTGTGCCTGAGTAATATTCTGCTTATCAAGGTTTTAGGGCCGAACACTAACTGCTTGGTGGGGAGCCTGCTTCCCCCTCTCTCTGCCTGCCTCAGTGCCTACTTGTGATCTTTCTCTCTCTGTCAAATAAATGAATGAAATCTTAAAAAAAAAAAAATAGGGAAAAAAAACATCAGCTATGATTTAAAATGTTTATGATAAGGATTGGTGACCAACTTCCCATCAGTTTGCAAAATGAGTATGTTTTTTTAAACAGTACCCTATGACTACCATAATAACTTTAGTTTTAATAATTATGTTGAAAGGTATTCAGAGATACTGGAATGTACAGATGAGAGGAGCTTTACATGAGGTGCCAGAGTCACCCTTGGTGGTAGCAACAGGCTGTTCTTACTCTTTTGAAAAAGAATACAAGAAATCTTATTTGAATAATAAAAAAAAAAGTGGTTATGATCATAAGACATTATTCTGTTTTACCCCTTCCACTATCTCTATCTCATCTCAGGAATTTTCGGGAATTAATTCACTAACTTTAACTCTGTTGTGTGGTGGTGGTCTGAAGAAGTAGGTAGTGAAACAAACTTGAGGTTTATAACAACAAAAAGGAAGGGCTAGTAGATACTGAGGTAGTTCTGATTATCATTGTTATACATTGACTATCTTTTGTATTGAAGAATGACTAAAACTGTGGGGTTCCATGTGCCTCAAGGAAGCAGTTTTGTTTTCTAAGTAATGAAATGGGTTCTGTTTGCTGCTGGATATTCTACAACAGTGTAACCAGTGTGAGTCTACCTGTAATTTACCACTCATGTTGTCCAGCTCGAACAGGTGATATAGTCTGGTGGATGGTAGTGAGGATTTCCATATGAGGTTTACAGTTTCTGGGAAATTTCTTGCCTTGTTTGCTCTTTTTCTGAAAGTGTGTGTTTGCGCGTACGCATGCACATACCCAGTCATATTCCTATAAGGTGCTTCTTTATAGTTGGAGATTAAGTTGATAATTACATGCAGATTCAGAATTGTACTAACTACCAGGTAATTTTTCTGTTAGTATGTATTGATAGTGCACTTCAGCAAACTTTTCTGAGCACCTATGTGCCAGTTACTCTTCCATTTTTTAATAAAAATGTATTTGACATGCAAATATGTTTGTAAATATATGACATGTAAATATATTTGACTTACATAAATTTAAGGTGTAAAACATGTTAATTTGATAGTTGATATACTGTGATTGCCGTTGTAGTGTAGAGGTACCATAATTAGCACCTCTGTCACATTATTTAATTATTATTTCTTTTAGTGGTTAGAATAATTAAGTTCTAAACTCTTAGCAAGTTTGATGGTGATCCTATAGTATTACACTGCATTAGATCTCTAGGGCTTATTTACTACTCCTTGTAAGTTTGTCCACTAAGCAATAGGACTCTAAGCAGTCCTATTTTCCCACCCCTCATCCTTTGGTAATCACCATTGTGTTGTGTTTTCACAAGTTTGGCTTTTTTAGATTCCGCATATAAGTATACCATACTTTACTTGGCCTTTCTCTTCCGACATACCTCACTTAGCATGATTGCTC
Organism: Enhydra lutris kenyoni; assembly: GCF_002288905.1. Classification (NCBI taxonomy): domain Eukaryota; kingdom Metazoa; phylum Chordata; class Mammalia; order Carnivora; family Mustelidae; genus Enhydra; species Enhydra lutris. Next base: position 11,800,975 of record NW_019154096.1, on the reverse strand, counting down.
AAGGTCCATCCACGTTGTCTCAAATGGCAAGATGTTCTTTCACATGGCTGGATGATATTTATGTGTATATACGTGAATATATATGATACGTATGGGTAATAAATAGAACGTAATATATATGCATCACATCTTCTTTATCAGTTCCTCCAATGATGAACATTTATGTTGTTTCCATATCTTGGCTATTGTGAATAATGCTGCAGTGAACATGGGAGTTCAGATATATTTTTGATATATTGTTTTCATTCCCTTTGGGTGTATACACAGCAATAGAGTTGCCAAGTCACGTGGTAGATATGTTTTTAATTTTTTGAGGAACATCTGTATTGTTTTACATATTGGCTGAACCAGTACACAGTGGGAAGGGTCCAGGGAGTATAGCTCAGTGGTAGAGCATTTGACTGCAGTGGGAAGGGTCCCCCTTCCTCCATATCCTCACTGTACTTGTTCCCTCTTCTTGATTCTGGCCAGTCTAACAGGTGTGACTTGATACCTTATGGTGGTTTTGGTTTGACTTTCCCTAATGATGAGTAATGTTGAGCATCTGTTCATGTACCTGGTTGCAATTTGGATGTCTGTGGAGAAATGTCTGTTTAGGTCCTGTGCCCATCTATTTTTTTTTTTTTTTATCATGTTGTTTGTTTTGTTATTGAGTTGTCTGAATTCTTTATGTATTTTGGATATTAACTCCTATTAGATATATCTGATTTGCAAAAATGTTCCCCCCCTTTGTAGGTTGCCTTTTCATTTTGTTACTTGTTTCTTTTGCTGTGCAGAACCTTTTAATTGTTATGTACTCCCATTTGCTGATTTTTGTTTTTGTTCAAAGTTTGTGCTTTTGGTGTTATCTCCAAAAATTCACTGCCAAATCCAATGTGAAGGAGCTTCTTCCCTACATTTTCTTGTTACAGTGTCGGGTCTTGTGTTTCAATCTTTGATCCATTTTGGGTCAATTTCTGTGAGTGCTGTTAAGAGAGCAATCTGATTTCTATGCTCTGCGTGTGTTTTTTCAGTGCTGTCAGCAGCATTTGTTAGAGACTTTTTCTCTTGGGTGTTCTTGGCCCCTTGTGGAATATTAATTGACAGTATATGTGGAAGTTTAATTCTGAGCTCTGTGTTCTATTGTCTTGGTCTCTGTGTCTGCTTTTAAGCTAGTGGCATACTGTTTTTATTACTGTGGAGTGTAGTGTACTCAGAAGTGTGATACCTTCAACTTTGTTCTTCCCCAGTGTTGCTTTGGCTATCCAGGGTCTTTTCTGGTTCCATACAAATTTTAGGTTTGTTTTGTTTTGTTTTGTTTTGTTTTGTTTTTAGTTTCTTTGAAGCAGTTGGAATTTTGATGGGGATTATGTTGAATCTATCTATAGGTGACTTTGGGTAGTATGGACATGGTAACTATTCTTTCAATCCATGAACACAACATGTCTTTCCACTTATTTGTGACTTCTTCAAATTCTTTCAGTAAGGTCTTGTACTTTTCAAAGTACAGATCTTTCACTCCCTTAATTAAATTTATTCCTAGGTATTTTATTGTTTTTGACGCTATTGTAAATAGGATAGTTTTCTTTATCTCATTTTTGGATGTTGCATCATTAATATACAGAAATGCAACTGCTCATCATGTGCAGATTTTATGTCCTGCAACTTTCCTTAAGTTCCGACAGTTTTTGATAGTCTTTGGGATTTTGTATATACAAAATCAAAACATGTGCAAATAATGGCAGTTTTACTTCTTCCTTTCCACGTTGGATGCCTTTTTTGTCTTGATTAAATGCTCTAGGTAGGAATTCCAGTAGTGTATGGTGTAAGGGCCGGGGTGGGGGGAATGGGTATCCTTGTCTTTTTTTTGATCTTAGAGGAAAAGCTTTCAAATTTTCTGTGTTGAGTATAATGTTAATTATGGGTTCGTTGTGTACAGTCTTTATTATGTTGAGTTGTATTCTTTCCATGCCCAATTTCTTGAGGGTTTTAATCAGGAAAGGATGTTGCATTTTGTCAAATGCCTTTTCATCATCTATTGTGATGATCACATGATTTTTTAATCTTTCTTTCTGTTAATGTGCTGTATTACATTGATTGATTTGTGTATGTTCGAACCATCCTTGCATCCCAGGGATAGATCCCGCTTGGTCATGGTGTATAATCATTATTATGTGTTTTAATCTGTTCTGAATTTTTTAATGTGTTCTTGAATTTGGTTTGCCAATATTTTGTTGACATTTTTTGCATTTATATTCATCAGGGATATTGGTCTATAATTTTACTTTCTTGTAGTGGTTCTTTTCTGGCTTAGGTTACATGGTAGTATTGGTGTCATAGAATGAACTTGGAGTGGGCGCCTGGGTGGCTCAGTGGGTTAAAGCCTCTGCCTTTGGCTCAGGTCATGATCCCAGGGTCCCAGGCTCCATGTTGGGCTCTCTGCTCAGCAGGGAGCCTGCTTCCTCCTCTTTCTCTCTCTGCCTGCCTCTCTGCCTACTTGTGATCTCTACCTGTCAAATAAATAAATAAAAATCTTAAAAAAAAAAAAAAAGAATGAACTTGGAGGTGTTCCCCACTCTTCAATTTTTTTGGACTAGTTTGAGAACACTTGGCATTAATTCTTCTTTAAATATTTGGTAGAATTCACCAGTGAAGCCTTCTGTTTCTGGAGTTTTCTGTGTTAGGTTTTTGATTACTTATTCAATTACTTTACTAGTTATTGGTCTGTTCAGATTTTTTTCCTCTTTATTCAGTCTTTGTATATATTGTGTTACTAGAAATTCATCCATTCTTGTATGATATATTTTTTGGCACATAATTATTAATATAGTCTCTTAAGATCCTATATATTTCTGTAGTATCAGTTGATTTCTAATTTTATCTATTTGAGTCTTCTTTTTTAATTAGTCTAGCAAAAGGTTTGTCAATTTTGTTTATCTTTTTAAAAAATGAGCTCTTAATTTCATTGATCCTTTCCATTGTTTTTCTGGTCTATATTTCATTTATTTCTGCTGTGATCATTATTACCTTCTTTCTCCTAACTTTGGACTTAGATCTTTTTCTAGTTCCTTGAGGTATAAAATCAGGCTTTTTAATTTGCGATTTTTCTAATTTTTTAATATATACATTTACCACTATAAACTTTCTTCTCAGAACTGCTTTTCAGCATCCTATAGGATTTGATATATTTCCTTTTCCTTTGTTTCAAGATAATTTTTTATTTTCCTTTTGATTTTTCCTTTGATACAGTGGTTGTTCAGAAGTGTGTTCCTTAGTTTCCTCCTATTTGTAGAATTTTCACTTTTTTTTTTTTTTTTTTTAAGTAGGCTCTATACCCAAAGTAGGGCTCAAACCCACAACCCCAATGTCAAGAGTTGCACACTCCACTGACTGAGCCAGCCACGCACCCCTCAACTTTTACTGATTCCTAGTGCATACCATTGTGGTCAGAAAAGACCCTTAGTATGATTTCAGTCTCCTTAAGTTTGCTAAGATGTTTTGTGTCCTATCACAAGATCTATCCTAGAGAAGGTTTCATGTATACTTGAGAAGAATGTGTATTCTGGTGCTGTTTGTTGGAATGATGTATATATGTCATTTAAACCATTTAGTTTAAGATGTGCTTCAATTTTAGTGTTTCTTTGTTGATTTTCTGTCTGGATCATCTCTCTATGGCTGACAGTAGAGCATTGAAGTTCACTAGTACTTTTGTAGTGTTGTTTCTTTCTCCCTTCATACCTGTTAGTATTTGCTTATTGTATTTAGGTATCCCAGGGGTAAGTGGGTATGTGTTTTCAATTGTTTTATCTTGTTGATATTTCAAACCCTCTATCATTATATCACAGCCTTCTTTGTCTCTTGTTAGTGTTTTTGGCTTGAAGTTTATTGTCTCTGATATAAGTATGGCTACCCTTGCTTTTTATAGATTTCCATTTACATGGAATATCTTCTTCCATCTCTTCACTTTGAATCTTTTTGTGTTGAGAGCTGAAATGAGTCTCTGTAGGCAACATAAACTTGAGTCTTGTTTTAGTTTAGTTTAGTTTTTTTAATCCATTAAGTCACTCTACACCTTTTGATTGAATAATTCAGTCCTTACTTTGTAGTGATTATTGATATATAAGGACTTGCAACTGCCATCTTATTGTTTGCCTTCTCATTCTTTTTCATAGTGATTTGCTCAGTGCTCCCCCACCCTCATTTTGAAGGTTTTGTGAATCTAGTCTGGATTTTTGCAGTGGTTACCATGAGGTTTATGTAAAATATCTCCGAGATAAAACAGGTCATTTTATGCTGAAAGTAGCTTCTCTTTCTTCCTATATAAAGCTCGGCCCTTTTATTCCTCCCCTTTATGTTTTTAATGCCACAGTTCACTGATTTTATGCTCTGAATTTGTTAACAAATTATAGTAGCTGTAGGTTTTAATACTCTTCCTTTAACCTTTACACCTTAGTTAAGTGGCAACAGTGCTAATACAGAGTTCTATAGCAGAGCAGAATGTGTTTTTGGGTCGCTGATTAGCATCTTTTCTTTACAGTTTGAAGAACTCCTTTTAGCATTTCTTGCAAGTCAAGCCTCATGGTAGTAACCTTGCTTTAGCTTTTATCTAGGAAAGCCTTCATTTCTCCTTCATATCTGAAGGGTAGTTTTGCCAAACAAAGTATATTTGGGTGGCAGTCTCTATCTTTCAACACTTTGAGTGTCATTCTACTCTTTCCAGGCCTGCAGAGTTTCTGCTGAGTAATCTGCTGAAAGCCTACTAGGGTTCCTTTTTGCAAGATTACTGTCCTTTCCCTGGCTGCCTGGAAGGTCCCTGATCATTGATTTTTGACAGTTTCATTATAATGTGTTCTGGAAAAGATTTTTTTGCATTGAGATAATAGGCTGTTTTAGTCGTTTTGTGGAATCATACCAATTTCTTCCCAGGTTTGGGAAGTTCCCAGCTATTATTTCTTTTGTCTGCTTCTCCCCCTTTTCTCCTTCTGGTATACCATTTACTCTTATATTTGCCTTTTTGACCTTTCTAATTGAAACTGATAGCTCTTGCTGGGTTTCTTCACTATTTTAAAATCTTAGTTTTCCCTCCTCATCAAACTGAACTATTTCTCTATTCCTATCCTCCAAGTCACTTATTCTCTCTCCCATCTGGTCTGCCTGGTTACTCATGGTTCATTCTCCATCTCATTTATCGAATTCTTCAGTTCTAGAATTTGTTTGGTTCTTCCATATAATTTTAATCTCTTTGGTAAAGAACTGCTGTGTTCATTAATTTTGTTCCTGAGTTCCCTGAATGACCTTTCTGAGTTTTCTTCTAGCTTGTTGAATTTCTTCATGACAACTATTTCAAATTATTTATCAGAGTGCGGTATTCTGTGCCTCTGAGTTCGGTTGCTGGAGAATTATTTTCTTTTTTGTGATACCGTATTTCCTTGATTGTTTGTGGTATTTGAAAACATGCACATCTGCTTTAGCCTTTGAGGTAGCTTTTTATGTTTACTTTGGATCTTACTGTTCAACAGGCTGGCCATTAGAAACCTTTCTTTTCTATTTTGGAAGGTGGCGCTGTAGCTTGTTTGTGGTTTCTCCTCTAACAGCTGGCTCTTGTGGATGCATTTGGTTGGTGGCAGAGTAGGGGGTGTTGTGGCCTTGGCAGCTGGGGCTTTGGGGTGTCACTGGGCCTGGCGTGAGATCAAGTGTGGCATATCCAGAGGCCCATGGGCAGTCCTGCTGACATCCTGAAGCAGACAATAGGAAGCCCATTTGGTATTCTCGACTGCCTCCTTCTCTTTCCTCTCCAATCCCTCAGTCACAGGTTCCTCCTCAGAAATCCAGGTGCTGCTGGGGAGAAAGGGGTCCTTCCTGCTGCAGCCTGGACAGCGGCCTCAAACGTCATTCCCCTGACCAGTAACAGGGTGTTGGCCTTAGCCTTGCGGTCTGTGTATCTCTAGAACTTAGTTCCCAGTCACTAGGGGGTCACTTAGAGGAAATACCTTTGTTAAATGACTTTTCCACAAAATGTGTTTTCTATCAGACATGTTATAATATTTAATTTTTGTTTGAAAACCTAAGTTATAAAGCTGCTTAATGTTGTGTTTTGTTTTTTCTAGCTAGGTATCCTGAATATCATATTTTTAAAATATATATGCATTTACATATATTCTAAACTGTGAAAACAGGTATTATTCTCTCTTTATAATTTAATTTTCTTTTCTGTTATTTTTTAAGGAGTCATTTATTCCAGTCATGAAGACACATGGACACTAAGGGAAATCTTTTTCAGTTTATTGTAGTACTGACCGCTATTTGTGGTCTGCTGTTTTTTGTGAGTGTTCAGTTTATTTGTGAAGAAGTTGAATGGACATCCCGGCTCATTTTAAATTTTGTATTAGGAGTGGAGTTCACATTTAGTGCTGTCACAGAACTCAAGAGATGTTTGCTTCGTGGATGTTGTTAGTTGGACAGTGTTAAAGTTCTGTGACAAGAACAGTGCACTTATTTTATTTGATGTCATTTGAAGCCTATCTAATATTTCCTAGGTGGTTAAGTATATGAAATGATATATAATACAAATTATAGACAAATTAAAAATCTAATGTCTTCCTCCAGGCATTATTGTCTTCGCAGAAGTATATATGCCTGGCAGAAATGTGGATGAAGAATCTCCTTCCTTGTAACATATCCTCCAGAGAATTCAAAAAAGTTTCATACTTTAAGTCCTCAGTCCCTTGAATTGCAATGTCTCTAACCCTTTGTGGCATTTGTATTAATATTGAACTTCACATGTTTCTTTGACCAACTGTCTCATTGATTTTATTCTTCTTATGAACTGTTACTGCTCAGACTTCATCAGCAGTGGTTGCTTGCTTCTTTAATGATGGTTTTTGCTGAACAACTGAGATCTGGGAAAACAGAAACCTGAACTTGCTAAATCTCTATTTATTTAACCTCTGCTATCCTAAGTATATCTGGCATGCGAACAGCCCTGTGAAGGCACCCAGAGGTGCTTTGAACATTGCATTTGCCTTCATGAAGTGATCTTTCAAAAATCCACTTGAAATTCATGGACCAAGAGAATGAAGGACTGAGAGAAGCAAATGAAACTCCTGTGGTTTAATCATAACAAACAATTCAAGTATCCTTTGAGCACAGACATCACTGACAATCTATAACAGTGGGTTTTATGATGTGAATTTAAATGAAAGCTTGCTTCACTGTTCGGTGTCCCCGATTCTAATTGGTTATGAGCCCCATGGGTCTGAATTCTGGGCCTGGCGTGAGATCAAGTGTGGCATATCTAGAAGTGTAGAAGTTACACAGAACGGACGTCCAGTCAACCTCGGCTCTTCCCAGATGCACGCAATACGGTAGATCACCCCCCACCCCACCCCAGCACCCTGTTCAGCCACTCCTGATTGATAGACCTTGGCATGTAAGAAAACTATTTTTGCTCTGCCTACTAAAATAGGTTGAAATCAGCATGCTCCAGAAATATGTGAGGTAGGGAGCTAATTCCCTGGAATAAACCCAGGGTATGTTTGGAATAGTTCCTTGTTCCTGGTACAAAGGAACCAGGCCTTTTTAAAAGGTACATTTTGTCAGGGAATTTTAGAGTAAAGTAGACTAAGCAAAATTCCACATATAGGGTAAGTAGGGTAACATGAGACTGTATGGAGGAGCTGTGACAGCCGGATGTGGGGCCCCAGGAAGGCTGTGGTATATGTGGTGTCCCTGGGAGACGTTAGAGGCCAGTGGTTGGACAGAGGGCACTGAGTGACATCCTCAGATGCTCAGAGGTTAGAGACGCAGATGTTGAAACTGTGAACTTTTATCTGCTTGTCTTCCTATTGATTTTGTCACCTTCCAGGTTATCTTCTTAGTGAAAAACGGATTTTTGTCAGTTTGCAACTTTTAAACAGATTGTCAATCCATAGGTCAACATTCAATGCTTTCAGGTAGTAACTGGTTAAATAGTATTGTTAACCATTTGTAGACTAAGTAACTGAGGATTGGGTGCTTTCCCTAAAGAAAAACAATTCCAGCAATAGCCGTGGTGTTGGGGGCTAGTATGCTCCATTTCTTCCCCCGCGTCATTGACACACACAGTGACTCACTGTAATCAGACCCAGATACGTTATCAGGGAAGATGTAAGGGTAACCCTTTAGTTCTTAAAATTTGATGTGTAGTAGAGTCACCTCGAGGTGTTTCTTAAAATGTTGATTTCAGTTGTTTCTGAAGATTCTAATTCCCAGTTCCTGGTTTAGATGTTGCAAATTTAACAAACACCCCCAGTAATTATGATCCAATGGATTTAGGGTCTGTTTTATGAGAAACACTTTGCTCTTTCCCACCAAGACTTTAGCATTCATCGTATTATCAGCTCGTAGGTCATCCTGGAGACCATGAAACAGTGGACTCACCCATTTTGGACTGGGCTGGGTACCCGGATGAACTGGAAGTGATGTGGGGATGGGAGGGCTGTGTTGCGGCAGAGTCTGTAGTGGGAGGTGAGGGCAGTGGAGGGGAGAGCAATGAGGGCTGAAGGCAAACGTGAGCTGTCAAGGGTTCCAGCCCACCCATGCGGTTCGGCACACGAGCCTGGAGGGCAGACATATCCCTTCTTGTTCTGTTCCCAAGGAAAGTAAACTCTGGAACTGAAAATGTTGATCTATGAAGAGATAAATTGCCTAAGTTGATTACAAATAGACATTTATGAATTGAGCCTCAGGCCCACAGCTGAGCTCATTTTACTGTCCTGTCACATCTGGTGAGGCCCTTGTGTCTGGACTTCAGGTAAGATGGGGACAGCAGTGTGACATCAGGCCTGGCTGGCGAAGACCCCGGCACTGCCTGAAGAGGACACAGGTGGCGGGGAAGGTGCAGATCACAGTGGAGGGGCCTGGCTTCTGGGCTCAGCTGTGAGTCAGGAACAGACTTATATTCGAAGAAGCCACTGAGGCTTGGAGGTGGTTCTATTAGAATCTGACACCTTAGGGATCAGCAGCCAAACTTGCCAGGAAAACCCTTTAACTTTTGGTGGTGATAATTAAACATTCACTAGACTGGAAAAGGGGCTTCTTGGAAGATCTTCATGTCAAGTAAATAAAAGTTTGTAGGCAGCAAATGGATGCTGGTCAGGGACAGGGTAGTAGCTTGATGAAGTTGCCCACCGTTCACAGTAAAGGTGCAGGTGTGTTACCACGAGCTTCACTCACCCCCCTATAGTCACTCACTGCCCTGCAGTCTCTCGCTGATGCTGAAACCTCAAGACCTGCCTGATTGAAGACACGACTGCTGAACTGTTCGGAGCAGAAAACCTACAAGTCCTACATTTCCCTGTGTTTTTGGAAAGCTGAACAGTTTGAATCATTTTGCCTCCCACTTGGAAAGGAGTCCAAAGATTATAAATCCTCCTGACGTGAGTTTTAAAGCGACTAATGTGTCCTCTCTGAGCTGGTGTGGCTCTGAACACCGGCAGGAAGTTTGCAATATGCCAGCGGCAGCCTGTAAGCGGCTGACCACTGGATGTTGTTCGGAGCTGGGGACACTGTCCGCTTCTGGCCTCATGTCTCCTGTCGGCTCGGTTGCTGTATTTCCTCGGCTGCGAGACGGTCGCACGTGCTTGTGTGAGCTTTGTGCCCCTTTGCTTCTGCTGTTAGCTGCGGGGCTTTCTGTCTCGTTCCCAGCCCCGAGAAGTAAAGAGAGGCTGGGGAACCGCCGTCACGAACGGTTCTCAGAAGGTGTTCTTACGGTACCCGCAGCAGCCTGAATCCGTGTGGCTCTTCTGAATTCAAGTGCTCCTGGGCTTCAATGGGAAGTTTTTTTTAAAGTTGCGATGATTTCCTCTTACCTGCTTTCTAATTTTCAGAACCCATATGTCACATCTCACATTGTAATATTTAGTTTGTAATTACTTCCCCAACCCCAGTCAAACACAGACACACAGACACTCACACATGCACACACACACACACATGTGCGCGCACACACACAGACACACACAAGGAGGTGAGAGCTGTTTAGGGTGATAAGAGTTTGGGGGAGGCCGTTTTTCCTCATTTCTTTTCCTGAACTTACTGATCTTGAAGACTGTTCACCTGTGAACAACATGTTCTAATATTGTCTTTTTTAAAAAATTTAGTCTCCAACAATTGTCATCTTTTTTTAAAAGTATAATTAGTAAAAGTAAGAACGTGGATTTTCAACAGTATGGTGTTTTAATTTAATCTCTGAGTATCTCAAGATAACTGAGTTGCCATAGTAACCTGTTAGATGTGCAAATGCAAGAAAACTTAAAACAAGAAATGTTTTAATCGTGTCTGTTCCTAATTGGTACTCATTCATCTCCACTATTTCCATTTGATGTTTTTATAACACTTTAATGGATTAGATATTTATCAGCAGTTAGAAGTTGCTTTATAGAGAGTTAAACTATTACAACTTTATAATTTTCATCTTAAAAATATGAAATATATCTGCAGTACTTTGAATAGTTGTACTTACCTGCTATCTTTGGCATTTTCAGAGCAGAAAACCAAGATTTGCTCCTCTCCTTCCACACACTGAGCATGGGGTCCCACCTGGCACGCACCATATTTTGTGGAAAGTAGTGCTAACATTGCTCATTTTGTGCTAACACTTTGTCTTTATGTATCATTACTACATTATACAGTGCCTACTGCATGGTAGGTATCCGCGACTTGTTTCTTTGCTTGTTCTTTTTATAACTCTTGAACCTTATGTCTCAGGAGGTTGGACTCGGTACAAGCCAGGCACTTTGTCAAGATATACAAATGACCTGGGGCACATGGAGCCTTCAAGGAAATCTCCAAATGCATGAACGAAGCTCCTTCACTTGACAGTGTAACACTTTGAAATAGATGTTGCAGTTTTTTGTTGTTGGTGGAAAAAGCTACATAAAAAATTACCATTTTATCTGTTTATAAGTGTACAATTAAGTGGCATTAAATACATTCATGCTGTTATGCAACCGTCACCGCCATCCATCTCCAGAATGTTTCCATGTTCCCAGGCTGCAACTCCTTCCCCATGAACCAGTGACCAACTCCAAGCACCTCATATAAATAGAAGCATGTAATACCTGTTTCTTAGGGAATGGTTTCCTCTTAGCACAGTGTTTTCAATGTCAAATCTTCTTTATTAAGGCTGAATAACCATTCTGGATGAATACACCACATTTTATCTATCTGTTCATCTGTTGGCGAATGCTTAGGTTGCTTTACCTTTTGGCTCTTGTGAACGATGTTGCTATGAACATGTGTATACAGATATCCAGAGGACTCCCTGCTTTCACTTATTTTGAAATTCCAAAAGTGAAATTGTTGGATAGTATTAGGTAAGCCTATGTTTCATTTTTGGAGAAACCACCGTACGGTTTTCTACAGTGCCTGCACCATTTTACCTCCCACCAGCTGTGCACAAAGTTTCCATTATTCCATGTGATCACCAAAACTTGTTATTTTCTGTTTTTTGTTTGTTTGTTTGTTTGTTTTTGGTAATAGCCATCCTAGTGGGTATGAAGTGGTATCTCATTGTGGTTTTGATTTACATTTCCCTGTCAATTATCAGTTACCAGTATTGAGCATCTTTTCATACACTAGTCGGTCATTTCTTTAGTGAAATGTCTATTCGGTCTTCTGTTTCTTAATCAGGTTGTTTTTGTTGTTGTTGAATTATAGGAGCTCTTTCTATATTCTTGATAGTAATCCTTTCTCCCATTCTATGGGTTACCTTTTTACTCTTTTTTTTTTTTTTAAGATTTTATTTATTTATTTGACAGAGATTACAAGTAGGCAGAGAGGCAGGCAGAGAGAGAGAGGAGGAACCAGGCTCCCCACTGAGCAGAGAGCCTGAAGTGGGGCTGGATCCCAGGACCCTGGGATCATGACCTGAGCCGAAGGCAGAGGCTTTAACCCACTGAGCCACCCAGCTGCCCCGTACCTTTTTACTCTTGATTATGTCCTTGATACACAAATATTTTTAATTTTGTTAAATCCAGTTTATCTATTTTTTTCTTTTGTTGCCCTGCTTTTAGTGTCTTATCCAAGAAATCATTGCCAAATCAAATGTAGTAGAGCTTTTCTCCTATGTATCCTTCTAAAAGTTTCATAGTTTTAGTTCTTTAGGAAAGCCTTTGATCCATTTGCGTCATCTTGTATGTGGTACATGCTAAGAGTCTAACCATTCTTTTTCACATGAGGGTATCCAGTTAGCCAACACCAATTGTTGAAGAGAATCCTTTCCTTTTGAGTGGTCATGGCACCATTGTCAAATATTTTACCATACATGTGAGGGTTTTGTTGTTGTTGTTGTTTGTTTGTTTTTGTAACAGTGCTAAATTTGTTTACTAGTTCTAGCAGATATTTTGTGTGTGGAATCTTTAGGGTTTTCTTTATATAAGGATATGTCATTTGTGAACGAAGATAGTTTTACTTCTTCCTCTTTTATTTGGATGCCTTTTAATTCTTTTTCTTGTCTAATTGCTCTGGCTAGGACTTACATTATTATGTTCAGTAAGAGTGGAACGAGTGGGGATCCTTGCCTTATTCCTGATCTTAGAGGGAAAGCTTTCAGGTTTTTACCTTTGAATGTGATGGTTGCATGTGTTTTTCATATATGGCCTTTCTTATGTTAGAAGGTTCTCTTCCTAGTTTGTTTAGTGCTTTTATTATGAAGGATTGTTTTATTCCGGCAAAGGTTTTTTTTTTTTTTTTTGCATCAATTGAGATAATCATGGGTTTTTTGCTTTCATTCTGTTAATGTGATGTATGTCATTGTTTGATTTTCATATGCTAAACCATTTTGGCATTGCAGGACTAAGCCTGCTTGGTTTTGTGAATAGTTCTCTTAATATACTCTGGAATTTTGGTTTGATGGTATTTTGTTGAAGATTCTTATATCAGTGTTCATGAGAAGTAATTGGTCTGTAGTTTTGTTGCTGTTTCTTCATTATCTAGCTTTGATAGCAGGGTAATGCTAGCTGTATAGAATGAGTTAGTCAGTTCAGACTGCTATAACAAAAATACCATAAACTGGTATCTTGTAAACAACAGAAATTTATTTCATAAAGTAACTGAGGCTGGAAAATCCAAGATCAAGGTGCCAGAAGATTCAGTGCCTGGCAAGAGCCCTCTTTCTGGTTTATAACCAGCACCTTCTCAGTATGTCCTCACGTAATGGAAGGATGAGGGAGCTCTGTGGTCCACCTTTATAAAGGAACTAATCCCATTCACAGGGTCTCCACCATCATGATCTAATTACCTTTCAAGGACCGCAGCTTTTGATACCATCACCTTGGATGTTAGGATTTCTGCATGTGAATTTTGGGGGGGATACAAACAATCTATAGCAGTGTCTCCTCTTCAATTTTTTGGAAGAAGTTGAAAAAGATTGGCTTAATCCTATTTTAAATGTTTGGTAGAATTCATTGAAGACACCATTTGGTCCTGGGTTGTTCTTTGTTGGGAGGCTTTGATTACTGATTGAATCAAACTTATTTATAGATTTATTTCTTCATGATTCAGTCTTGGTTGTGTGTGTGTTAATGTTTAAGTAGGGAATTAGGACCTGGAACTTCTTATTCTACCATCTTGCTGGCATCACTCTCTGTTGAATTATTTTTACATTGTGTTACTGTCCTATAAATCGTTAGTGGTATTACAAAATGGTTCATGTAATAAGAGCTTTTCTTTTCTTGTTTTCCAGCAAGTGTTCTCTCTCACTTTTGCATTGATACATGTATATGATTGCATCACTAAAATCAGTGCTTAGTGGATATCACTGATCTTGCCATGCATGATTAAAGCACATGAAAGCACATGTCTTAGTCCAGAGAGTGATGACCCTGCTTTTGAGAAGCATGGATTCATGTTCCAAACCTGGTAATAAACAACACTTGTATTTTTGTGACTCAGTTGTCTTATCTGTAAAATGAGAATGTTAAAATAAATGCTGTTTAAATGCTATTTTATATCTACTTCTCTGTTTCTGTAATGTAGGTAGTAATTTAAATTTTGAAACAATGTAAGTGAGTGCAAGAATATTTTTATATGTACCTATTCAGGAGTATACCTACCTGAAACACTTTGGATTAGGTCAATAGGTAGCCTTTACAAAAATAGTGAAGAGGGCACTGGGATAAATTATTGGGACCTAAAAAAAACAGATCAGACTCTAAAATCAACATGTGCCTGCCCCAGCCTTTCAGAGAATGTTGTAGGTTGTCTGTGAACCTTACCCTGGGGGTAAAATAGAACACATTGCTGGATATTTTCCGGGAGGAAAGATCTTTGCGAGAATAACGGTGTGTGATACACCCCCAATACCCTTTGATTTTGTCCTAGGAGAATATGGTTCAAGTTTTTTAATAAAAGGGGTTATAAGAATATGACAGAAAAAGCCTACCCTTGCTGAAATATAAAAAAAATATGGAAGAAAAAGAAAATAGTAACGGCTTCAGTTTCAATAGAAAAAGAAACTGGGGGACCCCTGGGTGGTTCAGTTGGTTAAGTGTCTGCCTTCTGCTGAGGTCGTGATCTCAAGGTTCTGTCCTGCATCGGGCTCTTTGCTTAGCGTAGGGTCTGCTTCTCCCTCTCTCTCTGTCCCTTCTCCTGCTCATGCTCTCTTGTTCTCTCTAGCTTGCTCTCTCTTAAATAAATAATGAAAATCTTTTAAAAAAGGAAGAGGAAACTTTGGTTCATGCAGATGGAAGAAACCATATGGTATTTGGATGCAAGATCCACCCAGAAAACTTGCACAAACTGGCCATTCAAATATGAGAGAAAATAAGATTGCTTTAATATTGCTTATTGCCTAAAAAATTATTATTGGCTATTTTAGGACTTGAGGCCTGTTTAACATTACCATGAAGAAGATTTGTGTACACAGAAGGAGATTTTTTTCTTTATTTTCAGAAATCATAGCATAGAAAATACAACAAAATATACTTGAGGAGGCTTCTAAAAGCAAACAAAATTCTATAAACACTTATTTACTTTAGATGGTAAAATGTAATGTTTGTGAATAATAGCTACAAATATTTCTTTTGGGTAGTATGCTTTTCTGTTTGCTTGTAAATTATACATAACTGAATATGGTTACGCTTTACAAATGTCTAATGTGCATTGCTATTTATATGATGTTCTTTATGCTGTTAATAAAATGTGCAGTGTCACTATCTTCCATTATTTTCAGTTCACATTTTCACACTTACGATACTGTTAACTTATGTTATTTTTTTCTGCTCATGACTGTCAATAATGATAGAGAAAAGAGACCTGAAGAGTAATGAAAATGATGAAGAGTCCATCAAAGTGTGAATAAAATGGTTCAGAAGTAGGTGAAAATTCATGAATTTTGCAAATGTTTTCATAAAAATGAAGTTCACTAATGTGAATTAAAAACTAGTAAATTTGGTCAAGATACTTGGTCCTAACATCTATATAAGTGGGATTCAGGCAAAATACAAAAGAGCCAAGTACGGAGGAATGTGGTGGTGGTGGTGTTCTGGCTCTCTCCTTCAGTCAGGCATGACTCCCTCAAGCCCTTGTGAGATGTCACTGATGAAGACACTTCAAGGAGAGGATTCTGGGAAGAAGGCAGAAGAGGAAGTGCCAGGACACAGTCTCCCGACCCAGGCAACCAGTCACGCTGCTAGAATCTGTCTAATGTAACTCTTTTGGAACTTTGGAGACCTTATAGCTTTCGGGCAGGCTTTGATGGTAACTTGTGATTAATTGCAGTCAGTTTCATCTCTGAGCCCCAACCCCAGGGCAGACAGCCATGCACACACTCCTGGAGCCCATTGCATACAGCTTGTAGGCCCAGGTGAGCAATAAGGACCCATCCTCCCAATACCGGTCATCTGTGTTCTGATCACTGATTGCTGACTTAAGCTGTATCCTGGGATGTCTGAAATATGACTGACTCTCCCTGTTGGAGGCTAATTCACAAGTGACGAAGTTTGGGGCCCTGGGCAACATGGTTGAAGGCAATACTGTGCATTGGCCTCATAATGCTACTTGAAGTTCTGTTCAGAGTAGCCTTAATTATATTCTGTACATGACAAATTAAACAGCTTCAGTTTCTGTTGGTCAGATTTATCAGAATGGCGGATGGAGTGATGAACTCATGTGGATATTCAAGTTCAACCAAGAAAATGTAGGGTCAGATATTGGGGAAGGCAACTGCCGTAGGCCCTGAGCATTCCTGCACATTATTGCTGGTCGTGCCAAGAATACAAAGACCCAACCGCTCTTTGTTGGGGCTATGTCTCAATGTTATATGCACAGCAGGCAACCCTGAGAAATGAATTAGTAGCCCCCCTCCAGGAGAGAGGGCAGGCTTGCTTACTGCCTTCTAGAAAAGAGGTGGATTCCCCATGGTTGGTGCTCCTCAGATGTGGCACAAGCCCACTGCATTTGTAGCATAGAGACGATGCCTCCCTACTGGCCCCTTGGGACTCAGCAGGGCCTGGGAAATGAACAGAAGCACGATGCTTTTGCTATGCAGTGTGCGATGAACACTAAAGTTCTTCGTCTCTGGGAAAAAAAAAAATCCAATAGAAGCCTGAAAAGAAAAATAAATATGTACTAAAGGAGTGTATAAAATAAGGTAGAAATAGTCTGGATAATTGCTGATAAAAGCTTATATAGATTAAATTTACTTGATAAAATGCAGAGGTTCTGAGAAGGAATTTTAAAATGATCTATGACATATACAAGAGACCCTTAGATTACATAAAAAGACAAATGATGAAAGTCATGGAGTGGTCCAACATCAGATCAAAAATAATTAGAAAGTCTTCTGCTAATAAGTATTTAATATATACCAAATATCTTATTATATTATTTAATATTTGTATGCTACCATAAAGCTTGAAACGATTGCTCTTGTTAGAATGCCGCCAGAGGATAGCTATGTTGAACTTATTTAAGGTTTATAACAAACTTGAAAAACAGATATATATATATTTTTTAAAGATTTATTTATTTGACAGAGAGAGAGAGATCACAAGTAGGCAGAGAGGCAGGCAGAGAGAGGGGAGAAAGCAGGCTCCCTGCGGAGCAGAGAGCCCAACGCGGGGCTCGATCCCAGGACCCTGGGATCATGACCTGAGCCGAAGGCAGAGGCTTTAACCCACTGAGCCACCCAGGTGCCCCGAAAAACAGATATTTTTAAGAAGCAGGGAATGAAGTTATGAATCTTTAAGTAATTTCTCAAGAACTTATATAGAACATATGACCTAACTAGGACTCAGTCCAGGTGTTTGCTTCCTCTTTCTCTCTCCCCTTTTCCTCCTCCCTCCCCGCCCTCCTTTACTTCCATTCTTCCTATCTTATTCCTAACTCCAAAGCTGTTAAATTTTCTGTCACTAAGTCTCTTATTCATGCACTAGTTATGAGGACCTTATAAATAGACCATTTGGAACTGTTGATGATATGGCAAATGGGAAAGGCTGTGTTACACTGTTAGCTCTGGAGACATGACCAAATTATTCCAACCTATTTTGCATTCTACGTGTCACTTTTTTTTTTAAATAATGAAGTTATCTAATGTAATAAGTGCAAATCATTTTGCTGTGGTCTTGGAAAGTATGTGTGTGTGTGGGGGGGGGGGGGTTGCAGGCAGGTGTCCAGGGAGGCTAAAAGGCATAAGGAGTGTGCTGGTATCTTTCCTTGTGGAGGAGAGATTTCTTTGTTTTTTGGGTCTCCTAAGATTTGAGGTGAACCCTTTCCCTTTCCCACCCTTAGATCAGTGATTCTACTGACAGCCTGGTTTCCACTATGTAATCCCCTTTGCATATCTTAGGTGGGAAATAAGACAAAGTTACTTATCGTACTTGCAAGATATTGAATACATTGTATTCATTCAGTAAGTCATCATGAATGAATGGAAGTACTGGGAGTTACTTCTAGAAATGTGGCAAAAGTACAATAACATCTTTCCTCTCTGCATTGCTCATTTGCTATGTTGACGTTCCAGAATTGTTCCTCTCCGTGGTCCTGCTTCAGCACTTTCCAGGCTCAAATTTGGTTGCACTTTTTATCAGTTTATACCCCATTCCACTCAGGCTACCACTCACACTGTAAAAACCATTGCCCATAGCACAACTTTTATTACTATGGCAGGAAAATAGAGATTGATATGTCTTCAAACTCTGTAAATTATAGAACATGCGGTTAGATGATTTAGTCATACAATATGACTTTTTAACTCTTAAAATACTAATATGAAAAAATATATATAAAAAAGGATAGTGAAGCCAGTCGTCATTAGCATTGTCTGAAGACCAGCAGCATCCCCAAGGTGGTTCTTACAAAGAATGTTCTGGGTCCCAACCCCAGATTTACTGAATCGATTTTTTTTTTAAGATTTTATTTATTTATTTATTTGTCAGAGAGAGAAAGAGCTAGTAAGTGCACAAGTAGGCAGATTTTCAGGCAGAGGCACAGAGAGAAGCAGGCTCCCTGCCAAGCAAGGAGCCCGATGCAAGACTCCATCCCAGGACCCTGGGATCATGACCTAAGCCGAAGGCAGTGGCTCAACCGACTGAGCCACCCAGGCATCCCCT
This sequence comes from Enhydra lutris kenyoni, assembly GCF_002288905.1. NCBI lineage: Eukaryota > Metazoa > Chordata > Mammalia > Carnivora > Mustelidae > Enhydra > Enhydra lutris. The sequence goes on along the minus strand of NW_019154096.1, from coordinate 11,782,406 downwards.
GAATCAAATATTTTGAGTGAAGGCCCTGAATCTGTATTTTAATAAATACTGCAGGTAATGTTCACACAAAATAAATGTGTGAACCAGTAGTTCAGTTTTTGTTTCTGGGTTGTTTTTTTTGTTTGTTTGTTTGTTTTGTTTCGTTTTGTTTCCCTGTAGCAAGATAAGAGGTAAGACTTTTCCGGACTCTTTAAAAAGAGTAAAGAAACGATTCCCAAGTAGTTTAGTATTGAGTTCCTGGTATGGATGAGGAATTAATGTCGTAATAGAGCAGAGTGACAGGAGTTGTGAGGGCTCAGTAATCTGTGTGTCACTCAGACGTGACGTTCTACAAGTGTCGCTGTCATCATCATGGTATTAGTTCTAACATGCTCCCTTGTACAGCTTAGTGTCTTTATAATCAGTATGAGTCTTACAACCAGTGCAATTAGAAATGTTACATCTTGACTGATTAATAGCTGTCCTCTTTCTTGATTACCTTAGAGTAAAAAAAGAATTCTACATTTTTGCATGTGTGTGCCATGTCATTCACTCCTTTGTTTTTACATTCCTGTCTGTTGTCCATGAAACACAGCAAAACCAAGTTGTCCAGGTCTTTGCTCTGTCATTAACTTCCTGTCCTACCTTACCCAGGTCCCTGAAGTTCTGTGAGCGTCAGACCCTTCATTCGTAAGCCAGGTTTATGAATAAACTGCATAAACTGCACTCTTCCTCATCTGTATGCTGGGGAAATCAGTTGTCTTTCCAACCCTATAATTCTATGGATTTGATGAAATATTATTTGAAATTAGACCAATTCATGGTGATGGATGCAGATATTTAGGGTTGCGGGACTTAGTGGGACAAGAATCTCATGAAGGAATGATTTTGCATGATAAGGAGCTTTATGGCCTGGACAGAAAGAATAAAAGAAGGAGATAATATAATGACGCTGGCAAAAATAATGAGGATCTATTCCCTTTATCAACAGTGGAGATACCTTTGGGATCATGTTTCCAGTAGAGGGTGGGCCACAGAGGAAGTGATTCCTGGGCGGCCTGTGGGTTTCTCAAGAGAGAGCAGAGATTGCCATCATGGTGACTGAAGATTTCGGGGACTGAGAATAAAGGGTGGCTCAGCTGTGGGGCATGGCAGAGGGTTTGGGCCCCTTGCAGATTTCAGAGTGGCCCAAGTCTCCACAAAACTGGGACCTTTCACAGAGGACGGGTGTACACATGACTCCCATGCACCTGCTTGGAAGTAGGAATAGAGCCACAGCTCTGTGTTCTTCTTTGTGTTTCCTAATGTGCTTTGCAGTAAAACATGCTTGTCTCATACGGCAAATGTTCCCCGAAGTATTAGAGGTAAAACCAGGTCCCCTCAGAGTATTTCATTGCATTCTTGTCTTTGCTTCAATCCCTGAAAGAGACTTGTGATAAAGGTCTGAGCACAGGTGGTTTGTTCAAGTGGTTCTAGGAAGTTTCGGCTTTGAATGTGAAATGCATAGAGATGGAAAGGAAGGAAGTCAATATCCAGTGTTTAACGAGCACATTACTGTTGTAGGTGATCGGGTCACCACCGCTGTGATCCCTGGGTGATGGTTGAGGACCTGTTTAGAGTTGTCCTAGGCAGCAGGAGGGCCAGGGTAGATGGGCATTTTTCAGTTGCCCTGTGTTAGGTTGTTTAGAGGATGAACTTCCTGGTGCTTCCCCTCTGCCCTCTGCATGGACAGAGTATGTGCTTCCAGCTGGAGGCAGCTGATAGAGTTCAGCACGAGACAAATCAGTGCGAGGACACGAATGAAAACATGATTTCTTCTATGGCCTCTGCTCGTGCTCCTCAACCCATCTGTGCCTTACATTCTCTTCCTCACATCTCATCTTTGCTTTAACAACATCATTGCCCATCAAGATTTGACATACACCCTTAAAAATTCTTTCTGTTTGAAATAGTAATTGTAAAATTTTGTGGGCTTTTAAGAAACAACACAGATCCCATATTTCACTCATTTTTCCCAACTGCAGTTAGCTTAGATTATATTGTTAATAATCATTTTTCCCTTCATACCAGATTCCAGATTTACCTGAAGCAGCATCAGCACATCTGATCATCTTGGTTGCTTGCTCAGCAAAGTAATCAAGATATGCCTCCTTAAAGTATATGAACGTCTGGGGTCTTTGCTCCTCCACACCATGATTTCTGCAGTTGCCCACCGAAGGTCATCACCAAGGATGGATGTCCCAAGGGGTGCCCCCCTCAGTCTCCTGAGCTCAAGATAGACACATCTTTGCCCTTGGTTGCCACAGTCCCGTCTCGTGACCTGAAGGGTTCATTGCTTCCAGTAGTATAGTGTTGTATCTCCTGGCCCCCTATGGTTCTACTGGCAAGAGAAGCTCAGATAACTCAGTGGTTGTCACAGCTTTGTGTTTATCAGAACTCAAGTTTCTTCTGGGAGGAATGTCCCCCACCCAGCCTTCCTCTAAGACAGACCCTGACTGCATAGACTCTAATGTTAGAAGGACAGGAAGTATGGATTATGTGCTGGGTCACTGAGAATGATCATGAGATGAGCCACTCCTAACCACCTGCCTTTGGTTTTTTTGACCCTTATATTTCTGTTCCAGATGCACAGGACTCCAACCTCACAGGTGTCTTTTCTAAGCCGGCCATCTCATCTTAGCTGTACCTTAATGAAGCTCTTCCAAACTTCCAATATTCCACTGGGAAAGAAGTTTCCAGGTGATAAAGTACATGCTAGAACCAGGCCATCCTATTTTCATGAGCTGTCTGGGGTTCTCAGAAGCAGCCATTTAGATGTCCCCTGCCAGATGTCGCCATCTCAGTCTTCTTTCGCATGGGTGACTTACTGCAGCTAGTTCAGCCTTGTTGTGTCTCACTCTGGCGATAAAGTCATCATCTTCATGTGTAACATGTTCTACTTTTTGGTTTTAAGTAGAGGTGAAGTTCTTTCAAGGCTGCCACGGAGGCCTTCTGTACTGCACAGCATGCACTGAGTTAGAAGGCCAGCCTCAGGCTGTATTTTTGTTTCGTTTATTTTGCTCTTGTTGGTTTAAGAACTCTGGCTTACAGTTACTTTTGGCTTAAAATATGATAGGCCTGAGGATACTGTGAGGGCAAACATGGCTTCTTCTACCAGCCCTCATCCCAGTTCATTAGAGCTGAGTATTAGAACTTCATTGCTCCAGTAAATCATAGGTTAATGCCATACAGCTTTCCATCAGCAGTGGCAACCTTGTTAGCATTTTCTGAGAGATCTCATAACTCCATCCTAAAAATCTGATTTCTAATGCCACGTGTACCACCAGTGGTCTTTGGGTCTCACCAAAAAAGACCCTGACACAAATTTGAGTGCAAGTTGTTTATTTTGGCAATGATCCAGGCAGCACTGTGCTGGTGAGTCGTTTGGGTAAGGAAAGGAAAGAGTCAAGTACAGGTAAGCTAGTGACTGCTCCTTCCATGGCTGACTGATTCACACACCTTCTCGGGACCGCAGTGAGCTGGTATATCTGTAGAATGAGGAACAGGATCATCCTTGGCTGAGAACTGTGCTTATCAGTGTCGTCATCTTAGCAGTTTGTGTATGTGCCCAGAAAACTTCCTTGCTGAGGAGAGTTCTCATTCAGCACAGAAGGAACTGCAGTTTCTTGCAGTAAGAAATCATGGACATGTATAGAAAAGTTATGAGTACAGGGGCGCCTGGGTGGTGCAGTTGGTTAAGTGTCTGATCTTGGTTCCAGTTCGTGTTGTGATCTCAGGGTTGTAAGATCGAGCCCTGTGTTGGGGCTCTGCCCTCAGCAGGGAGTTTGCTTGAGTTTCTCTCTCCCTCTCCCCTTCCAACTTATGCTCTCTCAAGTACATAAATAAATAAATCTAAAAAAAGAAAGGTTAAGAATACATAGGGAGATAAGGCCATTAGTATCTATTTTAGTACTCTTCAAACAAATTCATACAAACTTCCCTGAAAAGTTACTTATTTTAAATACAGCAAAGAGAAGGAAGTTACATGCTTTATTTTATTCCTTATGCACTTAGGTGTATTACCCATCACTATACTTATGAGGTGAGCTAAAATTTCTAGCATCACAAGAGAAAGCAATAATCCTAGTATCACTGAGAACACGTTACTAAATAGAGATTTTCACCAAAATTTGTCTGTGCCCATTCACCAGACAGTCCCAGGTGGGAGCCAGGTTGGACCATTTTCATGATGTGAAATAAATTATGCAACTAATTATCAGTCTTCTTGTTTGATGACCCCAAACACCATATATAACTAAGGAAAAATAATTGTTTTCTGTTCAGTTTTACAAATGGGAAACCTGAATTTTGGACATTTAGTGTCAGCTAGTGACTAATCATACAAGGAAGACTCAGAGTTCCTTGCAATTACCCACTGAAGTCACAGATTTACCCAGAGTTAAATGACCTCAAAAACTGTCAAATGTGTGTGTACTACAAACTCTCAGAAAGTATTAAAATATTGCTGTACATGGTTTCTAATTTTGAAAGCAAAACATCACTATTATCGTTAGTCACAACCACCTCCACTGCCAGCTCCACTGCTGCCATCACCATCACCACCTGCACTATCACCAGCACGACAACCACCACCACCACCTCCACTGCCATCACCACCACCATTGCCACCACCACCATCATCTTCACCATCACTACCCTCATCACCACTGCCACCACCTTCACCGCCACCACCATCACCAGCCATCACCACCACTGCTGGCACCACCACCACACCACCACCGTCACCTCCACCTCCCCACCACCCCCACCACCACCCCTACCCCACCACTCCTACCCGCCCCCCCACCACCATCACCCCCCCCACCACCACACACACACAATCACCACCACACCATCACCACCAGCACTGTTTTGGAAGAGTGTACACATGGTGGTGAGAACGGCGAAGACACTGCATCTTAGTACTCAGGATTTGGGCTCTTCCTACCTGGGTTTCTTGTGTCTGTATCTCACCTTTTCAAATGTGGCTGCATTTCTATTGACTCCAGCTCTGCTGGAAAAAATATGCATGTTTATAGTTTGGACCAGTGATTCATTTCGCTGAGTTCCTTTTTTGAACTCAAAATACATTTAAGTATTTTGAACTGAAATATATTTAAGTAACAACAATAAGGGTATTCATTCTCATAGCACATTTAGTACTTACTAGGTGTGATGCTGTTTCTCATCATGTGGGATACAGTGATGAAACCAAAGTTCCTGACTTTATGACTTATAATTCAATGGTGGAGACTGAACAAACAATCGGGAAATAGGGATTATAACATCTTATCATACTCTAAAGAAAAAACATGAAATGAAAGTTAAAGGGACATAATGAAAACTTCTATGTTAGATAGGTAGCCTGCCCTGATAGGGTGACATATGAGCAGGGACAGGAACAAAATGTGGCAGAAATTTAAATCAGTGAATGAGGGAAGCAGGGTCCTGGTAGGAGGAAGTAGTCAAGCAGAGGCCCTAAGACAGGACAGTGTGCCATGTCTCTGTGGGAGAGTTTGACACCTGCAATGGTTAGAGCAGAGAGGAGGGACAGAAGTAAAGAACATCTGAAGAGAAGTTCAGGGCCAGACAATAGGGGGCTTTGTAGCCCATGGTGAAGAGTTACGTGTGTTTTGAGTGAGTTAAGAAGCTGGTAAGAATTTCGAGCGAGGGAATGTTACGGTCTGTCTCATATCTTAAAAGAGCACATAGCTATGACATGAAGAGTCAAATACAGACAAAATGTAGGAAGGCAAAAGGTGACAGTGTTTGGGTTGTGTAGTACCATTGGAGGTGGTGATAAATTGTTAGATTATGGATGGATTTTTTGAGATTATGGCTGGCGGGATACATTTTGGGATGGGTTCCTGATATGTACATGATCATATTAATGTTGTCTAGTCAACTGAGGGCCTGCTGTGGCCCTGCTTTATCTGGTAGAATTTACCTAGCCAGTGTCTCGATATTACTTGAATACTTCAAATGACACCACATGCATATCCAAAGCGATAACTATGATGAGATAAAAGAGCTGTATGAAACCACAAAGAGACTTACTTAAAACTGAGGATGCTATGGCTGGAGAGGAGAGGATGGAGTCACTCTGGCCCAGGACAATGTCAGACTGCCTGCCAAGCCTGCCTTCCAGTGTTTGCTAGTGGTTTCCGTGTCGGGCTTGCTGGCCATGGAATTTAATGGTCTGTGATCAAGTGTATCTGTGTTACCTTCATGTTCAAGACTTGATAGGGAGAGGGGTGCAGCCACCCAGGCATGGAGGTGGGGCTCTTTTGGGGAGGAGCCTGCCATTTCCAGATGGAGGTTAGCTTCCCCATCTGTACTTCCCAGCGTGGACACAGCTGCTCTCACTGACACATCACATGCCTCAGGAAATCTCTCCTTGATACTGAGCTTTCCACTGTTTGGGATCAGAGAATCCTGGAATTGAAGTGCTGGGGGTTGTCTTAGAGATGATTTTATCCTATAGAGAAGAAAACTAAGGTGTAAATGTCAAAGATAATTTGCTGTCACCACACAGTGGATAGAGACAAAGCTGGAACTGGCTTACACCTTCAGTGGCTTTTCCTTTAAATGTCTGTCTGATTATGTGAAGATTTAATCCTGCAGGAGTTTTAACTGGAGCTCCTTTTGGACTGAATTCCATCTTTAATGCCAGGACATGTAATTATTCACATCAGTTTGTTATTCTTAGCTTTGACAAAAAAGCATTCCATTCATCTATTTTGGACGCTTATCTGAAAATTAGTCCCAGATGTTTCCCTTTGTTTCATTTTATTGTAAAATAGTTTAAGTTGTGATAGAGTCCAGACCAAGATGGCAACATAGGAGGCTCCTGAGCTTTTATCCTCCCACACATGCACCAAATATATAGCTCCACACAGAGCATTTCCCTCTGAGAGAAATCTTGAAATGACAAGACATTAACCATAGGGTTACTCTATACTCAAAATGGATAGATTATCAAGTCAAAACCAGTAAGGACAAAATGAGAATTAGATCAGTTGTATCTAACTGGCCACAGACACATAGAGAACTTTCCATCCAACAGCAACAGAACACACATTCTTCTCAAGTACATGTGGAACATTCTTCAGGGTAGATCACATATTAGGCCAAAAAGCAAGTCCTAAAAATGTTTTTAAAAAAATTGAAATTATGTTACTTATCTTTTCTAACCACAATGGTTTGAAACTGAAAATCAATTACAAGAGAAAAACTGGAAAATCCACACACATATGGAGATTAATTAACATGCTAGTGAACAACTAGTGGGTCAAAGATGAAATCAAAAGGGAAATCAAAAAACATATTGAGACAGAGGAAAATGGAAACACAAAATATCAAAACGTATGGGATGTAGCAAGAGCAGTTCCCAGAAGTTTATAGTGACGAACGCTTACAATTAGAAAAGATATCCCAAATAAACGTAAATTTAGATTTCAAGGAACTAGAAAAAGAAGGACAAATTAAGGAAGGAAATAACTCAGGTGATGGGTTTCAATATGAAATAGAGACTAGGAAGATATAGAAAAGATCAGTGCAACTAAGAAACAAATTGACAAATCTTTAGACAAAAAAAAAAAAGAATACTCAGATCTGAAATGAAAGAAGACATTGTAACTGATACTTAGAAATACTAAGGTTCAGAAGAGACTGCTCTGGGCAATTTTGCTAACAAATCAGATTACTTAAAAGGAATGGACAAGTACCTAGAAACCTACAACATTATCAAGACTGAATCAAGAGGAAATAGAAAACTTGAATGGATCACTAATGAATAAGGAGATTGAAGTATAATCATAAATTGGGGATAGAAGGGGCACCTGGGTGGCTCAGTAGGTTAAGATCTGCCTTCAGCTCGGGTCATGATCTCAGGGTCCTGGGATCGAGCCCCTCATTGGGCTCTCTGCTCAGCAGTAAACCTGCTTCCCCCTCTATCTCTGCTTGCCTCTCTGCCTACTTGTGATCTCTGTCTGTCAAATAAATAAATAAATAAAATCTTAAAAAAAAAAAAAAGAAAAAAAAGAAATTTGGGATAGAAGGAATGGACCTCAACATAAAGCAGGTTTCCTCCAGTTTCCAAAAGTAGAGCATTGCTGGGAGACCTTTCATAAGTTGAAGTGATCATGAAGCAAAGAAGCAATTGTTATTTCATAAAAGCAGAAACCCTCTTTGGATTTCTTTTGGTTAGCAAAAACAGATACTAATGTAGGTCTTTTGCAAAAGCAAAATGGCATAAACGGAAATTTTGGATAGCAGGGGAAACCTGTATAGGCCATATATGACAAATCCACAAATAAATCCTACACAAGTGAAAAGCAGAAAGCTTTCTAAGATCAGGAACAAAAAACAAGGAAGCTCACTCTCATTTTATTCAATGTAGTAGAAACCCTAGCCAGAGCAATTATGCAAGAAGAGTAATGAAAGGCATCCAAATAAGAAAGGAAGAAGTAAAATTGTCTTTTCTGCAGATGACATGATACTGTACAGAAAAGCTACAAAGACCACCAAGAATCTGTTAGAACTAACACATTCGGTAAAGTTGTAGGATACAAAATCAATTACCACAATCAGTTGCATTTTTTTTTTAAGATTTTATTTATTTATTTGAGGGAGAATGAGTGAGAGAGAGCATGAGAGAGGAGAAGGTCAGAGGGAGAAGCAGACTCCCCAAGGAGCTGGGAGCCCGATGCGGAACTCGATCCCAGAAGTCCGGGATCATGACCCGAGCCAAAGGCAGTTGCTGAACCAACTGAGCCACCCAGGCGCCCAATCAGTTGCATTTTTATACACTAACAATGAACTGTCAGAATTAAAAAAACAAAACAAAACATTTTATTTATTTGTCAGAGAGACAGCAAGCACAGGCAGAGGGAGCAGCAGGCAGAGGGAGAAGTAGACTTCCCGATGAGCAAGGAGCCCGAAGTGGGGTTTGATCCCAGGATCCTAGGATGTGAACAAAGCCGATGGGAGAGACGCCTAACTGACTGAGCCACCCAGGTTCCCCCAGAATTTTTTTTTAAGTCCCATTTACAGTAACATCAAAAACAATAAAATATTTAGGAATAAGTTTATCCAAGCAGTGAGGCAATCTGTACACTGAAAACTATAAAACATCAATGAAAGAAGTGTAAAAGGATAATAATAAATGGAAAGATACTTGTTGCTCATAGGTTGGAATAAATGGAAGAATAAATATTGCAAGATGTCCATACTCCCCAACCAATCTACAAATTGCATACAGTCCATCAAAATTCCAATAGTGTTTCTCCCAGAAATGGAAAAAAAATCATGCTTCTTGACATCAGGTATGATTTGAAGGTGTAATAATCAACATGGTATGGTACTGGCATTAGAACAGACACACAGATCAATGGAATAGAATAGGGAGCCCAGAAATAAACCTATTACTTATATGGTCAATTAATTTTCAACAAAGGAGCCAAGAGTATACAATGGGTAAAGGATAGTCTCTTAAGTAGATCATGTTGGAAAAACTGGATGTCTACTTATAAAGAGATTAGCCTAGACCCCTATATTGTAACATACATGAAAATTGACTCAAAATGGATTAAAGACTTGAACACAAGACTTGAAACCATAAAAGTCCTAGAAGAAAACATAAGGAAAATCTCCTTGATGTTGGTCTTGCCAGTGACTTTTTGGATTTCACACCAAAAACAAACAAAAAAACTCCTAAAAAAACAAATAGGACCGCATCAAACCAAAATGCTTCTGCAAAGGAAACTATCAACAAAATGAAAAGCAACCTGTGGAAAGGGAGAGAATGTTTGCAGACCACAAATCTGACAACAGGTCAATACTCAGGCATAAAATGAACTCATATGACACAATAGGAAAGAAACAAATTACCCACCTCTACCCCCCCGCCCCCTGCCCAGTCCCTGAAATGGGCAAAGGACATTTTCTTAGAAGAAACCTAGAAATGGCCAACAGGTACATGTCATCAGGGAAATTCAAATCCAAACCACAGTGAGATACCATCTCATACTTATTGAGAAGTCTATTATCATAAAAATAAGAGGTAAATGCTGGTGAGGATGTGTAGAAAAGTGACTCCTTATACTCTGTTGGTGGGAATACAAACTGGTGCAGCCATTGTGGAAAACAGTATGGAGGTTCTTCAAGAAATTAACAACAGAACTTCATGTGCTAAAGCAACCTTATTTCTAGATACATATCCAAAGGAAATAAAATCACTGTTGTAAGGATTTATCCATAACCCTGTATTCATTGCATCATTATTCACAATAGCCAAGGTATGGAAACAACCTAATTGTCAGTCCATGGATGAGTGGATAAAGAAAATGTGATACACAGACATACATACACAAATACACTAAAATATTTTTCAGCTTTAAAAAAGAAGGAAGTCTTGCCATTTGCAACAACATGGATGAAACTGGGTGGCATTATGCCAAGTGGAATAGACAGGCAGAGGAAGACAGATATTCTATGGTCTATTTTTTATGAGGAATCTAACAAAAAAAAAGTCAAACTCATAGAAATAGATTGCTGTGGTGGTTGCCAGAGGGTGAGGGAAATAGGGTTGGCAAAAGGATACAGACTCTCAGTAGTTACAGGATGAGTAAGGTCTGATCACCTAATATATACAACGATGATTGTGGTTGATACTGTTGTTTTGCATAATTGAATTTGCTAATAGAGTACAATGTAAGTGTTCTCCCCTCCACTCCCCATCGAAAGTTTAATATGTAGGATTATGGATGTGCTGTTGGCTCCAGTGAAGTTGAGATGGAAAAGAAACTGTTCTTCGAAAAGCTGAATATTCAGTGGTTGTCAGATAACTTAATAGAGCTGCAATAGTAAAACTTGTCTAAGCATCTGCCTGGAAACTCATTTTTGTGGGGAAAAGTGCTTTTTTTTTTTTTTTTTTTTTTAATGCTCTTAGGTTAAACTCGGTTTTCATCCCAGGTCTTAGGAGAAACAAGAGCAGTGACTCTCAAAATATGTCATTTGAGTTTTCCTCCTGAAAATGTAGCCATTTATTTCACTTACAGATTTCTGACAAACCCGTGATAAAGGTCTTTACCTCATAGAGGCTGACACTACTACAAGGAATCAGACGTTTGGTAGAATTTCCCTCAAAGTCCTCCGAACATATGAAGTGTGATATTTGAGGGCAAGAGATGCTATTTCCCCTCTCACCCTATGTGATCCACAGATTTTACACTGACACTTAAGATTGTATCATCAGAATTAAAAATTTTTCTCAAAACCTTTTTTTTTCTTCTTCATAGCCTTTTTATCTTTCTATCTTTGTTACAGTCTGAACTTTTGACTACATGAGCATGTATAGCTTGTGTATTTTAAAAATTTATATTGGTTTTTATAAAAACTCATGCAGAGTTTGAAAGTTTGAGTTTTAGACCATGGTAAAATTTTCACAAGTCAAACATTTGTATTCAAATATCACATAGTACACAAAAATATGTACTATATACCAGATACACTGTAAAAAGAGCATTTAGCTGTGTATTTCTAAACCCACTTTCTTTTCCACTTTAAGCTTTTCACCCTTCAATGTGTGGGGTTACCAGCACTCTTCCTCATGTTTAAGCTGTTATCATTGGTATTTAACATGTAATCTCAAGGTGTTTGTATGTTTAAAAATCAAATAATGCACCTTGTTTAGTAAAAAGTATGATTCTATGCATAGGGTGATTGGGAGGATACAACGAAAAGGTTTTCTGTTGCCAACTTTAGAAATTATGACCTGTTAGACTGATGGTTGATTTAAATGTAACTTCTTGTCGAGCATCCGTTTTCAGAATCCGATTATTATGACTCCAGTTTTCCTGAAGCCTTAGGTTCACATTTCTGTTTGCTTTGCATGGTTTTAAGAAAATGAAAAGGGGCACTTGGGTGGCTCGGTTGAGTGTCCAATTCTTGATTTTGATTCAGGTCATGATCTCGGAGTACTGGGATCAAGCCCTGTGTTGGGCTCCACACTCAGGGGGAATCTGCTTGAGATTCTTTCCCCCGGAGTACCTGGGTGGCTCAGTTGCTTAAGTGTCTGCCTTGGCTCAGGTGGTTATCCCACGGTCCTGGGATGGAGTCCCACATCGGGCTCCTTGCTCAGCGGAGAGTCTGCTTTTCCCTCTCACTCTCCTTCTGTGCTCTAACTCTATCTCAAATAAATAAATAAATAATCTTTAAAAAAAAGATTCTTCCCCCTCTTTCTCTCTCTGCCCCTCCCTCTGCTCGTATGCTCAGTCTCTCTCCCCCTCCCTCCCTCTAAAATAAATAATTTTTAAAAAAGAAAACGAAGAGTGAGAAAGTAAATTGGTTTTTTTCCTTTTGTATTTACTTATATTTATATTTTTTGTGATGATAAGTGTACTCTTTAATTTCCATCACCTATTTCACCCATCCCCCCACCTACCTCTCCTCTGGCAACCAGTTTGTTCTCTGTAAGAGTGTTTCTTGGTTTCTGTCTCTCACTCACTCACTTACCTGTTTTGTCTCTTAAATTCCACATGAGTGAAATCATATGTTAATTGTCTTTCTCTGATTGAATTATTTTGCTTGGCATAATACTCTCTAGTTCCATCCATGCTATTGCAAATGGCAAGATTTCTTTCCTTCTTCTGGCCGAGTAATATTCCATTGTGTATATAGACCACATGTTCTTTATCCACTCATCTGTTGATGGACATCTGGGCTCTTTCCATAGTTTGGCTATTGTGGACATTGCTGCTATAAACATTGGGGTTTATAAACATTATAAACATAATTCAAGGGGCATGTATCCCTTGAATTAAGTGTTTTTATATTTTTGGGATAAATACCTAGTAATGTAATTCCTGAATTGTAGGCTAGTTCTATTTTTGAGTTTTTTGAGGATCCTCCCTACTGTTTTCCACAATGGTTCACCAGCTTGCATTTCTACCAATAGTGCACGAGGGTCCCCCTTTCTCCACATCCTTGCCAACACTTGTTGTTTCTTGTCTTTTTGATACAGACGTTCTGACAGGTGTGAGGTGATATCTCATTGTAGCTTTGTATTTGCATTTCCCTGATGGGAGTGATGTTGAGTATCTTTTCTTCAGAACTTTTAAGAAGAAAAGCACTAACTTTAGCAAATGTTGCCCTTTTGTGTCTCATAAATATGGACAGCCTAGGAGCTGGATGCCAAGTAGTGATGAAGGCATATAAAGCACACTGAGGCACTTTGAGAAACTCGGAGATAAATGGACCCACAGTACAATTCCATTTCTAGCTGCTCGACAAGCTGCCATCCCGCTGAGTAGAATCTGGCATATTATCATAAGCGAAAGCCAGATGTGGAGGAATGTGAGGTCTCCCGCCAAGCAGCGGGCTGGTGTGGGCCGCACAGATGGGAGCCATGCCACTTAGCATGACCGTTGACACATCTGAGACCCAGTGTCTCCATTTTTACCTTTGACTCTGCTCATTCATACGGTATCTCAGGATACACTTACTTGCCAATCACACACACAATAGCAAATACTTTTCCCAGTAGCAATTCATAAAAATAATTCAGAAGAGAGACTACTTTCAGAATTGTTAATGAAGTCAGATACAGAAAATGTCAGCTTTTCTTTTCCCCAAACTCACATTCTTTTTACAGTGCCAGAAAGCTTTTCCCAGAATTGTCTCGTGCCTAAATGAATACTGTAAAATGGAGGTAACTCTGTAAAATAAACTCTAAGGATTAGCATAATATGGTATTGGCTTTTAGACTCCATTTTTTTCTGATATTTTCTAGATGACCTATAATTTTATAAAATGAACTCCAGTCAACATGTATTGAGCCAAAATAGCATTGCAGAAATGTGATTTTTTTTTGTTTTATTTTTCATGTTTTTTTTTTTTTAATTTCAGCTTTATTTCCTTTCTCATGTCATTTTCTAATTCTAGGACATCATTAAACCAAACTCCTTACGTGGTAGTTGTGTGTGAAGAATTTCTTACCACCTTTCCCAGTTTTCTGCTGCTTACATTTCACTGCAGATGTTAAAACAGACCAATAAGTAAAACATAGCAGCAAAAGTGCTGTGAATAAAAATATAGCTAAAGGGGAGGAGAATTGCCAGGGGAGGAAGAGGGGTTAGTGTGGGATAGGCTATTGGTTAAAGACAATGGTAAATCGGGGCTCTGAACGTTGTGTTCGGAGGAGCAAGAAAGATGGAGTGACCTCACACAGAGGTGGAGGGACGGTGTGAACTGAAGATGTGGTCACCTGCGAGAATCTCAGCTTCGGGACTATGGGGTTTGGGGTGCCTGTTAGAAGTCCAAGGGGTGGACGAGCCAGCAGCTGCATTTGTGAGTGTGTAGATCGGGGGTGAGGTCCACAGTGAAAATCAAATCTTGAATGCTTCTGCAGTAGATCTCATATTCGGCGGTCAGGGTGGATGTGTTCAGCAAGCGTAGGAAGAAAAGAGCAAACACCAAGGAGGATGCCAATATCTAATAATGGGGTGGATAAGAACTCTGTGCAGAGGATCTGGTCGGTGGCCAGTTGAAGGACACGGGGGAGATGGGTGGCGATGGAGGGGGGGGGGTCTCTTCCAAAGCCTTCCGTTTGTCCAGCACGGCAGTAGTATCAAGATTTTACATGATGATTTATGTATCTTACATTTTACAAAAAAGCAAAAACATATGTTGTCCTGGGGGATAGACATTATCAGCTGAGAATGAGAATTTGAAGGATGTGCTGGAGATTTGAGAAGAGAGAATGGTCTGTAGACATTGTCTAGGGCAGTTAAGAAGTGCTCAGTCATGCAAACGTGGTTAGATGGGTTCTCCAGGTTCACGGTGACTGATTCAGCATTACTGCCCTCGGCCACACATGCAGACAAAGAGTAGGCTAAGGATTGAATTCAACCAGAAGAATCTTTGACCAAGAAAACACTACAATTTAAAAAAATATATATATCCTTTGTGGATTGGTATGACCATGTGATTTGTTGTAGGTGATGAGTTAAGAGTCATTTTCTGACTTCTGGGCTGAAACATTTATAAAGGAATGCACATAATTCTCTGTGTTTTTTCCTTGATGTGGCAGTAATTAGCATGTCCTGTTGAGAAGGACTTGGTTCACATGGGAGTGGCCTCGAATGCTGAGCTACTGCAAGGGGACAGCCTCCCTGGAGAACTCAGACTGATGGGGAATTCTAGAAGAAAAGGAAGGAACCTTCTGTTGTTTCCAACCACTGAGCTTGTGGTGATCTTGTTACCATGGTGATCCAGTGTGTCCTCCCTAATGACAAGGCAGTCCTGCAGGGGCGGATGGCTGAGGTCAGATGAAGGACGAGGTCAGAAGGGCCCAGGCATAGAAACATCATCTGTGTGAAGATTTAAGTCACCAAGAATCATGAGGAAAGAAGTGATGGAGGAAGTGAGGTTGAGTCAGAAGATAATCTGACCAAAGAGCACGAAGGGAGAGGAGCTGAAAGCACGTGGATGGCTGCAGAAAGCAGGGATAATGAGGGTGCATGACCCCAGAGCATGGAGGATGAGGGGACTGAGGAAGGCTCTGGAAGGATCTGTGAAAAGCACACAGAGGTAATCACTAACCAACATGAACTATAGAGGATGTGGCCGTTAAAGAATTGGGGGACTTTTCAAAGGGAATGCATCTGAAGCACATAACCTTTATCAGCCTTTCAAGGTCCATAGCAAATGGAAACTTTAAAAATAGGTCATTCTCTTGGATTTCAGACCTCAGAAGCAACATCAGAATATCCTCCCAAAGTAAGCAGCTTCCCATGGTGGAGTCTCCAAACAATAAAAGACTATTTGGACTGAAATTATAATGTGTTCACGTAATTTACAAACCTTGACCTCCACTACTGTTTCTCAAAGGTTGTTTGGGTTTTTTTAGATTAATTCACAGTTGCGCTATTTGTCTTTTTTACAAGTATGTCAGTTTCTTATGTTATTTAGAAAGAAAAACACAATCTCTGTACCTTCCACTCAATTTTACTGTGAAGTTAAAATGGCTAAGAAATGAAATCTCCTTTAAAAATAGTCTGCCTGATTCCATTTCCATGAAAAAAAGTATATATATATATATATATATATTCAATACATTTTTTTTATTTCAAAAACTTGGAGTCATATATTTGACTGTGAATCTTTTGTAACTATTACATAATGAGCAGTAGTGCTTCTTCTTCTTCTTCTTCTTCTTCTTTTTTTTTTTTTCCTTAAGATTTCATTTATTTGAGGGCTCCTGGATGGCTCAGTCTGTTAAGCATCTGCCCTCCGCTCAGGTCCTGATCTCAGGGTCCTGGGATTGAGTCCCGTGTCAGGCTCTTTGCTCATTGAGGAGTCTGCTTCTCCCCTTACCCCACCACCCCAGCATGTGTTCTCTCTCTCTCTCTCTATCAAATGAAGAAAAAAAAATCTTCAAAAAATTTTTAAAAAGTTAACAAAAATATTTTATCTATTTGAGAGAAAGAGTAAATAAAGGAGAGAGCCTGAGCCGAAGGCCACCCAGGCGCCCCTCAACAGAGCTTTAAAAAAAAAAAAATCTCTAAAAACTACTCTTTTTTTGCTTTGAATATAGATAAGAAACTGCTGAAAGGTACCGTTTTAAAAAAAATTATGTACATTTGACTTCATCAATGACCATGACATGTGACTGAAATAATTGAAAATATTCATAAAACACAGTGGAAGTTATTTGATGTATTAAAGTTTTTATAAATAGACTCCGTATAATAACAATTCCATTTTTATTATTTTATTTTATTTTATTTAAGATTTTATTTATTTAACAGACAAAGATCACAAGTAGGCAGAGAGGCAGGCAGAGAGAGAGAGCGGGGAAGCAGGCTCCCCGCTGAGCAGAGAGCCGGATGCAGGGCTCCATCCCAGGTCCCTGGGATCATGACCCGAGCTGAAGGCAGAGGCTTCCCTCCATTTTTGTTTTTAAGAAATGTTTATTATCTTCTATAGTCCTACAACTGTTTCTTTTGCCTTTGCTGTTAGTATTAGCATAAATGGAAGTGTACTAGCTGAAGTTTCATCTTCATTCTTTCAGAAATACCTAAAAGGACGTAATTATAAAATATAACTTTATATAAAACATCTAGAACTTATCTCTTTCCTTCCTATTGTAAATTTTTAAATCTATACAGATTGCTTTTTCCCTTTCCTTTAGAATTCAGTTTCTCAATCACTGCTTACTACAGTCAAGTTTTCCTAGAATAATTTTTTTTAAAGACTGTATTTATTTGACAGATTTATTTATTTGACAGAGACAGAGCAAGAGAGGGAACATGAGCAGGTGGAGTGGGAGAAGGAGAAGCAGACTCCCTGCGGAGCAGGGAGCCCGACGTGAGGCTCCATCCCAGGATCCTGGGATGACCTGAGTTGAAGACAGACTCTTAACCACTGAGCCACCCAGTTGTGCCTTTTAGAATAATCTTGGTTATGGCTGTGGCTGTCAGCCCAGTGCCCTCTGTGCCATCCTGGGGAAATGGGAGCCATGGTACCCTCATCCCAGAGCACCAACCCTCTGTCCATTTTTTATAGTGTGCTCTGCAACGTGCATCCGTGGTTTTAAACAGAGTGGTTACGTTTGCCCCGTCAGAAGGAGAGTACAGCATTTCATAATGATTCCACTACCAAACAGTTACCATGTTTTGCCTGGTCCTCCCTCCATAATGATAAAAAGGAAGTTTGTTTGTTATAAGTAATTTCTGAGTGTTTTCTCTGTGCCATGCCCAGTTCTTAATGTTTTTTACGGGCCCCTCACAGTAATTTTTTGAGATAGGTTCACTTCCTGTTTTTCCTGAAACCAGGGAGTGTAAGTTTGCTCTGTTTGTCCTCCCACAGTTAGGGTGTGGCCCACCCAGTCCACCTCTTAGCCACTCTACTTCTGCCAGAGTGTGGTCTTTAGACCACATGACATACATCTTCTCTCAGTACGATGCCTGGGCCCCAGCCCGGATCTGATGAATCAGACTTCAGTGGCTGAGGACGAGTTAGTGATAGGAATTGGAATTTTCACCAAGTCCCTCAAGGAATTCTTCTACACTTGAGATTTGAGTGATCACATAACTCTTGCCTTAATTTCCCCAACAGTGGGTGGTATGGTCCCACGTTCTGTCTCCGTCCTGCCTCACTGCTAGGAGCTATTCTTACCTGACCTAAGAGAAATGGAAAGCTCTGACATTAAAAGGATGTGTGTCCCATGCTGTGTGTCTTCTGCAGATGAACCCTTGCCTAGAGAGTTCCAGCCATGGGGCCGCTATAAGATCCTTACAGGCTCAGCTGTTTGGGTTAGAGCGGACCTCTTCCGTGTACTCTCAGAAAGTTCTGATGACAGTGAATTTGGCCTCTTGACTTCCAGATGCCGATCTCCATGCTCTGCCCATCTTTGGGTGTGTTCTGCCACCTGCTGTTGGTAACTGAGGGAGCTGAGCACCAGCTACGTTGCTGGACTCCGACTTCTCACCCCTCACTTCAGGAGAACCTGGTTTTCGAGGTACGTCCAGTGACCTGGACCCCGATGGTCTGTGTTCTTTGGTGTGTCAGGCATCATATGTTAAAACAGACCACAGCACAACTCTCCAGTAGTATTAAGGGGACGATGACAACAACACAGAACAACACAGAACTTCAGTCTTAGTCTGACAGATGAGTCATGGAAACAATGTAGTTTCTGGGTCCAGGATCAGGATAATATGATTTTTAACTTATGCATTTATTGTATGTGTAAGAAAGCTTCTCCAGTGCAACTTCACATGGGACAAAATTGGACATTCTGACCACCTGTTTTAACTGCAGTACTTTGCTTGGAAAATTCCATGATTGTGTCTGTGTATATTACATCTTTCTCCTAAAATTACCATGGTAATCCCATTAAAAAGACTTCTGGTGGGAAAACAAGTATTTTTTCGTTCTGGATTTGGTTTAAAATAAATTTATTTATTAATTATTTTATATATATATATATATATACACACATATATATATAAAATAATCTAAACAACTCATTTAAAGGGGACATTTTAGTTTTAAACTTTACAAAATGAGCAGTTTTCACTGTTTACATTTTCTGTTTCTTATTCATCAATACTATTTGTATGATTTTGGTCAAGATTTTTTAGAACTTGATTTAAATACAATTAACTACACATCTTTAGAATGTACAGTTGGACTGGTATCCTCAGGTTCACAAATGGAGCAATGGTGATGGTCCAAATGATGAACATATCACCATAAGGCCCTCTGTCACACTCCTTTGGAACCCCATCCCCTCCCAAGCTCCTGACCCTGTCCCCGGGCACCCACTGATGTGCTTTCTGTCACCTTGAGTTTGCTTGCATTTTCTAGGATTTTATATCATCAGAATCATGTAATATAGAGTCTTTTTTTTTTTTTTTTTGGCTTCTTTTACTTAGCTTCATTTGAGATACACCATGTGGTTATGTGGATCCTTTTTTCGTTGCATTTTATTTTATTTTACTTTTAGTTTATTGTGTAGACATACCGTAGTTCTTTTATTCAGTCACTTTTTGATGGGCTTTTGGGTTGTTCCTAGTTTTAGCTATTTTTCCCTAATTTTAGCTATCATGAATAAAGTTGCTGTGACCTTTCCTGTGCAGTCTTTGTATGAAATTGTGCTTTTATTCTCAAGGGTAAATCCCTGTAGCTGGTATAGGGTGAATTCTATGGAATGTCAGAAACTTTTCAAGAAATTGATAGACTGCTTTTCAGAGTGTTTCTAACAAGAATTCTGGTGTTCCTTGTCCTCAACACCGGTACAGTCAGCTTTGTTAATTTTAGACATTTTTATAGCAGTAGTGTTATTCCTATAGGTATATCTGCTTTAATTTTTAATGAGTTTGCAGCTAATAATGTGGAGCATCTTTTCACGTGCATAATTACCATCGTGTATCTTATTTGCTAAAGTGCCAACTCAAACAATTTGCCTGCTTATGAGAAATTAATTGTTTGTCTTCTTCATTTTGTGAGTCTTTGAATATTGTGATACAAGTTCTTTATTAAATATATTATCTGAAAATAATTAGTGGTTTATTGTCTTTTGAGGAGCAGAAATTCTTGACTTTAGTGCATTATAATTGATCAGTTATTTTTTTATGGTCCATGCATTTGGTGCTATAAGAAACCTTCACCTGACTCAAATATTTGCTCTAGTCCAGCAGGTTGAAAGATTTGCTATATTCTCAGCCCTGTGTGGCTCTGTTGCTGTGCCCTGTGCTCTTTTCAGGTGCTCCTTTCTCTGGAGGGCAGCAGTCTTTTCACAAACATGCAGTTCAGTACTCATCTAAAGACACAAGATGGACTCACGTTCCCAAAGCTGGGTCTCTCTCTGTGTACTCCTCCCTCTCCAGTGCTCTGCCCCATGCACCCAAGCTCCTGTAACCTCCCTGGACTTCTAGCTCCATTTCCTAAATTCAGGAGGACTTCTGGGCTGGGTGTTCCTTGGCCCTGAACCTCAGCCAGGAAGCTATCTCGAGGCAGCAAGCTGAGGCAATGAGGAAGATACCTTCTTTATTTTTCTCTTCCTCAGGGATCTTGGTCCTGCATCGTGTGTTGTACGTGGTTGGATAACAGTTGTTTCATGTCTTTGTCTAGTTGTTCATCTGTTGTGGGTGAACAGGTGACTCCTATCCCTGTCAGTCTGCCTTGGCCAGACGTGGAAGAACCAGTGGTATTAATCTGATGTTCATTGACTTTGCTCTCCTCTCCTCATCTGCTGTGTGCTACATAGTTGTTTTGCCTTCTAGATGTTACTCCTATGATGCTTCTTTCTTCCTCAGCATCACTGAGTCTAGAGCTGTTGATGGAATTGATCAAATATATTACTAAGTCTCCATAAATTGACTAAGTAATTTACTTCTAGTGCTCACTCAGGATGAATTAATTGCATGCTTTATAGGGGAAACAACTCTATGGGTTCTTGTGTTTCTGCATTTCATGTGAGCCGAGGAACTAACTACTTTTCTTCTTGATTATCTTTTCAAAGATGTTTGTATAGAGACTGTCCTTGGAAGACAGAGATGATATCATTTGAAGCAAAGGGCTTATTTGCTTACTGTCTTGGGTGATAGAGATAACATCTCTCTCCAAAGCAAAGAACAGGTATGCTTACTGCCCATTATAAAACATTCAGGTTATCTGACTTCAGGTTTTCTCTCTTATAATGAAAGCTACTCTATACTTACCTGTAATCTGGCTCTTTCAATATAGCCCTTTGGGAATTAGGACCCAAGGAACCAGCACAAGAAAATGTTAGTATTCTGACTACTGCTATTTCTGGGAGTAGCTAATCCTTTGTCTCTGACCAAGGAGTCTTCTGACAATGTTCATGACATTTAAATTCTTATTTAAAAGTAGGGCAAAATTTCAGACTTTTTACCATTTTGATGTATTTTTGCAAATACATCAACTTCACATGGGACAGAATTGGACATTCTGACTACCTGCTTTAACTGTAGTACTTTGGTAGGTTGAATAGAATTATTAATTGGAATAAGTTTCTTGTATAGGTTTTAAGTCATAATTAATGTGTGACAGCTGCTTTAAAGGGGTGTTTTAGATCACATTGGTGTACTATAACATATTATGCTACCATCTCTTAAAATAAGTACATGGAATGAAGGAAATATTTTGGTGTGTTAACTTAAATGGATTGTCAAATATAACATCAATGCGTAGAAAGAGATTCTCTTAACCATTAAGTAAGTCTTGAGGAATTTTTTTTGCTGCTCGCCTCACCATTCTGTCTAGGACATATCAAAACATAGCCAGTGTCAGGAGGAAAGAGCCTCTTGGATGAAGAGAAATGACTTTTCCTTTTCTTCTTTGGTTCTTTCCAGTAGTCCCTTTTTCTGAGCAAGTGGCAAGTATGAACTATAACAAGATGTTTAGATACTCATGCTTGAGAGGTTGTAACTACTAAGATTAAGTAACCTGACTCCCAAGTAATACACATTTATTTTGAGTGGTTTGTAACATATCAAGCAAAGTGAAGTCAGTTTGAAACACAGGTACCCATCAATATGAAAGACAAACAAAAGTAACTTACCCAAGAAAGTTTTGTGTTTCTTGGGCCACATCGATTAAACTTTGTGTGATTCTTCTTTTATAAAAAGAAACATAATGGCATTTACTTCAAAGGATTGTTGTAGGAATTAAATGAGCTTGTATATGCAAAACATATACAACATAGAACATAACCTTGCACTTAGAGCTATTATTCTATAATACATCACTGAATCTAGTTGTAAAGGAATCAACATATTACCCAAGTGTTACACAATAAAGTAAGTGAAGGAAGAAAGGTGTATTATTTTCCTGGGGTAGTAGTAACAAAGTATCACAAATTGGGTGGTTTAGAACAACAGAAGTTTATTGTCTCACAATTTGTGAGTCTGAAATATGAAATCAAGGTGTTGGGAGAGCCATACTCCCTCCAAAACCCACAGGGTTGCCTCTTCCACCTTCTGGCAGTTCCAGACAGTCATTGGTGTGGGCACCATAACCCTGGTCCTTGCGTTCACCTTTAGATGGCATTTTTCATCTCATTTTCTCTTCATCATCCTCCCTTTGTCCAGGTCTGTGTCTGAATTTTTCCTTTTCATAAGGACACCTTCATTTTGGATTAGGGCCCGCTCTCGTGACCTCATTTTAACAATTTGATTCCTTCCATAGAGACCCTATTTCCAAATAAAGTGACATTCTGAGGTAGTGGGACTTCAGTACCTCTCTTTTGCAAGAAAGAATTAAATCCCTAGCAAAAGGAATTATTCTACCTATGTAATTAAGTAATAAGGAGATTTTATTTTAAAAATGTATCTAAAAATATAAGAATATATTCTAAAAAACTTACCCTTACTTAAAATACTTAGGATAATCTTGACAATGTACAGAGAATGCTTTGTTAGTTAAAGTGATACCGCCCATGTGGCAACAACATAAATGCAATTTACAGTTCAATTCACTTGGCCAGCTTCCTTTGAAATTGCATGGTTGGTGATCATGGAATGAGAGCACAGATTAAAAGGTATTGCAGTTTTTATATTCGGTCAGTTTTTCTTAATAAGCAATATTATATAAAGTTAAAATAATTTGAATGAGATCAAATGCAACAACACTAAGCTGCTGGGTTACTCAGTACATTTGTGCAGAGCCAGCCTTATTGTAGGTAATGCCTGGTGAATTCTAAGACTTTGAAGTCTGTGTATCTTGACATTAAATCCCACTAAGTAGTGGGGTTTCTAATACTTAACGGGGTCCTGATTAATTGGTGATAGTTAAGAAAAATTGCTTAGGTCTTCAAATCACATTAATTTGGTACAATAAGTCTTCATTCACTCAGCTATGAAAACAAGACATGCAGACATACATTGAACAATTACTTTTATCACTTTTGGAATTGGATTTTATTATCTTTTATTTGCAATTTCAGGATTAGGTAAGCTAATTAGAGTGCTAAAACTTAGAGTCATAAACATGCCCTCAGGAGGGAGCAGAGCTTCTCAGCATTTCGTTCTAGATTCTTCATTGTTGGTCTAGCATGAATTGGGGAAATACCAGACAGCAGATTATCAATACTCTTGATCAAGTGTTCTGATAAAGAGAAGCGTAAGAAGGATCGAAGAATATACCCTTTGCCTCAAAACCTAGGCCTTTGTGGATCAAACGTTAAAATAATCCAGGTGCTTTACCATACACCCAAGCAGAGAACTGCATGTATGGATGGGTACTGCTTCTTCCCTACATTTTCTCAGAAAAAGACTTTTCTTAGAACTCCAGGGATTGAATTCAGTCAGCTACAAAAGAACAGAAAATTTAAGAATACATGAAGGTGAAATATTAGAATTTCATGAGTAGAATATTCTGAACCTTTCATATCATTTAAATTTAAAAGGGGGTTGATTTGCATTGGAAGATCCAAGGTATCACTTAGACTTAATTATTTTTAATAAATTCCGATTGGTCTAGGGTGGGGCAAAGTCACACTTTCCTAGGAACCATATTGTAATTCTCTTCTGGACTGTCCAAATTCTAAAGCAATCCCAAAATGTACAAGGTGCATTGCTTTATTTAAATAAACGACAGTGTAAGATGGTCTGACAGTTGTACAAATATCTATCAATAAAGATAAAGGAGCAAAACCAAGTGGAGTAAGGGCCCAGGGAAAATTGCTGAAATGTGGGATTTGCCTCTATTATGGTAGCTAAATCATCTAAGGCTTGAGGAAAAAAGGGCCATGAGGGGCCTGAACTTGGTTTAGGAATTTTATAATATTCATTCATGTATCATGCTAAAGACAATTATAATTATAGCTGTCAGAATAGTCTGTATGTGTCAGACATTGTGATAAATGTTTGGTGGTAGATATTTAATGAACCCATTGTGTTCATAGTCTTGTTTCCAGTGTAGAGATGAGGGAAGTAAGACCTCTGTAAGTCAATCAACATGCCATGTCCGCAAGCTCCAGGTTGTTCAGGCAGCCAACAGCCATCAAAGTCATCTGTGGCTCTTGGTGAGAAGTCCACATAGAACATGAGATAGCAAGATGGTGGGGCCTATGGAGGCCGCCATCCTGCTTCCCACAGAATCAGTCTGAATAGAGACAGAAAAACACAAGGATTGTGTTTTTTAATTGTGTTTTTAATTGCCCTGAGGCTACAGTGAGGAATTTTCATGTCTTACTGGGAGTCAGAGTGTTTGACATGAAACCTGAGTCTGTTTAGCAGTAAAAACCCCCCAGACACGTGCTGTGAATGACTGCTGTACACTTCACATTCACACTGCCTGATCCTGACAAATGACTTACTCTAAGTCATACACATAGGGACCATCTCAGGTAGGATTCAGGCCCAGGCCCACCAAACTCCCCAAACCATGGGATTTCCACTGTATGTTAATAATTTACCTGTAGGGACCAGAGTAACACTGAGGTATAAAGGCAGCCATGGCCCCCAGATGTTCAGGCACTTAGGAACTGCTTGAAAGTGATGTCAGCTGGCCAAACAACTTCTCTGATGGAAGATCAGGAATACTCAGGTACACCTAAAAGTGTGAGAAAAAGGTCATCTCTTGAAGTAAACAATTTAAGTAAAGAAATGACCTCTTAGTCAGCCAGCAAATAAGCATATTAATTAGTTAATTATGATATCAGTTTCTCCTTTTTTTTGACTTTTTATTTTTTTCATTTTCTTCTTTTACAATTGAAGTATAATGAACATACAGTGTTATATTAGTTTTGAGTGTATAATGTAGTGATTCAGCAATTCTGTGCTTTAACCAGAGCTTATCCTGGCAGGTGTGCTCCTGGATCCCTGTCTGTTATGTCACCCATCCCCCATCCTCCTCCCCTCTGGAAACCACCGGTTTGTTTCTGTATGTAAGAGGGTTTTTTTGTTTGTTTGTTTGTCTCTTTTTTCCTTTGTTTGTTCACTTGTTTTTTTCCCCTTAAGTTCCACGTAGTGAAATTATATGGTATTTGTATTCCTCTAACTTATTTCACGTAACATTTTACACTCTAGATCCAACCACGTCATTGCAAATGTCAAGATTCCATTCTTTTTTCATGGCTGAATAATGTGTGTGTGTGTGTGTGTGTGTGTGTGTGTGTGTGTGCTACACATCTTCTTTAAACCATTCATCTGTAGATAGAGACTTGGGTGGGTTCCGTATCTTGGCTGTTGTAAATAAAGCTGATAACATAGGAGTGTTTATATCTTTTTGAATTGGTATTTTCATATTATCTGGGTAAATATCCAGTAGTGGAATTATTGGATCATAGTGTAGTTCTATTTTTTAATTTTTTTAGGACCCTCCATCCAGTTTTCCACAGTTGGCTTCACCAGTGTGCCTTCCCACCGACAGTGCATGAAGGGTTCTCTCTTCTCCACTTCCTTGTCAACAACTTGTTATTTCTTGTGTTTTTGATTCTAGCCATTCTGGCAGGTGTGAAGTGACATCTTGTTGTTTTAATTTGCATTTCCCTGATGAGTGATACTGAACATCTTTTCATGTGTTTGTTGATCACCTGCCTGTCTTCTTTGGAAAGTACTTTTTCAGGTCCTTTGTCCATTTTTTAATTGTATTATTTGGGGTTTTTGGTGTTGAGTTGTATAATTTTTTTTTACATATTTTGGATATTAACCTCTTATCAGATATATCATTTGTAAATTTCCCAAGGAAGATGTAAAAATGGCCAAGAGGTACATAAAAAGGTACTTAACATCATTCCTCATTAGGGAAATGCAAAGCAAAGCCACAATAAGCTATCACCTCACATCTGTCAGAATAATTACTGTCAAAGGACAAAAAAACAATAAGTTGGTGAGAATGTGGAGTAAAGGGAACCTTCATGCACTGTTGGTGGGAATGTTAATTGGTTCAGCCACTGTGGAGGACAATATGGAGGTCCCTCAAGAAATTTTAAAAATAGAACTACCACATGATCCAGCAATTCCATTTCTGTGTATTTTTCTGAAGAAAATGAAAACAACAAATACAAAAAATTATGTGCCTCCCCCATGTTCATTGCAGCAGTATTTACAGTAACCACGATATGGAAACAGCCTAAGTGTCCATAGATGGATAAATGGATAAAGATATGGGGTGTGTGTGTGTGTAAAATGAGACACAATGAAATACTATGCAGCTATGCAAAGGAAATAAATCTCGCTATTTGTGACAATGTAGATTGAACTTGAGCTCATTATGCCAAGTGAAGTAAGTCACATAGAGAAAGATAAATACTGTATGATCTCACTTATATGTGCAGTTTTATTTAATTAATTAATTAATTAATTTTTAAGATTTTACTTATTTATTTGAGAGAGAGACAGTGAGAAAGAACATGAGAGAGGAGAAGTTCAGAGAGAGAAGCAGACTCTCCGTGGAGCAGGGAGCCCAATGCAGGACTTGATCCCGGGACTCTGGGATCATGACCTGAGCCAAAGGCAGTTGCTTAACCAACTGAGCCACCCAGGTGCCCTTATTTTATTTTATTTAAAATTTATTTATTAGAGAGAGGAGGGGACAGGCAAAGGGAGAGAGAGAATGTCAAGCAGACTCTCTGCTGAGCACAGAGCCTGATATGAGGCTCGATCTCAGGACCCTGAGATCATGACCTGAGCTGAAACTAAGAGACTGATGCTTAACCAACTGAGCACCCTAGGATGCCAGAAATCCTGCTTTAGCATCATAATTAAATAATACACATACCTACCAGATTATCTTGTACTGAATTTCTTTAAAGCACATTGTATTTTTAGGGATATATTTAGAATACTGTACTCCTTGCCCTTCTTTTCCACAAATGGTCCATTTGACAGTTTTCAGTCTGTGATATATTTGGAGTAACAGCACTTCATTTATTGAAAGGTTGTGTCATCGTAACTTGAAATTTGTAGATCATGGTTCAAAACTAAGAAATGATTAAAAGAGACTAAAAACAGCCAGAGTAATTCTTTTAGTTTTAATATTTGTGGAATTTCTTATTCAAAACTGAATTTGAAGTTCATTTCATCTAGGTTGCTTAACTTATTGGCATATAACTGTTGCTAATAATTTCTGATGATTGTTTCTATTTCCTTGGTGTTAGTCGTGATCTCTCCCTTTTCATTCATAATTTTATTAATTTGGTCCTCTTTTCTTTTGAATTAGTTTGGCCAATGGTTTATTGATCTTACTGATTCTTTCAAAAAAACCAGCTTCTAGTTTCGTTGATGTGTTCTACTATATCTCTAGTTTCTATCTCATTGATCTCTGCTCTAATCTTGATTATTTCCCTTCTTGTGTGTAGGGTTGACTTAATTTGTTGTTTATTCTCCAGTTCTTAAAGGTGCAAAGAGCTGGTGTATTCTGGATTTTTCCTTTTTTTTTTTTTTTTTTTTTTTGAGGGAGGCTTGGATGGCTACATATTTCCCCCTTACGACCGCCTTTGCTGTATCCCATAGGTTTTGGACTGAAGTGTCTTCATTCTCATTGGTTTCCATGAATTGTTTAAATTCTTCTTTGATTTCCTGGTTGATCCAAATATTCTTAAGCAAGGTGGCCTTAGCTTCCAGGTGTTTGAATTCCTTCCAAACTTTTTCTTGTGGTTGAGTTCCAGTTTCAAAGTACTGTGGTCTGAGAATATGCAGGAATAATCTCAGTCTTTTGGTATTGTTTGAGCCCTGATTTGTGACCCAGTATGTGGTCTATCCTGGAGAAAGTTCCATGGGCACTTGAGAAGAATGAGCATTCTGTTGTTTTAGGGTGGAATGTTCTGTGTATATCTATGAGGTTCATCTGGTCCAATGTGTCATTCAATGCTCTTGTTTCTTTATTGATTTTCTGCTTGGATGATCTGTCTATTACTGAGTGGAGTGTTAAGATCCCCTACTATTAATGTATTCATACCAATATGATTCTTTATCTTCATTAACAGTTGCTTTATGTAGTTGGCTGTTCCTGTATTGGGGGCATAAATATTTACAATTGTTAGATCTTCTTGGTGGATAGACCCTTTAAGAATAATGTAGTTCCGGGGTGCCTGGGTGGCTCAGTGGGTTAAAGCCTCTGTCTTCAGCCCAGGTTATGATCTCAGGGTACTGTGATTGGGCCCCGCATCGGGCTCTCTGCTCGACAGGGAACCTGCTTCCCTCCTCTCTCTCTCTGCTTGCCTCTCTGCCTACTTGTGATCTCTGTCTGTCAAATAAATTAAAAAAAAAAAAGAATGATGTAGTGTCCTTCTTTATCTCTGACTACAGTCTTTAGTTTAAAATCTAATTTATCTGATACGAGAATCTCTACCCCAGCTTTCTTTTGAGGCCCATTGGCATGAAAGATGATTTTCCATCCCTTCACTTTCAGTCTGGATGTATCCTTAGGTTCAAAATGGGTCTCTTGTAGACAACATATGGACGGGTCCTGTTGTTTTATCCAATCTGTAGCCTGTGCTGTTTTATCGGAGCATTTAGGCCATTCACGTGAGAGTGATTATTGAGAGATACGTTTTTATTGATATTGTGTTGCCTGTGAAGTCCTAGTTTCTATAGATTGTCTCCATAAATTTCTGTTCTATGACACTCTTGAGTTCTTTCTTCTTTTATAGAACACCCCCCTTAATATTGCTTGTAGTGCCAGCTTGGTGGTCACATACTCTTTTAAACCTTGCCAGTCTTGGAAGATCTTTATCTTTCCATCCATTTTTAATGTCAGTCTTCCTGGATAAAGTATTCTTGGCTGCATGTTCTTCTCATTTAGTGCCCTGGATACATCTTGACAGGCCTTTCAGGCTTGCCAGGTTTCTGTAGAAAGGTTTGATGTTATTCTGATGGGCCTTCCTCTGTACATAATGAATCTCTTCCCCCTAGTTGCCCTTAAGAGCTCCTGTCTAAAATTTTGACTCATCAGTTTCACAATCAGGTTTCTTGAGGTCTTTCTAGATTCTATGATCTTGGGGATAGACCTTTCTGCCTCTAGGACATGAACGCTGGTTCCATTCCCCAGACTGGGATAATTTTCATGGAGAATTTATTTAACTATATCTTCTGGTCTTCTTTCTTTCTCCTCCCCCTCAGGAATTCCAATAATTCTGACATTGGAATGTTTAATGGCATCATTTAAATCCCTAATTCTGTTTTCATGGCTTCTAACTTGTTAGTTCCAGGCTTCCTCCTGATCCTTTTTCTCTATCAGTTTGTCCTTTAGATCACTAATTCTATCTTCTGCCTCAATTACCCTAGCCTTTAGAGAATTTAGATTAGATTGGAACTCATTGATAGAATTTTTAACTTCTTCCTTGGTGGCTTTCACTTCTGCCCTAATCAATTCCATGTTATCATTAATGGTTTTCTCCAACCTAGCCATTGCCTGGATAATTGTTACCCTGAATTCCCTTTCCAGCATACTGTTTTTGTCCATATCCAGTAGCTTTGATGGAGAGGACCCAGTTTCTGAATTTCTTCTCAGTTGGGCATTCCTCCTCCTAGTCATTTTGGTGAGAGGTGGTTGAGGGGATGTGTAGCTAAATGTATCAACCATGATCCAGGCAAGGTGCACCCTGGAATGCTTCTGAGCAATCGGGAGTCCCTACCAAAAAGAAAGAAAAAAGAAAAAAAGAGTGAGAAAGAGAGAGACAGAAAAAATAAATAAATAAATAAAAGGGAAGACCCAGCCAGAATGGACCCCAAGGTAAGATTTATAAGGTATACAAAAACAAACAAACAAACAAACAAACAGACTGACAAAAGTAAATGACAAGAAAAAAGAACCCAGCCAAAATGAACCCCAAGTATAAGATTTATATAATACCAGAACAAAAACAAATACACAGAAACACTGACAGAAGAAAAAGATGGGAGGGTGGTTATAAATCTTCAGTGTGGGTGAGAAAGGGTATTTTGAAGTTCAATACTATATAACTATTTGGCACTTCCCAGAAACACAAAATCTAAACGAGATTAATATTTGGGGGGAGGGCAGAGCAAGAGGATAAGCCCAGGTACGGTCCAGTCCACAGCTTGCTGTTTATAACTATTGTTTTTCTTTAATTGATATGTATAGAAAAATTTACAATATATCTTTCCCCATTAGATAAGCTAAATCCTTAGCAAAGTGGTAACAAGATATAGAATTAAAATGGCATTAGCATCTATTCCTAAGAACATCAAGAATCTATTTTAAAGTATCTGCAATTGAAACAATAAATTATTATAGGGGACATTAAAGATTTTGCTCTCAGTTATATAGAAAATTCACACATGCTGTTGAACTTGTTATCTGAGAATGAAATACTATCGATAAATAAACTGTACTAGTCATTTTTGGGAATCTCTATCTTTATTTTTTTTTAACTTCACGGAGTATATTTCAGGGCCAATGAAAAGTTAGAATTATGGGCTAGAGGGGTCATCTGACACTAAAATTGCAGGTATACACGTGTACATACACATATACAGACGTATACAAACATGTACATATAAAGAAAAGAAATCCATGGTAAATATTCTGGAGCAATTTTACAACTAAAGCTGAATGGATTCTCTCCTTCCTAATAGTATAGTATGGATGTTTATACAAACTACAGGAAATATGCTGTCCAGATGTGTGTTTCCTATCATTAGATAGAAAACCTCCCCTTAACAGCTGGTGACTTTGCAAATGAGTTGAGGAAGCAGATGATGGCAAGAAGTTAACTCAGTTCAGCAATCCTCAAAACAGCCAGGTACTCTGTTCGTATCAGGCCCACCATCCACTGGACTTCTAAACATGACAGAAAAATGTCTTTCAAGAAGTTTCATTTTTACTGAGTTCCAGATCAAAGCCCTACAAGCATCTGTCATCCTCATAGGGACATCGTAGCTGCCATGTACCTCAGTTGGAGTTTAGGTTAGATAGGAGACATACCCTCTTCCCCAAAACTTCCAGGCTCTTCTTTGACAATAGCACTAGCTTATAGCACACACAGTATACTTTGATTCGATTTTCCCTCAGCTGCTTCAGTTTTGCGAGGGTAAGGAGTAGACTATCCATGTGAGTGTGTGCCTCTCCTTGTGGGCTGGGAGTGGGGGATCTGGGCACTGCAGGGCTGCCCGCTCAGACTCAGAAGAAAGTGTGTTGTAGAAAGCCGAGCACAGAGCTGGGCTCTAGGCTGGAAGCTTAATGTCCAGGTGACTGCCCTTGAAACGTTTACTTCTGCAAGCGCCACCACCTATAAAAGAGAGAGGGTTCATCATCTATACAGTGAGGATATTGGACCTGGAGCACCTCATTCAGACAAGCAATGTGTTACTCCCCATTAAGTGCTCCATTCTCATAACAAGTAATGAGTACCACTGAGTGCAGGCACCTTGATGTACTTTCTGTGAAGGGCCCCAGCCTGGGCCATCTGCTCCATGAATTTCATTCAGCTCATTGGCTCTGAACTTGGTGCTGGTGACACAGTGCATGAACAGGGCAAGAAAAAGGCCACCTGTTGCTTTCTTTGTCATGCTATGTTCTCAATAGGGTAAACTGAACTTTCTCAGAAACCCAAGCTTTCTCCACAAGAAAATGTGAAAATATATAAAGAGATGTCAAGACATCATAGCAATCATTTGAAAACAGTTATAAAACAGAGGAGAGAGAGTATTCATCTACCTACTTGAAAACTTGGCTTACTCCAGGTGCCCAGGAAAGTAGTTTGCACAGTAGAAGGTGCTCAGTGAATGTTTGTTGGCTTGATTTTTTTATTATTTGATGATGGCACCTACATAATAAAGGCAGTTAAGGAAGTGACACTACCCGCAGGAAAATTATATGATCTGTATGTGGAGAACTCTTTCACTGTTCTGGACCATATCAGCTGATCATACTGCATCTTGTCTTTTATAGACTGTGTCCCCCTTGTCTTGTATCATCCTGTACACAGCACGGCCCAGAGGATAGAAGATTTGAAAATACAAGAAGTATGTTAACTGTGAAATAGCTACCAAGTTCCTTGTGTAGCTTTGATGCAAAAAATAAAATAAAATAAAATAAAACAAAATCGTTCTTCCAGCCTACTAAGAGACAGAAACCACAATGCACAGAAGTAGAACACGTACAGAAATGCCTACAGGGATGACAGGATGTAGCTATGTGGGACTTATTTCCTGAACAAGGCGTAAGCTGCTACTTTCAGCAGAGAACTCTTGGCATGGTCCAGTACAATAATAAACACACAAAGCTTCTTAAACAGATTAAATAGAGAGCACAGTAAGGTAAATCTGAATGGAGATGTTCAGTGAGTACAAGCCTGACTCTTGAGTTGAAACCTGAACAAAGATTTCTTGCTGAGCCCTGAATGTATTAAGAATTGAAAACAGGAAAAAAAACAAAACAAAAACAAAACAAAACAAAACAAAAAAACAAAAAACCCCCTCACATATACATTTTTTTAATGCTAAAGAAGGAGAATTGATCTTTACAATGATTATACAGATGAGTACAAAATCCCAAAGTGCCTAGAGAAATTTAAAAAGAGGAGTAAAACTTGATTTAGGTTCATTTCTGAGCTAAATATATTTTGTTGAAAGTCAGTATTTTGATGACTGTCAAGCGTGGGGATTGCTTACTGGTGTAAGCACATACTACTAGCTACCTTTTCTGCACAAGACAGCATACTTTGTGATTTGGGGGAAAAGGTAAGATGCTTTTCCAACTTGCTTATAATTTACTAGTGGGGCTAGGTAAATATACAACTGTTTTATATAATTGTGTGGTAGTAAAATTTGAAATATTCTGACTTTTAAATAAGATTGGGAATTTGGATATTGATAAATCTCATGTTTGAGTCATAAAAGAATTTTACATGATATGTTGAAACAGAGATTTAATTAGGTCTCAAAGAAATCAGAGGTAATCTTTACTAACTCCCTACTGCTTTCAGAATTAATTATAGATTTTCCTACTTGTTTCTAAAAGTGTTTTTTGTCATGACCCAAGCTTTCTACTATTGTTGCCCAAGACTCCCGTGTAAATGCCCAATAAAATAGAGTTTAGAGTTGTATGCTCTGACTAGTCTATGCTTTCCTGACAATGCCTTTGCCTATGTCCTAGGATATCACTCACACTACTAAAAATTCTCTCTCTTTTTTTTTTTGGTGTAAGTCAATGTCTACCACTCTCATGGATGTTATTCCACTGCGTTTGTTTCTATTTCAGAATTGTAATGATGCTTTGCTCAATCTCTCTTTCAAAGTGCCCGTTATGCAGGTTGAAAACACTTGGTCTAGTGGAAAGCTGTCTGTAAATTGTGTTTTTTCTTCTCTCTCCTTTTCTTGACTCTTCAAATATCTGAGGAGTAACCCTATGCATCAAATAGCTTGGGGCGAATTGAATCTCAAGAGACTCAAGATCCCATGGCAGGGAGAAATGACTAAGCTGAGGACATGTGGAGTATAGCAGAGGACGGACTGAGGCAGAGTGTAGAGGACACAAGGAGGGGGAGCAAATGAATCCAAATTTACAAAGTCATGAAACACATTCCCAAAGCCCAGGAACTGGGGGACATCTGGAGAAAGGAGTGAGTTTGCAGGCTGTTGGGAGAGGAGTCTGCAGAGAATGGAAGATAGGCACAAACCATCTTGTGTGCTAAGCAAGCTGAGTCTTGTATGAGCTGTGATTGACATGCAGAGGCTGGGTGTGCCTGATGGGAGGGCTGGCGTGGCATCAGTGTGATCATAATTACAGGGGCTGGAAAAAGAGAGTGCAGCTACATGGCTCTGGGGGGAGATTAGGGGAGAAATGATGAGAGCCCGGCTGGATGGTGGCTGGAAAGGATGGGGCAGCGATGGAGAAGCCCATATAGTGAACCACGTAGCTGGCCTGGGAAACGGCATTCCTCTGTTCCCAAAGAGAGAGGGCTTACATGTGGGAACACAAGAGAAAGGGGAAGATGATACTTTCTGCTGAGACCTTGTAAATTTAGGGGGAGACCTTTAGCAAGTAGTCAAATGTGCAAGTCTGAAACAGGATGTCCTAAAAAGACTCCCTGAGGCGAAGGAAGGCTCACGTGAAGTCTGTGATTCCAGTGCCATGCCATTCATTCCAGTGTGATGCCCTTCTGCTCAGATTTCCATTTCCTGTTTCCAGAGCTGGAGATCTTTCACGTCCTCACAAAGCTGACTTTGACAGTCCGGGTGGGTCTGCTTCGACAAAGGATTTTTGAAGAGGGTAATTCATGATTATTGTTTTTCTTTGGAGACCCTTTGAAACTAGCTAAGGGCATAGATGTCAGCATTGTCCTCAGTCCAAATCCTTTATTGAAATGCTTTCCTCAAAAGCAAGACAAATCATTAGAATTCTTTAACAGTTTGCTGCTCATTTATAAAACAGGAACATTTCTAAAATAGGATTAACTGATTCTTAACTTACTGTTATGTAGTGAGAAATAAACACAAAATGTACATAGTGTTCTTACCAGAGATATTGGCATGTAAGAACAATCTCCAAAAAATGATAAATAGCATTGTTTGCGTGGTCTTTCTCCTCTTCTCCACCATCTCATCATGGCTCAGGCTCGGTTCTTACTAGTCCTATCAGTGAAGGAGACTGGCAGCTACACTGCGTCAGTGAGAACTTTTTGATATCTTCCAGAAAATGGTTTCATGTTTCTTAGAATCTTGTTCTACCCTCAGAATAGATTTCCATTATCATATCACAATATCCCCTATTTGTTCTTCTCTTCTCTAAGAAACTAGGAATAATATGTCAAATTCTGAAAAATGTTTTGAAGATTCCACACTAATGTTCTTAATTTTCTGCAGTACAGAGAGAAACTAGACTAATAAAATGTTCTTAATTCATATATTTTGAAGATGCCCTTTTAGAGATTTATAAGTTCCACTATTGCCCAAATAATGTGTCTGAAAGGCCAAACTCACCTTACGTGTATGCCTACCCCACCTCATAACTTTGTTTGCATTTCTAATAATATAAATTGGTATTGTAGAATCACTAATGACAAACACATAAATTAGAATTTATGAATACTCATGTTACTGCAATATATATGTTCAAAATTAAATTCAAAGTACAGAAATGTCATGCAATTTATATTACTAAAAATACAATTATCACATTTGGCTCAGATTTAAGTGAGCAAAGAAGAAATCACTTTCATAGAGGTGATTATAAGATCAATAAGGGCAGGATAGGTCTCTATTGACGTTGTTCGGCTTGAATTTGTAGAGACAATTATAATCCCCTATAATTTTTTGAGAGAACAGTTGGATAAATGAATGGGTGGATGAACAAAAAATGTGTAAGGATCTTGGAATTGCAAGAGTCAAGTTTCCAAAACAAGTATGTTGTCTGACTTTTTGATTTGTTTGTGTGTCCGTAGGATTTTTCAGATAATCAGGTCTAAGGTACACATTATATTACAATTAATTGAGACTCAATCAATATGGGTCACTGAGTAGATTTTCTCTTGCTGCCTAACAAGTTATTGCAACACTGGTGGTTGAAAACAGCCCCTATTTATTAGTTCACAGTTCTGCAGGTCAGCAAGCCAGCACAGCATGGCTGTGCTTTCTGTTCGGGATGTCACATGCCTAAATCAAGATTTTGGCTAGGCTGGGTTCTTATCTGGAGGCTCTAGGGGAGGACCCTCTGTTGGTCTCATTTAAGTCGTTGGAGAATTCAGCTCCTTGAAGTTCCAGGACTGAAGTCCCACATTTTTTGCTGGCCATCTGCTGGGGACCCCTTTCAGCTCCTAGAGGCTCCTTGTAGGGCCCTGCATGGATGCCTCTCCATCTCAGCAGCAAAGACAAAACATCAGATCCCTCTCCAGCTTAGAATCTCAAACTTCCACACCTGCTACCAGCCAGAAAGAAGCTCTGGGATGAAAGCAATCACATGATGAGGTTAGCAGTACCCAGATCCTCTCTCTTGCTTAAGAGTAACTGATAAATGACCTTAGTTAGTATGGAGCATGCTTTCTATCCTGTGATATAATGAAAACCAAAGAAAAACACTGAGGGGGTTGAGTCATTTTAGATTTCTGCCTAACAAAATCAAGGTTGTCAATATGCCAAACACTGTTGCATAGGTAGTTAATTTAGCAGTAAAGATAACTAAAATTAACCAGTTGGTGATTTTCCAAGAATGTTTTTTGATTGTGTAAGTATGCTGCCTTAGTAATTATAACAGGTTGTTTCAGTATCTGCTACGGATCCACATTTAGGTAGAGTGTATACTGGCCTCAGCACAAAATTGCTTTTTTGTATTATAGAGGCTTTTATGAGTTTATTTTTGATGGCTTCTATCTTTTCAGAGGAAAATAGCTGTTTTTATTTTTTTGCCAGTGAAATTATGGACCTTATATTCAACCGTGAGGATAAGCTCTAACCAAATGTATTTGATAGCTAAAAGCCCATATGTAAATTTCCATTTGCATAACACAACCTACTAGATTGACTCTTCTAAATATGGGTGTTACTATTGACAATCTCAAATATAAACCATGGATTAATCAGTTTTTAAGATTTTTATATGTTTTCAAATGGAATGTACAGCATATTTTGTTCTCTGAAATACCCTGCCCTTTAAGTTTACCTTACAAAGACCAGAAACATGCTTAGAATGTACGTTATGGGTCAGACAAGGGTGCCGTTAGGGCATACTGTCGATCTCTAGCAGCTTGGGTCTCAGGAGCAAACCCAATGTCCGCACATATTCTGACTCTATAGCCATGCATCATTCCATTAGTTTTCCTTATCACTTAGCCTTAGTTTTGTTTTCAGACATTGCAGATCAGAGCTATACAGGAATGCCATGTCACATGGTTTAATCAGTAAGTTTTCACAGTAATGTCATGTTATTTTCGTTGGAATCACGTGAGAGTTTTTATAGTGGCTTCCTCTCTCCTCAGTCAAGTGAATGGTCAAGTTAGCAACTTGAGCTCACTCTAAATTACAAAGTGGAAGACGGGGATTAGAAAGTTATGTGTTTAAAACACAGTCATTGTTTATAAAGCTAGCCAGCCTTTGACAGAGAAACAACCAATTAAAATCAGTCAACAATGACAATTTGAAAATGAATATGGATGCCTAATGTGGACATAGTTCCTCTTCTTTGACTAAAACAATTTTAATTCTATTTTCCTTTTTCCTTTTTTTACCCTATTTTATACACACATACGCAAACACACACACATAACACACAGGATATTGCATGTAACATTTAAGTTTAGGAAAGAATCAAAGACCTTGAAGAACAGCCCATGAGGCATGTTGTATTGGGTATGGGACTTTGTTTTGTTTGTTTATTTGAGCAAATTTTGGCAATAGAATTTCTATAAATCATTACAGTCAGTCCCTAGGGTTAGATTGCAGACTCTGGATTGAAGTAGGCCAAGGAATTAATTCAGATTTTGTGACCTATAAGATATGAAAACAAAATGCATCATGTTGTGCCATCTGTTTAGAGAAAGAACATAATAGAAATAAACATAAATTCCTTAAATTGGACAATAGGACTAAATAGTTACTCTTCGACTTAAATCATCATCTTGCAAGCATAATTTAAAGAAACATACTACCCATTGTAGAACCGGAGAGTGTCTAAAGGACTTCAAAGTGTCTCTGAATTCATCTTTTTCAAAAAGTGGAACCCTATTCATTCAGGAGATTTGAGGATTTTTTTTCAAAATCCTTAAGTTTTAATATAAGAATATATATGCTTGAGAGATATTTTCAAACAACTAAAATTAGTTGCAGGAGGAGTTTATTGAAAGCTAGGCTTTTTGATTTTTCTTATGAACCTTGCAGGAGAACAATATCCATATAATATTCATCAGAGTATAATATTGTCTACAGGGAGGTAGTTTGGTTATAGTGAAAGAAACAAGGCACAAGGTAGTACAAGCTCAATACCAGTAATTAGAAGCTGTGTGACTTTTGGCAAGTTACCTAGCCTCTCTGAATTACAACTTTATTATCCATGAAAAGTATGAAAAAATATATTTATGGAACTGGTTGAGTATTAAATATCATAATTTATATAAAGGAACTGTTTATAATGGGGCACCTGGGTGGCTCAGCCACTTGAGTGATCAACTCTCAGATCTTGGCTCAGATCATCATCTCAGGATCCTGGGATCAAGCAGGCTCTGCACTCAGCAGGGCGACTGCTTGTCCCTCTTGTCCATCCCCAGCTTGTGCTTGCATGTGCGTATACTCTCTCTCAAATAAATAAAATCTTAAAAAGTAATGAAGGAGCTAGTTAAGTGCTTATAGGAAAGGAAAGTAAAAATCAGAGTTTTTTTAATGTGATCTCAGAAATTGGGTCCATACAACCTCATATAAGTAATGAAGTTTAGCTCTGCCCTCAAAAGGCACAAAGAAGAACATTGCCCCGCAATTTGAAGATACTCATGTTCTAGCCCTGTGTCTAGCTTTCTGGCTATGTGCACTGTGTTTCTTTAAACCTAGAGTTGTTTTAAGACATTAAGACCTTTCACTCTTTTAGTTCGTTTCCTCAGCTCAGGTGTAAGAATGGAAACTAGAAGTGAGCGTAACACTCAAGCAATAGATTTGGTAGTGGGAACGGAGAAGGTCCCCATTCCTTGTTTATGACACAGTAGTTCCATCAAAGATCGCCAGAGTGACAGACAGGTTTTCTGTTTCAGTATGATGCATACTGAGCTTGTTCACACTGAATCTTTGTTTTCCTTTCACAAGAGCTACTCTACGTGAAATGGTAAATCTAATCACATTATACATGTTGTGTTTATACTTGCGTACTTCATCTTGTCTTCAATAGCCATTTCCACAGGATAACTTCTCCTAATGATGTTTCTTAAAGTTCAGATAAAAACAATGTCAAGGGGAAAAAAAAAAAAGAATTAACTGTCTGTGATTCTACATAATGATTGTATTTGAGAAGAGAATGAGAAAAATGATGAAATATGCGGTGCTTTGATCTTTACTCCAAAGCTCAACAACTTCAGATGTATGATTTGTTTAAAAGACAACACTGCTGTCCTCTCCCACCAAAAAATACAGAGCTATTGGGTATTTATAGCATTATCTTATGTGCAAGACGATTACTATAGAAACAGCGCTAACATTATTCCAATGATGTAATGTTGATTTTTAGTCAGCTCAAGGAAGCTCTTGTGGCCAGTTGACTCAGAAACAAACTGCCAGAGAGTCTTCCAGCCCAAAATCATTTATCAGACTTCATGATAAGTTAAATGTAGCTCTCATTTGTGATAGCACTGGACACCCAAGATTTAAATTTTACTTAAAATTTCTGATTATTTCAAAAAATTTATTTCAAAAAGTGATTTTGATCTACCATTGCTATTAAAACACATGACATTGCCCCCACCAGAGATTAGTATGAACTACTGAGGAACTGATTTTTTACAGAAGGGAAAATGGAGGCCCAAAATCTAAGAAAGGAGTAAGATTGCTGAGCTGATGATGTCTTTTTAAAATTGATCTATAATTGACATATAACACTGTGTATGTTTCAGATGTACTGTTTTGATTTGATGCATGTCTCTGCTGCAGTAGGATTACCGGTGCAGGCTTAGCCAACACCTCCACCATGTCTTTCTGGGGTGAGAACATTTGGAATCTAGTCTCTATTTTACATTACTCGCAAAAATTGACTTAAAAGGGATTAGAAGACTTAAACACAAGACCTGAAACCATAAAAACTGCTAGAAGAAAACACAGGGGAGAAGCTTCTGGACATCGGTCTTGGCTGTGGTTTCCTGGCTGTGACACCCAATGTACAAGGAACAGAGCAGAAATCAAAAAGTGGGACTTCACACTGCAAAGCTTCTGCCCAGTGAAGGAGACCACTGACTACATGAAAAAGTAACCTACAGAATGAGAGACAATATCTGCCAATGATATATCTGACAAGAGGCTAATATCCGAAATATGTAAGGAACTCCAACAATTCAAGAACAAAAAACAAAAAAAAAATCTGATAAAAAAAATTGGCAGAGAAACTGAATAGACATTTTTGCAAAGAAGACATCCAGATGGCCAACGGATGCATGAAAAGATGCTCGACATCACTTATCACCAGGGAAATGCAAACAATCAAAGCTACAAGGAGATATTACCTTAAACCTGTTAGAATGGCCATTCTCAAAAACACAAGAGATAATATGTTGGTGTTGATGTAAAGGGAAAGGACAATTGTGTCTTGTTGGTGGGAACGTCAGTTGGTTCTGTTACTATGGAAAACAATATGAAGATTCCTTGAAAAATTGAAAATAGAACTACCCTTTATTCCAGCAATCCAATGCTAGGTATATATCCAAAGGAAATGAAAACAAGGTTTTGGAAAGATATCTGTATTCCCATGTTTATTGCCACATTAATCACAGTAGCCAAGACATAGAAACAACCTAAGTGACAATGGATGAATGGATAAAGATGTGGCATCTCGACAATGCAATATTATTCAGCCATGGGAAGGAAGGAAGTCCTGCCGTCCGCAACAACTTGAGTGGATCTTGAGGACATTATACAAATAAGTCAGAGAAAGACAAGGTCTGTATGATATCACTTATCTGTGGAATCTGAAAATGCCACACTCACAGAAACAGAGAGGAGAATGCAGTCCCCTGGGGCTGGGGTTTGGAGGAGTCCTGGAGAAGGTGGCCAAAGAGGACAAACCTGCAGTTAGAAAATGAGGAAGTTCTGATGAGGTAATGCTTGTCCCTGAGATGAGAGTCCCCAGTATGGACTACATGCAGCAAAGTTGAAGATGCCTTTTAGGATAGTGTTTTTTATTGAACTTCTCATGCCTGGTAATCATAGACACATAATTTGGGACTGTACTTAAGTAAATATCAGTGAGTATCTGGGGAAACGTGAAAAAAAAAATGTCCATTTTCAGAGCTTACAGTTGGGAGTCCGAGTTTTGCTCCAGCATTTTCAGCTGTGGGACCTGATGTGAGTGATTCAATCCATCCATTCTGTTTTCCCATTCACAAAATATAACTGTAGTAATCCCTATATGAACAAAGAAATTAGGGATACATCAGATTATGGCTTCAAGCTGCTTAGTAGAGTACTTGGCACCTTAATAATAATGACTGGCAGAAAATAAAATCTATGGTGAGACAAAAGGATTCTTAAGTTCTTCCCCATCCACTCAGTAGCAGGTAGCACTGGTGTAGGGGTGCCGGGGCCGAGTTAAGGAAACAGATGGCAGAGCAGATCCCACGGTAGCTGCTATGACCCTAGTGAAGCTCTGGGATTTAGGGAGCCTTGATTGTGCCATAGAGTCTGAGGCTAGCCCGAAGCGGAGGCCTTTGCTGGTAGCTGCTTGAATACCACAACAATGGTGATTTATGTTGAAACCTGAAGATATATTGCATTTGGGAAAGACAACCTTAGAAGTATAGAGTGAGAAGTTCTTGCCTATCTCCTGACTTCTCAAAATAAAAATTACTTCCCCAGAAGCCCTGTTTACTTGGCATTTCCCTGTTAGAGCTGTCTGTCAATGTTTCATTTCGTATTTATGAAACATAATTGTAAGAATGGGAGCAAGTTGTCATCTAACTACTTTGTCATCTAACTACCTCATCTTTTCCTGGTCCGTATGCATTAATAAGGCAGCTTGATTACTAAATGCAGCTGTTTCTAGAATGGGATAATCTCCACTAAGCTGTTTCTGGAGTAATGATCACAAGGAAAGGGCCTGGAGATTACATAGACATATTTTGAAAATTTTGCCGTGATCATTCCTGGGTGTGATGTATCATTCTTTATCCTCAGTGTCACTAGGCCAGTCTGGTTGGCAAACCCCAAGGCTGGCAGCCTGGTTGAAAGATCGTCTAAGGGGTTTGGAACTCAATCAGCTTAACTTTTAGGAAAATGTTTTGTTTCCCTTGCATTCAACCCTTTTGGACCAGGGTCTATCTGCAAGTGGGGGAAGATTGGGGGGAAAATGAAATTATAACTACTGAAGTGAGACATATCAATTTTGTGATGTTGGAGGGAGAGCAAAAATCCCCAAATCAAGGAAAAGAACACCTTAGACCCCAAGAAGTTCTGGAGAGAGTTGTGTTAACAATCTTTGTTCTTCAGAATGCCTGCCGAGTCTTTCCCAGGAGGGGACTGCTGGGCGGCTGTTCTCCCAAACAGTTGCAAGAGTCTGAATTTTAACTGACTATTGATTCTGACTACAGTAGCAAGCAGATTTGTTCATTTACAAGTAGCATAACATATCAGACCCTTCACAGTTTGGGATGCAAAACTGTATTGTAGACATTCCATTTGCTGTCTAATTAGTGCAGAGATATTAGAGAAGTGTTAATACTGAAGTAAGCAAGCAAAAGTTTTGTTTTCAAACGTGTGATACACTTTTGGAAGCAGTTGTATTTTCTTTGAAGTTGACTTTATACTATTGAACATATTGAAGTTTTAGATGAATATCTAAATATTTAAAGTGAATATCTTTGTCTGTGCTACCTTCCCCAAATGTGACAACACAAAGGCAATATTGGCCATTATATAGTTTTAATAAGATATGCATTTCCAAATTGTTAAGACAATAAGGGGATGCTAATTTTCTATGATGTTACAATATCACAGGGCAACAAGGACAACCATCTAGAATTTGGTTTTAGACAAGTTTGGGTCAAGTTTAATGGAACAAGAAAACAGTTGTGAACATTCATTACTTCCTTTTTTTAAAGATTTAATTATAAGATTTAATTATTATCTTACAAGGAGAGTGTGCATGAGTTGGGAGGAGGAGCAGAATGAGGGGGAAAGGGACAAGCAGCTCCCTGCTAATCACAGAGCCCGATGGGCTGGATCTCAGAACCCTGAGATCATGACCTGAGCTGAAATCAAGAGTCACATGCCTAACGAACTGAGGCATCCAGGCATCCTTTATTAGGGAGCACTTTCTTTGATTTGGCCAAGAAATACATAGCACTTTCTTTGATTTGGCCAAGAAAACTTTAGGATTAGACAGAAATGAATTGGGATATGACCCGTACAAGCTATCCAGTGTAGACAGAGTCTTGTTCTCTTTCCTCTTCTATGGGATGTTTAGTTGTAAAGATGAATTGAGGTAAAGATAAAATCTTCTGACATATATTAGGCACTTAGTAGATGCTACGTATTTTTGCTAAAGATAATAAAAGGTATATATGAAGAGAGGTGAAAATAGTTCTATATAGTAGTTTTGGGATACTTCTAAATAAACATCTTAGGTGGCATGTTAAACTATTCATAAGAAATAGTGGAATTATTTAAAATGTAATATG
Source organism: Enhydra lutris kenyoni (assembly GCF_002288905.1). NCBI lineage: Eukaryota > Metazoa > Chordata > Mammalia > Carnivora > Mustelidae > Enhydra > Enhydra lutris. Next base: position 11,738,593 of record NW_019154096.1, on the reverse strand, counting down.
TGACATGTAAAGCTTCAAAAAACAGTTTTTGAATGAATGTATTAACTATAGTGTTCTTGTGATTCAAAATTATTTTCTTTTCAGGAAAGGCTTTTTAAACAACCTTATATATTTTTTGACTTAATAGTAGCTTAAAACTCAAAAGCATCCACGTGATCTACATGTAAGAAAGGAACAAATACAGTGAAGGTCTGACCTCTAAGAATTGACAGTATATTCACAAATTTATATTTCTGTTTAATTTTTAATGCCAAAGTTTTGTTTTTGTTTTTTGTTTTGTTTCTGTTTCTGTTTTTTTTGTTGTTGTTGTTTTGTTTTGTTTTTTAAAGAGTCTGTTACCTTGATATTCAAGAACTAAAGAGTTGTAAATGCTTGGGGTACCTGGGTGCCTCAGTCAGTTGGCATCTTCCTTTAGCTCAGGTCAGGATCTCAGGGTCCTGGGATTAAGCCCCACCTCGGGCTCCCTGCTCAGCCAGGAACCTGCTTCTCCCTCTGCCTCTGCCCCCGCTCTACTTATGCTCTCTCTAAAACAAACAAACAAGCAAACAAATAAATAAACTTTTAAAAAATAAAAGAGTTTTAGATGCTTTAAATTCAAGTTATGAGTTTTCAGTAGGCAAATACTATTCCAAGTTATCACCTAACACCAGCCTTCAATATTTACTTAAGTTGTTAGTCAAAGCAATAGAAGTCTACATTGAGATGCAAGGAGCTTAATATAATTTTTCATCTTTCATTTTATCTCCACAATCAGACAATATAGAACTTTGTTTATGTGATGTTCCCCTCCATTAAGGCTCATTAATAGTCCCGATGGTTCTTTGTAGCTCTTAGAGATGACCTACTCACCTCTTAGGTAGGGAAAAGTAAGAGGGTCAAGTGCACAGTGGGATCTTGGTTTTCTTACTGAAGTTCAAGGCACTTGTATGTTTCACTTTTTAGCTGAGACAGTTATTTGACTGAGTCTTGTGGAATATAAGTAAGAAAAACAGCAACAATAACAACAAAACCTCAAGAAACAGCGATGTTTCTCTTTTCTTCTGGTTGGTTGTCTCATGTCACCAAAAATTGTACTGACCTTCTCGGAATGGCATGCACCATATCCAGTAAGATGCAATAGTGAAGATTTGCAACCCCTGCAACTTGAGAAAGGGATGGATTTTATTTATTTAGATGTGACTGTTTAAATTCCTAAAGGAAATAATTGGGTTATTTTTAATAGTTTTAATGTCTAAATTCATTTGGCATATTAAAATATATTTACCCACATTTGAATATTAGTAATTGTTCTAACAATAACACACATAGACAGAAAATCAATAAACAATTAAAAAGCATTATCCATATAACATTTTAATATAAATTATCTGAATTAAAAATAATTATACTTTATTTAATTGATACAATTAACATAGAATAATTGCTTTTTACAGAGGAGTTTTCAGGCTTTATAAAAAGGTGCTCAGGTAGGAAACACACAAACAAGATTTTTGTAATTTGACATATCATCAAGAATGAATCTTGGGGCGCCTGGGTGGCTCAGTGGGTTAAGGCCTGTGCCTTCGGCTCAGGTCATGATCCCAGGGTTCTGGGATCAAGCCCCACATAGGGCTTTCTGCTCAGCAGGGAGCCTGCTTCCCTTCCTCTCTCTGCCTGCCTCTCTGTCTATTTGTGATCTCTGTCTGTCAAATAAATAAATAAAATCTTTTTTTTAAAAAGAATGAATCTAATTGGGGCACCTGGGTGGCTCAGTGGGTTAAACCTCTGCCTTCACCTCAGGTCATTATCTCAGGGTCCTGGGATCGAGCCCACATCGGGCTCTCTGCACACTGGGGAGCCTACTTCCCCCCATCCCCATGCCTCTGCCTGCCTCTCTGCCTGCTTGTGCTCTCTCTCTCTCTGTCAAATAAATAAAATCTCAAAAAAAAAAGAATGAATTTAATTGTATAACAATTGTAAAATATGTGATTTCTTTTATACTCATTGCAAGATTAACTACAGGTGAGTATGGGAAATAGAAAAATACTAACTCATTAGATTAGTTCCCTCTTCCTACCCCTTAGTGATACAGTAGATTAGGGGAAGCTGCTGTACAAACTATTTTTATTTTTTTATTTTTTTTAAAAGATTTTATTTATTTATTTGACAGTGAGAGAGAGACAGTGAGAGAGGGAACACAAGCAGGGGGAGTGGGAGAGGGAGAAGCAGGCTTCCTGCTGAGCAGGGAGCCCAATGTGGGGCTTGATCCCAGGACCCTGGGATCATGACCTGAGCCAAAGGCAGACGCTTAACGATTGAGCCACCCAGGCGTCCCAAGTACAAACTATTTTTAAAGTGAAGTTTCTCTCAATATTTTCACCCTTCAGAAGGAATCATTTCCAAAGTTTATCACAGCAACACAGCATTGACATAAGATGTATGACTCCCCACTTTTGGACAACACACAATATCAGGGGCTGAATTTACTGGGTTGGTGAAAAACTGTGCAAGGCCGATGAACAGACATTTCCCAAGACACTATCTACCAGGTAGCAGGCCACGGTGTTTCTGGAGAGCTGAGATATGCAAATGAGGTGAGCTTTATCACTTCCAGCGGCATCAGGGACAAATGAGGTGAGCCCTCTGTCTGCCCCACCACGAGTGCTTCCAGGCCCAGGCAATGGGAGGAGGGACCCAGGCAAATCCAGGTGAACTCCTTCGGTGGAGAAATGGGAGCCAGGAGCCTGGGGGTTGGTGATGGCGGGGGACAAGGAAACCAGAGTTTGTACAGCTAAGTACCTGAGGGGAGAAAGCAGTATATAGACTTCCAGAGATCTTCAGAAACCCCCTCAAGTGTTTAGGTAAGTATTGATGAACACTCAAGGTGGGGGAAAGAACCACCAAAAAGGAATAAAGATATAAACGCCCAGAGATGCAGGACTTCGAATAGGGCCTGTTCCCAACACTTAGTCTGGAAAAACCTCTTGGTTAGAGTGTAAAGAAAGGTCTTGCCTTGGGAAAAGGGAGTGATTAGCCCTAGACAGAAAACAAGTCCAGCCTTGCCTACAAGTCTTAGAAGCAAGACTCCAAAGGAATACTAGTGTAACTACGTCTAAAACAAAGACTATGACTATCTTTCAAAAATATTCAGCAATGAATAAGGTAAATTCCCAGTGCCTGGTGTCCTATTAAAAATTACTAAGCTGCTAGGAAGGTGGAGAGTAAAATCATAAAAAGAGAAAGTTAGTCGGTCAAAGCTGACACAGACCTGACACAGATGATAGAATTATCAATCACATTAAAACCTGTATTATTACTGTATTCCAAGTACACATAGAACATTTATCAAGATAGATCATATTCTGTGTCCTTAAACTGGCTTCTATAAAATGGAAAAGATTTAAGGCCATAGAAAGTATCCTTCCATTAAATAGTAGAACTGAATTAGAAACCAATAACAGAAAAACCTCTGGTAGAGCTCCCAAATTTGGAAATTTAAATAAGACAACCCCAGATAATTCATTGTTCACCGAAAAAATTCCAAGATTGAGTTAAAAACATATTTGAACTTAGTGAAAATGAAAACGTGGCATTTCAAAATGTGCGTGATGCTGCTAGAGTAATTTTGGGGGCAAATGTTAGTGTTAAATGTTAATTCTAGAAAAGAAGGGTCTCAAATCAATGATACTAGATTCCTCCTCTAAGGAACTAGAAAAGGATGAAAAAATTGAGGGCAAGATAAGTAGGAATAATGAAGATCAAAGTGTAAATCATTAAATATGACAGGAAAATAATAGAGAAAATTGGTGGAACTAAATGCTGGGTGTTTGAGAAGATACATAAAACTGATAAATCTCTAGGCACTTTGATCAGTAAAATAGAGAAGACAAACTTAACCAATATCAGGAATGAGCAAGGTGACACCACTAGAAAATATACCGATATTAAAAAGGTAAGAGAATATTATGAAAAACAATATATCAGTACATTTGAAAACTTTTTTATATAAAATTGATAAATTCCTTGAAAGATACTAATTACCAAAATCACGTGAAAATAGTGCTCACTTTGGCAGCACATATATTAAAATTGGAAAAATACAGAGGTAACATGTCCCCTTAGCAAGGATGATATGTAAATTCATGAAGTTTTCTATAAATAAAAGGCATTCAAATCAGTAAGGAAGAAGTAAAACATTCATTATTTGAAGATGACATGATATTTATATAGAAAACCCGATAGACTCCACCAAAAAATTGCTAGAACTGATATATGAATTCAGTAAAGTTGCAGGATACAAAATCATTGTATGGAAATCCATTGCATTTCTATACGTCAGTAACGAAGCAGTAAAAAGAGATAAGGAATCACTCCAATTCACAACTGCATCCAGAACAATAAGATATGTAGGAATAAACCTGACCAAAGAGGTGAAAGACTTGTACTCTGAAAACTGTAAGACATTCATGAAAGAAACTGAAGATACCATGAAGAAATGGAAAGACATTCTATGCTCATAGATTGGAAGAACAAATATTGTTAAAATGTCTATATTACCCAAAGCAATCTACAGATTGAATGCAATCCCCATCAAAATGCCAATGGCAGTTTTCACAAAGCTAAAACAAACAATCCTAAAATTTGTATGGAACCAGGAAAGAGCCCAAATATCCAAGGCAATCTTGAAAAAGAAAAGCAAAGCTGGTGGCATCACATTCTAGACTTCAAGCTCTATTACAAAGCTTTAGTGATCAAAAATAGTATGGTACTGGAACAAAAATAGACACAGAAATCACTAGAACAGAATAAAACCCCCAGAAATGAACCCATGATAATATGGTCAACTAATCTTCAACAAAGCAGGAAAGAATGTGCAATGGGAAAAATACAGTCTCTTCGACAAATGCTGTTGGACAAACCGGATGGTTACATGCAGCAGGATGAAACTGGACCATTTCCTGCACCACACACAAAACTAAATTCAAAATGGATCAAAGCCTTCATGTGAGACAGGAAACCATAGAAATGCTAGAGGAAAGCACATGCAGTAACCCCTTTGACGTTGGCTGTAATAACTTCTTCCTAGATATATCTCCTGAAGTAAGGGAAATAAAACCAAAAACTAAATAAATAGCTTTTGCACAGCAAAGGAAAAAATCAGCAAAACTTAAAGATAGCCTATGCAAATAGGAGAAAATAATTGCAAATGACATATGTGAATAAAGGATTAGTATAAAAATATATAAAGAACTTAGAAAACTCAATACTCACAAAATGAATAATCCAATTAAAAATGGACAGAAGACCTGAATAGGGATTTTTCCAAAGAAGACATCCAGATGGGCAACAGACACATGAAAAATACTCTATATTACTTATCAGGGAAGTACAAATCAAAATTATAGTGAAATATCACCTCACACGTGTCAGAAGGGCTACAATCAACAACAAACAACAGGTGTTAGGATGTGGAGAAAGGGGAGCCCTCTTGCACTGTTTATGGGGATGCAAACTGATGCAGTCACTGTGGAAAATAGTATGGAGTTGCCTCCAAAAGTTAAAAATAGAATTACTCAAGATCCAGCATTTGCGCTACTATTTACCCAAAGAATTAAAAAAATACTGATTCGAAGGGACATATGCACTCCCATGTTTATAGCATCATTATCAACAATAGCCAAATTATGGAAATAACCCAAGTGTCCATCAACGGATGGATGGATAAAGAAGATGTGGTATATATATATATATATATATCTATGGAATGGATTGGAACATTACTTAGCCATAAAAAGGATAAATCTTGCCATTGCAATAACTTGGATGGAGTTAAAGAGTATTATGCTAAGTGAAATAAGTCAGAGAAAGAGAAATACCATAAGACTTCATTCAAATGTGCAATTTAAGAAACAAAACAAAGGAACAATGTGGGAAAAAAGAGAGAGAGGCAAACCAAGAAACGGACTCTTAACTGTAGAGACCACACTGATGTTCACCAGAGGAGAGGTGGGTGGGGAATAAGGAAAACAGGTGAGGGGGATGAAGGAGGGCACTTGTGATGAGCACCAGGTAATGTACGGAAGTCTTGAATCACTATATTATAAACTTGAAACTAATATAACACTGTACGTTAGTGAATTAGGATTTAAATAGTTTTCAAAGTTAAAAAGGAAACATGCAATGAGAGTGCAAATTATTGCTGAGAGAATTTCAACATGGCTTAAAGAAATGGGAACTATATTCACAGATTGGAACAGTAAATATTGTAAGGATATTTGTTTTCCCAAAATTGCATAAATTAAATCCCATCAAAACACCATTGTGGTTTTTATGGTAGAAATCTATAAACTTATTCTATAATTCCAGTGGCAATTCAAAAGACCTAAATGATCAGAACATTTTAGATAAAAAAAATCAGAGGACTACACCTGAATTTAAGATTTATTATTAATAATCATGAAAGTGTGGAATTAACATAAAATAAATAGATCAATGGAACACAATAGAGGATCCAGAACTAGACTCAGATATAAATGGACAATTCCTATTTGACAAGATTGGAAAGAAACTCAAGGTAGAGAGAATTAATCTTTTATTAATGGTCCTAGAAAAATTGGTTATGGGGAGAATGGTTATAAAAAACCCATAAACAAACAAACAAACAAAACCTTAATGCACCTCTCATACTTAACATTAAAATAAGCTAAACTGGGGTGCCTGGGTGGCTCAGTCGGTGAAGCATCTGCCTTTGGTTCAGGTCATGATCTCAGAGTCCTGAGATCGAGTCCTGCATCGGGCTCTCTGCTCAGCGAAGTGTCTGCTTGGGTTTCTCTCTATCTCTGCCCTCTGTGCGCATCCCCCCTTCAAATAAATAAATAAATCTTAAAACAAAACAAAACAACAAAACCTTCCAGGTAGAAGGAAGCATAGAATCCATTGAGCATCACCCTTTCTTGTAACAGGTGTGAAATAGCAGACACACAGAGGGGAAACGACTTTAACAAAAACGTAATTTAGCTACTCTTCCCTGACAGAAACATTAATAGTTTCCCTTCAACACTTAAGTTACAATCCTAAAGAGTATTTTTTTCCTCTTGAATTAAGCCAGAACCACTTTCTCCGTAACAGATATATACTTGTCACATCCATTTTCATATTTTCCAGTAAATGTCAAAGTCCTTATTGTACATAACTTTTTTCACTTTTATTCTTTCTCTTGAAAAGAGACACTTTAATAATACATGTTGAGAAGTCATCCTACTTGTTTTTATAAGGTAAGGATTCTTAGTATCATTAGCCAAAAAACTTCACTTCTGATCCATCCATCTAATTTTTCAAAGAGAGGTTTCCCTCGGTTAATTACCTCAGAAACAGACTGCAGGGTATTTACCCTTCCCGGGCACCAGTGCTCTTAGGGAATTGGGTGATACAGAAGTCTATCCTGGGGACTCCTTTTTCCTTTAAACTAGGGTTTCTGAAACTCTTTCTGCAAGTGTCAGATAGTGAATATTTTGGGCTTTGCAGTTACAACCCCTGAGTACTGCTGCTGGAGGGCCAAGGCAGCCAGAATGTGGACAAACATGAGTATAGTGTGTTCCAGTGAGGCATTTCTCCAGCAGGCGGATGGTCAGACTTGGCGAGCAGGCTGTGGTTTGCTAACTGTTGGAAACTGTGAAGAACTCAAGAAACAGTAATCCTGAAAGCTGTAAACTCATAGAGTGAATACGGACGGTCAGGTTGGTGACGGCACGGGATATCTACAGAACCCACACCCTCCTGGGCCCTTCAAGGAGAGATCTAAATGTGTTGGCCCATATATTCCTAAAAATAATTTCAGGGATGAAATGATCCTGCCTTCATTTTACAGATGAAGAAACTGACCCTTGGAAAATTATGGTAACTTCTCAAAATCATTGTGATAATAATCAATAGAGGGGAAAAAAAAAACAAAACTAAAAAAAAAACCCCAGGATTTTCTAGCTCTGAAGAACTGAGTTCCAAATAAAACCATTAATGCAGCCTCATTTGAAAGGCCTTGTAATGTCTTTGGTTCTGGAACATTTTGGCTACTTCATCCATATTAATCCTCCCATGTGACGGAATGTAAAGTTGAATTGAATCCAACCTGATTGATATAATAATGATGACTGGACACAGTAAGCCAACAGTGATCTCATTCTCAATAGTGTGTGAGGGGGTTAGCAATATTTTCTCTGAATATTTTCATGTTTGCTTCCTTCTCTCCCTTCCGTGATGGATCAGGGTTAAAAGTTTGATCATTAATAACCATATGTTTGGTAATACCTTGCACAGGTTACCTGACTGGTTGGAGTAACAGGAAGGAATCTAACTAAGGTTACCTCAGGGCTTGTAATTGCCTACCATGTGCTTGGACTGATCAAGCCCATAGCGTCAGACAGCCCCTGAAATGGGGGCCCGACACCTTGGGGATTCTGAAATCAGGGGGTCCAGTGTAGGAGAAGAGAGCAGGCAAGGAGAGGCAATCGAATATGACTGTGTAAAGAGGGAGTTTTCTGTGACCACAAACAAGCTGAGAGTGGGGAATCCGGGCAACCAGTGGGGCGAGGTTGGAATAGCAGTAGTGAGTGATGAAGGATGTCAGTGAAAGCAACATTACTCTGATCTGGAGACCGACACAGATTTCTTTCTCGAGCAGAGCAGGTGTTCGGAGTGGGCTGTGTCTAAACTCTGATGTAAGTTTAGAGCAACGACCTTCTGTTTGCTGGTGTAATTGATGGTCTGATTGTTGGAGCAGGAGTGAAAGAGCAAAGCCTCAAGTAGAACTGGTAGCCTGTGTTCATACGGAGAGACCTTCCAAGTGGAAAGGATGCCATGTGTCTTGTTCAAAATGTTGTTCCTGGCTTCCAGCACAGTGCCGGACACACAGTGATAATTTAAATTCTTGATGAATGAATCATGGATGGATGGAAGTTAGCTGCTTGGATAAAGTGAGTGAAGCTGAAAGAATGCAGCCTCAGAGTTCTGCTTTCCCCTAAACAAAAGGACTGGGAAGGAGCTAGGTATCCTTCAGTTCAATTGGTTCATTTTACAAATAGACAATCTGTGTCTGAGGGTGATCGAGATTCAAGGCCAAGCTCATTGGTGAAATAGTATTATCATCTTGTGAGCATCTCTGTTTCTTGTAATATAGAAGCTAGTGAGATACAATGTCACTAAGTTTGAGAAAGATCCATTTTAGTTACATTAACTATTCTGTAATTTATTTGCCACTTAAGAATGAGTAGCTACTGGTGATTATTATCGATTATGATAAAAATAATTTCAATTTAATTATTTTGTGCAATTATACTCACCTCTGTTACAATATCTGTGTTGGGTTTTTATAACTTGGTTCATTGTCAAAGAACCTGACCATGTCTCTACAATGTAAAAAGTTTACATTTTGGGGGGACGCCTGGGTGGCTCAGTCAGCTAAGCGTCTGTCTTCCGCTTAGGTCATGATCCTAGTGTCCTGGGATTGAGGCCCAATTGAGGCTCCCTCCCTACACTGTGGGGAGTCTCCTTTTCTTTCCCTTTGCTCCTCCCCACTCCCCTCTCACGCTCTCTCTCTCTCTCTGTCAGATAAATAAAAATCTTTTTTTTTAAAGGAAAGCATACATTTTTATAACCTTCAGTAAAACCTTTTATGAAATAAATTACATATAATTATCTAAGTGAAATCAAAATCATGCATTTGTATAAGAGTTCATACAGGCACAATGCTTTTTTAGCAACTCAGTAAAAGCTTTACACAAATGGAAATAGTCTTCCATCACATTACACAAAAGTGTGTGTGAAAACTGCATTCCCATATAGGCTCCAGCATTTGAAGAAGGAGAGAAATAGAGAAAAATGTGATTTAATGTAAAAAGTTTTATGCCTTAATTTTTAAAAATGACATTTTAAAAGCCTATTCAATTTTCATTGTTTAGAAGCATTTGATGTTAATTTCTTGGATAATTATTACTTTAACGCATAATTGAATTGAATTGAAGACTGAGTTCCTTAACTCGTAGTTCTTCTTTGACCAATGGATCATAAATTGTGTGGCTGTTTTTTATCCATCTGGTTTCCTTGCCACAGTGTAACTCCTGACAGGCATCCTGAAGACAGTGAGATTTGGGAAGAGTGGCCCTCTATCAATGCTCTCTCCACCCTGACCATCTCAACCACATATCCAGCCCCTGACCCTCTAGGGGAGAAAAATGTCTTGGAATAAAATATTCTCTGCTTCTGAAAGGTTTTCCGGATGTATGTATGTATGGATGGATGGATGGATGGATGATAGGTGAGAAAATGCCTTTTGCAAACTTCTAAATGTCCCATGGCAGGCAGAGAACTTTGGTGACATTTAAAGGTGGTCCCCATAATGAGCATATGCCTTAGTATTTGAGATCTAATCCATTAATTGTCAGCCCTGAGCTAATTGCTCTTATGTAATTATGGAGTAATTCAGTATGGCTATTATGAGCTGAATATCTTGAAGGTCCAGGGTCTCAGAATGTGACCTTATTTGGAATTAGGGTTTACAGAGGTAATCAAGGGAAAATGAAATCACTGGAGTGGGCCCTAACTCAAGAGGACTGCTGCCCTTACAGAAAGGGTCCTTTGGACACAGAGGCATGCAGAGAAGGAGGATGGTGTGAAGGGACACAGAGAGAAGGCAGAGCCTGGGGCAGGGTGTCGCCAGGCCAAGGAGCACTGCCTGTTTCTGATGGACCACCAGTGGTTGGAACAGGGCTCCGAATGGTCTTCCCCAGGGCCCTCGGAAGGAACCAGCACTGCCCACAGCTGAGACTCCAACTGCTAATATCCAGACCTGTGAGACAATAAATAAGTCTTGCTTAGGGGCACTGGGGTGGCTTGGTCAGTTAAGTATCTGATTCTTGGTTTCTGCTCAGGTGGTGATCTCAGGGTCGGGAGATCCAGCCCATCGGGCTCCAGGCTCAGCACAAAGTCGGCCTGATACTCCCTTCTCTCTCTCTCTTTCTGCCCCTTCCTCTCTATTTCTCCAAAATAAATAATTAAATCTTAAAAAATAAAGATTCTCTCTCTTAAAAAAAAAAAGTAGTAATAATACTAACTCTTGCTTAAACAGACCAGTTTGTGATGTTTTGTTTGTAGCCCTAGGAAAGTAACACACTGCCCAAGAAGTTTAAAAAAATAACGTGGTAATTATCCAGGAGATAGAGCCAAAAGACAGCTTAAAAACCTAGAAAGTTAAGACAGCAATTCCTCATAATTTATAATTGGAAGTTTTATTTGTTTTGATTTCTCTGGTATCTTCAAAAGTATTATGTTATTGAATACTTCTTTAAGTATAATGTATTTAATGTATATTGCATTTAGTACTTAAGGTTACACACATTTAGAATAAAATTATAAGAACATGGATGAACATATTGATACCTACTTTGGGATTGTATTTAACTTGGAAGAAGGTAAAAAGCATAAACCATTGGATTCTATGAGGAATTCGGCAACTTCAATCACATTTTGCTTCAGAAAACCTGAAATAGCTATGTGACATTTTTAACATTTGTTACATCTAGGTAGCAGCTACCTTAGTGTTTGTTACAATATTCTCTGTACTTTTATTATCATTTTTACTGTGATGAAAAACATATCACCTAAAATTTACTTTTTCATGCTTTTTGAGTGTATTGTACATTAGTGTTAACTATGTCTAGAACAAATCTAGACTAGTCTAGATTTCAAATGTTTTGAAACATTTGTGTGAAGGGACGCAGAGAGAAGGCAGAAACAAATGTTTTGTTACAAAACAGAAACTCTATATCCATGGAACTGAAACTCTGCTTTTCACTCTTGTATATTTATGTATATTTTATAAGTGGAAAAGGATCACTTATTTAATATGCCAAATTTTTTACCTTAGAAGGCAAAATTTTGTTTCTCATTAAGTATATATATGTAGGGGGCCAAAGAGAATCCCAGTGAAGACTCTGTTGGTTGAGATGGTTCACTAACCCATGACCATGACTTCATACGCTGTTAGAGTGATGACTAGGTCTGTCTAGTGTGTTGTGGACTCCAGGATGAATGTAATTCTACAGCATGGAATTTGCCCAGCACTGCAGTCTATATTCTCTCCTCCCCGTGGAGTATCCCAGAGCTACACAGAATGCCAATAAGACCATTACTCCTACTTGACATTTTGCTAAAAGGGAAACAATTAGAGGACCAATTCCATTTGTAGCTAATACAGTGTCCAAGATTTCCTCTTTCAGGATAAAGATATTATCGGTCTGTCTAAAGCAAGGCTCAATTCTGCAACATTCCTCATGGGTTTGTTCAGTGACGGCTTAGGTAACTCATTTAGAAAATATGACTTGGTTCTCACATGCCCCAGATCAAAATTCTGCCTGGACATTGTCCAAAAGTCTTGCTATTTAACATAACAGGTGCATCTTCTTATTCCTAAAAGCAAAAGTTTTTGCACAAACAATTCAAAGAAAAGGAATGTGAACCTGTTTCATAGGCATTCAGGTAGAGGAGATTCATTTCCTACACTGTCAGATCAAATGGTTGAAGCTTTGCTTTAATGACTTTGTTCCTACGCCTCTTCTCTAAGACAAACACAGCAATAGTCCATTTTATAGGAGGTCACCTTCTGAAATTATTGATTTTTCTAATGGGAATCTAGGAAGACCTTATGATATAAATACACATTGTATTTACTCCCATGATGCTTACTCTTTAAGGGTCAGAAATAGCCTGTCTTTAGGGAATGATTCTGAGGATCATATTCAATTTTGCAATAATACGAAAAAAGTTGTTGTCTGCATTATTGGGAAAAAAAAACAACAACAGTATTTTGTTGTTATATGAAGAAAGGAAACTCTAAACTTTTATTTTTCGTAAAATGGAAGTAACAGTTACAGATATTTAAAAAGTAGAGGGGCACCTTTGTGGCTCAGTCAGTTGAGCATCTCCCTTCAGCTCAGGTCATGATCCTGGGGTCCTGGGATCGAGCCCCGCAATGGGCTCCATGCTCAGTGGTGAGTCGGCTTCTCCCTCTCCCTCTATGATTTCTCTCAGTCTTGTTCTCTCTCAAATAAATGAATAAAAATCTTTAAAAAAATAGAAAAAAAGTAGAAAAATCCAACCATTTCCAGGAACATAGGTGGGGTTTTGAAATTTTTGAGAAAGAAATATGAAGACTCATGTAAGTGCCACCTGGAACTTTGCAGCACATATTTGCTGAGGGATATATTTTAGTTCTTTGGATCTTTAAGTTAATTTCCTCCCATCTCATTTTTAACTTTAAATAATAGTTTAAAAGATTTTTGTATAACTAACAGAAAATTTAAAATTTTCAAGTATTCAAATGGCTGCTTTGGGAAATAAGTCCATCAGAGAAAGACAATTATCATATGATCTCTCTGATATGAGGAATTTGAGAGGCAGGGCGGGGGGCTTGGTGGGTAGGGAAGGAAAACATGAAACAAGATAGGATCTGGAGGGAGACAAACCACAAGAGACTCTTAGTCATGAAACAAACGAGGTTTGCTGGAGGGGAGAGTGATGGGAGGTATGGGGTGGCTGGGGGATGGACATTGGGGAGGGTATGTGCTATGGTGAGAGCTGTGAATTGTGTAAGACTGATGATTCACAGACCTGTACCCCGCAAATAATACATTACATGTTAATAAAACAAAAACAAACAAACAAAAAACCCCAAATGGCTGCTTTGTAACTCTGGTGTTATGAAAATGGCTAATTTTAAAATAAATAATTTTTCTTCAGGAAATAGCAATGTTAAAACTAAATTTGATTTGTACTTGGTATTGTAAATTGATGTTTACAATAGCCCATAAGCGTTATGATGGGATATTCCATTTATAATGCTACCAGTGGGGAGTCTGAGGTGACCCAGGTACCTTAGCTAGTCATTGACAGAGAGGAGTTAGTTGCCTGCTTTCCAGAGGTCACATTTTTGGCGCTAAACAACACCCCAAATTAGAAGCAAGTACATTGAAGGGACTAAATTTAAAAGCAAAATAGTACTTACTTATTTTTTCATACATTGTAGTTCTTTTAATATTCAAATCCACTTTTCTGTTTTGTCTCTTAGTGATGGGAACAACTAAGAAGGGTCCAGTCATTTGAAATTTGAGGGCACCTGGATGGCTCAGTTGGTTAAGCATCTGCCTTTAGTTCAGGTCATGATCCCAAGAGAGCCTGCTTCTCCCTCTGCCTGGCACTCCCCCTGCTTGTGCCTGTGTCTCTCTCTCTCTCTACCAAATAATTAAGTGAAATCTTAAAAAAAAAAAAAAAGAAATTTGAAGAGGTTATCTCATTGGAGGTTTCTGTGGAAGAGTGGCTATGTTATAATAATAATTGTTCTTTCACTATGATGGGAATGAAGTATGCATTATAGGGTTACATCTAAATTTTTTTGGACTAGGTCTTAATGCACACTCTATATGGTCTATATGGTCTATATGCTTAAGTTGCCCTGTGATAATTGTGGCCATACGGGAAAGTGTTCACAGTTTGGACTCTTTCTATCTCTGTCTCTCGGTCTCTGGATCTGTATCTCTGTCTGAGGAGAAGCTTTCTAAACTTTGCTAAAATAAAAATCTCAAGTTTGTCTTCCATCACTGCTCATTTCAAAGCCAGCTAGAACACATGGTTATATAAAGTTATAATTTATTTTGTGATTTAATAAAGAATTGGATGGAGAAATAGAGATTCTTTTAATTTAGAATAGAATGGTACCTCTTACTCAGAATGTCGAAGTACCATACGAAGATCAGTTAAATTACATTTTTGAAAAGCAAGATAGGGAATGAATGATGGTTTCATCAAATTCAGTTAATTAAAAAAAAATTCAGTTAATTTCCCTTCTACCATTTCAAGTGCATTTTTAGCAGGGAAGAAAATGTTAGTTACTATGCTGGAGTTTCTTCTCCACCCTTCTTGCTGCAAAAGTGTATATTGGTTGATCCATAAATAACAAAATTTGAAGGAGTCCCTGTCAGAAAAGTCTGTGCAAAAACCAGAAATATAAGTGAATCAGTCCCTACAACCTGCTGTTGTTTCTAATCAAAACCTGAGTGACAGGGACTAAGATTATGTTGCTGACCCAGCAGTTTAGAGCAGGGTTGGGAGGCCACGTGAGCAAAGTATTGCACATACTTTGAACGTGTTGCACATACATTTAACGATGAATTAAATGAAAACACGGAAATGAGCAAGGGGCAGTGGGAATAGGGCTGGCATTTAGGGTTACCACATCCCTCAGCCAGCACTCTGGCCAACCTTCCCAGTGAGTTCTATGCCAGAAGCTCACAGCATTTCCTATCTCTTATTGTAAACGTTAAGAAGTCATTCAGATAGAAAATAATTGATAATGCTGGGTACTGTTGCTTACAATGTACAAGGTTAAATAACATTGTAGTCTTAACAATCAGTTACAAGACCTGAGATGTGTTGATTGGGAGCTGTTCTTGCCATATTTCTCCCCTGTAGACCAACAGTCTTAATTCCAAGCTCATAAAAGCCCATGGAAAATTGCTGGTCACGTTTTATGCCAGAATGATTAGCTGCAGAAGACCAAAGCTTAGTGGTATATCCTCTTTGTACTGGTGCCGTTTCTGTGACCTTTTCATTTGGAAGGAGAATTATTTAAATACTATTTGGGGTTTATTGTTTATTGAACTGTGGGAAATTACCGAGGAACAAAATAATTGGATGGTTTTCCTTCAGTATAAGAACAAAGGTGTTATAAATATCATTTATAGTGATTTTTTGGGTTGTAAATTCCAACAAATCTGGAAGAACTAATTACCTGAACAAACTTTTCTGTATTTGTCTTTTGTTTTATAAAACTAGGCTTCACTTTTGCTATGTGGAGTTTATAAACTTAATATATAATAGCCATTCACTGAATGGTAAAATGTGAAAAATCTGAATAAACCCCAAAATATATTAATTCAATATATTAGGACAAGAACAGTGAGAAGATTAAAAATAAATTTAAAATTAGCTTATATAGTTTATATATTATAGCTTATTCTACTGTAAGCTCTCAACAAAAGTAGGTTGAATATCTAAAAATAACAACTATGATAATGCAAGATCAGCCTAAAACAAAAATGTCTCAGTTCATCATTTTTACAACAGTGTGATTTTTTTTTTTTTTTTCCAGTTTTAATGTGAAATAATGGATATCACTGTGTAAGTTTAGGGAGCATAGCCTGAGGGTTTGATTACATCTGTTGTGAGATCATTTCCATGATAGGTGCAGCTAACATCCATCTTCTCATGTAGGTACAAGAAAACGAAAAGAGAGAAGAAAAGAATTAAGGGGAAAAAATCTCTTTCTGATGAGAACTCAGGATTTATTCACTTGAGAACCTTCCTATGTATCATACAGCACGGTTACCTGTATCCCCAGGACTTACTGTCCCACAACGGGGAGTCTGTACCTTTGGACCACCTTCCAAATCTCCCTCCCTCTACCCATGAATTTTTAAAAGTAGATTTGAAAAAGAGTACCGAAAATGGTGAAATAACGTATATTGCTACATTATGCTGTTTAAAGTTTGAAGAATGTCAGGGAAATAAGAAAACCAGCAAATCTTATTTATCAAGTACAAGAATTTAGAAGGACAGTTTCTTCAACAGCAAAATGATGATTTATCCAATAAATATAATTCAGCAATTAAATTTGGATTTATATACATATGCAGTTAATGATAGACAATAAGCCAGGGTATAATTTGTTGTTTTATAAATTTTTAATGATGTAAAGAAATGAGTACTTTGGAAATCTTTATTAAGGAGTTATTAAAGAGCCTGTGAGAATTACACCAGCATCTACTAACGTGAACACTGCCATCTAGCTATTTCTTCTCTAATACATACAAAACATATATATTTTTTCCTGAATTTCCTAAATAATGGCACATATGTACATTTTCTAGATGAGAAAATGTTACCCTTTTTTGTGCCAGAAAGTTATTTCAACTTGTCCTAGGAATCATCCAAAACAATTATTGTTGCTTTTTTTTTTTTCCCCAGAACAAGTATTGCTTTTTTGGGAGGGTACATGGCGGTGCCTTATTATATTTATTGTTATTTCTATGCTTCATTGTCATAAGCATATATAATTTGTAGCACTCGTTGTATCAGTAATAAAATAAGTGATACCTTTGAGAATAATGTGAGTAATGCCGGTTTATGCTATGCTAAAAAACTCAAATCACATAGGGATTCTTAACCAAAGTTATGTCGAATTTAGTCTCTTCTTTTGCTTTAAGAGCTGGCTTTTTAATTCTTTAACACCACTGCCATTTCAGTGAGCTTTCATTCTTAAATTTAGTGAAATATGGAAAGCCAAATATCCAAGTTTATTAACACTGTGTGTAAAATAAAAGTAAATCAGTACCTTATGAGGTCTATATATTTTACTTGTAAATTTTTTATTTGCATTTTTATAGTGGATGTTGTCAAATTTGTCTTATTGAGTTAAAAGTCTTTTCAGCAAAATAATTTCCCGTGTTTTAATGGAGTTAGAAATATATACTATTCACTTACAGGTAAATATTTCAATTCTGTCAATTTATCTGATCATACCATATTTATTATCAAATTATTCTATAATACATACTGTATAGTCATATCTGCATGACATCTAAACCTGTTACTTGCATTAGCCAGTTTCAGGGTTTCAGTTTCATGATAGGGGAGTCACTGAATTTATCTTCTAGAGAGAAGAGGTGTTACCAGCATTTTACTATTGGTAAAAAGGAGAATTTCTAATTGAGTCCACTTTATTATGTCAAATAGTATACTGGGGTAAAGAATTGTATTGGTAAGTATTTAGTAAATATCAGCATATGCCAGCATTGCATTATTTTATTAATGTCTTCATAAGGTCGTATTTAAATACCTTTTTCACCAATGGCACCATATAACACATGAAACGGGTACATGTGTCTAAATATGTTTTTAGCAAAAACGAACAGCAATTATTAAAGGAAATCTCATAAAAAACAAGGTACAGAAAACACTTCATCACAGATGATTTGAAATCTAAGGTAAGTTTCGTAATAAACATGATATAAAGCAATAGAAAACAATTTTTAGGAAAATGTTGTGGAAGAACAGCAAGGACACCTCCTGCTTTAAACGACCAGAAAGCTGGAAACACTATGAAGCCACATTTGAGACATGTGGTACCTGCCGCCATCAGTCAGCTGGCAATGGGGAGCCGGGCCCTGGAGCCCCTCCATCAGCGAGCAGCACCCAGGCTTGCCGGGTGCTGACAGGTGCTCCAGCCGCCAGGCCTGTGGCATGTGCGTGGAGCGGGAGGGTTCCTGGGAAGGGAATGCGCGCAGTGAGCGGCCGGCCCTTTGGAAGGCCTTGCGGCTGCAGGTGTGTAAATGAGTAAGTGCGGGCCCCTTGGCATTCCGGGAAGGCAGGCAGGGCTAATACCCTCTGGGCAAGAAGCAATCCCGCATCCACACTTCCGGGAGGAAGCTCCCTCAAGTCTCGCGGGAATCCGGAGTACCACGAGGACGTGTGGGCCCAAGGGAGTTCTGGGACAGGAGAAGCTGGCTCAGCTTGTCGTGCACACGTGTCTGCCCTTCCCTGTGCGCTTGCCCGCCAGGCTGGTCCTCGAGCTTTGCGCCCCGGGCCACAGTGGAAAGACCAGCCATGCAGGAGCGGAAGCCTCGGCAGGCCGAGGGCCAGGGCCGCATGTAGACTTGCCCCAAGCGCTGGGGTTCCGGTCCCGGGCATCCGAGTGCAAGGCTGGGCCTGCCAATGCGGCGTCCCTTCACACCTGTGTCAGGGTGTGGGGTATGCAACAGGCCCCCATGACCCCGCTGCCTCTTCCTGAGCCGGTGCTGTGAACAACAGCCACAGGCCATGCCCTCTGACCCCTCGCCTCTCTGGCGTCCTGACATGGGGAGCTGGACGTGTAGACCACGCGTGTGCATCAGGAAGCACGGATGGACCCGCGGAGCCTGCCCCACTCCCCGGAGCCTGGCACAGGTGAGTGCAGCTAGGGGGTTTCCCCTGCGAAGGCCAGCTGGGCACACGTGCTGCTTGCAAGGTTGCCAAGCAGCCTTTGGTGTGTGCAGTGGGCAGGGCTGGGCTGAGTTGCTAGAAGTGAGCATCCAGGAGGAAGGGTCCGACAGTGGGGGAGTGGCAAATAGGGGGCGATGCACAGATCATGGAAATTAGCTCATTGAGCTCTTTGAGGATCCCAGCGCACTGCTTGGAAACAGATTTTGAGATATGAGAACACGAAAGGAGCCTACAGTCTCGGTGAGTCAGAGAAGCAGCGTGTGGAGTCCAGAAGCCAAGGCTTCAGGCATTTGTGACACAGTAGAAAAGGAGAGGAAGGTGCACAGAGATCTCTGGTGGTTTGCAGATCTGGGGTTTTCCTAAGTCCTTAGCTGAGTCGGGATCTATGCAGGGGTCTTGCTGAACTACCAGTGCGAGGCCAACAGCAAAGAAAGGAATTAACCTTGAGGTCGTGCTGGAGCACGGTGACTTCTGAATTCAGTGTGACTAGTGTCCTTATAAAAAGAGAATATGGACAGGTACAAACACATGGAAGGATGTCAGGACACTTGGGAAACACAAGGAAAATGTCAGGTGAGGACAGAGAAACCCTAGGTAGAAAAAGTCACTTGACAATGGAGGGAGAAATTGAGGTTAAGCAGCTACACACCAGCAAATGGTAAGGGTTGCCAGCAATCCTCCAAAGGTAGGAGAGAGACCACTGCCCTTATGGCACCTGAACTTTCACTTCTGTTTCCACGACAGTGACAGAATCCGTTTCTGTTGTTTTTAAGTCACCCAGTATGTGGTAGTTCTTTTGGTAGCCCTAGGAGAGTAATACAGGCTAGTAGGATCCTTCGAAAAATAGGCTAAAGACTGTTCTAGGCACAGTGATCAGGTTTAGTCCACGCTCATCACATTTAAAATTAAAAACAAGGATTGGGGGCACCTGTGTGGCTCTCTGCCCCTCTCCACTGCTTGTGCTCTCTCTCAAATAAATAAAATTTAAAAAAAACAACAATAAGGAAAGATCACACTAATTACAACTTTCTCAGAACAGAACCCAAATAAAATGAAAATAATATAAAAAAACCACACAAACTTAAAATACAAAAAATGTTACTCTTTAAGACATTTTTCAGGCACACAAGAAATAGAAAAATGTAACTCATAACCAGGAAAAAGATCAGTCAGAACTAGAAATGACTGAGCGGATAAAATTTTTTAAAAAGTACTTTAATCTCTTTTTATAGATATACTTCAGATATTCAAGAAGCTAGAGAAAAGCATTAAGTATGATAAAGATCCGCAACATGTAAAAACAACCCAGATCTATTTTTAAATTCTTGAGGAATCTCCACACTGTTTTCCAAAGTGGCTGCACCAACTTGCATTCCCACCAACAGTGGAAGAGAATTCCCCTTTCTTCACATCCTCTCCAACACATGTTGTTTCCTGTCTTGCTAATTTTGGCCATTCTAACTGGTGTAAGGTGGTATCTCACTGTGGTTTTAATTTGAATCTCCCTGATGGCTAGTGATGATGGACATTTCTTCATGTGTCTGATAGCCATTTGTATGTCTTCATTGGAGAAGTGTCTGTTCATATCTTCTGCCCATTTTTTTTATATGATTATCTGTTTTGTGTGTGTTGAGTTTGAGTTCTTTATAGATCCTGGATATCAACCTTTTGTCTGTACTGTCATTTGCAAATATCTTCTCCCATTCCGTAGGTTGCCTCTTTGTTTTGTTGACTGTTTCCTTTGCTGTGCAGAAGCTTTTGGTTTTGATGAAGTCCCAAAAGTTCATTTTCCCTTTTGTTTCCTTTGCCTTTGGAGACATATCTTGAAAGAAGTTGCTGTGGCTGATATCGAAGAGGTTACTGGCTATGTTCTCCTCTAGGATTCTGATGGATTCCTGTCTCACGTTGAGGTCTTTTATCCATTTTGAGTTTATATTTGTGTACGGTGTAAGAGAATGGTCGAGTTTCATTCTTCTACATATAGTTGTCCAGTTTTCCCAGCACCACTTATTGAAGAGACTGTCTTTTCCACTGCATATTTTTTCCTGTTTTGTCGAAGATTATTTGCCCATAGAGTTGAGGGTTCATATCTGGGCTTTCTACTCTGTTCCACTGGTCTATGTGTCTGTTTTTATGCCAGTACCATGCTGTCTTGGTGATCACAGCTTTGTAGTAAAGCTTGAAACCAGGTAATGTGATGCCCCCAGTTTTTTTTTTTTTTTTTTTTCAACATTTCCTTAGCGATTCGGGGTCTCTTCTGATTCCATACAAATTTTAGGATTATTTGTTCCAGCTCTTGAAAAATACCGGTGGAATTTTGATCGGAATGGCATTAAAAGTATAGATTGCTCTAGGCAGTATAGACATTTTAACAATGTTTATTCTTCCAATCCAAGAGCATGGAATGGTCTTCCATCTTTTTGTGTCTTCTTCAATTTCTTTCATGAGTGTTCTGTAGTTCCTTGAGTACAGTTCCTTTACCTCTTTCGTTAGGTTTATTCCCAGGTATCTTATGGTTCTTGGTGCTATAGTAAATGGAATTGATTCTCTAATTTCCCTTTCTATATTTTCATTGTTAGTGTATAAGAAAGCAAATGATTTCTGTACATTGACTTTGTATCCTGCCACGTTACTGAATTGCTGTATGAGTTCTAGTAGTTTGGGGTGGAGTCTTTTGGGTTTTCCATATAAAGAATCATGTTATCTGCGAAGAGAGAGAGTTTGACTTCATTGCCAATTTGGATACCTTTTATTTCTCTTTGTTGTCTGATTGCTGTTGCTAGGACTTCTAATACTATGTTGAACAAGAGTAGTGAGAGTGGGCATCCTTGTCGTGTTCCTGATCTCAACGGGAAGGCTGCAAGCTTTTTCCCATTGAGGATGATATTTGCTGTGGGTCTTTCATAGATAGATTTTATGAAGTTCAGGAATGTTCCCTCTATCCCTATACTTTGAAGCATTTTAATCAGGAATGGATGCTGGATTTTGTCAAATGCTTTGACAAATGCTTTGACAAATGACAAATCAATTGAGAGGACCATGTGGTTCTTCTCTCTTCTCTTATTGATTTGTTCTATCACATTGATTGATTTGCGAATGTTGAACCATCCTTGTAGCCCAGGGATGAATCCCACCTGGTCATGGTGGATAATCTTTTTAATGTGCTATTGGATCCTGTTTGCTAGGATCTTGTTGAGAATCTTAGCATCCATATTCATCAGTGATATTGGTCTGAAATTCTCCTTTTTGGTAGGGTCTTTGCCTGGTTTGGGGATCAGGAGAATGCTGGCTTCACAGAAAGAGTCTGGAAGTTTTCCTTCTGCTTCAATTTTTTGAAACAGCTTCAGGAGAATAGGTGTTATTTCTTCTTTGAAAGTTTGGTAGAATTCCCCAGGGAATCCATCAGGTCCTGGGCTCTTGTTTTTTGGGAGGTTTTTGATCACTGCTTCAATCTCGTTACTAGATATCCGTCTATTCAGGTTGTCAGTTTCTTCCTGGTTCAATTTTGGGAGTTTATAGTTTTCAGGAATGCATCCATTTCATCTAGGTTTCTTAGCTTATTGGCATATAACTGTTGATAATAACTCCTGATGATTGTTTCTACTTCCTTAGTGTTAGCTGTGATCTCTCCCTTTTCATTCATAATTTTATTAATTTGGGGTTTCTCTCTTTTCTTTTGGATTAGTGTGGCCAATTGTTTATCGATCTTACTGATTCTTTCAAAAAACCAGCTTCTAGTTTCATTGATACATTCTACTGTATCTCTGTTTTCTACCTCATTGATCTCTGCTCTAATTTTGATTATTTCCCTTCTTATGTGTGGAGTTGGTTTGCTTTGGAAAACAGTGTGGAGATTCCTCAAGAAATTAAAAATAGAGCTTCCCTATGACCCTGCAATTGCACTACTGGGTATTTACCCCAAAGATACAGATGTAGTGAAAAGAAGGGCCAACTGTACCCCAATGTTTATAGCAGTAATGGTCACAGTCGCCAAACTGTGGAAAGAACCAAGATGCCCTTCAACGGACGAATGGATAAGGAAGATGTGGTCCATATACACTATGGAGTATTATGCCTCCATCAGAAAGGATGAATACTCAACTTTTGTAGCAACATGGACGGGACTGGAAGAGATTATGCTGAGTGAAGTAAGTCAAGCAGAGAGAGTCAATTATCATATGGTTTCACTTATTTGTGGAGCATAACAAATAGCATGGAGGACAAGGGGAGATGGAGAGGAGAAGGGATTTGAGGGAAATTGGAAGGGGAGGTGAACCATGAGAGACTATGGACTCTGAAAAACAATCTGAGGGTTTTGAAGGGGCGGGGGGTGGGATGTTGGGGGAACCAGATGGTGGGTATTAGATAGGGCACGGATTGCATGGAGCTCTGGGTGTGGTGCAAAAACAATGAATACCGTTACGCTGAAAAGAAATAAAAAAAAAAAAAAAACCCAACTCAAGCTGCTAGAAAAGTACACTACCTTTAATGAAAATACATTGTATGGAATTAAAAACAGATTAGACAATTTAAATTTAAAAAAAAGATTATTAAAGTTAAAACTCTAACATTGGAAATTATCCAAAATGAAACACAGAATAAAAACCAGAAAGGGCAGATAGCACATCAGTGGGCTGTAGGAACATAGCACAAGGTGTTCTCAGAGATGGGTAGAGAAGGGTGTGAAGGAAAAACGTGGAAATAATTAGCATTTATAGATTTATGCAATTTTACGAAAACTGTAAACCCACAGATCCAAAATGCTCAAAGAATCCTGACAAAGGAAATGTGAAGAATATCACACCAAAGCTCATCACCATCAACTTGTTGAAAACCAGTGATAATGAAGAAAAATTAAAAAATGAAACATAGAGAAACAAAAGAATAACATTGGATTTCTTATAAAAAACCATACTGTTATAAGACAATTTATATCTTTTAAGTACTGAAAGAAAAGAGTAGTATCATTTTTCATTTTTTTCAAAAATGAATATAAATTGGTGGCTTACCTATTCATATGTAGAAAGGTGGAAGGAATTTCTTACACTAAATGAAATTCAGACAGAAGGAAGATGCCAGGTGAAAATTCGGATCTGTGCAAATGAAGGAGATAACAAACATGAAAAATATGATGGTAGTTTATAGGTGTTTCCTTTTCGTAACTGTTTTAAAATCATTTTTTTAAGAGATTTTATTTATTTATTTGACAGAGAGAGAGGGAGAGTATTAGCTAGGGGGAGCGGTAGAGGGAGAAGGAGAAGCAGGCTTCTCTCTGGGCAGGAAGTCCGATGGGGGTCTTGATCCCAGGACCTTGAGATACTGATCTGAACCCAAGGCAGATGCTTAACCAACTAAGCCACCCAGGTGCCCCCAAATAGTTTGATGTTTAATTTATATATGATATTAACACATCATGGCCTCAAACTTTGTAGATGTAAAATGTATGATAACATATCTTAAGGGGTAAGAAGGAAATGTACTGTCCTGCTTCCAATACTCTGTTTAGGGTGGTATGACATCATCTGAAGATCTACCATGATGAGAATGACCACAGTAAACAAACACAAAAACACAGAGATACAGCTTAAAGCTAACAAGCTGGCAGTGGAAATAACATGGAATCATAAAGATTCAGTGATTCAGAAAAGTCATGGTTACATTTACATGAAATTCTAGAAAATCGAGGCTAATCTATAATCATTAAAAGTAATCAGTGCCTTCCTGGGGTTAGAGGAGTGAGGCCAGGAGAGACCAGATGTTGGACCACAGAGAGGAGCAAGGAAAACCTGGGCATGCTGGGTATGTTGTTTATTGACTGTCAGTGGCAGTGGCTTTGTGGGTCTTTATGTGTGTTAAAAGTGATCAAATTGTTCCCTTTCAATAAATGTAATTTGTGGTAAATCAATGGTACTGTGACAGAGTGCTAAAAATAATTTTAGATAAGTGTAACTTGGAAAAAATGTAAACAAAACAAAAGGAAAACAAAGCCAGTAACAGAAGGGAAAATATAAGACAGCAGTCGGGTAAATTTAAACCGCATCATAAATTTAATTACATCAAGTATAAATTCATTAAGTATTTATATTAAAAAAGATTGATCACATTGCATAAAAAAGCATGACCAAGAAGTATGCTGTCTACAACACATATGCTTTATAAAATATCACAGAGGGAAGTTAAACAGAAAAGGATGAGAAGAGATATGACTCCAGCTAAGAAGAAAGAAAGAAAGCAGAGGTGTTTATATTAGAATCAGCCAGAGTACATTTCACAGCAATGCAAAAAAACTTCATTTTATGATGACAAGTGGGTTAATTCTGCAGAAGGACCTAACAGTATAAGTTAGTATGCAACTAACTGTGAAAATTAAAAATGTATGATACAGAGAGTGATAGAATGAAAAACAATGACTAAATCCAAAATTATAGAGAATTTACAAACTCTCTCAATAACTGAGAAAACAAGGTGATGTAAAATCAGAGATAATAATGGTTTAAAACATGCTCAGTTGTGATAATTGTAACAAAATTCCAACCAACAGTAGCATTATACAAATTCATTGCAAGTGTACACAGAAAAGATAATGCAAGGGGACATTCTCTAGGCCATAGAGTAAGTTTCAAGGTATCAAAAGAATTAAAATCATACCATATATAGTCTCTGATCCTAGTGGAATTAAATTAGAAATCAGTAACAAAACGATAATTGAGAAACCCTTAAATGCTAAGAGATGAAACAATTTAATTCTAAATAAACCATGATAAAACAATCATAATGAAGTTCTAAAAAATGTTCACACCTGAAAGAAAATGAAAGAAAAACATTCAAATTTATGGGAGATGCCTCAAACATTTATAGCAATAAATGTTTATGGTAGAAGAAAAACTCAGTAATCTATGCTACTACCTTAACGGTCCAGAAAAAAGCTCATGAAACCCAAATTTGCAGTAGTGCTCCTATTCATGTCAGATGGGGAGCGCTACTGCACAATACAGAGGAGTAAAGGACTGATCTAGGCAACGAAATATTTATATGTCCAAAGCACTGCGATGAGGGAAGGAATCCAGATGTAAACCACCAAAACCAGTTGGATTCTATTTATGTAAATTCTAGAAAGGGCAAAATTGAAGGGATAGAAAGCTAGAGACAGAAGTTAAACAAGGAACGCCTTTTCCTTTATGCTATGATTGGATGGAAATAAATAACATGTTTTCAATTACGCTTTACTAAAATATGGCAAGTTCTCATTTCACCTTTGACACTTTGAGGGAGATGAAAGAACAGATGACAATTTTAATCAAGATGTTGTAAAATGTCATTCCAAAATGGGTGATATTATTGTACTATTTAAATAATTTTCTTCCTCTTTCATCGTGGTTTACTTGATGAACTAAAAAGCGTGCTAGCGCTCTCCAGTAATGTTAGCAAATTTCTAAAAAAGAAAACAAAAACAAACTGAAAAGCAAAAGGTTACTGTAAAGTATAAATAAGAAGGAAAAATAACAGAAAATGTCAATTGGATTTTAAGAATTCTGTAAAAGCCGTGAAGCAGTAAGTGCCCATGAACACTTAACCATATGCGCTTGCATTGATTAATGGCAGGGTAAATAACATGAAGGCTTTTTAGTCTGGGAAGCAAAAAAGCTGTTAACCTTCTGCAGACTGGACCTCATGCAGCAGTGTTTAAATGTTCTCCTAGAGCTGAAACCATAAGAGAGGAAATGTCCTATTGAAATTCTCATTACTGTAAATGGTTACTAATGGTACAGATCAATGTGAATATTCGAGAAGGGAAGCAGGAAGATTTGCAGCAGTCTGCTAAATATATCAACCAGATCATCAAAGCAATGAAGAGTGTTTATAATGGCACTTCTCAAATGTTAATCAGATTATTAAATTAAAAACAATAACTGAGGAGTGTGTCATTTTCTAAAATGGACCGATCCCCTGGAATCTTGAGGAATAAGATAAAATCAGTTACTTTCTGGAAACCTAGATACTGCTTCATTCTGGCCTACTTCTGGTATAGTCTTTTTTCAAAAAGTGCCTATCCCCTAATCAGGGTTACAGCGGGCACCAAAATTCTGTACAGAAAAACACATTTTTGGGAGAGAAATTACAAATAAAAACACTTCCAGACAAACAAAAAGACAGAATGGAACTGAACAGACCTGTATATTTCAAGGACATTGGAGATGTAGGCATGGAAGTAGGCATTTGGGGGAAAGATTTCTAATATAGGAATGACATTGTTCAGTTGCTGAGTATTTTGATAGTTAGAACCTTTGCTCTATAATTATTGACAGAGCTGATACATTGTGTTGAGTTCTTGGAAGTGAATATGCCTTTGAATGCCCAAACTAATTTTTGTTTGCTATATAATGATGTAGTTAAAGGAAATACTGTATATCAGTAGCCAGTGAGGTTGTGAAAACATGAGAGAGAAAATCTTTAAAGTCAGTTACTGTAAGATTATGTCATTGCTAATATAATAGTAGCTTGCCTGAAGATGACTGAGAGGCCACAGGAGACATGTGGACATTCTTTATGTCCTGTGCCAGGTAGACTGTTCTCTTTTGAACTGAAGCTTGTCTGTACTTGTAGGGCTCTTTTGTTCAGAAAACTTCTAAGTGCAAAAAACATTGACAAATCAATTAATTACTTTCTCCATATATTGCTCTCCACCTATTTTCTGATCAGAGAGTCCATTTTCCATGGAAAACTCATATTGACTGCTTTGAGCGCTGATTCATAAGCTGGCTGCAGTATGGAAATTTTATATCATCCTGATGTGAGCTTGGGGTGTCTTTATAAAGTATCCCAAAATGAGTGCTTAAAACAACAGGAGTTTCCTGTCTCCCAGTTAGGGAACCTTGGAGTTTGAGGTCAAAGTGTGGGCAGGGTCTTGCTCCCTCTGAAAGCTATAGGGCAGAATACCTGACTCTTTCTAGCCTCCAGTGGTTTTCTGGAAATCCTTCTTTTCTGGCTTGCACATCCAGCACTTCAGTTTCTGTCTCCACTGTCACACGACTCTCCCACGTGTACGGCTTCTGTGCTGCTCCACCTCTTCTTAGAAGGACACTGATCACCCTGGCTGAGGGGCCCACGTTACTCCAGTATGACCTTGTCTTAACTGAGTGGTTTACAGGTGCAGCTACCCTGTTGCCAGTAAGGCCATGGGGTGAAGTGCTGGGGATTGGGGCATCAACACTCTTGTGGGTAGATACATCCTGTAACAGGCAGCTTCTATAGCCAGTCATGGTGTCTTTCATGGGCTTCGTCTACAGCAGCCTTCTTGGAGTGTGTGTTTGTGTGCTCTGTCAGGATTGGCGATACTTACTCATTCTGGTTTGGGCGTGTTCTCTGGCACATTGAAAGTGAAAATTCCTGCTGTTACGTGAGTGTAACACTTCAGACATCATCGTCTGTTAGTGTTTTCTTGTCTCTAAACTCCACAAACATGATAGTATCAAGTGTTTATCAGGTCACCTAGTACACAATACACACCCAATGAATAATCAAACTAGTAGAGTTATGACTCCATTCTCCTTTACACTTCATCTCCCTGTTCCAGTAAGTACCCAGATCTTCCTGCTCCAGTTCCACAGCTGGTGTTTGCCTTCTTATCGATACCAATCTCATCTCAAAGTATAAGATGATCGTAGGTGAAACTCAAATGGAAAAATAAGCATGTATTCTTGCAGTAGAATTAGTAACAAATCATAATGAACTTTTTTATAGTTGTGGCTCATCCTTTGAGAAAACCTTTTTTATTTTTATTGAAGTAGGGTTGATGTACAAACTGGATGTTTTT
Source organism: Enhydra lutris kenyoni (assembly GCF_002288905.1). NCBI lineage: Eukaryota > Metazoa > Chordata > Mammalia > Carnivora > Mustelidae > Enhydra > Enhydra lutris. The sequence goes on along the minus strand of NW_019154096.1, from coordinate 11,709,717 downwards.
CAAGGACATCATTTCCCCCTAAATATTCTCTCTGCTGGCTGATACACTTTTTTTTTAAAGAATTATTTTTTTAAATTTATTTACTTGAGAGACAGAAAGAGAGGAAGAAAGCAGGAGCAGGGAGAGAGAGAAGCAGACTCCCTGCTGAGCAGGGAACCGCATGCCGAACTCAATCCCAGGATGCTGGGATCATGTCTTGAGCTGAAGGCATATGTTAAACCAACTGAGCCACCCAGGCACCCCAGGCTGATACACTCTTCTAGCATACGAAGAGAGATTTGTGTAACTCTTTGGTACTGTTTATGATAAATATAAGTATAAAATTCTACAAAAGACAATTTTAAAGATTGATTCAAAGGGAAGGATGAAAATGACGGCATCACAAGATTCCATTCTAGCTAATCCTTGAAATGTGAGGAGTCTTGTGAGGTAGTGGTGTTTCAGAACAGAAGGAGGAAGGCTTCTGTTGTGTGTTGTGTAGTTAGGGAATCATGAGGAACACGAGAGAACAAAGCTCAGGGTTGACCAGGGTGGAGTCTGGGGAGATGCTGCTGCTGGAGGTCGTGCAGGCCTCATTGGAGTGATGCCAGTTGCTATACTGAGATTTTGCCTTGAAAGTCTCTGAGCCTTCTTAGAATCTGAATTTAGAAATACCATTTGTGTCAAGAATTGGTTTCAGTGGGGGGGGTGCCTGGGTGGCTCAGTGGGTTAAGCCTCTGCCTTTGGCTCAGGTCATGATTCCAGGGTCCTGGGATCGAGCCCCGTGTCGGGCTCTCTGCTCAGCAGGGAGCCTGTTTCCCCCAACCCCCGCCTGCCTCTCTGCCTACTTGTGATCTCTGTCAAATAAATACACAAAATCTTAAAAAAAAAAAAGAATTGGTTTCAGTGGGATGAGGATGTTTGCTGAGATGTTGTAATAACACGGCAGTAGTAGGTCCAGAGTAACAGGGGGATGAAAACCCAGCTGCTCAGAATTTAGAGTTATTCCCTATGTCATGTCAGTAGAACAGTTTTAACTTTGTCTATATGGGTATTTAGCAGTGATAAAATAAGGAGGGCTAGAACCAAAATCTTATTTGATAATTATTAATGTCATCAATCTGAACTTTGGCAATATTGAAAAGCCTATACATTTTGGGGGGATTTCCAGTGCATTTTGGTGTATTGGTGGTCTTAGAATTCCTTCAAGGAAAAAGAGAGTGGGTAACTGCTTTAATCCTCAATGTCCCAAATGATTGTGGTCATGAGACCCATCTACCAAGTAAAAATATTTCATGTAAAAATGTTTGCGACATGTTGATAAAACACATTTTCTGTGTATCTATAAGAGGTAGGTAACGAATGACTCTGATATGAACACGTTCTGAGCTGAAGACTGTCAGTGCAAATCTGTTCTGTTAGTGTGTAGAATTAAAGCCAAATTCAGTCATGTAAAATAATACTGTAAATGAATATTTGACTCATTATCTCACCTTTATTGAAATGATAAAAATAATATAAAATTCTTACTCTTGAGTATAGCTGTCACTTAAATTAATTGCCCTATCACATCTACAAAGCAACACAAAGTCATATAATTAACATGCCTGGGACTCGTGTATTGTTAATAATTAGGTAACATCTTTGGGTGCATCTAGATCCGATATTGTATAACACAAACTCATTTTCCCGTATTACATATATTAACAGCTTTTATCAGTTTTTGAATATAAAAAGATTCTCCCTCAAGCAAACCTCTTAAAATTCAAAGACTCATTTAAATATGTCTACTCTATTATGGATTTTGTAAAATTAGAGATTGCATTACATTGCCAGCACAACACTTACCTGCCAGGTTTAGTTCTAAATTATTAAAGCATTGATATTTGATAAACATATTAAGAAAATGATAAATAATTATAGCCATTATACTGTAAAAATCAGTTTATCTTTAAGGTTTTCCCTTGGCTAGTTTTCCCTTTCTCCAGTACTTCACTGCCTCGGAACATAGGGTTTTGTACAGAATGGAGGTGTGATAATTTTTCAGGTCTTCGAATTCTCATAGTGTTAGGAAAGGACTAATCATAGTTCAGTACAGTATAAAGTAAGACATTCTCTTATACGTTTATTTACAACTGGTCATCACTTAACAGGTAGGACTTATTTGGTCACCTGCTGAGATTCCTGTCAAAGGATCACAGAACATTTGTTACCTTTCCATTCTCTGCAAATTCTGTAGATCGTGATTGTGTAGATTATATAGCTCCTTGCTCTGTATTTTTTGTATAAGTTACCTGTAGTTATTTCATGTGTTTATTAACAGAAAGGAAACTGGGCTATATTATAGGTAGGACAGATATATCAGATGAAAGATAGACTCTTACCTAATAGATGTCTAGCTCTGTTTAAAGTTAGAAATTATTTTTAGAGCAATGTCTTTGCTTTTTCTCCTACTTCTCACCCTCCCTCCTTCCTTCCCTTCCTTCACTCTTTTAAACACAGAAGCAAATATTTTTGTGAGCAGATAATAAAATTGGAACCTTCATACTGTTTCTAAAGCAAAATGGCAGTGTGACTCCAGAGTTTTCTAAGTCCGTGGGCTTCATGCAGTGATATCACTTCTGGAAATGCACCTGTATTAGTTTGATAGCACTGCCTAAACAGAATAACACACCCTGGGTTGCTTCATCAGTGAAAATTTATTTTTCTTACAGTGTGGAGGCTAAGAGTTGTCAGGTTTGGTTTCTTCTGAGGCTTCTCTCCTTGGATCGCAGATGGGTGCCTTCTCATTGTATCTTCACGTGGTCTTTCCTCTGTATGCATGGACCATCTCTGGTGTCTCTTTCTTGTGTCTCTGAATTTCCTCTTCTTATAAAGACACTGGTCAGACTGGTTTTGGTCTCACTCGAATGGCCTCGTTCTAACCTCGTCACCTCTTTTCATGGCCCTGTCTCCAAACTCATTCACACTCTGAGGCACTGGCTGTAGGGCTTTGGACATACGGGTTTGGAGGTGACACAGTTCAATCTATAATTGAACTCTCGCAAAATATCAGACAAGTTTGGAAATATTATGTAAGTCAAATTTATTGTCCTACTACTTTAACACTTGATTTCTCTTAGAGCAGTTCAAGGTTTATAGTAAGTTTGAGAAGAAGACACAGTGAGTCTGATACATCCACACCCTGTACACACACACAGCCTCCCCCGTGGTCAGCGTGCCCGACCAGAGCAGTACATTTATTACAGTCAAAGAACCTACAGCAACACATCATCACCCAAAGTCCGTGGTTTGTATTAAGGTTCATTATTGGTGTTGTCCATCGTGTGGGTTTGGAAAAACGCATAATGCCATGTATATGTCATTATGGCATCTTGCAGAGTATTTTCCTTTGTGCTCTGCCCATTTATCCCTCCTGATTTCCTCTACACACACTCACACACTCCTGGCAGTCACTGACCTTCACAGTTTTGCCTTTTTCAGAATGTCACATAGTGGAATCATACAGTAGGCTTCTTTCACTTAGTAATGTGCATTGAAAGTTCCTCCATACTTTTTCATGGTTTGATAGCTCATTTTGTTTTAGTACTGAGTAATATTTTATTGTCTGACTTTACACAATTGCTTGATCCATCACCCACTGAAGGACAGCTTGGTTGCTTCCAGGTTTGGGCAATTATGAATAATGCCGCTATAAACCTCTCTGTGCTGATTTGTGTGTGGACATAAATCAGCTCCATTGGGTAAATACCAAGGAGAACAATTGCTGTATCATATGGTAAGAATATGTTTAATTTTGCAAGAAGCTGCCAAACTGTCTTCCAAAGTGGCTGCAACCTGTTGGCATCCCTACTAGCAATAAATGAGAGTTCCTGTTGTTCCACATTGTCACCAGCATCTGCTATTGCCAGGGTTCCATCATTTGGCCATTCTGATAGGTGTGTGGCGCTTTCTCGTTTTAATTTGCATTTCCTTGATGCCGTATGATGTGGAGCGTCTGTTCATATGCTTATATGCCAACTTTATATCTTCTCTGCCAAGGTGTCCCTTAAGATCTTTTGCTCATCTTTTTATTGGGTTGTTTCTTACTGTTGAGTTTTAAGAGTTCTTTGTGTATTTTGAATAATAGTCCTTTATCAGATGTGTCCTTTTCAAATATTTTCTCCCAGTCTGTGTCTTGTTTTCTTGAGGTCTTTTTTTTTTTTTTAAGGTTTATTTATGTATTTATTTGACACAGAAGAGAGAGATTGTAAGTAGGCAGAGAGGCAAGTAGAGAGAGAGAGGGGGAAGCAGGCTCCCTGCTGAGCAGAGAGCTGGATGCGGGGCTCGATCCCAGGACCCTGGGATCATGACCTGAGCCGAAGACAGAGACTTAACCCACTGAGCCACCCAGGCGCCCCTTGAGGTCTTTTACAGAGCAGAACTTTTTAATTTTAATGAAGACCTGCTTATCAGTTATTTCTTTCATGGGTATTGTAGCTACAAAGTTATTGTTGTAAGGTTATCGAGGTTTTCTCCTATGTTATTTTCCAGGAGTTTTATAGTTTTTCATTCTGAATCCATTTTGAATAAATTTTTGTGAGGGGAGTTGTCTTTGTCTGGAGTCTTTTTTTTTTTCTCTCTCTCTTTTTTTATTTTTGGCATGTGGTTGTCCTCTTATTCAGCACCATTTGTTGAAAAGTCTATCTTTGCCCAGTTTTCTTGCCTCTGCTCCTTTGTCAAAGGTCACTCAGCTGCACTTTTTAAAAGGTCTATTTCTGGGTTTTCTATTCAGTTCTTTTGATGTATCTGTCTGTTCTATGGCCTGTACCACACAGCCTTGATGACTGCAGCCTTGCAGTCGGATAGCATCAGTCCTCCAACTTTGTTCATATCCTTTAATATTGTGTTGACTCTTTTGGGTCTATTGCCTCTGTATATAAACTTTATAAATCAGTTTGTCAATATCTACAAAATAACTTGCTGGAATTTTGGTTGAATTGCATTGATTCTATAAATCAAGCTGGGAAAAGAACTGACATCTTGGCAATATTGAATCTTCCTGTCTGTGAATATAGCCTGTCTCTTCCTTTATTTGGTTCTTTGATTTCATCAGAGTTTTGTAGTTTTCTTCATATAGATCTTGTATGTATGTTTTTAGATTTATACCTAAGTATTTCATTTTTTGGTGCTAATGTAAATGGTACTGTGTTTTTTAATTTCAAATTCCATTTGTTCATTTCTGGTATGCAGGAAAGTGATTGACAATTGTACATCAAATTGTATCCTGCAACTTGCTATATTGCTTATTAGCTCTAATATTTTGAGGGCCCTTCTGTGATGAGTATCCTAGGGGCTTCTAACACTCATCCACACTGAGCTGCAGCACTCTGCTGGTTAGAGTTCAGGTTTGCCTACCCTGACACTGGTTCCCTTGGTGGTTTCTGCTCAGGAGTCTGCTCCAGTAATCTTATTTTGACTGTATGTGTTCACCTGTCTGTTTCTCTAGTCTCGGGGGAATGATTTGCCTAGTTGCACTTTCTCCCAAGGTCCAAAATGGTTGTTGATTTTCAGTCTGTTCAGCTTTTGACTCATTGTTGGGATATTGAGCTCCTAATGTGAGGAACTAGAAACTGAAAGTTGCAATGTATTTTTTTTAAGATAGATGTTCGAGAACAAACTGAGTGCCTAGAAATAGATGATAGTTAAAGAAGAATTATATTATAGCCATATAAATCTAATGCCAGTCACTAAAACAAGGCTTAGAGATTATTTTAATTATATGAGAGCATGAAATTTTATTAAATGAAATTAACCACTTTCAAAAATGTGTATTCAGTAGGTTTTCAACTTTGTGTCACAAAGAGAAGTAGGGTAAGTATGTCAAGAAAAGATGTGATTTAAAATCATCATTTCCAGTTGGGATGATGATGAACACATTTTAATTTCTTTCTTTATTTCTCCATCACTTTCAAACATTATGCCATTTAAAATGAAAATATACTTTAAAGTACATTCATGAAATTCAAGTTTCTTAGTGCAGATTTCTAAAAATTTCTGTATGCCCAAATATAAAAATACTATTGTAAGAAACTATCAATTTCATAGTGTTTAGTCCTTTAAAACTGATCTTATTTAATTGCTTTGTTAAAGTAGAAATAGAAATAGCTCCATATGAAAAAATAGAATTCAGTTGACACCTCTAGGAAAATTAAAAACCTTTATGTGCCAAAGCTATGTTTTAAAGTTGTGGTCATTGTATATGCATGCCTTCTTTATACCACATCTCTTTTAAGCGATAACAAACTTCACCAAAGTGTTGAAGATTCTAGAGGAAGACCACCAGAGAACAGGTTGGCCAGTTAAAACGTGAGGCTGTTGCTACCTTTTGACAGTTAGAAATTCTTTTACAGTCTTATAGTCTCTTATATCAATTAGTTTTCATTTGGTCATGAGGAAATAGAAGAATAAAGGTGTGAGGTGGGGGTAGTACAGCACTTAGTCAGCATTCTTGGCTCTCAGACACGATGTCCTGTGGATGTAGATGTATTAAAAGATAAAGGGAGGGGGCATGTTGCAGGCCAGAGATGTGCAAATCATTTTTACATGGGTATTAGAACCATCCTAACTCTTTAAACCATAATCAAAAATTATTTTTTTTTACATTGAAATTGGATAATGCTTCAATTGTGGTCACTGGTGAAGAGAAGCAGGACTTAGATTCATAAACATGCCTTTAATTTCTAGACTCTCTTCTCTCTTACTAGAGTATGTTTCTTGTTATTGATCCGGGAATGATGATAAAAGTAATTATTTCCTTACTAGATTGACCACACAGTATTTATGAGTCATCAATATACAGAGTGACCATATAACATAAAAGCAAAGATTACATTCTTTCGTATTTTTACAGAGTGAAGACTTTCTGGACTATAGTTTGTGTATTCACTCTTTCCCCCTGAATTGATGGGCCCATTGTGGTGGTATTCTTATACAAATAAAAAGATCTTATGGACAATGGGAAGAAAAATCAATACTTTGCATCAGTGGGACAGGGACTTAAAATCAAAGCTCTCTATTGAAAGAGGATTCTATAAATGGTTTAGAAATTTCTCTTAGTATAGTATTGCCTCATATTGCTATTGATTTTCTAAAAAAGAACTATAGAAAACCTGAGGTGCTCAGAGTATACTTCTTCAATTTTCCTAGGCTCAGGAAAGAGTTCTTTTTGTGCTTTTTAACCTGAAGCTTAAAATTATAGCATGTTGACCTGTTTTGTCCTTACAGCCCTCTTGTGAAGGGAGCTCGACCCTCCTTGGCAAAAGCAAGAAGGGACAACTCTTTATTACAGTAGTCTGCTGTGTTCACTGTGCTTATTCACCAGTTTATAGACCCAAGACAGGCCTTTCTGTTGGGTCTCAGCCCATGTTGCCTTCCATGTAACAAGACTGACAGCCAAAATAATTGGACTAACAGGGGTCTACAAAACTGCTTGTTTTCTTTGCAATAAGTCTGTTCAATCAGTGGAAGAAAACTGTGTTACATCCAAAAAGTTCTCTGGGAAATGGGTTCAACAATTTTTTTGTTTACAACATGTGTCCATCTGCTTGAGATTTCATCCTTTGCTCCTTACAATTTCCTCACAAACCCCTATCCAGAAATTTGATAAAGGATGATATTGCTATTCTACCTATGATTAGTCAGTAATTACTGTTTAATTATTTAACCTAATAGTTATCTCATTATATTATCATTAACTTGGGCAAGAGGAAATTCTGCTTATTTTGGGCTTGAGGCTATAAGTATATAATGTAATTTGGTTTTATCCACCAATAACCAATGTACATTTTTCTTCTTTATTGTGCTAATTTGAGTAACTCAACAAAATATTTAAAATATACTCAAATCCATCTGTTTTTCTTAAACCTTCCAAAGGCTTTTTACCAAATAAAATTATAATGGATACTATTTTATGATTATGAATACATTTCATCCTGTATTACTATTATTTTATCATTAATAAAATGAGTTGCCTTTTTTATACTCCACTGTCCCATCAGACCCATCCTCAGGCAAAATTGAGCTACAAGGAAATGTTTGTCATTTGAGAGCATTTGATAGTTTGTCAATTTTATACATCTTTTCCTCTGCTTTCTTTTTACTGAGTCAAACTCTAAAAATATCTTCTTTCTACAGAAATTCTACTATTGGGAGACCTGGGTGGCTCACTCGGTTAAGTGCCTGACTTTGGCTCAGGTCATGATCTCAGAGTGCTGGGATCAAGTCCCACATCGGGCTCCCTGCTCAGCAAGGAGTCTGCTTCTCCCTCTCACTATCCCTCTGTGTTCTCTCTCTCTTTCACTCTCTCTCTCTCTCAAATAAATAAAATATTTGAAAAAATAAATTGTACTATTTAAGGTTACCATTAATATGTGTCACTTTCTCTGACATAACACTTTCTTATTTCAATGAGTATGCTTTTTTTTCTCCCCCACCCTGTATTTCCTCTGAATATTATACTGTCAGTTTTGTTCTCTAATTTCCAAAGTTTCAGCTGGTTTTCATTTGCTTTATTTAAATGAAATTTAGAGACTAAGGTGGTAGTGACTAGTTTATTAATATCTTAATTCTCTCAAGGTCTATCTACGTTTTCACTTGAGACAGTTGGAGGGACTTTAACCCTAAAACTAAAAACCATGAACTTCCAACAAAGTGATTGTCTTGATTGTCATGGATATCATTTCTATTCCTTCTGTGGTGTAATGTTTCCGGTTGTCACATTACATGTCTCCTGATGCTCCTTTTTGCTGTGACAGGTTCTCACAATGTCTGTTTGTGTGCACACTGATAGCTTTTGAGGAGTATTGGTTAGATGTTTGGGATGCTGTCTCTCTGGTATTTTCTTGTGACTAGGATAGAGATGTGTGTCTCAGAGAGGGAGGAAATAGAGATAGTGTCCTTTCTTCACATCACCTCAGAGGTACAACTGCCATTGTGACCTGTCACTGTTGATGTAACGATGACATCTGGCTCAGGTAGCCTCTGTCAGGTTTCTCTGCTATAAGATTCTCCCCCCCCTTTTCCTGGACAGTACTCTTCAGAAGGATGTCCCTGTGCACAGCCACACTCAAGAAGTGGGGACTTGTGCTCTTTTGAGAATGGTGTATTTTTATTTTTATTATTTTTAAATTTTTTTTATTATTATTTTTAAATTAAATTGAGGGTGATACTATTTTTTTTAAAGATTTTATTTATTTATTTGACAGACAGAGATCACAAGTAGGCAGAAAGGAAGGTGGGAGGCGGGGGAAGCGGGGAGAAGCAGACTCCCTGCTGAGCAGAGAGCCAGATGCAGGGCTCGATCCCAGGACCCTGGGATCATGACCTGAGCCAAAGGCAGAGGGTTAACCCACTGAGCCACCCAGGCGCCCCAAGAATGGTGTATTTTTAATAATAATTTGGAAGTATTCTGTGTTGGAGATTTCTTTTTATGATAAAATTTAAGTTTTCTATTAGCAAATTTCAGTTCTCTAATACAGTGCTATCAACTATAGTACCGTGTTATACATGAGATTTTCAGGTGCCTTTCATCTTATAACTCAGAGTTTGTCCTCTTTTACCAGTCTCTGCCTGTTTTCCTTGCCACGTAGAGGTGGTGTCATGCAGTATCTGTCTTTCCCTCTCTGGCTTATTTCACTTAGCATAATGCCCTCCATTTTGACCTGTGTTCTTGCAAATGATAGGATTTCCTCCTTCCTTTTATTTTTAATTTTTATTTATTTTTGTTTGTTTGTTGCTTTGTTTATTCAGGCCTCTAATATGGGGCCTGAACTCAAGAACCTGAGATCATGACCTGAGCAGAGATCAAGAGTCGGATGCTGAACCTACTGAGCCACCCAGACACCCCAGGATTTCCTTCTTCTTTAAGGCTAAGTTGTATTGCATTGCATATATCTACCACATTTTTTGATTCATTCATCTGTGTGCAGATGCATAGGTGATTTCCATATCTTGTGTATTGTGCTTCAATGAGCATGGGAGTTCAGATAATTTGTTGACGTGATTATTTCAGTTCCTTTGGATACATACCCAGAAGTAGGATTTCTATGGCATGTGTTAGTCCTATCATAATTTTTTGAGGAGTCCCATACTGTTTTCCATGCTGATGCACTACTTTACATTCTCACAAATGGTGCATGAGGGTTCACTGTTTTCCATATCCCTGCCAGCACTGGTTATTTCTTCTTTTTTTGAAGTGATCTCTTCATTTCAGAGTATGAAGTGATCTCTCATTGCATAGGAGATTTTCCTTTGCCCCAGTTTTTCTGTGCAGTAATTTCTTGATACCATTATGAACTCCTGGGTACTTATATGTTCGCTTGTAATCCAATACATCAGTGTGGGGGTTGTTGGATGATGTGTGAGTCCTTCCTGACTTCCTGCTCTAGAATCAGCCATTTCCCCCCAGGACTTCTGGTCCTTGTCATTGGAGAATTGCATTAAAAGCCAAGGTCTGAACCTGAATCAACTTACTTATGACTTTAGAAATGTGCTATTACAGAAATTATTCCAGCTTGTCAGTGGTTTTTTTTGTTGGTAATATGTGTTCTCTCTCGAATTTTCTAATGTGTGCTGTGAATAACCCAAGAAGACCAGTTCCTTTTGGGTTCCTTATTTGATTTACTTTTTACTTAATTATATATTACTTAAGTACATTCTAACATTGCAGATATTACCATAAGTGGGTAAAAGTAAAATTGGTCTTCTGGAAAAAAAAAAAAAAAAAAAAAAAGCCAACGTCTGGGTACTGGGCATGTCCCTTGTTTCTGGAGTGGCATGACTTCTCGAACTCTAAGATGACAGAGAAAGAATATACATGTGAGTATCTTAGCAGGGGAATGTACACACATTGATACGCATTTTTATGTGTGAGTGCCGCTGGGTAAAGCTAAGCATGAGTTCACGCTGATGCCTCCGTTTCTGATCCATCCACTGCAAGGATGAGCGGGCCTCTCCCGTTTGCCTGCCTGGAATCATCCCTCTGGCATTGTGGGTGTTTGCCTGTCTGTTTTTGTTCATACGTATTTGTTACATTGCAATGCATGTTTACAGTAGTGTCAGAATTGTTACCTGCATCTCTGGGGAAGAGACGCCTCTAGAATATGAAATAAAATGTGCACGACTATGTTTGACCTTGCTGAGCACATCAGTTTGTCAGGTGGTCTTCACTGCGGGTGCGCCATACTCATGCTCAGGGAGACACGGCTGCCCACAGAGGAGAGCCATCTATAACAGAGCAACCCACGGGACCCATGGGACGGCTTTGCGATGCCGGGCTCGGTGGGGATCAGGCCTCTTCATGCTGTGAGTCCAAGTCAGGGCTGTCTGGTGTGTGGAAGGAAAACAGATACCCTTGCTTTTAACTGATGATGCTGGCCTACTGGATTGTAACAGAATATGTGCAGGTTTTTTTTTTGTTTTTTGTTTTTGTTGTTGTTGTTGTTGTTTTAATCATTCTACTGACCTTTCTTTGAGATTTGTGGATTGCATATGCCAACTTTCAGGAGGATAAAGTAATAGTGTATAAAGCTAGTGATTTATAGAAAGAGAAAAAATATTTTGTCCAGTCAGGCCTATGTGAGAAGGACAGTTGTCTCAGGTATTTTTTGGGGAAAAACAAACAAACAAACAAACTGTATCTAAGATACAAGTCTGTAGTTCTAGAAAATGTCAGGAAACATCTCCAACTCTTCACTTGTGGTTTCCCCCAGACTCCCCCTTGTTTACCTTACCTTAGGGTATGGCTTTGCCATTTCTTGACTGATCTGTTCCTCCATGCTTAAATGTTTCTGTTCTAATTATTGTCAAAGAATATGTGGAAGAAATTTGTGTGTCTGTGGAAGTTACACAAAATTAGACATTGTTCTTTCCCTTTAGCATTTGATGGGTTGATAGCCTAGGTTTTTAGTGATTTTTTCCCCCTATATTGTTGATAAGCCTCCATTTTATGAGGATATGTTTCTCTTCCTCCAAATCAAATGGATAGTTACTATTTTTCTGGGTTGCTGTTGTTGCATTTTTCATGCTGAAGGCTTTTTCTTCCACCTAGATGTTATTTTAATGAGACCCGTTCTTGAATTCTCTAAGCCCCTACCATTTCCTTGCTTTCTCCCAGTGAATGCAGTAATAAGCAGAAAAGATGAGTTTGTTTGGGTTTTCTGTTTTAAATGAAAGAACAGGATTGTTGCCCAGGCACAATGATTTTACAGCTAAAGGCATTTCTTTGAATGTTTCTCTGTATTTTCTCCAGAGTCTTGGTCTATGAACTTGCCCAAATTCACCACTTTGGGCAGGTTCCTTGTTAAGCTTCTGGGAAGCTCTGATTCCACATGTAAGAAATAACCACCAGTCACAAATAATTCATTCCAGATTTCAACGTATCCAGTTTCTTTTGTGAGACATTCCTTTAGTATTTCCTCTTGAAGCAGCTTCTCTACTAAGAGCTCTCAAAGGGCCTATTTCTTGGGGAAAGAACTAAGTATAATTTACTACTTAAAAAAAATGTTCTTGTGTGTGTGTGTATGTGGGCATGTAGATGCATGTATGTGAAACTAAGAGGACATTTGTTGGTTTAAACTTACCTATTCCTCCTCTAAATTCTCAAAACCAAATTCTTTTTGTTTCCAATCTTACTTCATTGTTAAAATCGGGAATTTGGGGAGGATTGTATTAGCTAATTTTAGAGCACTGAGGTAATGTGATTTCAGGGAATGAGAGTGTGAACATTACTGCAGGATGCCAGAAGTGTAAAATAGCACTGAAGCTGGTTTTTACTTTCAAGAAAAAAGAATATTCATTTTAGAGCCCAGTGTGTCAGAGGTATATATTTAGAAAACACTTTCAGGGCACCTGGGTGGCTCAGTGGGTTAAAGCCTCTGCCTTTGGCTCAGGTCATAATCCCAGGGTCCTGGGATCGAGCCCCGCATCAGGCTCTCTGCTCTGTGGGGAGCCTGCTTCCCCCTCTCTCTCTGCCTGCCTCTCTGCCTACTTGTGATCTCCGTCTGTCAAATAAATAAATTAAAAAAAAAAATAGAAAATACTTTCAGCACCATCCTATGATGTCCTTAGAATTAAGAAGTAAAATTAAATATCTCTAGAATTGATGTCCTCTGTGGGATTAGTGAATCAAGTTACTGATGCAGATCAATACATATTCTGTGAGAATTATCAGTATTGAGTGATGAGGGGTTCATAAAACATATGAGATAAGATTTCTTCTTTTAATGGATATGTTACATTGTTGTAAACATTGGCCACATTCCTAAAGGGAAAAAAAAAATAGCTGCCACCCTTTTTATCCATACAGATTAAGTCCCAAGTACTACATGTAATTGAAAATATAACCACAAATACTTGGTTGACATGACCTGTGCTTTGCAGGCCAGAAAACACCGTGTATGACATTAAGTAACTTACTTGAGGTTACACAACCAGTAGGTAGATGTCTGAGTCTTTGGCCCCCTTTCCTAAGAGTTCCATTCTGCTTGTTTAGCAGATGCCCTCTGTCCTTGAATCCAGTCTGGTTCCTCTGAGTAATTTTCCACCCACTGGCTCCTCGCTCTGTCCGTGTGCGTTGTGTGTGGAGTTGAGCTCAGTTCTACATGGAGTGCTTTCCCCTACCATCATAGCTCAAACAATATCTATCATGTTGTTTATAGTAAGTGTCTGGTGCAAAATTTTCCCTTGATGCTATCCTTCTGATCTCATTTACCATGATTTTCCCAAACAACCAACATGTGCTGCTCCTCATGGATTTGCTAGTCTTTCTTAATTTTTCCCAGTACAGTCTTTATAACTTACATATAAATACCTCCCAAGCCCATCCATTGGAGTTTCAGCAAGCCCTCTGCTCCTTGCTCTGCCCCCACTCAAACTGCCAGTGCCCCGGCATTGTTATTCTGATGGGAGCAGCAAACTTGACATTTGATCCTCATAGTGACAGCGCCCAGGAGCAAGTCCACCAGGGCACCTGCAGCATTTTCCCAATGTCGCACACTCCTCCGGGCTCTGCTGAGTGTGCTGAACTTTGATCTTTTCTTCTGTCTGGATTATGGTCTTTTATTCAATTCTCTATCTTATACAGACAAGCTATATCAAAGGTGCATTTAAATTACTTACACAAATGAAGCTATACATCATCAGCCTAAAAAAAATATATAAAAAATTAAAGAATGAAAAATGTATTAAATAATGCGGGTGGTTCTACTCATTATTCCACCCAAAGTGTTTATACTCTAGAATGTAGCTTTAATTTTTAAATCCAGCAGAACTACCAAAAACAAGCCAACTACTTTACATACTGATACTTGGAGAAGAGTAGCTGTGCCAGTGCTGGGGGAGAAAACTGGCAGTGTTAGATTTATTGAGAGATAGTGTAGGATATTGGTCCTTAGAGTAGTAATTTTCTTAAGTATTTTTAAGAATACCTTGGGCATATGCATAAATTACCATTTCAAAATCAATTTAGAACTTGACCCCGTAGAAGATGTGTTATAGGTAAAGTATCCCCTGCACAACCCCAGATGATTTTGAAGTAATTTGGTTATTCCCCTGGTTTTGAGAGCTTTCTCCCCAGGTCCTGCAAATGTATTCACAGTTTTCTCCATTCACTGCTGCTCGACATTAGGTGGCCCTCTGAGGGCTCATGTCACATTGAGGGTTGGGAGTACAATTGTCCATACTGACTGTTGTCTCAGATTTCATGACTGACTTTTTATACTACTGGTCCTCAGTCTGGGTTAGTTCTGCCACCCAGGAGTCATTTGGAGATATCTGAAGATATTTTGGTTGTCAAAACAGGGTTGGGGTATGGATGTGTGGGCATCTAGTCAGTAGGGGCCAGGATGCTGCTGAATATCCCATAATGTATGGGAAGCCCCACAACAAGGGATTATCGGGCCCCAAATGTCAATAGTGCTGAAGTTGAGAAAACATGGTTTTAACGGATGACATGTTTCCCCTGGGAACCTTTGAGCTTTTGAAAGATGAAGATACTAGTAGAAATACTTTGGTATTTTCTTTGGGAGCCATTTTTTGCACCAACAGCTATGTATCAAGGTCTTCCTCTCTGTTGGGAAGTTTACTAAGTGACAAGCACAAAATTTGTACAGTCCCATGATGTGAGCAGAAAGTCTGTAACTGCTGGTTGAATGGGTGCCTTCCGCATTACTTCATACCCCACACAGAGCACAGGCATGGCATTAAAATGTTGCTATGTAGATTTATGAGTTTTTTCAAAATTAATGGAGGAAAAATGGTGTATAGCACTTAAAATGTCAGGGGAGAGGGAAGTTTTGTGATAAATGTATTGAGGGTACACATAGGGGGTTATTGTTAGAGTCAGTTGTTGATTCTTATTCCTAATATCAAACACAAAGGATCTGTTTCTACATATAATGAATTCTGACCCTTGACAGAATAAATGAAACCTATGTGGCAGAAATTTCATGTATTTTGGGGGGGAAAACTTCGCAAGTATTTAATCAGGGACTCAGAATAACCCAAATTGATCACTCTTGGGGCCAGCTGTGTTAGAGCATAGTCATTTCAAATCTTTGGGTCCAGCTGGTAGCTCCAGCTTAGTGTTTATAATTGATCCTTACAAGAACCAATGCAAAACAAATACTATTTCTCTTTATAATTAGAAGGAAGTGTTTTGGACTTAATTTCATGGTAAGGGAATCTAACCAACACATCTCACTGAGAGGGTGACCAACATGTTCCAGTTGGCCCAGGACTTTTTTGGTTTCAGCACCGGGAGTCCTGTGAATTAGATGCTCAGTCCCAGCAAACTGAATTGGTGGGTCATCTGTAGGACAGAGTTATTGCAGTACTCGTGACTGAGTTCTGGGAGGTGCTTATTTTTAAAGTATTTTATATAACCACAGCTTTTGTCCAAGTTTAAATATTTTGGCAAGAGTCTGTAGTTGTATTAGGTGAAGCTTCAGTAAGAAATGTCTTATATATTTACTGACATACAGAGAGAAAAGTAGTGTGAAAAAATCTGTTGAATAAAGTCTTAGAGTTTCATGTGCGGTGTTGCTCATTGAGGTTAAATAGATAATTCTTAAGTTAGATATTCTGTTTCTTGAGTGCTTTGATTATAGCTTGAGGTATCCTTTACCAAGACTAGAGCTGCCGAAATACTGGAAGTAAAATCTAAGAATCTGTAAGGGGAACATTTTATCTTAATTTTTGTATGTATGAGACGAAAATAAAACGTGACCTTGCAGAGTATCTGGGAGGATGAAGCCAGGTAACAGTATAGAGTGCCTGGGCTACGTGAAGAGTCCGTAATCGCAGGGGCCATTATGCAATTGGACATTTTGTTGTAATCATTAAAGTTATTATGTTCTCCGGTCACAGGTGCATAGACAAGTTCATGTGGATTTTATGCAGAAGAACAGAGTTGGTGCATCAGTGAGGGTTCATCATTGTTAATGTTTGTGCACCATGTCTGTGCCAGGAAAACATTTTGTTGGAGTAGAAGCATACCTGTTATGATCATCAGAATGGATAGACTTGGCCTTTATTTATATCCCTGGACAACCCAAAAAGCCATCTATTTAGTCTTATAAATCATAGTTTCTAGACCTCCTTTAACAATTTTTGGATTACGAGGAGACAGGTAACTTCCGAAAGTACGTGTATGGCATACTTAGATCAAGTCATCTTTTTCTCTGGAGAAGTATATTTATATTTAATCATCTGTTTGTCAAAAACTCTGGATTTTTTTTGCAAGCCTCTGGATTTGACTGGAGAGATGTATTTGTCATGCTAAATGAGTGTCTGATTCCGTGCTTCTGTGCGCTGGGCCCTGATTAACCTCTTTAAAGAACCCTCCTGGTGCTGAGGGAAGCTGGCTGGGCTGCATGTGGAAGCAGCATCCATGGGCGGTTTGCATTCATGGAGCTCTCCGCAGAGCCATTCGCATTTCCTCACCTTCTACCTCTGCCTCTGCCTCGTGATCCCTCCTGTGTTCCAGCATTTCTTCCCGTATTCATTCATTCTCCACGCATGACTTTGCCTGCAACCTACAATACGTGAATTGGATACATGCACTAATTCAGATCTTGCCTTTGTGCCGCATCAAGGCTTCATCACAGATTGATCACTGAGGAACAGTTCCTTATTAGTCAAATTTTCAGGGCTATGGTCCGAAAGCAGCCATCAGTAAACAGAGGAGTCCTGTGGCTGAGGTCTGGACACTAAAAAATGTTGGCGTGGCGGTGTATCTTGTTTTCTTTCTAAGGACACCGAGAATGAGTCACACACCAGGCCTACCACCTCCTCCATCCCACAGAAACATGAAAATAGGTAACTTGTTGCATAAAAATGAGAGATTTGGGGCACCTGGGAGGCTCAGTGGGTTAAGCCTCCACCTTTGGCTCAGGTCATGATCTCAGGGTCCTGAGATCGAGCCCCCGCATCAGGCTCTCTGCTCAGCAGGGAGCCTGCTTCCTCCTCTCTGCCTACCTCTCTGCCTACTTGTGATCTCTCTCTGTGTCAAATAAATAAATAAATCCTTTAAAAAAAACAAACAAAAACACAAAAGATTTAAAAAATGAGGTAGAATAAAATATTTATTCAAGTCCATGCAAAATCAGATGTTAATATTAATCTATTTATTAGCTGGTGTCCAGCAGCAAAATTATCATTACCACAATAGCAACAATAGTAGTAACAAAAAATTTCAGATTTATTAAATTCTGTCTATACAAAGCAATTTTTCATATACCTCTTATAAACCCTGCTGATCTATGCTTAGGTAGGTACTGTCTTTTCGTTTTCTGAGGGAAAATAGACTCAAGAACCAATGAGAGTAATATTTTAATTCAGGTTTTCTATCTTCAGACCACAGAATCTCTACCAAGGAACCTCTACAAATGAATTCAGAAGGCTACATCCAAAACTTCCTGAGAACTGATAAAGAAATTGGTTGAAGGTTGAATTCACCCTTTAGATAATCTTGAGTTGAGTTGACCTTCAGTTTTTAATCTTCTTATCACTCCAAACCAAACACAGTCCCCAGTGAAAATGAACCACAGCACACAAGTTTGTGCCACAGCCCACAGTCTCAAGGGAACATCCTTTGGTTTTGTTGTTGTTGACTGTACTTGCTTCTTCCTGGGCTCAGTTCCCAGAGACCAGACCAGCCCATCTCGATGCTGACAAATACTGACGATAATGTGGAGTATCTCGCTATCAGAGCTGATGTTTTGGATATTGGCATCAGTCCATGCGATGCATAAACATGTCCTGTTGCTCACTGCTTTGGGGAATACAACTATTCCTGGGAAACGTTACTTTCATTGACCCTGGTCCTGGTTCATTCCAATTCAGATGCCTCACAGTTAAGCTTGTGGCTTTGTGAAAATACATTTTTAAATATCTGCTTATTCATTACTTCTCTATAAAATAAATACTGGATAAAAATAGTAATTACAGTATTCTCCAAAAGCACAATATGAGAGTTTTGAAAATAAATTGTATTTTACTTTTAATTAATCATAGTTAAATTTCATTTGAAGAATGTATGTGAATGTTATTTAATAGTGTAATGACAGACATTTTAGTAGCCTGAAAGATCATTTTCAATATCAGATAATTACATCTGAATTACCTTTTGGATGTAGGAGAAAAAAATTGGCTTTTTTGCTATTTATGTGTTTATTTTTTAAGCAGCATATTTGCTTAATGTAGAAAGGACTCATGTTTAAATGGAATATTCTTGATATTATTCCTCTTTATTAATACACTTTTTAGAGAGGGAGGGGTGGAGGCAGAGAGAGAGAGAGAGAATCTGAAGCAGACTCCCCAGCTCAGAGCCCAACGAGACTGGATCGCACAACCCTGAGATCATGACCTAAGCTGAAATCATGGGTCGGATGCTCAACTGACTGAGCCACATAGGTGCCCCTGTTAATATGTATATTTATTTACCTGAGTGATTTACTTATATTTGGGTCAGTTGTTCAATTGTATTTATACCCAGTTAAGAAAAACTTCTGCCATTTGCATGTAGATATAAAATTAAATTATATACTGGTAGCTGTCATAGTTAAAAGAAAAATCAACCTGTAATACATCTCCAAGAATGTGAGAAAATATGTTATTGAAATTGAGATGAGGAAGTTTGCCATAAACCAAGAGAAGGAAGATGTTTGTACCTTAACCTAAAAGTGCATCAACCATAACTGTAAAAACATGAAACATCCTCTTTAAAGTCTTTTTCCAAAATTGATTTTCGTGGGTTTCAAACTTATGTATTTCAAGATCAAATGAACCATATCACTCAGAGTGGAATTCAAGTAAAACTAATGAGACTTTCCTTCTTTGTGGCCTAAATTGTTTGATTAAATGACATATAATATTTGCATTAAGTTATTCTTTGCTGTATTGAAATCTTACATTTCTGGATTTGGCTCTCTCAGGGTTCTTATAATTCATTATGGCACTTTCTTTTAGCCTCCATAGTGTAATAAAATTCAATCAGAAATGTTACTCAGTTGAAGTCTTAGATTTTAGTAATTAAGAAAAATTTTATCATATAACTAAGAATCATTATAAAATGCCTAATTTTAATTGTATGCTATTATTAGGAGAATTTTTGATTAAGCGAACCGGATTCAAACAAAAAATATTTATCTTTCCAGTTTTGTTAAAGTACAAGTTATATGGGGCCATTCTTATATATTTTTATATTCTTAATGATACATTTTTAAAAAAGATTTATTTATTTTAGAGAGACTATATGCACATGTGTGTGCACACGGTGGGAGGGAAGGGCAGAAGGACGTGGAGAGAGAGAATCTCAAGCAGATTCCCCACCGAGCTTAATCCCATGACCCTGAGATCATGACCTGAGCTGAATTCAAGAGTTAGATGCTTAATTATCTGAGCCACCCAGGCGCCCCAATGATATTTTTGTTAAGTACATCTGAAATCAAATGAATTACTTAGGGAAAAAATTACTTTGGAAAATTTAGCCTCTTTCTAGTCTAGTACTGTCAAATAGAAATATAATAGCTAGACATATAATTGAAAATTTGCTTATAGTAATATTAGAAATTAAACATTTATCTAAAATATCTTTCAAACACATTAGTAATATGAAATTATTAGTGAAGTATTGTGTATCATTTTTTAGACTTTAGTTTTCAAAAAGATCATGTATTTCACCTTATAGTACTCTATAGTACATCTCAGTTCACACTCCCCACAGTCTCAATGCTAAGTAGCCATGCGTGGCTAGTGGTTATTGTGTTGGAAGAGCAGCTGCAGACTGTGAGGCAAAACAGAGTGAGATGTATGGTCTAAGAACGTCTGTAATTACACTATTATCTGAAAGTGCCATATGCTTTGCATGGCATTCAGATCTCCTGGGAGTTCATATGGGACACACACACATGCATCTTGTGTGTTTGGGTTCAGCCCTCCAGAACTGATTTCTTGGTTTATAACATGTCTGACTTTTCTGACTACCAGCCCTTCCTTTGAACTCCATTCTCTTGTCCTTTGACTCTCATTCACTCTCATTCAGGTTAAATGCTGAACTGAGTGACCAGTGTTTAATGTTAATTTAATTGGACCTTTTTTTTTTTTTGACTCTTAATCTGACCTGTGTGTGATATGAGTAGGTATAAATCTGAGTTTTTTGTTGTTGTTGTTGTTGTTTTCCATTTTATTTTATTTCTTTTCAGTGTTACAGCATTCATTGTTTATGCAGCACACCCAGTGCTCCATGCAATACATGCCCTCCATAATACCCACCACCAGGCTCACCCAACCCCCATCCCCTCCCCGCCAAAACCCTCAGTTTGTTTCTCAGAGTCCACTGGTTTGTCTCCCCCTCCGATTTCCCCCAACTTACTTCTCCTCTCCATCTCCCCATGTCCTCTGTGTTGTTCCTTATGCTCCACAAGTAAGCGAAATCATATGATAATTGACTCTCTCTGCTTATTTCACTCAACATAATCTCCTCCAGTCCCATATATGTTGATACAAAAGTTGGGTATTCATCCTTTCTGATGGAGGCATAACACTCCATTGTATTTATGGACCATATCTTCTTTATCCATTTGTCCATTGAAGAACATCTTGGTTCTTTCCACAGTTTGGTGACTGTGGCCATTGCTGCTATGAACATTGGGGTATAGATGGCCCTTCTTTTCACTACAGCAGTATCTTTGGGGTAAATACCAATAGTGCAATTGCAGGGTCATAAGATAGTTCTATTTTTAATTTCTTAAGGAATCTCCACACTGTTTTCCAAAGTGGCTGCACCAACTTGCATTCTCACCAACAGTGTAAGAGGGTTCCCCTTTCTTCACATCCTCTCCAACACATGTTATTTACTGTCTTGTTAATTTTGGCCATTCTAACTTAAACCTGAGTTTTAAAGACTCCCTGTTAGCTCTATTTTGAAATGGAAGTTTCATTTTGGTATTCCAGAAATCTGCTTTTGTTCTCAAATAAAACACTATGGTGAAAATAGCTGTAGAATTATAAGAATTCTAGAAAAGAAAGTTTACCTAATATTGAAACAATGACAAGTTAGCATGTTAAGTTTATGTAATAGCAAAAATATAGTGAAGTCTAGACTGTTGGTTTCTAGTGATTAAAATAGTTTCAAATACTTTACAAAATGTAAATATAAAATGTATACTTTTTAACTCTTAAACTGTTTTAGTACCCTGTAGTTCCAATGTCTGATACATTATGGCTAGTATCTACTTAGGATTTCAAGTGCATGACATTTATGTCTATATCAGTAATTGCTTATTAAATTTTACATTTGGCCATTTTGCACATTGATAAACAAGGTAATCTGTGTAAATAAGTCTGCTTTTGTTAGCTTAATATAAGAAAAAAAGAGGACTTAATACAATGGGATATTGTAATAATGGGATATTGTACAAATGGGAGGCACAGTTTAAGGAAAAACAGAGAACATAAGCACAAAAGATTATTTCTCACACCATAAGATCTGATTATCATGGCAAGTCATAACGGAAGTTAGTAAGTTTAGTTATAATTACAGATTATTAAAATGTGCATGAAGAAATAAGATAGGTGGGAGCTAGCTAGTAATCCTTTCATTTATTCATCATGTGTTATTGCTTTGTCTTTCATTATTATGTATTGAAAAAAAATTGGGGAAAGTGGAGACTTATGGATTATAAGTCAACTAAATTTATGGAATATAATACTTTGAATAAAGTTTGATAGTCCTGCTTGATGTGGAGGAATAAAATCTTTTGGTAATTTAGTTATCAGGTTTCTAGGAGCTCTGTTCGGCACGAAGAATTATTGGGTCAGTAGAATAACTTCAGAAGAAGATACTGTGAAGGTATGAGAATTCACAGAATTGAGTAGGCCACTCTTGTCTCATGGTGTGACTAATTATAGCACAACTCCTCACTTCTCACGCCCCTCTCCTCTCCGAATCAACATCCATTACCTCGTGGCTTCATATCTTCTTCCATTAAAGAGGAAAAGTAGATGTTCCCACCCCTTGACTTTGATTTGACTCCAAGATTTGCTTTGGCCAATGGAATGTTAAGGGGTGTGATTTTACTGAATGTTTGTCCCTTATGCCACTGCCATCGCCAGGAGATCACATACCTGTGGTGACTCACTTGTCTTCTGAGAATAGGAGTGATGTGTGGAGCAGGTGCTAGTCTAGCCTAGACCAGTCGACCCTTAAACCGCCTACAGATTTGTAAGCTAAATGAACTCTTACTACTAACAATAAATGCAGTGCTAGCTAATCTTCTCAAAAGCAGACTGATTTTAGTGACAGATGAGAAATCAGTGGTTGGACAGAGAAGGTAGGTTGGTGGTGGGTAGAGAGGAGCAAGAGGGAGGGTAGCAGAGAACGTGAGGACGCTTCTCAGAGTGGTGGATATGTTTAGTCTCGACTGTAGCCGTGGCCTCATGGGGTAGTCGTGAGTCATGTGCGTCACGTTTTCCTTTTTAGATATATGCAGTTTGCTGTTGGCAGCATGTTGGGGCCACCTAAATTACTTGACTCCACGTAGGAGGGCTCCAGACTGTTTCGTTCTGTGGTTCCACCATGGCAGCTTCACTGTGACGGGAATACAGTCATGCTGGTGTGATTTTGAATACTGATGCAATCTCTCCATTTCTGTGCAAGTGCTGCTTAAGATTCCATTTATCAGTCACTAGGTGTTTCAGGCCCTAGTCCAGGCTCTGAGGAGATGAAGTGAATGAAATAGTCCAAAATATTTGCCCATGAGGAGCTTAAATTCTTATAGGTGCAAGAAACATAAGCATGAAGTAAATACTAAAACATCATATGCATTCAATTTGATCAGTCCTAAATGAAATAAAAAAGGAAAATAAAAGGGGGAAAATAAAAGAAAAAAGGGGAGAAGAGAGTATTCAGAAATGGAAAAAATTATAATGGTTTTCTAGTTATTATGCAGAATACTTATACCCTTTGCAGTAGTTAGGTAATCAAGGCATGCTCTAATTGAAACACATTTTATATGAAATTTCAAACATGTTCATTATTAAATAAATATTTATTAAGCACATATCTGTGCTAAGCAATGGGAAGATCGGGAATGATATGGGGTATTCATTTTGGAAATATTTAGTACATGTGCATAAAAGAAATAGAAAATAGTTTCAACTTTTAAAAAGAGGAGTATAGTCTCAAATGTCTTCAGGAATTACACAGCTAATTAAACCTGCACAATATAGACACAAGACTGATGGAGGCCATGCTGGCTACTGACATGATACTGACAGAGCATGACCTGGCTGCAGACATTTTACAGACTGTACAGTTATTTATTTTAGAGAAAGAGAGCAAACAAGCACTCGTGTGAGTGCGAGTTGGGGGGTGGCTCAGATGGGGTTGGGGAGAGAGAGAAAATCTCAGGCAGACTCCCCACTGAACATGGAGCCCAGGACAGCGAGATCATGACCTGAGCCAAAATCAGCAGTTGGCTGCGTAACCGACTGAGCCACCCAGGCGCCCCCATGCCTACCTTTAAACATTTGACAGTGTCTGCGAAGCACTAAAGGTTTGCATGCCAAGTACAGGCCTTCAACTTCCAGTCTTTAGCCTATGACTGTATACAGTTGACCTTCCCATACTTGCAGCCCCCAAACCTATAACTTTGGAATCCCCCAAACCTTAACTACTGGAAACCTTATGGATGATATTAATGGTGGATGGAAACATATTTTGTGTATGTATTATATTACTGTATTCTTAAAGTAACTGGAGAAAAGAAAATGTTATTAAGAAGGTCATAAGAGGGATGCCTGGGTGGCTCAGTTGGTTGAGCGGCTGCCTTCGGCTCAGGTCATGATCCCAGGTCCTGGGATCAAGTCCCACATCGGGCTCCTTGCTCAGTGGGGAGCCTGCTTCTCCCTCTGCCTCTGCCTGCCACTCTGTCTGCCTGTGCTCACTCTGACAAATAAATAAATAAAATCTTCAAAAAAAAAAAAAAAGAAGTTCATAAGAAAGAGAAAATACATTTTTAGTGCTCTACTGTATTAAAAAATCCCCATCAGAGTGGACCCTCATAGTTCAAACCCAGGTTGCTTCAGAGTTGACTGCATGTTTAAATGGTAGTATCTCTATATTAGTTGTGAGTTAATCCCTTCAAGGAAAGGATACAATCACAGTGATTAAACAAAACAACAGCAGCAGCACCCTATTTATTCTTCATGCAGCGTCCTTGGCAGTGTTCCTAGTTGGGTGGTGTTTGTATTTGCTGTCTTCCCAGTAAGCCTGAGGGACCTTGCTTCTCTCCCTACACGGACATTTCTAGATCCACTTGGTATAGATGGGCAGTGGCTCCCTGAGCATTCAATCTCTTTCCTCCCAAGTGGGGACAGCATTTTTCTGACCAGGCTATCTGCACATACCAGACTATCAGTCATAGACTAAAAGCATCTTGGGGAGATGAGGGCAGATCTTGAGGGGGATAAACACCATCTGGTGGTGTTTTCACCAAGCGAAGCTTTGTGTTGTCTCTGGGCCAGAGGGAGCAGCTTTCTTAAAGTGCCAGGGGTGAGGATTTCTTTATCAGAGATTGCTCGGGTAAATGTGGGGGTTTGCAGTTCTCAAAGTATCCAGCCAAATAGCCCATCCTCTGTTGTAAGGTCTGACTTCTTCCCTACTGTTGTCCTGATTTTTAGCAGGTTGCTTGTAAGGGCTATTTAATTCGTGGTTTGTTTTTTGTATTTATCGCACACCATTAGAAGCACGAGGTCCTTGTTACTGTCTGCTCAGAGGGTGATCCACTTTCATCACATCCAGGTGAGGGTTCTAGTTCTGAGGATCATTTCTGGTGTGAGTTGTTTTAAGATTGATTCCCCCAGTAAGAGATTCTGACAGAAGTATGTGTGTTCCAGTCTAGTATTTATTTGGAAGGTGATAGTAATAAAAGTAATTGATGGTAGCCAATAAGAGGCTTTGTTTAATGGGTTACAACTCTAAGCAAGTGGGATTTTAGAATTTGTATGTTGTCACTTGCAGCCAAACTTAATTCTAGGTAACAGAATAGGGTACATTTCTGTTGTTTGCTACCAAGAATTATGAGTGGGGAGGCATATTTGTTCAGTTACATCAACTATAAAATCGTCCCTATGTATTGAGTGTTCTATGTTGTAACAGGCACTGTGCTAAGTATTTTACATACACTACCATTTGATCCTTCCAATACTTCAATAGAAATACTGTTCTCTACCTTTCACAGAGGACGGATTTGAAGCTCAGAGCATTGCCTCAGTTTCCTGGGGTCATACAATTCATTAAATGACAGAACCACATCTTACTTACATATCTTCCTGATTAGAAAGTTGCACTTTGGTTGCTGCAACACCTCACAACTGATTCTATAGTAAAAAATCCACACTGTCATTGAGTTGAAATTCTTTCTTGCTCTAGTTTAGGTTCTTTGTGCCCAACCAATGTCCTTTATCATTGTATCTCTTCATCTGAAGTCTTAAAAAATCCCTCATGGTAAGAGTTACTCTATCTTCTGATCCATCAGTATTCTTTTTATAGGCAAACAAATCTTTCTTTTTTCATTTTATTGTTTTTTTGTTGTTGTTTTGTTACATTAATGTACACATGCTATAGATTGTGTCCTGACAAGTACTATCTAGATTGAAATACAAAATCGTGTGAATGGCCTTTCTCTCTGGTGTATAAGAGGATGATTGCCTCTCTTGTAGAATGTAAATTAGGACTACCATTGCTTAAACTTCTCATACTTCTGAATTATGTTGAATAAATTTAATTTTAACCTTTTCATATGAACTGTTATTTAGCTAGCTTTTCTCCATTCTGAATATACCAGTTTTTAGACCCAAGTGTAGGATCTTGAACTTATCACCATTTTTACTTTATGAATATTAATGTGTTGATTTAGATCTGTCAGGATCTCTCTCTCTCTCTCTCTCTTTTAATGAGAGAAGGCATGAGAGGGGGAAGGTCAGAGGGAGAAGCAGACTCCTGCTGAGCAGGGAGGCCAATGCGGGACTGGAACCCAGGACTCTGGGATCATGACCTGAGCAGAAGGCAGTCGGTTAACCAACTGAGCCACCCACACGCCCCCAGTATCTCTTTCAATCTGTTATCAAACATAGTCAGCAAGCCTTCCAGCTTTGTGTTTTTCTCAAATATAAATAAATAGACTTTTATAGCTTCTCAGGGTTATAGTAAATTGAAGTAGGCTAAACATTATAGTAGTTGAAATATCTAATTTGAAATTGATTCTAAATTGTACTTGAGTGTTATAATTTAATATTGATTAAAATGTTATTAGGCAAACACAAAGCCTCTATCTCTCTCACAAAACTATTTTGGAAAACTTACTCTTTGCTCAATTCAGCTTTACTACTTGTATTATATTTCCAGAATCTCTTAGTATGGTAATGAGTGTATTAAAAGGAGAGAGGGAAAGTGGCTCATTAATTAGTTTTTAGAAAACTCACTTCTATAATTGCAAATATGATTGATAAATTGTCATCTTAAATAGTCATTCTAAAATCTTATTTTTGGCTTACTTTAGCTTCACTGATGCGTATTTTATGGTATCCTCCTTCATCTTTTTGGAAAACTGATCCTTTGCCCATATTTGGCTTTCTGACTCCTCTCCTGTCCTATCCAACTTTGTAATGATCATATCTGCCCAGATTCCATTCACCATCCGTCTTCCATTCTGGCCAAGACCTAGATTCATGTATTGTGTAAAAGCTGTTTCGTACTTCTGCAACTGGAAGAAAATTCAGAGTCCTCTCAGTAATATTGTCACTCTATTTTAGACAGAAAATCATGTTTCTAGATGGAGAAGATAAAAGCAAAATAGTAATTAGAGAAGTTGGAATCTGTTGTTGTTATTCATGAACTCTGAGCACCACAGCTATGGCTTCCTGGGAATTTGGGGAAACCTCCAAAATTTTAACTTTTTTATTGAAGCAATATGTTAGCAATGTAGAAAAATAAAACTAAGACCACTCCAGACATGTGTGGGCATATAGATGTGTATGAACATTATTATGTTAGTTTACTTTAATGCATACTGGGTATATATTAAATATATAATTGTTATATAATTATATTTCTTGATGGCCTCATAGTATTCCATCATGTGCATTTACTGTTACTACTTAACTTAATACACATGGCTGGGCATTTTGATTCTTTCAAAAGAGCAATTTTAAAATACTTACTAAATACAATATGTATTTCATACTTATTTCTTAAAATTAAGGTTATTATTTTACTACCCAGAAGATATGCTTGCAAAATTATGGCTAAAATCATATGTCAGTATTTTATTTGAAATTGTTCTCCAGACTGGCAGCGATTTTTTTATTAGTTTTAGAAGTAGAATTTTATAATTCATCAATTGCATAAAACACCCAGTGCTCATTCCATCAAGCATCCTCCTTAATGCCCAACACTCAGTTACCCCATCCCCCAATTGCCTCCCCCTCAGCAGCCTTCAGTTTGTTTCCTAGATTTTAGCATCTCCTATGGTTTGTCTCCTTCTCAGTTTTCATCTTATTTTATTGTTCCTTTCGTTCCCCTTTGTTCATCCATTTTGTTTCTTAAATTATGTACATGATGAAATCATATGAAAACTTTCTCTGAATTACTTATATCACTTATCATAATACCCTCTAGTTCCATCCATGTCATTGCAAATGGCAAGATTTCATTCTTTTTGATAGCTGAGTAATATTCCATTATATCTATATCTATATCTATATCTATATCTATATACACACACACACACATACACACCACATCTTCTTTATCCATTCATCAGTCAATTGACACTTGGGCTCTTTCATAGTTTGGCCTTGTTGATAATGCTGCTGTAAACATTGGGGTACAGGTGCCCCTTCGAATCACTGTTTGTATCCTTTGGATAAATATCTAGCAGTATGATTCCTGGGTTGTAGGGTAGCTCTATTTTTACCTTTTTGAGGAACCTCCATACTGTTTTCCAGAGTGGCTGCACCAGTTTACATTCCTACCAACAGTGTAAGAGGGTTCCCTTTTTTCTGCATCCTCACCAACAATTGTTGTTTCTCGAGTTTCTTGAGTTGTTAGTTTTATAGATTGGCAGTGATTTTGATCTTGAATTACAAGGCACTTAAAATGTTCTGCGTAGTTAGTAAACAACATTGCCTTACATATTGCATTTTGAGTCAGTAAATGGATATCCAGTAGAATTTTAAATAATTAAATTTCAGTTTACTTTTATATTTCTAAATTATTTTTTTGCTTTAGTCCATAAAACTATTGCAATAAAACATTCAGTTTTAGTAACTGTAAACCCAAGTAAACAAGCAGAAATAATATGTAGGTATGTGTTTGGTAATTGCACCTCTTAATTTTATAATATATCTCCTCACAGCTCCTTCATCATATTTTTCCCCATAAGTGACAGACCTTTCTTACTGGATGATACTAGGTCTTATGTCATTCAAGTAGATAGTTCTAAATTTAAGAATAGTAGATATCCACCAGGTTAAAGAAAAATGAGAGGCTCATGATTATCCATCCTGCCCAGTTTATAAAGATATATCCAGTCGTAGGATGTAAATTCTCCACATTGTTAGCACATCTGCTTACATTTTGTTGTGGTGGACCTGAGCATGATTACTGAAACCTAGCTATGAGAACCAACGTAAAAAATAACACATTTTAAGACCAAAGATTTGATAAAACTGTGTTGTTAGGAATACATGACCCTCTGATTCGTAAGTGTTAATAATGGAAGTTCACTGAATACTGGATAGTGCAAGAAACTCAAGAATGGTCCCAGGCTTCCTTAGGCTTCTTGGGGGATCTGTCTTAGCTAAATCATGTGAGCATGGGCAGTGTTCATCCCCTAACCCAGAGCTGAAAAGCCAAGGGAAATGTATACCATGAATTAAGTGAGAGAGCATGAAGCTCTACAAAGTTGAAAGTCTCAGAGATCACAAATGGTGGAGTGCCCTGCAGGAAGAACCAAGTAAATGAAGGAGGACATGGAGCTGCCAATAAGAAAGCCATGAAACTGAGATAATTTCGAAATACTCTTTGACCTTTATTTTAATCAACTATCAGTTGGCTGCTCTCAACTTATAGTGGTTTTGGCAACTGCTAGAGATAGAAAAGTGATGAGTGAAACCGAACTGTTTTGAGTCAGAGCTTCTGACATCAAGGAAGATGCTGTGTACACAGTTAAAATGAGGGCTGGTACCCTTCTGTGATTCTGAAGCACGTTGCTGAGAGACATACAGGTGGAGCCCTTCCACAGGCATGGAGGAGTTGGGTAGGGCTTTTGTGAGAACTGGGATCTGAGACAAGCCATAGGGATTCGAATTGTTTGGTATGAAGAGAGAAAGAACAATAGATACTGAGAAGTGTATGAATTATTTGAATTCCCTGTAGAATCTAGTGCCTCTGACTGTTTTTCTGATGAGTCCTTTCAAGGACCCTTTTCATATAACCTTGAGCTATTAAAAATTGAACTGGATCTTTTTCCAGCTTCATTAGTTCCCAGGACCTTCATTGAGAGAGCTCTGCTGTGCATCGGGAACTACAGCAGCTCCAGACCAGGAATCTCTGTGTTTCTGTAGGTGAGGCTTGATCACCCAAGGACAGCCCTCTCTTTTCTGGGGTTTATGAAGACACAGGCTTCGTCAGGCTGACATCTCATAGACTCACACATTATGTAGAAGAGTGGTTTTGCGAGCGGTGGGAGGAAATGAGAGGTAATAGAGCAGTGGGAAAGGATAAAACTTCTCTGAACACTTTGGAAGTTAGAGTATTTTGTTTAATAAATTAGAACTGCTATATCAAGCATACATTTGAAACAAAATTAACATTGCTTTAATTTACTCAAAGATTCTAAAATGGGAAATGGATATGTAACATTAAATGAATGTGTTTTCAAAGGTTACTCATTATTAACGTTCATCCTCATGTTTACTCTATTTAATCATAGATAATTAGAAAGATTATGTGATTCAGCTCAGAAAATATACAGAATAATAAATGAAAAATAAAGTGTATTTGAAAGGCTCTGAAAATATACTATGGCTTCAAGTTCAGCTCTCTGAACTGCAGACATTATTGCTCACATATATCACTGCTTGATATTGAGCAAAGATGTTTTATATTGAACAAAGGCATGAATATGATTAAAGTTGAATATCTTGCAATAGAAACATATGAGGCATATGCTCTTGGAAACCAATATCTGGTAAATATACCACAAGTCTCTATGTACCGTAGTCATAGAGACTTTGCCATAATGCAAAGGGACATATACTTCACTTTATTTTATTTTGCTGGAATCCTTCCCTAATTCTCCATGTGCACAATTGGGACCACCCTAGATCTTAGCTCTTTGACTTTGATGTAGAGTTTAGCTTTGACTTCTTCCCAATAACAAATTTGAATGTCTTCCCAAACATGAATTCTGGGTGGGAAGCAAGGATGCTTTGTTAACATAAATCTTATAATAATACATTACTAAATACAAAGAGGGAAATGTCCAAAGACATCTTTTTCTGGATATTAGAATGATAGTCTTAATTAATTTAGAATATGAGAATATATTGTTAATATAGTGAATGAATCGTATATCAAATAACCAAATCATACCTCATCAGTAGTGAAATAGTAACCAAAATAATTTCCAACCTTCCTCATTGAAAAATTTTCAATAATCTAGGAATGCTGCGTGCAAGAGACATTTCCTACTGATTTACAATACATACTAGCATAGGAAAAAGGGTCAGAGAACTTGTGTATTAAAGAATTCCACATAACTTTGTTTTAATCTGTGTACTGTGAAGCTGTTTTCTCTATTTAATTCCTCCTAACCAAGTCTTTGCACATTTAAATTTAAAATCAGAAACAAAATAAAGCTATTGGTATATTTACAAAATCCTTATGATATTTTTAAGTCTTTACAATGAGCTTATATTACTTTTAAAATCAGAATATATAGTAAAGGTTTTTTTTTTTTTTTTTTTTTTTAGTAAAGGTTTTTTTGAGAAAGGTTTTCATTGAACAATTTTGACAGAAATATTTTGAAAAATATGAATATCATAGCAAGAGTTCCTATTTAAAAGAGTATGATGCCAGCATAGAAATATATTGACTTTTAAATCTTTATTGGCTTACAGCAACAGTGACTTATTTTTATTACTGATTTTGTTGGTTGGGAACAGGCCTTCACTGGGGGCTCATCTGCTGCCCATGGTGGAGGCAGGAGTGGCGCCTGTTATCAGCTTCCTCGGGCAGGAAGACTGGGCTTAAACTCCAAGGAAAGCTTTGTTGGGTCACATGTCGGACTGCTCAGAGCTCCTCTGTGCTTCTGTCTTCTTCGTTACTGTTGTGTTGCATGATCACCAGTGTCTAGCTAGAGCTTCTGTTCTGCAGGGCAGCTTGGTTTTTAGTAACACTAATATTTTAAACCATTAGTGCCCACTTTGTTTATTTTATAAGTGGTGAGAACATCATTAAGTAGGAGGAAAGCTAAGAGCTCAGAAATTTGAAGAGATTCAAGGTAGGGTTCAGGTATTACAGTTCACCTCTCCTCTTGTTAAGGACAGTTTGGTAGCTTTCAGTTTCTCACACGACTAACTTTTCCTTTGGTATGTCTCTGTTTTATTTGCGGGGGATTTTAATACTGGTCTATCAAATGAATTTTATTTAATAGGTTAGATAGCAGGATTTAAACACTCAATTGGAAATTCCTACTCGAGGATTGAAATCGAGATTTCTAGGCCTTTTCAAATTTTGTGTGTGAAAGAGCAGTGCCTTCTCTGGTGACACCAAGGTTTACCTGCTGAATGTACTGGTTTAGGGCTCACTTCTTGTTCTGTCTGAAAGATTCCTGGGTCTTGGGACTTATTTAGAGAATATTATATTCAGGTACTTCTTTTGGGTGATGGGGAGGAATATGTGACCCCAAAATATGTCACTGTGGCACATGTTTTATTTTGAGCTGAAGGCAATCAAGATCCAGCAGCCTCAAGAAGATCTTTTTACCTCTCCCTAAACTACCTAAAGTTATTTAGATTGGAGTGGGGACCTGGCTCAGAAAGAGCTATTCTCAGAGATAACGTTTATCTGAGGGATGTGTCTGTACAGCAGAGCAAACATCTGATCATCCATCAAACCTGTGCTCTTCGCAGTGTCCTGTGAATTACTCTCCTCCCTCCTGACCTGAAGTCCCAGGCCCCCATACATTGCTTAGCTCAGGATGGCACAGAAACCTTGACCGCTCCTCATGCTTTTGGGTTCATAGTTGTGCAGGGCTCCTATGCATACAAAGTTAAGTTTGTTTTGCTTCTGTTCATCTGTCTTATGCCAATTAGACTATTAGACAAGCCAGAGAACCTAGAAGAGTAGGAAAAAAATTTTTCCTCCCTTGTGTGGACTTCCCAGAAATTTAATTCAGTAAGAGGAATCTATAGTAAAAACTGAGATGATGTATTTTAGAAAATACAGGAAAGCTTTAAAAAGCCTATACTAGTTATTTTTGTACTTTTATAATGTTTATAGTACAGAGGAGATAATAAGCAGAATTAAACTTTTTGAAAAACTTTTCCAAGTTAATTTCATTCCAGTTTCTAAAATTATCCTGTCCACTGATTAACCTTAATACAGACGTCCTTCTGTTCTACCGTGCTTTGTTTTACCTCACCTCACAGACTAAATTTCTTACACAGTGAAGGTTTGCAGCAGCCCTGTGCTGAACAAGACTATTGGCACCCTTTTTCCACTAGCATCTGCTCATTCTGTGTCTCATTTGGTAATTCTTATAATATTTCAAACTTTGTCATTACTGTTATATCTGTTACAGTGATCTGTGACCAGTGATTACAGTTCACTGAAAGCTCATATAATGGTTAGCATTTTTTTTAGCAATAGGGATATTAAGGTACATAAATTCTTTTATACATAATGCTATTTCAAACTTAGACTACAGTGTAGACTATAGTGTCATGTAAACAGAACTTTTATATATAGTGGGAAAGCAAAACATTCATTTGACTCCCTTTATTGTAATACTCACTTTATTGTGGTCTAGAACTGAACTCTTAATATCTTTGAGATATTCATATGTTTTCTTAAATAAAAAAATAGAAAACATACAATATTTAAAATTTTTCTCATGAAGACACAAAGAAACAAAAGTCTCTCAAGAACAAGTAGCCATATCTATTAAAAAAAAAAGATTGAATTCATAGTTAAAAATCATCCAACAAGAAAACTTCCAATCTAGATTTTTTTTTTTTTCTGGTGGCAAATACCTAACGAACATTTAAAGAAGAAATAACTCTCATTTTCCACAGTCTCTTCCAGAGATTAGAAGAGGAGAAAATACTCCCAAGTCATTTTATGAAGCTAGCATTTTCTTAATGTATTACAAGGTACTATAAGAAAAGTAAGTGGTACTTGGCTGGCTCAGTAGAGCACTACAACTCCTGACCTCCAGGTCATGATTTCAAGCCTCATATTGGGCATGTAGCCTCATAAAAAGCAAAATACAGGCCCAGATCCCTCATGAACAAAGATATAAAGGTTCTTAACAAAATTAGTAATTAAAATCCACAGCCACTTTGCAAAGCGGTTTGGCAGTTTCTTATATGGTTAAACGTACATTTATCCTGTGACCCTGGAATTCCCCTTTTAGAAATATGAAAGCTTTGGTCACAGATGTATCAGTATGCAAATGTCTATAGTAGCTTTATTTACAATCACCAGTAACTGGAAACCCACTAGATCTCCTTTAACCAGTTATAAATAAGCATCCCTACAATGGCATAGCACTCACTGATAAAGAATGAAGTATCAGTTCCTAGAACACTAGTGACTCTCACATGCATTTAGGTGAGAGTATCCACACTCAGAAAGCTACCTATTGTATGACACTGTGGGACAGGAGGAACTCTAGGGGAACGGGCTGACTGGAGGGGAATCAGGACATTCTGGCAGTGATGGAGTTCTTTTCTGAGAGACTGTGATGGTCAGTACATGACTCTGTGATTTTGTTAGAACTCACAGAGTAAAAATCACATGTTGTGTGACTAAAACCATGCTGACATCCCTGGTGCCCAAGGGCACAGTGTCAGAGATGAGCAGGGGCACGGGACAGAAGTCAGGGAGGGGTGGGGCAGGGAGGCCCCACCTGACCCTACTCAGGGCCTGGTTCTCTCTGCAGCTTCTGGTGGGCGAGGACAGTGCTGTGCTTCTGGGTGACAAGGACTCTAGCAGGTGCAAGGCTGGCTTCACCAGCGGCAGGGCCCCTGGATGGCAGGACACACCTGGCAGCAGGTAGGGCAGCCAGCTGGGGGTCTCACTCAGCAAGGGGGACGGTGGCAGCAGGCAGAGGTGAGGCCTGGCTCCTCCGTGGGGGTGGGGCTCTGAGTAATACTTCCTGCAAAATTTTAAGAATAGATGAAACAGGACTTGAAGAGAATTTGGACACAACCCATAAGCATGGTGAGGGGTGTGAAGAAGAAAGGATCTAACCTGAGTAACTGGAAAACTCTTTAACTGGCTGTTGCAGGGCTAATGACTGTGAACCCTGCTCACAGAGCTCTGCCATAGCATTTCTGGAACTAGTATACACATACAGGGCTTGATCAAGTACAGAAGTGCGCTGTAACAGTGAGAGACTGGTCTCTCTGACTCGGAGAGTGAGGGGTGCAGACGGAGGGGGAGGCTGGAACCCACCCTGTGATGCTGGGCTGGAGGTAAAGGCTACTCTGTGAGGGTCTCATGTCCACACAGCGTACAGAGTCTCAGGTACAAACAAGGACAGACGCGTGTGGATATGCAGGGTAGCAGCTTAGTGTACATACTTGCTAATACATGTGCTCGATGCACAGCATGTTCAGTGTATTTATATATAGCTCCCAGAAATCATGGGAATGAGCAAAACCAATGGAATAGATCCCAATTTCCAATAAATTAATCAGGCTTCTGTGGAAAATTTGTAGATTGCAGGACTGGACAGTGAGAATACAAAATAAGCCTGAGGCATCTTAGGGTTCCTAAAAACAAGGAAGTGATTGGAAGTAAATAAAGGATGTCATCATATCAAAGGACATTGAAACCAGTCTTAAAGGGCCAATGGCCAAACCTAGAGCAGGCGTGTTACTGACTACATCCCTCTTTACATACAGGAGAGGATGCCATGGTGAAGGCTAGTTATCCAGCCTAAATATATAAACACTTAACAATCTCTCTATAGAGATAATACTTGTAAAAACTACCAGGTCATTGATAGTTCCATGAACTATGTAATTTAATTTAATCTTCAACAATTGTGTTTCAGAAGTCTCACAATTTATGCATAAGAGAAGGAAGACATGGCAAAGTTTAGAAATTTGCTTGTCACTTGGTTGACATGGCAGAGCAAAAATTCAAAGTTTAGATTGCATGTCTTCTTAAAGTGTGCTTTTAACTTTTAAATTTCAAGATATTAAATTCCAAGTTTGTCTTATTTGTCTTGTATGTGGAATGAAAGTAGCTTTGGCATTTTGCTTTCCAAAACATTCATTTAATCCATTATATTCTTCATAATCATTCAGAGGGAAACATAGCCAGTCACCAAAGAAATTCATATGACAAGATTAAAACAAATATACTATCAGCAACAGAAATAAAGTACTAGAATTAAGTATTCGCTGCTGCTATAATGAATATTCATTCAACAAATATTTATCATGCATTCATGTACTTACCACTGTTCTACAAAATGGGACATAGGAATTTTAAAAAGAGAAACTTCTGCCTTCATGAAGCTTATTGTAGTTGTCATATATGGGAAAGAAACAAACACCAGTTAAATAGTGTACGAGAAAAAATTATGGTGATGAATTTCATCAAAAAGTTGGACGTAACCTCTATAGGACTAAAGTTTTTTCATACTGCAAAAACATTCATTCTTGAAAGATTTTTGGGTATTCTGTTCAGTATGGGATAGACTGATTATCTAGATACCTCTCTGAACTCTGAACAGGTTTGGAAGGTATGCTTACTTTCATCTAAATCTGTGTTGTCCAAAAGATCATCCCCACAAAATTCTGTTTCTTGAAAACAGGTTACTGTCTGTTACTAAATGAGGGAAACATGTCCATGTATAAGACAAATTAGACAAATACTCCATCATTTAAAATGGAATGGACTTGAAGATACATGAAAGTAAATATATATGCTGTGTTGGAATATTATATGAACTATCACCCAACTTTCATTAAGGGCAATCTGTGTTTGATTTAAAGAGTTTCTTAACAAGGGCTGACACATGATTTGGTAAACAGAATGGTGACTGATGATAGGACTTCAGAAGAAGATGAACCTGACTGTTTTGCATTGAAACAAGGGCAGTGTTTGAGACTCAAGAGTAGGGAGGAACAGATAGAGGGGGATATCTATCAAGCAATAGATAATTGCTTGAACTCATGGTTGCAGAATGGCCTAAGTTGTTAAGAAAATGAAGCCTGCTGCTTTATTTGAACTCAGTGGTATTACTGGAAATAGGTACATATTTAATGAACTTTGATGACATCAGTGATATGCATTGAACCAAGGGGATATTATGTATCTCAACAAACTGGTAAGAAAGAGAACTGTGTTTTGAAGGGAAAAATTGGAATATAAATTCCAAGCAGCCAGGGGTGTGGCAAGCTGTCAGGAATTTGCTGAAATCTTGAAGTCTTTGGTCTTTGTCAGGACATGATGCTAGGTGTCAGAAAAAGTTGGGTATGATTGTCCCAGATAATGAGTGATAGATAGGTCATAGTTCAGAGTTAGGTTATAAATATACAGAAATATGATTTCTGGGAAATTTTTATTTAAAAATTGTCAATTCTGCAACAGCACAGACACTTTGGCTATAGATATGGAAGCATGTTTCCTCTCAGTTGGCTGAGCAGAATGAGAGCAGTAGCCAATGGAAATTATAATTTCTTTTTCATGTACCAGGTAAACTGATCCTGGATTCCCCTTCGGTGCTCACCCTAACCACCACCTGTGCTACACAGTGTCATAGTGCAGAAGTTGGAGTTCACGAGTGCAATGCTGCCTTACTGATTGATTTTGGGGACAGTATAGTTATGATCCGCAATCTCTGAGACTTTGTTGACCGTCACTTCTTATCTTATACATCCTGAGTTAGTCACAGTTTCAGTTTTCCCAGGCTCACTCTTCTAGGAACTGATACCACTGTTTCTGTCATGTCTATAGAAAGTATCAGACTGAATTTCAGGAACTAATATGCACACGTGCTATTTCCAGGTAAGGAGATAAAATATATACATGACATTTCAAGTTAAGTTAAAAGACCGTTTTGGGACAGTTTTTATTGATAATGATACTGAATCCAAGATATTTTGTAAGGATATAAAAATATGAAGAGCAACTGCCCACTAATGTCATTGCAGATTAACTTCATTTTGGAAAAACATGGCATATCTTTTAAAGTCTAATTTATCATGGTTAAGGAAACAGGCACTTTAAATATCTGGTTTTTGTCATAGCTTTAATTTTTAACAACAAAATGTATTTAATTTTTCTATCCATTATTTACCTTATGTGATTTTTCAAAAGAGACTTCTATAGGGAAAGGAGATTTATTTATTTTTAAAAATATTTTTAAAAAATCAAAAAAAAATTTTGAGAGAGCACATGAGTGGCGAGAAGGGGAGAGAGAGAGAATCTCAAGCAGGCTCCACGTTCAACACCCAGCCCAACGTGGGCCTCGATCCCATGACCCTGAGAGCATGACCTGAGCTGAAATCAGGAGTTGGGAGCTTACCCAACTGAGCCACCCAGGCACTCCTGGAAAAGAGATTTAAAACCCCATACATTCAGTCCTCAGTATGAAATAAATACCTTTCGTCAATGACTGTTTTTTCTTGGGAAATATTTCCTTATATTGATCCATATATACCATACTGCTTAAATCTGCCTGGAGTGAAATTCTCCAGCATAGATGAGTAAGGCAATACTGACATACATTGTTCTGTACTTACATAAAGACATCTTTTCTTCTGGATCCTCTCACAGTCTAAGTTCAATAAGAGTGGTTCCTGGTCACAATGTATGTTGGTCTTCATTTCAGAATTTACTAAAGCCTCATTCAAATTTATCCTTTATCCTCCCCTTACCGGAGATTAGTACAGTAGCCTTCTTTTTTCCAGCTATTCTGACTTCACAGAAGGCATCATTGTGCTAAATTAGAAATGTAGTCTTTATGAAGATGAACTGGGAAGTAAAATTTTAAATACAATATGTTAAAATTTTGTTTTAATCTCTGTCTAGAAGATAATTGGACAAGAGAAGCCTGGGTGGCTCGGTCGGTTAAACATCTGCCTTTGGCTCAGGTCATGATCTCAGCGTCCTGGGGTAGATCCCTGCATTAGGCTCCCTCCTTGGTGGGAGCCTGCTTCTCCCTCTGCCTGCCGCTCCCCCTGCTTGTGTGCTCTCTCTCTCAAATAAATAAATAAATAAAATTTTTTTTTACCAAAAAAAGAAAATAACTAGACACTATTCTTGTCTATCTTTAAAAATATCCATTACTGTAGCATAGAACTCAACATAAACATGCTGAATTTTTATAGAAGATAAAGCTTCTCATTTTTTATGTGCTGATCCTTATATTTTCATGATTATGTTCCCATAAACCTCTGTGGTTTATGGTTTTTTGATGTCTTCCCCATCACAGAATTTCAAATCTGTAAGTTAGTACCCTTTCCACCCTTACCTCCAACACATGCAGACTGAAACATAAAGGAAAATAAATACATGATGAGAACAAGTTTCAGAAATGCCATTTTGAAGCACTTTGTGTTTCATAACCCCTGCTGGCATCTACCAGATGAGCTAAAACACATACGTGTGGTTGACACCTGTCATGACTTGGGAACAGGTAGTGGTTTATAACTCACATGTTTTATCAGCCCCTTCAGTGCTCCAATAAAACTGACTGTATGAGTCATCCAGTTAAAATTTTCTTTTTGCTAATTTTTTTCTGCACAGAGTGATGATAGTAGCAGGAGTTTGTTAAACTATAAGAGGTAGTGGTTCTGACATCCCCTCAAATTGGACATCTCAAATCTTCCAGGAAAAGTGGATAGACCTCAAAAGATTCTCAGAATCTACTTATGCTTTGCTGTCATTTCTTAGTCCCCATGGTGGGAACTGATCCCAGAGACAGGTGGTTATAAAACTGTTGGTTCAAAGCTATTCAGAACTGGATTAGCATTTCATAATAATCGTAGGATTTTTAGACTAGCATTATTGAGAAACATCACTAATTTCAGCCTCCTTAGTTATAAGTGCTCTGAAGAACTTCATCCCTTGTTCAAAACAGATCTTCCCTAGTGACACCATCAAATGATGAAACAGACACTGAGAATTCAGTGTGGAAGGGAAAAGAACATTAGGTGTGAGACTGATCTAAGGGGGCATTTCCCTTCGTGTGAGGATGTGTACGTGGTGAAGACTCAGGTGAGTTATAGTGGAAACAGAGGCAAAAGGAAAACAAAGTAAAGACAAATTGATAAAAACAATGGGATAGAAAGGACAAGTGGTTTCACAGTGCTAAGTAAATAGGAAACACACTTCACTTCACTTGTGGGAGTGACTGTTGAGTTTCTGAAAGAAGCAAGTGAGAGGTGAAATGACTATGCATAAGGAGTTCAGAGCCCTAGTGGACTGTTGGGGCTTAAAAATAATGACTGGGCAACGTGATACTGTTTTCCCTATTGTGCTTTTTTTTCTTTTTTAAGATTTTATTTATTTGACAGAGAGACAGTGAGGGGGAATACAAACAGGAGGAGTGGGAGAGTGAGAGGGAAAAGCAGACTTCCCACAGAGCAGGGAGCCCAATGTGGGGCTCGGTCCCAGGACCCTGGGATCACGAACTGAGCCGAAGGCAGACGCTTAACAACTGAGCCACCCAGGCGCCCCTGTCGTGTTCTTTAAGGGAGAGGTGTCCAACTCTGGTTTTTTTTTTTTTTCCAAGCTTGCCTTAAAAGGCTTCACATTATCCTTTTTAAGGTTTTTCTTCGGGTAAGGGGACAGCCTTGTCATCGAGTGCTTTCCTGGGAGACTCTTCATGGACCTGACACCTATAAGGTCCCCTACTTAGGAATTTGATGCCATGGTATGATTATTAATGAGATTTTATCTAGACCTTTTTTTTTTTTTTTTTAAGATTTTATTTATTTATTTGTCAGAGAGAGAGAGGGAGAGAGAGCGAGCACAGGCAGACAGAATGGCAGGCAGAGGCAGAGGGAGAAGCAGGCTCCCTGCCAAGCAAGGAGCCCGATGTGGGACTCGATTCCAGGACACTGGGATCATGACCTGAGCCGAAGGCAGCTGCTTAACCAACTGAGCCACCCAGGCATCCCTCTAGACCTTTTTAATAGGACTCTAATTGTAAGCTTTATTTCACCCTTTAATGCTCTGTGTAGTGATTACAAGGAAGGTTTGATTCTCCTCTATAGTGTGCATAGCTGAGTGTCCTGAGACAAGGATCAAATGTGGAACAGTATTTAAATGTGTTTTCTTGTGAGTTAATACACAGGCGTTAGGAATGAGGTAAAAGCAGAGATGCTCCTCACTGAGGAGGAATAACTTTTATATTAACAAGATGAGTACATTCTTCACATTTCTGCCCCACAAACAAATGGTAAAAATGCAGTGGGATTTTCAAATGTTAAATAAAACATCAACATTCAGACCATTGCTTCAGAGCTAAAGGAAATTGTTACCGTGGAAATAAAAGGTCATACTAGAAGAATGCAACTGTTCAGTCAGAGGTTCTGGAGAATAACCATTATTGCTGTTTTCCTTTAAAGTTCTCTAGGCTTAATGCTTTATGGAGAGTGGTGTATTCCTGTCATCCCACAGTTTGCCCATTGGTGTAGTGTTCATCTGTCCTCCGCAAATGGAGGAGTGGATGGACAGTTGGCATGCCTCTAGTTTCCATCAGCACAGACCCCGGAAAGTCACAGTTAAGCCCTCATTTTCCACAGCCTTGGGCATCCCAGTCACCATCATGTCCTCCAACATCTGCCTCCTGAATAGGCCTCAGGTTCCTCTTCATTCACGCCCACCACACATCTCCAGGCTGCAGCGATCTCTCCCCTGAAACACTGGGTCTCCACTGCCTGGCCCTTAGGGTGATGGCGGTCAACACACAGTGACACGTATGACCGCATGCGCCAGGTGCTCACTTGGTAAGGGAGGTGTGTTTGTGTATTAGTTTTCTAGGGCTGCAGTAGAAATGATTATACGATTAGTCCCTTAATGTGTCACGGATGGGTTTGTCATTGTTGTGGTGGTCAGCAGTCTGACAGGACAGTGTCAGCATGGGCACACTTCCTTGCTGCTCTTGTGGCTCCTCGTGGAAGCCGGTGCTCCTGGCTCGTGGCAGCATTGGGCCAGGCTCTGTCTCTGTCTTCA
This sequence comes from Enhydra lutris kenyoni, assembly GCF_002288905.1. Classification (NCBI taxonomy): domain Eukaryota; kingdom Metazoa; phylum Chordata; class Mammalia; order Carnivora; family Mustelidae; genus Enhydra; species Enhydra lutris. The sequence goes on along the minus strand of NW_019154096.1, from coordinate 11,667,707 downwards.
CATGGCTGTCTCAGTGTGCTTTCTCTCCTCCTCTTCTCTACAAGAAAACCGGACACTGATCTTAGAGAACACCCTGAACTAGGATGTTCTGATCTTGAGATCCTTAGCTTACTTATATCTGTAAAACCAGTTTTTCTAACAAGGTTACAATGGAAGATTGCAGGGGACGGTAACATTTTCATAGTTCCAACAGCTAATTAAGTGGTGATAACTTATCTTTGTATTCAGGCTTGACAATCTAACATTGGATGGTTGAAATACCACTTATGTTTGGGTTTAAACCCCACTCAGACTTATGTCTTGCGTTTAAATTAATTTTTTTTAATATTTATTTATTTATTTATTTATTTATTTATTTATTTATTTATTTGACAGAGAGAAAGAGCGAGAGAGCGAGATCACAAGTAGGCAGGCAGAAAGACAGAGGGACAAGTAGGCAGGCAAAGAGAGACGGGGGAGCAGGGAGCAGGGAGCCTGATGCGGGGCTCGATCCCAGGACCCTGGGATCAGGAACTGAGCCTAAGGCAGAGGATTAACCCACTGAGCTACTCAGACACCCCTAAATTCTTTAATACCACAGAAAGCTCACAATTAAGTGTTCAGTATCGTCAGAGAAGCAAACAAATACCAACAAAGAAAGTACATCACCATTGCTCTCATAGGAAGAAAAACAGGCAGGTGGGAGAGCTTTATAAATTTTGATCATTGTCCAAGATGGTGGAGGTATAGGTGTGGGGAGTTGGTTGGTTAAGTGCACAGAGGTGAGCCAGCTGATGAATAAATGAAGTTCATCTTTTTTCATTTGTTCTCTTTGTCCCTCCCCTAAAACACTTCCAAGTGCCTTCCTAGGTATTTTCAAAAATTTATTTTGGGAAGGCACAACCCCATTACAAGTAATGGCTATTCACTGGAGATTAACCCTAGTCATCAGAAATCACCTATAGATATCCTTGCTGAAAGAGTGATGTTAGGCCGAGATATACATCACTTTCCCATTCTGCCCTTTTTTTCTCTCCCCCAGTATCATCTTAAGGATTTTTTTCATTCATATATACATTTCTATTACATTAATTACCTGTTTATCTACTTTAACCTATTTCTTACTAAAGAATTACAAGGAAAATTGGATTTCACCAAATCTCTTTGTTTCTAAATATTATAGGTTGGGATTTTCTTACTCTTTAAAATATAGTACATAATACTAACTTGAAATATATGATGTGAAATCACATTCTTTAAGACTGAGTAAGAAGACTCATAGATTAGTGAAATACAAGTAAACAGTTCTTCATGTGGAGAGTGTCTCTGAGCCATACTGGTCACTCAAATGTTTAACATTTTAATTCACTTTTTCTTGGATGGAAGTGATATATAGACTGACAGTTGTGAAAGCAACAAAATATATAAATTGTATTCAAGGATGTAAAAAAACTAAAATTTCAACATTCTTTCATTTTCCCCCTAATTTTATATATTTCCCAGTTACAAATATTTGGGCAGTACTTTATAGAATCAGGGCTATAGCTTAGCTTGGGGACTGTGCTTGCCCATTTGAGAGTGCCAATATATTTTACCAATAAGTACAATTCTACTTTTTGCTGTGCATGATCAGCAGTTTTTTAAAAAAGCTTTGACGTATTTTTATTTTTTTTAGTGGTAGTTATAGAAAAACTCAGTTTAATTTTGATTTCTAGGGTGACTTTGCAGTGCTTGTAGGAGATAGGGTAGGAAAGTAGGAAGGGTCACATCAGAGCCCATCAGTACTTTCAGTACTGAAGCACAGGGCTTAAAGTATTTGTGAGTAAGTGTGGATGGACATCTAGGTATTTGTTTTTTTAGTTTAACTGGAACAAGCTACTCTTCCCCTTAGTTTCCTCACCAAAGATTACTACATATATACTGTATTATTTCCCAGAGTTTTGATAGTTGGCTTGCAGCTTCACTTTTAAAGCCTCTAATCTCTGACATGTAATAAAATGGCAAATTTTAAAAATTAAACATTTCATAAAGCTATGGTCATGGTATATTTTTGGATCATGGGCTATAAATACCTTTCATTAATGATGATTAGGTAATTACTGAATGGGAGAAGATACTTGGAAAATGACATATCCATTAAGGATTAGTGCCCAAATATATTTAGAACTTATATAACTCAGCACCCCAAAAAACAAATAATCCAATTAAAAATATGCAGGATATGTGAATAGACATTTCTCCAAAGAGAGATATCCCAAAGAGGATATCCAGATGGCCAACAAACATATGAAAAAATGCTCAACATCACTCATCATCAGGGAAATATAAGTCAAAACCACCATGAGATATCCCCTCACATCAGTCAGGATGGCTAAAATAAAAAATGCAAGGACTACCAGGTGTTGGTAAGGACACGGAGAAAGTGGGACCCTTGGGCACTGTCTGTGTGGATGCAAACTGGTGTAGCCACTCTGGAAAACAGTAAGGAGGTCCTTCAAAAAGTTAAAAATGGAACTACACTATGATCTAGTAGTCACACTATTGGGTAGCTACCCCCAAAATACAAAAACGCTAGTTTAAAGAGATGCATGCACCCCTGTGTTGATAGCAGCATTGTTTACAGTAGCCAAATTATGGAAGCAGCCCAAGGGCCCATCCACTGATGAATGGATAAAGAAGGTGTATATCTATCTATCTATCTATCTATAATGAAATTTACTCAGCCATAAAAAAGAATAAAATCTTACCATTTGCAACAACAGGGATGGAACTAGAGAGTATTATGCTAAGCAGAATAAGGCAGTTCAGAGAAAGACAAACACCATATGATTGCAGTCATATATGGAATTTAAGAAACAAAATAAATGAGCAAAGAAAAAAAAAAAAGAAACAAGGAAACAGACCCTTAACTACAGAGAAAACACTGCTGATCCCCAGAGGGGAGGTGGGTGAGAGATGGATTAAGCAGGTGACGGGGATGAGGGAGGGCGCTTGTTCCGATGAGCACGGGGTGGTGTATGGAACTTCTGGATCACTATTGTACACCTGAAACTAATATTACACCCTATGTTAACTAACTGGAATTAGTTGTTTAAAAAATGATTAGGTAATGGCTTCTTATTTTGAAAGTGTGCTCTCAAAATAATTCACAGGGACTAGTTTTGGTATCAAGGATTGATCCAGTTACAGGGTGGGTAAACTGCAGGAGTGTTATTTATGTAGAAGTTAGTAGATCCTGCGAGGTAACGACCTCCGCAGAGCCCAATCTCCTTAGGTATATTTATCTAGTGGATTTTAGTGGTTTGTCAAAACATCCAAGTTCCACATTATAATTTCGCATTTTGATGAGAAAAACACTGTGGGAAAGCTTTTGGATTGTCATTGATTTAAAAAGGAGATGTTTCCTCTGAAGAAGTCTTTCCAGTTTGGAATGTGGGATGACTATGTATGTTAATACATGAAGTGTGTTCAGAAAGGGCAGTTCTTTGGTGTTTATGGGAAGGGTGTGAGTGAATCTCAGGAGAGAGCTCTGAGAGTCAGAAACTTGGAGCAGAGAGCAATGTAAAACAGGGAGACAGGCATGTTGAAGTCAGTCACAAATATACATATGGAGAAGATATTTTGGGATAATCTGGCTTTGTGATACTATTGAGGCCAGAAAGCCTAGTGATTTATTCATTTCATGCTGGCCTTGACTTGTGCCCGCCTTCAGGTTGCACGTCCTAGGGAGGGACTTCTAGCTCCATACATGCTGAAAGGAGCCACTGGTTGTTAAAGCCCCGATTCTCCACCCATGAGTAAGCATGGCTCTGACCTGTTAAGAATGGACCCAGGGACAAGACAGTCGATGCCATAGTTGAAAGTCATACTCCAGATTTTAGTAAGTATGGAGTTAGTAAATATGGAGTATGGAATTAGTAAATATAGTTAGTTTTACTTGTTTAAACCTTGTTGACACTTCTCTATTTTTCCACTTTTTTTTGTTTCCTTTATTTAATGCACCATATGTTATCTTTTTAAAAAAATTTTTTTATTAACATATAATGTATTATTTGCCCCAGGGGTACAGGTCAGTGAATCGTCAAGCTTACACATTTCACAGCAATCACCATAGCACATACTTCCCCAATGTTCATAACCCAACTACTCTATCCCTACCCCCCCCACTCCCCAGCAACCCTCAGTTTGTTTCCTAAGATTAAGAATCTCTTATGGTTTGTCTCCATCCTGATCCCATCCTGTTTCATTTTTTCCTTACCTACCCTCCACAACCCCCTGTGCTGCCTCTCAAATTTCTCGTATCAGAGAGATCATATGATAATTGTTTTTCTCTGATTGACTTATTTTGCTGAGCATAATACTGTCTAGTCCCATCCACATCTTTGCAAATGGCAAGATTTCATTTCTATTCATGGTTGCATAGTATTCCATTGTATGTATACACCACATCTTTATCCATTCATCTATTGACGGACATCTAGGTTGGCTATTGTGGACATTGCTGCTATAAACATGTGGGTGCATGTGCCCCTTCAGATCACTACATTTTTATCTTTAGGGTAAATATCCAGTAGTGTGATTGCTGGGTCATAGGGTCTACTTTCAACTTTTTGAGGAACCTCCATACTGTTTCCCAGGTGGCTGCACCAGCTTGCATTCCCACCAACAGTGTAGGAGGGTTCCCCTTTCTCCACATCCTCACCAGCATCTGTTGTTTCCTGACTTGCTAACATCAGCCATTCTGACTGGTGTGAGGTGGTATATCACTGTGGTTTTGATTTGTATTTCCCTGATGGCGAGTGATTTTGAGCACTTTTCCTCTTGGCCATCTGGATGCCTTCTTTGCAGAAATGTCTGTTCATGTCTTATGCCCATTTCTTGATTGGATTATTTATTTTTGGGGTATTGTGATAAATTCTTTATAGACTTTGGATACTAGCCCTTTATCTGATATGTCATTTGTGAATACCTTCTCCCATTCTGTCAGTTGTCTTTCAGTTTTGTTGATTGTTTCCTTTGCTGTGCAAAAGCTTTTGATCTTCATGAAGTCCCAATACTCTTTCCAACTTTCTTTTTGTGATTGAGTTCTAGTTTCAGAGCATTGTGGTCTGAAAATACGCAGTGAATGATCCCAGTCTTTTGGTACTGGTTGAGACCTGATTTGTGACCCAGGATGTGATCTATTCTGGAGAATGTTCCATGTGCACTAGAGAAGAATGTGTATTCTGTTGCTTTGGGGTGGAATGTTCTGAATATATCTGTGATGTCCATCTGGTGCAGTGTGTCATTTAAGGCCTTTATTTCCTTGTTGATCTTTTGCTTGGATGATCTGTCCATTTCAGTGAGGGGGTGTTAAAGTCCTCGACTATTATTGTATTATTGTAGTGTGTTTCTTTGATTTTGTTGTTACTTGGTTTATATTAATTGGCTGCTCCCATGTTAGGGTCATAGATATTTAAAATTGTTAGATCTTCTTGTTGGACATACCCTTTGAATATGATATAGTGTCCTTCCTCATCTCTTATTATAGTCTTTGGCTTAAAATCTATTTGATCTGATATAAGGATTGCCACCCCACCTTTCTTTTATTGTCCATTAGCATGGGAAATTGTTTTCCATCCCCTCACTTTAAATCTGGAGGTGTCTTTAGGTCTAAAATGAGTTTCTCATAGACAGCATATGGATGGGTTTTGTTTTTTTTTTATCCATTCTGATACCCTGTGTCTTTTGATTGGGGCATTTAGCACATTTACATTCAGGGTTGCTGTTGAAAGATATGAATTTAGTGCCATTGTATTGCCTGGAAGGTGACTGTGACTGTATATTGTCCCTGTTCCTTTCTGGTCTATTACTTTTAGGCTCTCTATTTGCTTAGACGACCCCTTTCAATAATTCCTGTAGGGCTGGCTTGGTATTTGCAAATTCTTTTAATTTTTGTTGGTCCTGGAAGCTTTTTATCTCTCCTTCAATTTTCAATGACAGCTTAGCTGGATATAGTATTCTTGGCTGCATGATTATCTCATTTAGTGCTCTGAATATATCATGTCAGTTCTTTCTGGCCTCCAGGTCCCTGTGGATAAGTCTGCTCCCAATCTAATATTTCTACCATTGTATGTTATAGACTTCTTGTCCCGAGCAGCTTTCAGGATTTTCCCTTTGTCACTAAGACTTGTAAGTTTTACTATTAGATGAAGGAGTATGGAACTGTTTTTATTGATTTTGAGGAGGCTTCTCTGTGCGTTCTGGATTTTGATGCTTTTTCCCTTTGCCATATTAGGGAAATTCTTTCTGTCCCCCTCTCTCTTTCTTCTTCTTTTGGGATCCCAATTCTTTTAATATTTTGTCTTATGGTATCACTTATCTCTTGAATTCTCCCCTCAGGGTCCAGTAGTTGTTCGTCTCTCTTTTGCTCAGCTTCTTTATTCTCTGTCATTTGATCTTCTAGAACCCTAATTCTCTCTTCTGCCTAATTTATCCTAGCAGTAAGAGCCTCCATTTTTTATTGAATGTCATTAATAGCTTTTTAAAATTTCAACTTGGTTAGATTTTAGTTCTTTTATTTCTCCAGAAAGGGATTTTATTTCTCCAGAAAGAGATTCTCTAATATCTTCCATTCTTTTTTTTGAGCTCAGCTAACACCTTGATAATCATCATTCTGAACTCTAGTTCTGACATATTACTAATGTTCATATTGATTAGGTCCCTAGGTGTAGGTAGTGTGTCTTGTTCCTTTTTTTTTTTTTTGTGGTGAGTTTTTCTACCTTGTCATTTTTTCCAGATAAGAATAGGTGAATGAGAGAACAAAATACTAAAGTGTTGCAAAGACCCCAGAAAAATATATGCTAACCAAATCAGAAAAGACCCAAAACCATGGGAGAAGAAGAAATGGGAGAAATATAAAATATATATATATATATATATATATATATATATATATATTAAACTGGTGAATAGAAGAGAGCCTCCCACCTCATTTTGGGTGTATTCTGGTCTCTTCAAAGAAACTACCACCCCAAATTATAAAGAATGAAAAGCCTATATATATATATATATATATATATATATATATACACGTATATATATGTGTATGTATATATATATATATATACATACACATATATATACACATACATATATACACACACACACACACACAAATTAGGGTAAACAGGATGAAGGGATGAAATATGACTGTAAAGATGAGAATTTAAAAAGATTCTATAAAGGAATTCATAAGATAAGTTAGTTGGAAAAAAGAAAAAAAAGGGCAGAATGTGATCCAGGTGGGGACTAGAGGAAAGCCATGCACTAGATTTAGGGTATACTTTGATCTATTAGATGAAATTGTGTCCCAACATTTTAATTAAAAAAATCCTATATGTGTAGAAAAATGAGGTTAAATACAATGAAGGGATAAATATAACAATGAAAAATTTAAAAGATTTTTTAAAAAATGTACTGATAGGATAAAATAGTTAACAAATGTTAAAAGAGGAAGGAGAGAAAGTTAAAAAAATTGAAAAAATAAAATTAAGAAAATTTAACTTGGAAAGACTAAAGGATCATGGGAAAAAAACCCATGCATTCTATGTGGTGCTTTCTCGTATTTCTGGAGTTCTGCCATTCTCCTTGATGTGTGAACCTGGTCTTGCCTGGATGTTCTTGTTGATCTTCTGGGGGAGGGGTCTTTGGCAGTGATTCTCAAATGTCTTTGTTGGAGGCAGAATGGCACCTCTCTTGCCAGGGGCCAGGCTAAGTAATCTGCTTGGGTTCACGCTTGGGAGCTTTTGTTCCCTGAATGCTTACCCTAGAGCTTTGGAGAAGGAGAATGAAGATGGCAGCCTCCCAATCTCCCACCCAGAGGAGCTGAAAACTCAGGGCCCCACTCCTCAGTGCACCCTCAGAAAACAGTCAGTCCCTCCCGTCTCCCTAGTCTCTGGCTGTACTCCAAGCTTACCCGGCATGTGACTGCGTGTTTCTATCTCTGGCGCACAGCCACTTTTGGAGTCTCCAAATCCAGTAGATTCCTACCTGTGCTCCTGCGCCACTCCTCTCGTAGGAGGAAGGTGAGTCTCCCTGGATCTGCTGCTTGAGGGGTCCCTGCTTGAAGATTAGTGCTCACTGCTTGGCTCTGTCTCTACAGCCAGCTTCCCCGCCCTGATATTTGGGAGCTCTGCCACCCTCAGACACCCCCAGTCTTTCTGTGACCCTGCATGTCTTGAGACCTCACCATCCCTGTGAGGGCTTCACCCCCTACTTAGCCTCTGGAGTGATGTCCCTCTTGGAGCAGACTTTAAAAGTTCTGGTTTTGTGCTCAGCTGCCCTACTGCTTGCTGGGAGCTGGCCCCTCCCCTGGTGGTCTATCTTCTCATAGGTTGCCTGGGATTCACTTCTCCACAGGTCCTACCTTCCAGAAAGTGGTCAATTTTCTGTTCCTAGAATTGCTGCTCCTCTTCTTTTCTATCTTCTGTTGAATTTGTAGGTGTTTGGAATGATTTGATAACTATCCTGCTGAATTCTTGGGACCTAATGATATTTCAGTCTGCTACTCCTCTGCTGTCTTGCCTCCCCTCCCTGTATGTTATCTTTAAAGCTTTAACATGTCAGACCCATTTCTTTCTTATGTGTAATTGTATCCCTTAGTATGGTATCTTGTTTGTTCCAACATTGAACAATATTTTATTTAAATAAGAATGGATGGATGGATGATCACCTGGGTGGCTCAGGTCATGATCATCGAGTTCCTGGGATCAAGTCAAAGCTCCTTGCTCAGCGGGGAGCCTGCTTCTTCCTTTGACCCTCTCCCCACCCCATGCTCTCTCTTTCTCTCTCTCTCATTCTCTTTCAAATAAAATCTTTCAAAAAAAAGAAAGAATGGTGGATAGAATAGGTGAAGGGGATTATGTGGTACAGACTAGCAGCTTTAAAATAAATAAGAGTAGGATGAATAGGGAATCAAATCAGGAACACTGTGGCAACTTTGTATGGTAACTGGTAGCAACTAGACTTACTGTGCTGACCATTTTGTGAGGTATACAAATATTGAATCACAGTGTGTATACCTAAAACTAAAGCAATGTTGTAGGTTCATTATTCTTCAATTAAAATAGTTAACATTGATTCTGAAACTTAGGGGAAAAAAACCCAATTATCAAGTAGTGGTATGCAAGACTCAGAATCTGCACATACAGTGTGGCTGTGCAGGACCTGTTCTTACCACCTGTTCTCACTCTCTTTCATAGTTGTGCTTCCTGTTTTGCTATATAAGTCAGAAACCACATGTTCATCTGACATTCAGCAGAGTGGATGGGCCCCAAAGTGTCCTCTGTGGCATGGCTGTCAAGTGAAGTCTGTATCAAAGTGGCCTAGACTCTACTAGATTTTGCAAAGTCTAAAATTAACATAATTCCTAAGTTACCGATCTTTTCCCCTCTTGTAAACAACAGACATTACCTGTGCATGGGCTGGTGTGGCCAGCAGGGGTTGAGACGGACCGAGGGCCCCTTTAAGCTCCTCCAAGTCCTTGTCCTGAGAGAAGCTGTGCACTGTCACCTGCTGTTGCTGATCTTCTGGACTCCTCTGAAGGGCCCAGATGCCAGTGGAGCTAGTGAGCTTCTGACAAGTGTGGAGAAGTGAGAACATGTGCACCCTCCCACTTGTGTACTTAATATTCTTAGAGGTGGCTGTGTTTTGTTAGAGCTCCTGTTTGGAGTATGTGTTTCGTTAATGGCAGCGGTCTTCTGAATGGAAGGCCTCCGTGTTAGTGTTAAGTTACTTCCATGACACTTGTGCCAACTGGATCTCAGTACTCAATGTCCATGTTACAGTTCCTGTTAAATACTCACTTGTGTCTCAGAACCAGCTTGGTCCCTGATCCAGAAGCACTGGCACTTCATGACGGGAGTCAGGGTTTCACTAGTGGCCTGTCCCCTCATCTGCTCTCTCCCATGTAAGTTGCTGCTGGAAGTGACACATTGTGGCCCATGAGAAAGTCTTCAGAACTGATCAGGACTGGGTAGACAGCATTAGGAATGGATCTGGTGACTTCTTTCTTCCCATATTCTGGAAGAGATGGCAAGGAAGTCACCCTCAACTTGCGAATACTGTAAGTACTTAGAACCTCCAAAATGGAAATAACCAAGCAGTTCACATAGCTCCATTCTCATAGAAGTGCACGGAGCTGGGGAAAAATGAGTGCTGGCATGAGTGCTCAAGGTAGAAAAGTAAACCACCACTCAGAACATGAGTGCCTTGGAAGAAAACACATTCGTAGGAAATAATTTTGTGTGTGGGCTACACTAAATTGTGCTCTTTGAATAATCATATTGCATGGCATATCTGGATTATTCAGCTATGAAATAGTAAAAATTAAAATAATGTGTAGGCTTTAAGGTCAGTTTACTATTCAGCCTGTAACCCAGTCTAGTTTATAAAGATTGAATTTCATTGTCAATATCCAGGTACCATTTTGAATTAATTTTACCAGAGGCTGTATTTCCAGGGTATCCTCACCATGTGTGCTGAACCAGATCTAGAGCCAGTGGTGTTGGATGCTGATAATTCTTGTTAGGTGGTTATAGAACAGAATTTGTTATTTTTCTTTGTAAATTATATTCACTTGATCTGATGGAAGTTGAGAAAACCTCAGTACAGTTAATGCTACAGACTGTGTCTTGTAAATTGAGAACTAATAATACATTTAATACTACCAAGTGACTTTGAATTGAGGGGCAATACCAGAGTACACCTGTATCAAGAAGTTTAACAACAGGTGACTATCCATTGGAAAAATCATTACAACAGTCTAAAGTAGTTCTCAGATACAGAATTAAATCAATAATAGGCTACTACGACCAATGGTGTGTGCAATATTTAAAATAATATTATTTAAAAATGTGAAATTTTATTATCCTAGCCAAATTCTTTCAAACTTATAGCCTATAGATCCCTGATACCTTTGTTAACAGATATCTTTAAAGCAAAGGACAATAATGGATTACTAAATTGGAGAGTAAATCCCAGACAGCTAATTTTAATCTAATAGGACAATACCAGTTTGTTCTGAAAAGTTAGGATTTCATAGAATATGTGGTGTCAGGAATGTATGGATACAGAATGATTAATTCAGAAGTAACATTTTATAGAGCAGATACCTTTATCCTAGAAATACAAGATGTACATATACTCAGACACCAAACAAATATATCAGTAGGTATTAGGGCAAACCACAGTCCTAGGTGGTAGAAAGAAATTAAATAAAGAGAATCCTGGAGTTTATAAACTTCCAGATAATTTGGTTTGGAGACTAAAGACATGAATATATATATGATCACCTACATATCAGTAAAAGATCCCCAAGTGTACTCTGCAGAATAACTATCCTGACACCACAAGAGAATGGTTCAGATTCTCCCATACAAAGAGAAGCACTGTCATATCACACTGGTGGAAGACGATCTTCGCCAGCAGTGTGAGCAGTATGAGAGAATGGACAGTTAGCATAACTGGATAGCCAGCGTCTGTCTACACCGCTGCTCTGGCAGCTGTCATTAGCTGGAGTCAGTTTGTTTATAGACTTTAATGAAAGATAGCTTTACAATGATATTTCACGATTTTGCATTACAGGACATTCCTCTTTAATAAAGCATTGTTCTATTCATATTCATATTAGAGCAACTTAAATATTTATGTAAATGAAATAATTTTATTTAAATTGTCATCTAGAAAGTAATCTGTGTTCGTGAATATTATTAACAGATGTCCTTCCCTGTCCTCCCCACTGCAAAATGGTATCTGTAAGAGAGAGAGAAAGACCTGGGAATTCAGAGACACTGGGTTTAGCTTGCTCCTGGAGACAAGTTTGCAGCTGGGAATTTTAAATGCCAGATAAGAATACTGGAGAGAATGAAGTCAGCGCACAGAAGAAAAAAGATCTAAAAAGAAGTATGAGGTTGGCGTGTCAAATGACAGCCAAACTTCTTTCCTTTCTGTTAGGGTTGGGTGAAACTTCCCACATAGTCTCTCTGGGAGCAGAATCTGAATGGGAGGATGGGACGCAGGGCACCAAGGCGAGCAGAGAAGAGTGTCTGAGGTGTGAGGTGTCGAGGTGCTGAACCTGCTTTAGGCCGCAATGTTGTCCCTGGCATCTTAACCATTTGTAACCTGCGTGATTTCTAGGTTCCCAGCCTACTGACCAGTCCTGGCTGATCTTGCATTTCTGTTTGCCTTGAAAGATACTTTATTATGAGGTTTTGCATTCTTCCTAAATTGGGTAAAAATAAAATACAAGTTTCCAGATACTGGGCTCATCCAAAGAAAGGGCTTGCTCTAAAAGCTGGTTATTTTTTAGAGATTGTCTGTTCCTCTGTGGCTTTAGAGTGTAACCTTGTATGCCAGCCTGAATGCACAGCTTTGGGCTTGTGGTCTCTCCTCCTAGGATAGAGCTAGACTGTTCACCCTTTGTCAGGTGGACAGAATCCACATCCTAATATTTTTGCCCCACAGACATTTGCCGGTGACTGTGATCAAAATGAAAGATTTCTCCTCACATCTTTGTGTGTGCATATGTCAGTTTTATTGTTTTGAATGACAAAGGCCAACCTGGTAAAGTAGCCATCAAACCGATGTGGTGATTTCTCTTTTAAATATAGGAGACATTTTGGAACAAACAGTAGTATGTTCATAAATGAAATCAGGCATTCTGTTTTTTATTTTTCTCCAGCATGGTCAATTATTGCCCAAAATGTAATTAATTTTCTCTAGCAGTTGTACTTGTTTGTGGGGTTAACAAAGAGCTTGACTTCAAGCAGCAAAGCAAATATAAGCTCTTCTTCAGCATGGTGTCTCCCCAAAAGAATGACATTGCAGGGCAGGCCTTATCATGTCCTTCAGTCAGTGGGTGCGATGATTCACCACCAACATTAATGACATGAACTTCCAGTCGAAACTTAAGGTGACTTCTGTGGACTGGCAAATTCACCAAGTCCTTCAGCGTCATTATTTTATTATGTCTAAATTTCCACAGCTCATCCTTCTTCAGAGATAAAAAGGCTTTTACATAATAGCTATTAATTATTGTTTTTCTTTGAGCATCCCTAATTTGAAGACCATTTATCTCTTGGTATCAGGCCTGCCTCATTTGTTCATAAGTATAAATAAAAGATTATGGCCTTCACTCAGTCCCTTCTTTATTTTCATGATGTTTTCACTCTATTATTTTGTCCCTTTTTTCCAGGTCTCTTGTTTGATTTGTCTGTGTGGAGGCTGTGTTTATGACCCATTTTATTTAGCTGTTTTCTTGTGCAGCATGTTTTCGATGAAGAGCACTGTATGAGTGTGGCATTAGTCACCTTGGCCTAATAAATGTTTTATTGAACAGAGTTCCAGCATTCATAATCCTGCTTAGAAAATAGCACTTCAGAGATTAGGCCTTAAAGGAGAGTTTCACCTTTATAATCTTTTGTTTTATATTTTGTTTTGCTTTTCTACTTCTTCAATTATAAATTCAAGTAAAGAATTTCTTTTCTTTGAGAAATGGTAGAAGTATTTTTTAAATTGTTTCTGAGAGATTTAACCGTGTGATACAGACAGATATGAGAGAGAGAGGGAGGGAAAGGAAGAGTGAGAGGGAGAAGGAGGGTGAGGGAGGAAAAGAGGGAGAGGAGAGAGGGAGGGCGAGGGAGGGAGAGAAGGAGAGGGAGAGCGAGGGAGAGAGAGAGGTATCTGAAAGCCATACTGAGGGTGCATATTTCCGGACCACAGTTTTCATTGAGCCCCACCATCTTGCTGAACACTGTGGGTGTGGACTGTCCAGATAAATGTATTCCTGCTCAAATCTGTGCCGACTCCTCCAAGTCAAATAATTTCTCTTCCTGGGTTTTCTCATTCATAAATGGAGCTGTCCCTCCCGTAGTATTCTTATGAGTAAAACTTTGATAGAACCCATGAAATGACTTAGCCCTGTGGTTGAAATGATGAACTCATCATGTTAGTGATGAATATTGAATGTTACTGTTTTTCACGAATACGTTGCAAGGAATGGGTGCTGGTGCCCTCACGTCCACAGGACTCTCTGCTTCCCAGTTGTGCTGAATGTGAAGGAAGTATCAGGACAACTACATGTTAGGGCCAAGAGTTGTAACCTACTTTTGATCCATTCCAGGTTGGGAATTAGGTCAGATTTCCTGCAGGAGCTGAAGGGGAATGATTTCATCACCCACACTGGCCAGGCATCCTGGTCCGTGGGTGGGTGAGGGGTTTGTTGGGGGAGAGCCACAGCAGGAGCCAGTGCACATGTGATCAGCTGTGGCCGCAGGGCCGTGTGCAGCATGTTTGCAGACTTTGTCCCACACTGGGTGTTTCTCTTTCTGTTTTGTCCCCATTCCAAGCTATTTAAGTAAAAAAGAGGAAATACGGGTATATCTGCTGAGTCATTATAGATGTTCTTACAAGTTCCTCCCAGAGAGGAAACAAAAACAGAGGGAAAAAAAAAATCAAAATACCAACTCACTTTATGTGTCTCATGTTTTAAACGGGACATTCTCCATTCTCAGATAATGTTTTTGCAATCACCAGAGTTTCTGTGTCATCACTTATGAGGGAATTTACAATTAAATGTGGCCTACAGGCACTTTGAACAGTTCATCCTCATCTGTGACTAAGATTCCAGATTTCCTTTTACAAATCCTGAAAATGAGTGTCAGTGACGGTCCTCCATCCTGTGCATAGAACCGTGGTTGAAAATAGGGGGATTGCAGATCTTGGCTTTGGGGAATTCTCTACTGATACGTGGATAACTTTTTCTTTGGTACTTTGGCAAGTAACTGGTACTTACACTGACACTGTTTTCATCTAGATAATCCTGAGAGATAGATGGGTTCTTTCTGTGGTCCCCTTTTGTGCTACAAATGAGAAATTGCCTCCAGGAAGGCAGTCAGGGAAATTACAAGGTTTGTATCACCCGTGTCACTTACTAGAGCTGTATGTTCCCTGTTGTACATGTCTGCAGCTTTTTGCGTATTTTCCCCAATTTCTTGTTTTTCATGTAATGATATATTCAATACCAAATATTATGTTTTTTGCCAAGGCAGAAATCTTGTAAGTGTTCTTGTGATTATAAGGTTTATATTATGAACTGGAAATTTCTGTGTATTTCAGGTGGTCTCCTCTCATAAGTATTGTCAGAAAACAAAAACTGACAGTGGCAGCTACCTGTAAAAGTCTCGTGCATAACAGGAGCCCCTAAATTTAGTTGTTAAACAATATACACATTTTAACTTCATGAATATTTGATACCTTTATAAAGTTTAAAGCTGAGTGAAAGTATAAAGTTGTTAGCTCTAATTCTGATGTTTTTCCAATGACGTTTCCATGAGATAGTGGTGGCCCCCCCCATTCCTATCCCCAGAAGTGGTTTGAGAGAATGTGTATTCCCATGCAGTTGTAATTCCATGTGCATGTCAATGACAAGACCTTGGAAAACTACAGTATAAGTTCACAACTGGGATACGTACATCATACACTCGAATACTTGTGTGCGGGTTTCCCTAGTTTTGCATGTGCTGCATGGGTGTTTAACTCTGTACCGTTTTGTCACATGGGTCGTCTCACATGTCCATCCTCACAGTTGAGTTACTGAACAGTCCCATTGCTTCTAGCGTGTGTTGTCTTATTGTGAAAATGCCATCCCATTCCCTCCTTTAATCCCTGCCATCAACCAGTACCCTGCTCTTCATAGAGTTTGTCGTTACAGATATTTTATAAACAGAATCACAGAGGACAAAACATTTGAGATTGGCTTTTCTCACTTCGTATAATTTGAATTTAAAGTGGAGGTAATTCCATGACTCCATATCTAGAAGAACAGGATGTTGGAACTCATATCTTATTCTTATTCTCACATCTTATTCACATCTTAGTTCTTATTGTTATACCAGGCATTTGAGACATAGTCTCAGTGTAGGTGAAGCCAGATTAGACTCCCACTCAGCTGTCCACTAGAGGAGCTTTATCTCCTTTCTTCTAGAAGGAAAATATTCCAATAATCCAGAATTTAAAAAACACCTCATGTTTAGAAATGACAAACTAAGCCAAGATAGTTATGAGTCAGTGGCTTTATGATGTATCTAGCTATGAGAGGAAACCATCTAGCCACCAAATGTAGCTGTAGAGAAAGCTATGGACGGTTGGTTTTCCTGTACACACCTCATAGAGGCCTATTGAAATGTAATTCCTGGGGACAGACCCTGTGACTGTATTGCTGTGATGCTTCCCAGATGGTATAGATAGGTTTGGAAAACATGACTTAATGCAAATAGATTACAAGTTCAGAAATGGTGTTTGTAGGATATTAAAAATCCAGGAATCAAAATTATAAGCAAAGCTGAAATTATAAGCAAGCTGAAATGTATGGTACAACTACTATGGTATTTTTCCAAGTTCTGATTTTTTATAATGATTTTATTTATTTATTTATTTATTTATTTTTAGAAAATTTTATTTATTTATTTGGCAGAGAGAGACACAAATAAAGAGGGAACACAGGCAGGGGGAGTGGGAAATGGAGAAGCAGATTCCCCACTGAGCAGGGAGCTGGATACAGGACTCGATCCAGGACCCTGGAATCATGACCTGAGCCAAAGGCAGACGCTTAACAACTGAGCCACCTTAGCTCCATTTATAACGATTTTAAATTTGTCTGATAGAATGTTATTATTGGGCTCCTGAAATGAATAGAACTCTTTCTTGATCTAGAAATCAGCTTTTTGTTTTCAAGGATCAGATTGCTCATGGAAGTAAATGAATATTCGTTTGTTATGGAAATAAATGAGTCTTATGAAGTGGGAATGATTTCTTGGCTCCTTTAGGATGTTAGGTGTTACTGACAGTAGGGTCACTGGAAGAGGCTTGGGAAGCAAATAATGACGTCGCTGAAATAACTGGGTTCCCTCCCTCGGGAATTTTCCAAGAAGCAATGAAATCTGCTGACATGGCTGCACAGTGGTTTGTGAATACAGCAGAAGATTGTGTGTCTTGAACACAATGTAGAATAATTTGTTAGAATTTATATATACATTTACATTCTACTCCATGCCATTAACACATACAGAAGACCACTCAGAATAGAATTTGTGGAAACAGAACAGCCAAGCAAGACAATAATGCGTAGACCTATGGGGAAGTGCTCTCCAAAACATTTTCATTTTCAGTGCAATTTCTGTTACACACAAGTGCTCATAGAATTACTGTCTTTATTTTATTTATTTTTAAAGATTTTATTTATTTGACAGGAGCGAGAGAGCACAAGCAGGGGGAGCGGCAGAGGGAGAAGCAGGTTCCCCACTGAGCAGGGAGCCTGGCGTAGGATAAATCCCAGGACCCCGATATCATGACCTGAGCAGAAGGCAGACGTTTAACCAACTGAGCCACGTAGGTGCCTGAGTTACTGTCTTTTGAAAAAGAAAATCTTTCAGATATACTAATTTCTGAAGGCTCCAAATATTTACTCTTGTACTTCAGAGTTTGCACATGGACCCTTCTACTTAAATCTTATGTACAGTATAAAATATTTAAAATAGAAATTTAAAAATGAAAGTTCATATAGGTAGAAGCTAAATTTTTTTTTTTTTCCTGAAAATTGAGCAATAACCCCTGAGAACATGTCTGAACCATTGGGGGTAATTGGGAAGGACAAAACAAGGTAGGGTACTTTTTGAAGAAAATATTGGTACTCTGGACAGAATGGGATATACTGAATGTCACTGATGAGTGGCCAGTTTAGGGGTGACCTAGCCACAGAATGATGCCACAATGCATACCTTATGATGTAGTATTTCCATCCATTTCTTGTTATAAAAATCACATATTATTAATTTACTTTCTATATTAACACATAATATGAAAGAGTTCTGCCTGTTACATATAAGCTATTTTCTCACTATCTGTTTTTTCCATATTCTCTGAGTTTCCAGTTGAATTCACAAGATACTGGATTACTTACTGTGCTTAACCTTTCATATGAGTTTCATCAGTCCCATTTATTCCTCTTGTTTATAATAGCTAAACTCAACATTCCCAAATAATAGAGCAAATATACATTATATCCACCCCTAAAATATTGTATTAAGTAACTCTAATATGTCATTATCAATAAATATAAAACTATCAATTACTAATATAAAACAGCATCTTCTTAGGACTCACAGCATCAGTGTAAGTCCAAACACTGAAGCACCTCCAGTGTCCCAAGAGTGAGTAACATGATGGACTTTTGAAACTGTGTGCTAGTGGGTGTCTGCCTAGTAGTGACATTTCTGGGTCATAGCATAGATGCATGTGTAGCTTTGAACACCACGGCACACTATAGAGTTCTGCAGTGCAGTTGTATCATTCTTCACTCACACCAGCAAGCTTTGAGATTTCTAATTGCTTTACATCTTGACAACATTTAGTGTTGCCAGTCTTTTATATTTATGCTGCTTCAGCAGGTTTAAAATGGTATCTCATTGTGGTTTTAATAAGAATTTCCTGGTAATTGGGATGCCTGTGTGGATCAGTTGGTTAAGCACCTGCCTTTGGCTCAGGTCATGATTCCAGGTCCTGGGATCGAGTCCCATGTCAGGCTCCGCTCACCAGGGAATCTGCTTTTCTTTTCCCTCTACCTCCCCCCCCACTCTTTCTCTCTCTCAAGTAAATAAATAATTTTAAAAAAAGGAATTTCCTGGTGATAAATCATGTTGAATATATTTTCTCATGTTTATTGGCCAGTCATCATCTTATTTTGTAATATTCTATTAGGTTCCATGCCCAATTTTTAAATTTATTGGTTTGTCTTTATCCTTAACATTCTCATAAGCGTCTTCTCATGGTCTTGTTGGCCATCTGTGGATCTTATTTGTTGAATTTCCTGTCCAAATCTTCTGTACCTTTTTATTGAGTTGTTTGTAAGTTTATTCTTTTTTTTCAGCTTTATAGAGGTATAATTGACACATGGAATTGCAAGATACTACAAGTGTGCAGTGTGATGATTTGATATATATATGCCTTGTGAAAGGATTGTGAACTTAATTTTGAGCTGGAAGAGTTCTTTATGTTTTCTGGATACAAGCCCTTTGTCAGAGACATGCTGAAAATATTTTTCCCAGATTATGGTTTGTATGTTTATTTTATGCAGTTATTAGGTGTCATGCTGTACAAACGTTTCTTAGGTCACATGCTCATACCTTCCACGCTGTTACTGATTTTGTTCTGCTTGTTCTGTCAGTTAATAAGAGAGAGTACATAAACAGCAAATTGGACTATGGATTTTTTTTAATTTCCCCTTTAAGTTTTGTCACATTTTCTTCCATAGTTTTTAAAGATCCTTTATGAGTATGCCCATTTTTATTTATTTTTTATTGGGGGGTTGGAGTGGGGTGGGGTAGACTTCTTTGATACCCGTTATGAAATGTCCCTTTGTGTCTTCCACAGTATTCTTTAAGGGGTTTTTTTAAAAAAGATTTTATTTATTTATTTGACAGACAGAGATCACAAGTAGGCAGAGAGGCAGGCAGAGAGAGGGGAAGGGAAGGAGGCTCCCTGCTGAGCAGAAAGCCAGATGCAGGGCTTGATCCCAGGACCTTGGGATCATGACCTGAGCTGAAGGCAGAGGCTTTAACCCACTGAGCCACCCAGGTGCCCCAAGGGTATTTTTTTTTTTAATATTAATGTAACCACCACCGTATTTTATGCTTATTGTTTCTGTGGTATATTTTTTTCCACCCATTTACTTTGATCCTGTCTTTTTAATTAAAGCATGTTTCTTATAAATGGCATATAGATCTTGCTTTTTATGGATTTTGGCTTTTTCAAACTACCAATCCAGCATGTATTGTATGTCTTTTCATTAGATTGTGGGGTCCATTAATAGTCATTGTAATTAACGATATAATTAATTTATATCTCTTTTGGACTTTTGCTTTTAATTTATACCATTTGCTTTTTGTGGTTCTTACCTATATTTTCTACTTATTTTGTGATGCATTGCATAATATATATGATTACATTTCTTTCTTCCCCATATGAATATACATATATGTGCACACACACACACACACCCATACCCCTGTGTATATGTGCACACACACCTGTGTATGTATATACACACGTGTGTGCACATACACAAACCTGTATATATGTACACCCACCTGTGTATATGTATATACACACATGCGTGCACACACACAAACCTACATGTATGTACACACACCTTTGTATATATACACACGTGCGTGCACACACACAAACCTGTATATATGTACACACGTGTGTGTGTATACACACACACACAGACACACCTGTGCATATGCACACACAGAGAGGCTTATTTGTCACTGTACTCAGGATTGCTCTTGAGTGACTGCTGGAGAAACGGCAGTGCATTTTTAAAGCTGTCACATTCTGTCATCAAGTGTGCTATTGCATGCATCATGGAAGAACATATACCTGTATAATTCTCCTTACTCCTTTACCACCCACCTTCTATTTTCTTGTGGTCTTATATTTTATTGACTGTCTACCATAAGACAGTAGTATATTTTTGCATGGAGGAGAATTCTCATTTATATTTACCTAGATCAATACCTTTACTAATGTTCTCCATTCTTCCTGCACATCTGGAACTCCATCAGGCATCATTTCTCTTCAACCCCAAGAGCTTCTGTTAGTTATTTCCTGAAGTGTGAGTGTATGTGTGAGAATATCTTTACTTTGCCTCCCATTGTTTCTCAAAGACATTTTCACTGGATATAGGATTTTTGGTTGACAAGGTTTTTTTTTTCATTTCTACATGATTTTTTCATTTTCAGTATTTCCATTTTTTTATAGTTTTCTTATCTTTGCTAAAATTTGATATTTTTGGATAAGTTTTCTACCTTTTTCACTATATCCTTATCAAAACTACTTTATACTTTTTCTTACACTTTGAATATCTGGATATATCCTTGTCCTGATTCTGTTGATTTCTGCTCTCCTGAGTTTCTTTCTTTCTTTTTTGGTGGTGTCTCTTAATCTTCACTTATAGGCCACACCTTCTGCTTATAAATCACACCCTTTCCTCTTTCAGGGCGGAGTGAGGTCTGAGCCAGTCTGATAGGCAGTTGAGCAGGATCTGGGCTTGGGTGCAGCTTTAGTTTGGTCTGGTTCTTCTCTACTACCTTTGGAGGTTTGCAGATAGGACCAGTCCTTTCCCCTGGATAGGGTCAAATAATTCAGCATTGGTAAGACACTGGAGATCTGTCTGTTCTCACTGCTGAGATACCTACTTCGAGGACTATGGAGATGATTTTCTTCTTTCCAGCCCAGATATAAGATGTTTTTGGTCACTGGGTGGTTACTTTTGCTCTTCAGCCCCTTGTCTATTTTTAACTTAAGGAGATCTCTTTTGGTTCTCTGGTTTCTCCACTGATGTTTAAAGGCCTTGGTCCTACAGTCTTTTAAGGTGTGATGTGTTGAAGGATTCTCTAACCCCATTGTCCAAAGTTGGCAGTGCCAGTCTGGAATTACTCTGAGCTCTTCCACCATGGTCCTGCCTGGTGGCGGGACATCTCCCTGGTCCAGTAATTCTTCCTTTCTGCTGGGCCCCAGCAACACCCGGCGTTGGCCACACTGCCCTCCTCTGTTGCACTGGGGGAGGATCAGTCAGGCGGAACTGGCCGTGGCCTAAGAATCCTGTTTCCTCGGGATGCTCATCTGCAGGGGCAGGCCAACATGGCAGTTCCAGTTCCATAGCAGTTTGGGTGATTTTGCCTTTCTTGTCTCATGGCAGGGCAGGTTTATCTTCCTCACCAGTCTGCTAGGACTCTTGGCTCATACAAAAGGCTTGCTGCTTTCTGAGCTTAAACTCCTTTGTGTCTGTATATCTCTAGGTTTTAAAACTAGGACTTTGTAGCTTATCTGTGATCCCTCCTGGATTCCTAGGTCTGAAGTTTTTTGTTTTTTTTTTTTAAGATTTTATTTATTTATTTGGCAGAGAGAGAGTGTGAGTGAGTGTGTGTGTGTGTGTGCGCACAAGCAAGGGGAGTGGCAGGCAGAGAGAGAGGGAGAAGGGAGAGAGGGTCCTGGGATCATGACCTGAGCTGAAGGCAGACACCCAACCGACTGAGCCTCCCAGCTGCCCTGAGCTTGTTCTACCACATATGTTACTGGGAGTCAGGGTCAACAGTGTGAATGAATGCATGCATGCATGAATGAATGATGCAGTATCACTCTCCACTTAATGCTGTCCCCTATACCTTGCATGTATCTAATCACTTTCAGTTTTAAAAGCACTTTTATATGTTTTAGTATACATAAGTAAGTAATGATAGAGCTAATACACATTAGATTCACATTGAATCTCAGTCGTGTTCGATGATGGTCAAAACACCTTACACAAGTTCTCTCATTGGATCCTCAGAATCCCTGACTCTTCTTGTTACAGAGCAGGGAAATGAAGAACAGGGACTTTAAATAGAAGTAGCAGAACTAGGATTTGAGCAAACATTTTCTGATTAAATAAATACCAGGTCATTAAGTACTAAAATACTGCGCTTCTCGTTTGTACATCCATCTAGGGGAAAACTGTGTGTGTGTGTGTGTGTGTGTTTTCACTGGAAAGTAATTCCAGGTCAATAATTCATAATTCAGTTCCTAGCAGTAGTCCTTTCACTGCTACACCCCAAGAAGGACTTTAGAGACAATTACATTAACATCACTGAGAGCAAAGACTGGCAACCAGCATATTCTAAAAATCAGAGGGGTCAAATGGGACATAATAATCTGGGACTTTTGAAATTGTAATTACATTTTTAATGTTATAACTCCTCTTTTCCCCACAAAAAGAAGCAAAAGAAACTGGGATCATGAAATGAAGAGTGAACTTCAAATTTAAAATATTATAGCATAGACTAGATCAAACAGATTTCTTGGGGATTATCTTTTTTCCATTCTCTGTATCATTCTAGCGAGTCAGAAAAGTAGGGGGCATAGCAGCAGATTTAACCCACTTTTAACAGAAATACTTGGTTATGGTGGATGGACTTCATCACCTCTAGACCAAATAAAGCCTTTCTGGGGGGAGGGGGTGCAATTTAGGGGGCGAGGAAACCCCGTAAGGGAAATACATGACGTTTTTGCTCATTTGGAATGGGAATGTGCACGATTTTTGTCTCACACTGCCTACATCCTAACCTTTCGTGATATTTTATTTTTATTATAGTGCTGCTCTTGACCACATTTATTGCTTGTTGCCGTACAAATCTCTCTCCTTCACCCTGAATATGTGCATCGAAAGAAATGAGCTCGTCTCCCTGCCCAGCCTTGTGTGTCCCATATGGCATCTTACTCATGCTGGGCGCTCCCTGACAGTGGCTGAAGGAACAGATTCTGTGTGCTGGTGCCTTGTGACAGCAGTTTACACATAACTAATGTGAAGTAAATAGTAGTCTTTCTTCTGTTTCTTATAACATCAAGAGATTAACTTCGGTATGTAAACTACCACTACCATGTTACAGCATGGAGGGCTCTATGGATTGAAAATTTTGTCTCAACATGCCAGAATAAGTCCATAGCAGAGGGACAGCCCAGTGATCTGGATCCATTTAGATGTTTCAAGTAATTAATTTGTGAGGAAAAAAGTAAAAACCCAGTTGTAAACTTCGAACTATGCAAGTCTGGCTTTACTTAGCTATTTCCTATCACAGAAACCAGACTGAATGTTTACCAAGCGAGAAGTTGCAGGGGTATGTGTGCAGTTTGTGCACATGTGATGGTAGGTCAATGAGGAGGGGTCAGGAAGCAGTGTGAGCAAAGTTATCCTGAACCCCAGTGCCCTTGTCTGTAGTTGTTCTCCAGGTGGCAAGAGGGAACTTCTTTAAATCATTACAAGTGTCTTTCATAGTCACTTTCTAGCTCTCTCCCTGCTACTTCTAACACCAGCCCATCAACACCCTCTGATTCAATAACTTATCTGATTTGAGTCATTGTTACTGTCATCTTAGTAATCTGACACAAACAAGACATGAATCTGAGTACCAAATGCTCAGGACATCTAGAACATCACCATGAGGTGCTCCTGTGTTGTGGATTTTTAATCTGGAGGTTAAATTGACAGTAAGCATTTCTGCTAATTGATATACAGAGATTTGCAGACCTCGGTGTCTTTAATAAGGTCCTGCCGGCAGGTCAGCAGGTCATGGCAGGATCATGAACAAGATGGGCTCCACACTTGTGAGCTCTGACGGTTCCCGTCTGGTGGGGCCAGCATTTCCATTCAGAAGCCGGGGTCTCCTGTCATGTGTGCAGAGTGGGACAGAATGCGGGAGTAAGGTGTCAGTGTTGTAGCCGGTACCACTGTGGTTCCCTCTGCCCACACTGAGACAGCTCCACGGGCAAGCAGGGCACATGTACCAAAAGCAATTAAGATAGAGGACAATCATTTTGTTTTCCTTCTGTTTTTCAGCTGGATCTAGTTACACAGAATAAGCATGCTAAAAAAAACTCCAAATCTGCCTTGCTTTTTACACTTGGGCAGATTACGTGAAAGCTTTTCTCAGAAAAGTTTGATTAGGTTGATTCTTGTGTTCTTAAGAACGGAGTTCTCTGTTAGGTGAAGAGTTGGGTTATTCATGTATATAAATAATCCTAGTTAGGAGCAGTTCCAGGTTTTAGAGCCATCACCCACTCACTGAAGGTCTTCCTTGGCTGGCAGCTTGTGAGTTTTTTTTTTTTTGTTTTTTTTTTTGTTTGTTTGTTTGTTTGTTTTTTTAATTTGACAGAGAGAGATCACAAGTAGACGGAGAGGCAGGCAGAGAGAGAGAGGCCGAGCAGAGAGCCCGATGTGGGACTCGATCCCAGGACCCCGAGATCACGACCTGAGCCAAAGGCAGCGGCTTAACCCACTGAGCCACCCAGGCGCCCCAGCTTGTGAGTTTTTGAAGTGCAGTTTGCTTTTTATATAAAATGGTGTCTCAGTTTCTCAGTCTTGCAGTTATTAACATGAAAATCTACAGATGTAGACATTCTGCCCATGTTAATCTGTTTGATGATTGTAGTGTTGCTGAGCGCTATGGCTCCTGTTTTCTTGTACCTTGGTTGTTTTCATTCCCATAAAATGGAAACCCTCTAAGGTGTCAGTTTTCAGTTCATATTGATATTGGATATATGAATAAAGTGCTATGTATACGTTCTTCCTGTTCCACAAGGGAGGCAAATACATAAAGCTGGAGTCTGTTGTTTCTAAAGTTAAAGATTGTGAGTTCTCCACGGTTACCATGACATTTCTCATTCTGATATTGCTTACTCTAACTTTAGTTGTCTTTATTTTTTTTTTTTATTTTTTTTTAAGATTTTATTTATTTATTTGACAGACAGAGATTACAAGTAGACAGAGAGGCAGGCAGAGAGAGAGGAGGAAGCAGGCTCCCTGCTGAGCAGAGAACCCAATGTGGGGCTCAATCCCAGGACTCTGAGATCACGACCCGAGCCGAAGGCAGAGGCTTTAACCCACTGAGCCACCCAGGCGCCCCTAGTTGTCTTTATTTAAATGGAAGTCCTTCTTGTTTGTTGGTTTTTCTCACCTTCCTTCCCACCCTGTGCCTACTGAGCTCTAGAATTCTGAAATGCAAACCTTGCCATGCACTTAAATAGAGCCGAGTCTGAGGGGAGAAAGCAGTTCCTCTGGCTTGTCCAGACTATCTCACAGAGTCTGATTTCACGAGCTATAACACTCTGAAAGGGGACATTAATTTGGCTGTCTGTCATAGTCCAGAAAGGGGACACAATGTTAGAAAATATTGTTCACTGGCTTTGCAAGAGACAGCTTAATGGGAGTTGCATTTATGTTATAAAATCAGGAGATAGATTCCTTATTTTGAGAGATTCTCTTTGGAGTATTTATTAATAATTTCAAACATTTCTCCTTTGCCCTTGGGGAATAGGACAAACTAGAGGACACAACGTAGGCTGAACAGAGAGCCTTCTAATGAATTCAGCAATAAATAAGAACATGCAGGACATGTGGAATGACAACAGGATGGAATTAGTGTCAGGGATACTAAAACACAGAAGGATATGCCCTTGGACACCTTTCAGAAACCACAAATTGAACTCTAAACATTCCAACCACATAAGAATAGCAAATGAGTAGGAATTGACTAGCTGCTTAGTACCAGGGATAATTATTCAGTAAAGGGAAAAGAGAAATGTATGTTGCCATTTCTTGTTTTCAGACTTGAGATAAGCTTATAGATAAAACGCCCACGTATGAAGGACAGAGTCAGATGAATTTGGCCAAACGTATACACGTGTTGAAGCAACATGCCAGTTAAGGCACAGCATGTGCCTCTGAACGCTCCCTATCCCTCTCTCTCATTGCAGAGATGGTCACTGTTCTGGCTTGTGTCTCTGTAGATGACTTACAGTTCATGTAAATAGAATTAAGAGTGTTGCATATAGACTTTTCATTTGAATTCTGTCACTCAACATTTAAATTTGCTTATTTTGTATGAATTAGTAAGTTCATTTATCATAACTTCTGAGTAATATTCCATTATATGAATATATCACAATCTTTATTCTCCTGTAAGGGATGTTTGAATTGCTTCACACTACTGCTTTCATGAATAAAGCTGCAATGATCATTCTTATAATCAATCCATATTTATGGATATATTTTTTTTATTTAAAAAATAATAACACAGGAATGGAATTGTTGCATCATAAAGAAGCAATAATAAATGTATTTCTTAAGTACCAAATAATATTCCAGAGCTGTACAAATTTATATCCCCGCCAGTAACGCATGAAAGGTCAGACGACTAATTATGTCTTCTGGGACTCCCACATTGCTCATTAGTGTTTTCCCATAGCCGTGGCGTGCTGTGGCACCTTCTGGGGGATCTACCAGCATTTCTCTGCTGAGGAATGGCACTGACCATCTTTTTCTATGCTTGTTAGCCACTTACAGATCTTACTTTGGGTGTGGAGTCTGTACAAGGTTTTTTGTTGCTATGGTATCCCTCCCCCATTGGTTTTCTTTCTTTATTGATTTGTTGAATATTCTTACATATTCTGGATAAATGGTTTTGTCTGGATAAATACCTTTTCTCCTCAGTCTGAGACTTGCTTTTTTATTCCCATTATCTTTTGATAAACATGTTTTTTATGAAGTTCCATTTAGCACTATTTTATTATTGTTTACTTAACTATTCCTCTTTGCTTTCTTTTGGGAACTATACTTTTAGGTTGTACTTATGTCTGTGTTAATTTCAGTGTATGATATAAGGTTGTTGATATACAACCTTTTATATCAAAAGCCAGTTGATACACAATCAGCATCTGAAAGTAGTCTTTTTCTTTCCCATTTAGTTGAATTATTGCCTTTATTAAATGTTTAATCACAGTGTGGAATTTTAATGTTTAATTAAACCTTTTTATTATTTTAGGCGAATATCATACTCTGTCATTGTAGCTTTACAGTAAGACAAATTTATGTAGTATTAATTTCCTCGCCTTGGTCTACCTTTACAAAATTGAAAATAACCATATTTCTATATAAATTTTAACATTGGCTTGTAAATATATGGAAAAAAGTATTCTGAAATAACTCAATTTTGACAGATAGATGGCTTTATACTGCTAGTCCTCTTACTAGTGAACTTGGCAAATGTATTCAAATATTTACATCATGATTATTTTCTGTCAGCAGTGTTTTATAGCTTTTAGTGTAGGATTATTTTTATATTTTTTTGTTAAAATTTTTCCTAAATATTTGTCATTTTTGATGCCATTGGGAATAATCTTAAAATTTGTTTTTTGTTTTGAATGTACATAAATTAATTTGTTCCTAGAATAAAGAAATAGGACAGTTTTTTTAAGAATTTTATTTTTTTTTTTAAAGATATTTATTTATTTGTTTGTTTGTTTGTTTGTTTAGTACAGGGGAAGGGGCCAAGGGCAGGGAGCACTGAGCCTGGATCCTGAGGCTGGGTTCCATCCCAGGACCCTGAGATCATGACCTGAGCTGAAATCAAGAGTTGAACGCTTAACTGACTGAGCCACCCAGGTGCCCTTTACTGATTTTTGGTTTTGTATCCTGGGATCTTCATGACCTTGCTTTTTATACCTAGCAGGTTTTTGTTGGTTCCTTTGAACTTTCTACATGTGTAGTCATGTGTTCTACAAATAAATATTGTCTTAATTCTTTATTCCTTATATTTATGTCTGTTGTATTCATCCTCTCTTTTGCCTTCTTCAATCAGTAAAATCCTCCAGGAAAAACATTTAATTAGAAGTGGTAGCAGTGGAGAGCAGGTTTGGGGGAAGGGGTCTGCACAGGTTACAATAGTAGGAGTGTACTTGAAGGGAGGGTCTCCCGTGTGAACACACTTGTGCCCTGATGACCAGACTGAAACATAGAGAGGAGAGGTCCATGTGGTGATTGCAGCACACACAAGGTCTGTCTCCCAGCTTGAGTCCTATTTGAATGTGAGCATATTTGTGCACGTGAAGCACTCTTCAGATCTCCCTTTGAAATCAGCTGTTAGCCTCATGTGTTCCAGGTTAATTAATTGATTGAAGTGCAGAGCACATTATTTTAAATATACTCAAAGTAAGATTGTGAGATTTATTGATTAAAGAAGAAACATCCTTTGATTATTTCAGTAGATGCTCGGAGTTAAATTCAATAACTTTTTCTGAATTTAAAAAATCTTATAATTTAATAATAAATAATAAGTAATGGAAAAGATTTTCAAGAATTACTTGAGAATGGCTATATTCCTAATAAATAAATGAACATTTGCCGTTACTTGTTGGATAGTTTAAAAGAGTTGTTTTGAAGTATTTGTCAGATCATTTCATTATCTGTGTTGTCTTGGCATTGGGCTCTGTGGATCGTACATGTGGGGAGTAAGTCTGGATCGTAGTTGGTTGTGACCCTATACATCTTGTATAAATCCTGTGGTAGAACATTGCGATGTCGCTTCCCTTTGTTTTTATTGAAGGCAGTCCACCTGGTTGAGTTTGGCCCCAGATTCTGAACAGCTTCCTGTGGGTTGTGGGTCCAGTGTCTGTCAAAGCCCTTGGGGGATTATTCAGGTCTTTCCCCGTACCTGCCACCCGTGGTCCATGTGGCCCAGATGTTCTTAAGTCTGTGTGTCTCATTTGGTGCCGTGTCACAGACTCAGGCCTGCTGGTTCAGAGGCTATTAGAGGGTTGACTCAGTATCTCTCTGTATCCTCATTAGCATGTTTTGGTTCTCAGCTTCTTTTTTTCTGCCCTTCTGCCAAGAAATCTAGTGTTTTAGTTGACTGGGTAAAATTACAGATAATGAGGAAAGAACTCCCATAATTCAAATTTAGTAAAAACCACACAGTCACCTATTGAAAATATCTGTTAAACTATCAGCATTTACCGATTTTTTCCATCTACACTGACCTGTTTCATAAAGAAAAATAAATAATACAAATAAATGAAGCAGCTTTGTATATTATTAGAAAACACTCATTTCTGTTAGAAAATCCATCTTTGATAGAAAAGAAAGCCACATCATAAGCCAGGTTGACTCATTCTGAGAGGAATTTTACTCCTTTCAACTAGAAAAGATGCTGCTGTATTAACCATCATCAAGAATTTGCATCCATCTGGAATAAAACGTCTTTAGGAATTGGAAGTCAGCAAATGGGATGATTCTGTATGTGAAATCCAGAAAATTTGACATTTCTCAACATTGTCCCCTCTAAATAATTTACATATTACAATGCAATTTAATTAGCATAATGGTTTCTTGTTTCCTAAGAATTCAACACCAAAGTGGACTGTTATTTAAATGCTTTTTCTCATATTTCTCTTCTACTACTAGAAAATAAATTGTTATAGTTGAAAGTGTAGCTCTGGGCTTAATTTTTAGTTCTTCTTTTTAGGGGGTTAAAACTGTTAGCAACTTTTGATTAATGTCTGTGTAATTCATAATAAATAATTTATGGAGAGCAATTTATTGCACATTAGTGTTGAAATCATATGGAAGCTAATTTTCTGTGTATGAAGCACAGAGTTCTCTATTATGATGTAAACTACACACTTTTGATGTGGTATTTGTTTTAAAGTGTTGCAATCAATGATAATATGGTCATAATTTCTAGGAAATCTGCCATTTGCCATTATACACAAATATAGTCTGCTCATATCCCTAAATTCCATTTTTGTTTGAATATTAATGAGCTGCAGAAATGGTAGCCATTGTTTATATTAATGATAATAGTTTGAAGGATAGTTGATTTAGTATGTAATATATATAATGACTACCTCTGAGTAAATTGTTTTCTTTGAACTACCTTGAAAAATCTATGACTTGATGAGAAATCTGCTATTTGTAAATAGATTTGTCAATCTTCAAGTGTTTTGTTTGAGGGGTTTTTTTTGAGTCAAAGTGATCTAGTTATTTTTTAACCATTTATGGTTTTTATAAAATCTCTGACATCATGGTACTGATTTTTATAAACTATTTTCAGCATGAGTCTGGGCCTTGGGCAGTTAAGACCACACAGTGTATGTCTGCATGCTGCATAAGTGATGTAGCTAGAGTGAGCTTGCTGGACTCTGGTGTGTAACCCAACATTTCATTGTCCCTTCCCAGGTCCCAGTGTAGGACTTCACTTCAAGGTCTTTAAAGTCTGTTGGTAAGAGCCCCACTCTTGGATTTGGCTCAGGTCATGATCTCCTGTGTCATGGGTTTCAGTCTTGTGTAGAGCTCTGTGCTTGGTGTGGAGTCTCCTTGAGGTTCTCTCTCCCCCTCTCCTTCTTCCTCTCCCTTTCCCTCAACTCTGGAGCATGATCTCTTTCTCTCTCTCAGGGGGAAAAAAAAAAGCGTTCTGTTTTCAGTGAACGTCAATCCAAGTAAAATTCCATTAGGTTATTATTTTGAATTCAGGTATGATAGTGGAAATATAATTTTACATGATTTTGAGAATAAAAATGATGAAATAAAGTGAAGTACTCAAGTCTCA
Source organism: Enhydra lutris kenyoni (assembly GCF_002288905.1). Classification (NCBI taxonomy): domain Eukaryota; kingdom Metazoa; phylum Chordata; class Mammalia; order Carnivora; family Mustelidae; genus Enhydra; species Enhydra lutris. The sequence continues at coordinate 11,636,709 of NW_019154096.1, read as the reverse complement.
CTCAAGGAAAACTGGTGCTGAAGGAGCTTAGATTTTGAGGCCTGACCTGTGGGGGTTGGGAAGGAAGTTTGTTCAGTTTCTCATAAATATATGTAATGGATTTCACCTACGTGTAAATACGGTTTTACTTACGTGCGTTCTCTATTAAATCAGCTAAACCATCTTCTTGTGCTTTTCGCAGAGTGATTGAAGCCACTACTCTTTCTTCTTTCTTTTTCCATTACTCTGTCCCTGGAGATTAGAATACCAATTGGGACTAAGAAAAAAATCAATGAATATTTGTCTAATGCTTTTATTTAAAAATAAGTGCAAGGCCTGAGTTAGATTTTCAGTGAGTCACTTAGATTCTTGGAGCATGTGTCAGTCCTAACATACGCAGGAGGCATGAAATAGTGGTTCCCGTCTGCCTCCTGTGTTCTCTGTGTGTGTGTGTGTGTGTGTGTGTGTTTGTGTTTCTGTGGGAAGAATTGAGAGGAAAGAATAGTGAAGGGCTTCTTGGTGACCACACGGTGAGCATAGGCCACAGCTGGAGTTCTCACCCTTAGTCTCCGTAGGTTGGTGCTCTTTAAAGAGAAGAAGACTTGTTTTCCTCGCTATGATTCCGGCAGCCCCTGCTCAGGCCGTGGTGGTTTCTGAAAGACATTCGGAGCTGCCCAGGTAAACTGGCCTCTATCCCCATGACTTGCTCATCCTCACAAGGTCACAGAGATAGGGCTGGCTCCAGCCCATGACCCAGGGGCCTGCAGGCCACCCTCAAAATTCACACCAATGCGACAGCCTGGAACTGCCAAGGGAAGGATGAGGAAGTGGGCTCCAGGAATATTTAAAACTTCACTTACAAAACCAGTTCCCACATTTTAAAAATAATGGCAAATTTGATCACACATTGCCACACAGATAACATAGAAAGGGTTACTACCCTTTCTCTATGCAGACTTTATGCATTATTGAGAAAGAGATGAGCAAACTGATAGGCAGTGGCTAAGGAGTTTTCTTTCATTAATGAATTAAAAAGAACAATTTAAAATAGTGGTATATCTTTTCCATTTTATTTGGCAGTAGTTCTAAAGGTATGGAATGATTAGTATGGTTAATTAACTGAGATAAAAGGCATACTTTACACTTCAGAAGTACTCTGGAAAACTCATTTTGAAAACATGTCAGTGACCTACCAATTCAATCATGAAAAATACATATTTAGAAATTAGTTGCTTAAGTAAGCATAAATGTGTTTTTCAGCATATTTATAGCAACACTTGTACTTAATAGCCATCCAAAAAATTTAATGACCTAAAAAGAAGAAAAAGTAAACATTTTTCAAAGAAATAATGTGAACTACTAAAAAGGATGGTGTAATTCTATATTGTTAATGTTGAAAGATGACAAAGCATGCACTACTGGTTTTATCTTATAAAGATGTTATTTTTCTAAGCATTTATTTATTTATACATAGACAAAAGTGCATAAAATTTTGGAAAGCTTTCTGTTAGTAACTAACAGCTATTACCTGTTGTTTGAGATGATTGTAAGTTTAAATTTATGTTCTTGTTATAGCCTATATGAAAAAATAAGAATGAGGTTATTAATAAACAATTTTTCTGTTTTGAAAAAGAGTAAAATTAATTCAAACACAAGAAAATCCATAATAGATCAGGAAAGGTTCAGGAAAAGCAATATTTTGTCTTAGTGACCCCTCGTCCCACCCACCTTCCCCAACTCTGTTTCCCCATTGTCCTGTTTTGCTCTGTGTGGCTGCAGCGGCTGATGAGGGGACATGGGCACTGCAGCGAAGCAAGTGTGTCTATGGCCCTGGCTGGAGCCCTGCCTTAGTGGATGGCCTTGGCACCCTGGCTCGTTTCGCTCTGTGAGAGATGACGAGTCCCATACACGTGGCAAGTGTTTGCTCAGGACGCCTTAGTTGCTTTCTTCACTTTTGCTGATCTCACCTGATCCTGACTTAGCTGCACTGCTGCTCTCAGGGCCTCCCCGCAGCCTTGCCAGAGCTCTGTGGTCACTGGGGAATTCAGGCCTGTTTGTCATTCATCTTCAAGCAAACCCTTGGGGGACATGGAGAGAGCTGGTATTCTCAGACTCAGGGCTGCAGTCCTCAGTGAGCTTGCTAGACTTGTCTTCCATGGTTGTCCCCATCTAGCCCAGAGTGACAGGAAGGCTGAAGGGGTAACATTCCAAAAACACCATTTCATTAGAATCTGTCATTGTTTTCTGAGAATTGTAGTAAAAGTTATGATGATACATTCAAATGCAGATGAGGTGAAAGGAGACCCTGTGCCAGGAGAAACAGCTCACAGAATTACACAAGTGTCTGTGTGTTTGTTAGAAACAACTGTATTCTGTATTTCTCAGCTCTAACATAACCTGCTGAGTGTTCTGCCATGAGTGTTGTGTTTGTTATTTCTTAGAACATTAATGTAAAAAATGACTAACATCCATGAGGAATTTTCAGAACTAATATGCAGGAGAGTTACTGGTCTCTCCTGATGATTCAACAGGTATAAAGTAGCTTGAGGTCTGTGCCTCCTTAATTCACAGGGGGTTCTGTAACTGATGGGAAATCATAGAAGCTTTACGATACTAGAGATTAGGATTGCAGGCACAGACATAAACATACCACCCCCACACATGCACACGTGCACGCCACACATACATGTGCACCCCCCACACATGTGCACACGCACACATACACATCTAAGTGAACATGGACACACACATTTGCACACATGCACACATACATGCACACACACAAATTTCTATTGAATTTCTAGCCCAGAATCTGCAGTCTGAAAGTATGCATGGAATTAAAATGATTTGGGAGAGAAGCGCCTGGGTGGCTCAGTCGGGTAAGCATCTGCCTTCGTCTCTGGTTGTGATCCCAGGGTTCTGGGATCAAGCCCTGCATCGGGCTTCCTGCTCAGCATGGAGCCTGCTTCTCCCTCTGCCTCTCCCTATGCTTGTGTGCATGCTCTCTCTCTGAAAAATACATAAAATCTTTTTTTTTTTTAATTATTTGGGGGAACTTATGTCGCAAATGTGGAACAGTACATAATGAAAAAACAGCCTCAGAAATTTCAAGTGCTTCATTTATTTTCATCCTTAACATCTTTAGAGCACCTTGAATGAGTGAAGATCATCCTTTTCTGGCCTTTATAAATAGAGAGAGCTCAAGTACCTGGAAAGTGTCCAGTGAGGGCCTTCCAGAAAATTAAGTGGTCTGAACATTAAACACATGATGGAAAGGCTAAGAGAGCTTGGATTAGAAACAGTAAAATTGGTTGTTAGGCAAATAGAGTGTATATTGCACATGGGGAAATGGTGAAGCACCTTACCTCCCTGTGGCCTTGTCAACATCAGTAATACATAGAATAAAAATCAATGTAAGAAGAGAGACAAAAATGTCTAACAGGGCTGAGCAAGAACTGATTTTTTTGGTGTTTATGGTATTTTAAGTTGTGTTATTTCAATCAAGAAAGTTTGCTTTCTTGCAAGGCGTTTGCTGCCGTGGACTGAATGTTTGTGTCCCCTTGAAGTCCACATGTTGGAATCCTGGCCCCCAGTGTGGTGGTGGAGGGTGGAGACTCTCGGATGGTTTTTGGCATGAGGGTGGAGCATGAGGGTGGGATCAGTGCCTTGTAACAGAGACCTCAGAGCACCCCTTCCCTTTCCACTATTTGAGGACACTTGACAGTGGCCCGCAGATCTACCTCAGCCGTGACCTTGGACCCCTGGCCTGCAGAGCAGGGAGGAAGGTGTCACCTAGTCTGTGGTGACTGCAGCCTGAATGCGCTGAGAGACTGGATCACCTGGTGTACTTAGTGACTCATCTCCACTAATTCTCTAAAAACAGTACCTTATTTTGGGTAAAGAGAGGAGGAATGAGTCTCACTGAAAAAACAATACAAAACATAACCAAAAATGAGAAGAAAACAAGCCCCAAACTCAAATTCCTGTGCACCTTTGCAGCTAGGAGTTGTGTTTTGTCACAGCTCACGTGAAAGAATCACAAGCAGAAATACAAAATCAACAAGGTGTGTTGTTTGTAAGCTTCTTCTCATTCTTCCTCACAGTAATGTGGGTGCATATTCAATTCTAACATCTGTAAATTTTTGGAAATTAAGAGGCTTGCTAGAGTAGCTTGTAACCACAGGATAAAAAATGATTTCAGGGGCGCCTGGGTGGCTCAGTGGGTTAAGGCCTCTGTCTTCGGCTCGGGTCGTAATCTCAGGGTCCCGGGATCAAGCCCCGCATCGCGCTCTCTGCTCAGCGGGGAGCCTGCTTCCTCCTCTCTCTCTGCCTACTTGTGATCTCTGTCTGTCAAGTGAATGGATAGAATCTTTAAAAAAAAAATGATTTCAAAACAGTGTGACTGGGAGAAAAGGATGAAGGGCACCTTTCGTCCAGGGACCAGAAGTCTCTTATAGGGGAGAAAGAGAGCATATGGTTTCTGGAAGGGGCACTGGAAGGAAAAGTGGAAGGAAGGCTGTGTGTGGGTGCCCAGACCAATCACATACTGGGGAGCACCCAAGCTTGGTTAGGGGAAATGAGCCTGGGAGGTCTGGGCAGAGGGCATGGCTGGCCTTTTGACAGCAGGGGGCTGCAGTAGGGAGCGGGCTTCAAATTCTCACTCTGTTCTTGCCAATAGTGTGATCTGGGAAAGTTTCCCAAACTTCCTGTCCTTGAACTACTTTGTCTCTAAGTAAGGGAAGTAAATAATTCCAGAGATACTCATGGGTGAGGATTTGATGATCATACATCAAATGTATATCATGTATATTTATGATTTATAAATAATCCTAGGACTGGCTTGTTCTTGATGGTGCCATGGGATTGTGAATTGTTTGGAGGAATCTGAGGATCATAATGAGGGCTTTTCCTTCCTCCACACTCAAGGAGGTGGCATGGAAATTCTAAGGAAGAATTGATCTGAATTTCTTCTAGTGCCCCTGTGAAGCATGTGTGTGCATAGTTAGAGTGGATTTAAAGGTACTTTCCCCCAAGAAAATGAATAATGGACATCCTACTATTTTACATGTAATCATTACAAAAGGTGTTTTGTTTTGTTTTTTCCCCCTGTAAAATGTCAAAAGCCACTTGAGCCTGGGAGAATAAGAAGTGAGCTCTCTATAGTTTGAGGGAGGAGGGAATGACAGTCAGAAGGAGGATGGAACAGTGATGCCATTAAACAGAGGCCCACATGCTCAGAACCTAGTGCAGACACCATGTGTGGCAGAGAAGGGCAAAGGGAAGGGATGCAGACCAGCCTGGTGTGAAGGGTGAGAGACCAGGGACAAGGCGTGATGCACTCCATCCTGTTACGTAAAGGAACCAGGGGTGCCGTGCAGGGAAGGAGGGCATCTGCTTCTGCTGGATCAGTTCAACATTGGTTTTATTTTATTTTTAACTTCAGTGTCAAAATGAGTTTTCATGTTTCTCTTGTTAAAATATGTAATTTGAATGCTATGTCTTTAGTGTTATCTGAGGAAGATTGAAGACCTGTAGCATGAATGATACATGCTTTTCATTTGAAATCTTAGGAATGTATTAAATGTATTGCTTTTAAGAGGCTGTGATGCTTTCTATTTTGAGTTAAAGAAACCAAATCTGTTCTTTCATTACATTAAATGGTGCTAAGAAAAAAACTTAAACATTTATGTGTAAGTTATATCATAGTAAAGTCGATTGTTTAAAAGGGTGGAAAGTACTGTGAAACTTCTTTATAATTTGTTCACTTGTAATCACTTGTGAAGTGCTTTTATAAGCCTCTGGTTAAGTATTTGAAACCAAATCTCTCTTATATTTTAGAGAAAGATTAATGTCCTGATTTTTAGTCAAATGTGTTACAATAACTTGTATTATACATGTATTTATACGTGTATGTGTGTATATGTCATACACGTGTGTATGTTATACATGTGTGTTATACATGTTTGCATGCATACACATATATGTCACACATAGTAAATACTTATGTGTAATGCGTGTGTGCATGTTTGCTAAACTGTAGGAAGATTACCATTAAAAGCAGTAAAGGATAGGTCTACACATGACACAACTGAAATTAACACTTGTGAGCAAAAGTTATTCATTTATCACAGGGATCTACTTACTATACTATCTGTGGGGAATCGGTCTGTTTTTATAAATGACGTTTTAGTGGAATCAGCCACGGTCATCCATGTAGTTCCTGTAGCATAATTCAGTGATTGCAACAGAGAGCATATGGGTCACAAAGCCTAAAATATTTAATATCTAACCCTTCACAACAAAAATTTGACAACCCCTTATTTAGAGGGTTTGAATTCATAATATTAAATGATACTGATATTTGAGTTGCTAATACTCTGAAGACACAACTAATTTTAATTTTAATCATTGTTAATTTTTACTCCCTTATTTAATTTAAACTCTTAGAAACATCCTCTACGTGTCTCTAGTTTTCTCCAGGCCAGCTGGTAGCTAACTCAGTAACATTTTCAGGTCTTAGTTTGTCTGATGCACACATACAGTCTGACGTTATTACCTGGGAGGACCCAGCAGTCTCAGTGTCTCTTGAAAGGCGTAGAGGAAACTTGAAGGACAGACCACATGTTCACTCTTGGTGATGGTTTTGTTACATTTCTTAGACTCAGTGTGGGTTTCCTCTTTGTCCTTTTTCTTCTTGATAACATTTGCATTTGTTAGTAAGTGCTAGGAAGAAAGATAATAGCAAGTTAAAATAGCTTTTTCAATAAGGAGGCTTTAACCAGACCTACCCCAGGAAACTGGGCTGTTTTATCTTCTAAAAAGACATGCTAAACCAAATGCAAAAATGTGACTGCTGTTTAATTTTTCACTGTCCAAATGCCTTGAGTAAGTGTCTATTCATGGCTCTTTCTGGACTTCAAAGTAATCCAAGAAAGGTCACTCAGAAATTACAGTTGTAAGACAATGGATTTATTTTCCCTTTAAATCCTGTCGGTATTAATTTTCTTCCTTTACATCTTTTATCCTTATAATTTGCATAAATAAAAGCAGGACTGCTTTTAAAAGTCCATTATATTCAGCTTTGAAAAATAATATGTGACATCACAACCTATATAATGTTTTAATGTTTATCATAGTAAGTCACTTTTCCAAGTTCTTATTTTAGTATTGGTGTGAATCTTTTACTTATTAAGGATGTTAATTCTTAAAAACAAATCTTAATGGCCAGCATCCAAAATAAGATATAATAAATATGAAATTAGAATACAATTTTGTAGCAACATAATAATAAGTCGGTCTCTTTATTTCAAAACTACCACACACAGGGGATGTATTTACTATTCTCTTTTTTTTTGTATTTACTATTCTGAAATTAATATCAAAGTTTTGAATGAGAGGCAAGTTGGTTGGCTTTCACATTCCTCTCTTCATTAAATATAAGAAGGAATTACAAAAAGAAGATACATATGTGTTAAAATAGAAATGTGCACACATAATTTTGATTCCCTTTAATGTTCATAGCACTTAATATAAAACTAAAGTTCAATGATGAAAAGAGTCTGTTACTTTTGAAACAGATCAAAGCTATACAATATATACTTACCTTTTGTAGCATGTTGTAGAGGTCCTTAGACAATTGAATATTATTGATACATGCACTATACTGTCTTGCCGGAACTTTCAGTATTAAGTATTGATCATGTATCTTAAAGCAGGTATTAAATAAAATGCAGCTTTGAGGGATGCCTGGGTGGCTCAGTTGGTTAAGTGTCTGCCTTCAGCTCAGGTTATGATCTCAGGGTCGTGGGATAGAGCCCCATATCGGGCTCCCTGCTCAGTGGTGGTGGGGGGTCCTGCTTTTTCCTTGCCTTCCCGCTTGTGCTCTCTCACTATCTCTGTCTTTCTCAGATAAATAAATAAAATATTTTTTAAAAATGAAGCTTTGATCTTTTCCAAGTTGTATTAAACATCTGAAGTACAGAGGTTTAAGGAACTATAGAGAATTTCCAGAAAAATGAAACCAAAAGGATAATGTCTGACATTTATATTCATCAGTGTATACTTTGGTGTTTCCTTTTAGAACTCAAAAGACTGGAAGGATGATGCTAACCTAAATGAACTATTTAGTTTATCCTTGGCTGTGCAATCTTTGTCGGTCCCCTGTGACATTTAATGACTGCCTTTCTAACACTTCTTCACGTCCGACAAGTTTGGTGTCTTTGATAAAGAGAAAGAGATTGCTGTGAGAATAATGTTCACTCATATGTCAGGATTGTCCAGATATTTAGAGAAAAAGAAATGCAACTAGAAGGCTAGTGCTGACATTGAATGTAAGGGGTCTAACATATTCATGGAAGAGTATGGGTCTTTGCACTTCGTACTCTCTTGAAAATCCCAAGACCTATAAAAAGGAGTATCTTTTGGGTCTTGAAGGTTTTCTCTACAGTAGAACAAATGCATATAAAGTACCATGTTTTTTGAAATAATTCATTTTGACTGCTCAATCAACTCTCCTAATTCTACATTCGTATGAGTTCACTATTCAAACCCTGACTGTAGTTTGTTTTCTTGGTGAAGATTTTACTTTATGGCAAAGACATGCTGCTCAGCAAATATGAATACTGCTCTTGAAATCAATAATTTTTATTGAAATTAATACTCTGTGTATGTCTGTGTTGTTAAACTACTTTTAACAACAAGAGCATTTATGAAAAAAATATTTGAGTTGATGAATGTGTCATCTATTTCTTCTTATTGGATAAGTAGATAATTACATTTTTCTGATAACCTTTGTGTCCAGTTTGGTACCACTTTGGATATATTGCCAAAAGGCAAACATTAGAAGTTTTAAGTAATTTTTATCACTGACAAGCAAAACTTAATGCAACTTAATGGAGTTGTCAAATTTACACTTTCCTTATTTTTTTTTTAAGTTTTTATTTATTTATTTGAGACAAAGAGAGAGACAGAGCAAGAGCGAGGGAGGGGGAGAAAAGCAGACTCCCTGCATAGCAGGGAGCCTTATGCTCCTGGAATCATGACCTGAGCTGAAGGTAGACACTTAACTGGCTGAACTACCCAGACATCCCTCCACTCTCCTTACCCATGCGCAAAGTTCAGTAGCTGTGAAAGCAGGTCATTCAGTTCTTTGCAGTGGTATTGGAGTGTATCAGAGGTCAGCTAAGTTGTTCTCTCACTACATGTTCTGTACCTTTGTGATAAGATGGTGGGTATATTGCGAGGACTCCCTGAATTGTCACACAGTTCACGATAAATATAGTAGTACCACAGAAATAGCACAGACCGCTTGCTGGTGACATCTTCAACTTGATAAACTGGGGGTGTGTGTGTGTGTGTGCATTGTTTCTGAAGAGGTTACAGAGTGGAAGGTCCTCTCCCAGTTGTCTTCTGCCCTTGCCAGGCCCGGTGATTCCATGAAAAGAGAAAGACTCTTGAGCTACAACATACATACAAGTTACAATGCATAGGGCTGTATTCAAACAGATTTTAAACTGTTTCAACCGTGCAAACATGTACTAGCTATATTGGCCAGGAGTATCTGTGTATGGATGTGTGTGTGTTTATATAGCAAATTATATAAATTCTCTGTAATTGACATTATAATATATAAAATATATACATATGTGTTATATTTATGTATGTATCTGTGTGTATATGTATAAAATAGACATTATTTTCCAGCAAAGTTATAAGTTCATAGCAAAACTGAGATGACAGCACCGAGGTCATGCACCCCCTGCCCCAACGTGCCTGGGGTTCTTGCAGAGCTGGTGGTCACTTCTTTGGGAATACTTCCCAAGCTGGTATTCGCTTGCCAGTCTGACTTAGATGATGTCCCTCCTCTGTTCACCAACAGCTTCTGTTGCTTTTTAATGAAGTCACAAAGTACAATATTTTTAGTGACTTACTACTGACAACCATGATAAGGTTTTCTACAACTATTATGAATTTTACTGACTTTCTGTTCTAAAAATCCACTGGAGATGCTGTGTATATAATAACATCACTCAATATTTGTCATTTTATATATAACTTTTTAATCCTTCAAAATCACAGCAACCTATTTAATATATATTGACAATGGCAATATATTGCAGTATTATCATAGTCAGTAATTTTAATTTTGGAGATTTCCAGAGTCTTGATAAGAAGAAAGAAAAATTGATATAATAAAGAAATACTTAAACAAAATAAGCATGTGTTATTCCGTTGGGTAAAAATGCAAGAGTAGCCTGGCTGGGTGATTACATCCCAGGGTTGTCTCTCATGAGCTCATAGTAAGGATGTTGGCTGCAGCTGATGGTATTTGAAGGTTTAACTGGGACTGGAGGGTCTGCCTCCAAGGTTGCTCATCCAGGATGCCTGACAGGTCGGTTCTTGCTGTTGATGGGAAGCAACCCGAGTCTCCTTGCCAGCTGGGCCTTTCCATACTACCGTTCGGGTGTCCTTGTTACATGGCAGCTGATCTTTCCTAGAGAAAGTGACCCGAGAAAGCAAGGTAGAGCCACAATGATTTTTATGGGCTGGCCTCAGAATTGAGATGCAGATGTCATCTCTGCAGTATCTTGTAGGTGACACAGGTCAGCCCTTCTCAGTGTGGGAGAGGCTACCCAGGACTGAACACCAGGAAGTAGGAATCCTGGAGGTATCATAAAAGGGAGAACTTAGAGGCTGCATACCACTGTTATCCAGGCCAGGCATTCAGATTCATGAAGCCTGGCGACAGAACCTTAGTTAATCTGGCTCTGCCTATCACCAGCTGTGTGATTTTGGGTAAATTACTTTACTTTTCTGGATTTTAATCTCTTACTTATGAAACAGTGATGGTAAGAGTATCTTCCTAAAAGACTTATTAAGAAAAATAGTAAGTGAAATTTTTATCAAACAAACTTGATGAACTTTGTAGAAAATAAAATGGGAGAATTTAAGCCAATATCTACCTCTTCATCTTCCACAGCACCTTAAATTTAAGGAGAGAACTATAATAAATTAAACATATATGGGATGATGCAGTAAGGATATTTAGAGTCATACTTACCCAGGAATTTCAAAGGAATTTCATACTTACCCAGAATTACCTAGAAACACTGAATAAACAGTAATAAAAAAAGAAGGGGCACTTGGATGGCTCATCTGGTTTTGGCTCAGGTCATGATCTCAGGGTCGTGAGATGGAGCCTGGAGTTGGGCTCTGAACTCATTGCAGAGTCTGCTTGGGATTCTCTCTGTCCCTGTCCCTCTGCCCTCATTCTCTTTCTCATTCAAGTAAATAAATCTTTAAAAAAAAGAAAAAAGGAAATACATTTTATCATTTACCAATAATGGAGATGTGAGGATTCAGCCACTCTGTGTATTTGACCTACCATGTGTAGCTATTACTTTTCTCAGTTTTTTCTCTTTCCAAGGTTTGCTGGTAGGCATTTCTAAGAGTAGCATTATGTCAAATTCCTCTACTTTTTGTTTCCACAGTTTGGAGAGATTATTTGGGCATTTGCTTGATTTATCATGCTTAATAAGGACAACTTCATTCAAATTGAGCCCTTAAAATCACAATATCTTCATATTTTAGAGTATAGGATGGAATATAGGTGACATTAGTTTTCTCATTTTATAGTTTCAGAGGAACCCTGGGAAGTGAATGCATTTGTCAAGGCCCACAAAGGATCTCCAGGGATCATTAGTCTCATAAAAATTTGAGTATGACAATTGAAATGATGCTTATCCCTTGCAAATATAAATTTCATTAAGTTACACTATAATTAACATGCAGTGTAATATTAGTTTCAGATGTACTGATTCCACACTTCCATACCTCACCCCGTGCTCATCAAGGCAAGCGCGCTTCTTCAGCCTGGTCACCTCTTTCCCGCATCCCCTACCCACCTCCTCTCTGGTGACCATCAGTGTGTTCTGTGGAGTTAAGAGTTTGTTTCCTGTTTTGCCTCTCTCTCTTTTTGCCCTGCTTTGCTTATTTGTTTTGTTTCTTAAATTCCACATATGAGTGAAATCCTGTGACATTTGCCTTTCTGTGACTGACTTATTTCACTTAGCATAGTACTCTCTAGATCCATCCATGTTGTTGAAAATGGGAAGATTTCATTCCTTCTTACCACTGAGTAATATTACAGTGTGTGTGTGTGTGTGTGTGTGTGTGTGTGTGTGTGTGTCTGTATAGCACATCTTCTTTATCTATTCTTCAGTCGCTGGGCATTTGGTCTGCTTCCATACTTTGGCTTATTGTAAATAATACCAAAATAAACATAGGGGTGCATATATTACTTGGTTTCATATTACTTGTGTAAGTACCCAGTAGTGGAATTATTGGATCAGATGGTAATTCAATTTTAACTTTATGAGGAACTTGCATACTGTTTTCCATAGTGTCTGCACCAACTTGCATTCCCACCAACAGTGTATTATGGTTACTTTTTCTCCACAACCTTGCCAACACTTGTTGTTTCTTGTATTTTTGATTTCAGCCATTCTGACAGGTGTAAAGTGATACTTCGTTTCAGTTTTGATTTATATTTCCCTCATAAGGAGTGATGTTGAGCATCTTTTTATTTGTCTGTTTGGCCACCTGGATATCTTCTTTGGAAAAATACATGTTCATGTCTTTTGCCCATTTCTTAACTGGATTGTTTGTGTTTTGAGTGTTCAGTTTGATAGGTTCTTTTATTTTATATACTTACCCTTTATCAAATATGTCATTTACAAATATCTTCTCCCATTCCATAGGTTGTCTTTTTGTTTTGCTGATTGTTTACTTTTCTGTGCATGAGCTTTTTATTTTGGTGTAGTCCCAATAATTTATTTTTGCTTTTGTTTTCCTTGCCTCAGGAGACCTATCTAGAAAAATCTTGCTATGGCCAATGTCAGAGAAATTATTGCCTGTGCTCTGTTCTAGGATTTTTATGATTTTAGGTTTCACATTTAGGTCCCTGATCCATTTTGAGTTTATTTTTGTATATGGTTTAAGAAAATGGTCTGCATGTAGCTGTCCAGTTTTCCCACCTCCATTTGTTGAAGAGATTGTCTTTTCCCATTGGTTATTCTTTCCTGCTTTGTCAAAGATTAATTGACCATGCAATTGTGGGTTTATACCTGGGCTCTCTATTTGGTTTTATTGATCTGTATGTTTCTTTCTGTGCCAGTGCTATACTGTTTTTATTACTACAGCTTTGTACTATATCTTGATATCTGGGCTTGTGATAACTCCCATTTTTTTTTTCTTCCAAGATTGCTTTGGCTATATGATGCCTTTTGTGGTTCTATATCAATTTTAAGATAATTTTTTCTAGTTCTATGAAAAATACTGGTGGTATTTTGATAAGAATTATATTAAATCTGTAAATTGTTACGTGTAGTATGGATATTTGAACAATTTTTGTTCTTCTAATCTATAAGCATGTAATGGATAGGTCTTCCAAACAGAAAGTAAACAAGAAGACAATGTCTTTGAGTGACATATTGGACCAGATGGATCTAACACATATATTCACAGTATTCCATCCTGAAATAGAAGAATACATATTCTCTTCAAGTGCACAAGGAACATACATTCTCCAGAATAGATCACATATTAGGCCACAAAAATAGTGATGCAGGTGTTATCTAGTAGTATACATGGGTCCCTGTGAGCTTAGGATCCTCCTACTCCACTATCTTTCTTAGAAATACCACAAATAGAAGTTTTTAACATGTAATTTTCTAAAAGGTAAAATCAGGAACATATAAAATGTTCATGAATCTTGTTAATTAATGAAGGAATCCCTAAAATGTTCCAAGTATTCAAGGAGAATATAAAAAACTGGGTATTTATAGGCAATAATAGGATATGATTGCTAGGTAAATATTAAACTGGTTAATATCCCAAAAGACCATAAACCATACCATTATAGTTATTTGTTCCACTAGACAGAAATGATTTGCATCTCTAGTAAATAAAAATCTAGAAATTGATCTAGACCCTAGAGAATTGTATTATAGATCAAAGTCATACCAGCACCTCACTGAAAACACATCTGGGAATTTATTTTCTTTCTTTATATTTTGAATAGTTTTTGTGATAGCCTTTGTGAGAAAGTAAATTTCCAAAAGATAGACATTCTAATTTTGCCTTAAAGGTTTTTAAGAGTTATATGAAAGAAATTATAAGTGAAAACAGTTTGTAAACTAAAAATGCAGATACCGGATTCATTATTTTTCTACATAAATGTAAGAAAACAATGAAAGCTATGAAAACTGTGAAATAAAACTATTTTTGTTAGTTTTGGTCATGTAAATTATATTTCCCCATAGTAAAATCATCACGTAAATTCCTGTCAGTGAAGCTTGTAAATCAAACTCCTGTTCTCTGGAAAGATGCACCCACAACCCTGAAGGCTTTGTCAAGAGATGGTCTCCTTTACTCTAAACTTCAGCTGTGTCATCTGTTTCTCCAGATCACGTGTCATGTGTGCATTTTGTGAAGTGTAGATTTTGTAAACTCCTTTGCAGTCAGGGAATTATCACATTTATATATTTGTATTGGTTTTATTCCAGTAAATTATTGACTACCATATGCTGGCATGTGTTATTAAGGAGACAGTTGAGAAATCCCATAACATTTTGCCAGCTGCTTTGGTGTTGTACACCAGGAATGACCATTTCTCATGGAAATACTCTCCGCAGCCCCTGTGGTTGACCTTATGGATTGAAAGGTCGTAGCCCCAAGTCCGTGACCACTCTTGATCAAACAAGGAAAGAATAAAGAAAGATACAATAGTCTTACTCTTCTTTGATAGAATTTTTCCAAGCCCACTTGAGAGAGGCACTCTGCAAATGTCAAATCCACATCTGATGCTTCCTGACAGATGATGAGTAATGGATACAAAATTACTCAGAAAGTTAAAGTTTCATTTGTAACCTCTAGATATCCCCTTTGCAAGCCTCCCTTCACTTTTGTATGCTTATCACTGTGGAACTTTATGGTGTCTAATATAAATGACAATACAAGCCTGTGAGGATCAGGTAGATAATTAATCATGTGCATGAGTTCTACAAATGATGGGCTTTGAGGGAAATTTGAATTGCACATTCATGAACATGTCTTTCAAGGCATAAAGATTTTCTTCATGTTCTTCTGGTTGTGGTCATGGTTCTTTGTGAGCTATGTGTTGCCAGAAATTCCAATTATTATTTTTTTTAAGATTTTATTTATTTATTTGACAGAGAGAGACCACAAGTAGGCAGAGAGAGGAGAGGGGGGGGGAAGCAGGCTCCCCACTGAGCAGAGAGCCTGATGAGTGGCTCGATCCCAGGACCCTGAGATCATGACCTGAGCCGAAGGCAGAGGCTTAACCCACTGAGCCACCCAGGTGTGCCCCAGAAATTCCAATTATTTAAGAGAAACTAGAAATTTAAATTTGAAGTGAAATATCCTCAGTTTTAAAATTGGCCTAGGGGTATCTGGTTGGCTTAGTTAGTGAAGCATTTGCTTTCAGCTCAGGTTATGATCCCAGGGTCCTCGGATTGAGTCCTGCATTGGGTCCCCAGTTCAGAGGGGAGTCTGCTTCTCCCTCTCTGCTGCTCCCCCTGTGTGTGCTCTTTCTCTCTCAAATGGCTAAATTAAATCTTAAAAAAATAAAATTGGTCTACTTTTCATAAAACATAAACAATGGTCAAACAAAACGTGTCTGACCAAAATATGTCTATATTAATTTTAAATATTGAAATTGTTACTCATGGAACCCACATAGCCAAATTTAGAAAAAAAAATATTTATTTCTTCTCAAAGAGTTGCAAAATTGATTTAATGTATAGGTACTAGGGACAGGATTTAAAAATAAATGAAATTTATTTTATCATAAAAGCACAATATTTAAATGATTAAGATAAACTTATATATAGGAAATACCTGAGAAAATTTTGCAGCAATTTAAATTACGTTTAAGAAATAAAATCAGGGGTACCTGGGTGGCTCAGTGGGTTAAGCCTCTGCCTTCGGCTCAGGTTATGATCTCAGGGTCCTGGGATCGAGCCCCGCATCAGACACTCTGCTCTTCGGGGAACCTGCTTCCCCCTTCTCTCTCTGGTTGCCTCTCTGCCTACTTGTGATCTCTGGCTCTCTCTCTCTGTCAAATAAACAAATAAAATCTTTAAAAAAAAAAAAAAGAAATAAAATCAGGGGGCACCTGACTGGGTCATTTGGTTAAGTGTCTTTGACTCAGGTCATGATCCCAGGGACCTGGGATTGAGTCCTCACATCGGGCTCCTTGCTCAGTGGGGCGTCTGCTCTCCTTCTCCCTCTTCTTGCCACCCCTCCCCTGTACCTCTGTCCTCTCTCTGTTAATAAATAAATAAATAATTTTAAGTGAAATTAACATTTTTTCCAAACATGTTTTTCATTCATCTTTCCTGCATTTATTTAAAAATCCCATTCCATAGAAAGGTGGATTAAGATATTTGGTGATTGTATCTCCTAATATAATGTGAAATTTTCTGTTAAGTTAGGTAAAAATCAGGCGGCCTGGAATCTGCATTAGCTCATCAGGGTCACGCTAAATTCACTGAGGTCACAGTGACCACTGACAGTGAGTAGATGTAGGAAAGCTTATAAGAGCAAGGCCCCCAGAAGCTCTTCCAGAAGCTGTGCTTAAGTCATCATGCACTGCCGCAGTTCTGGTCCTGAAAGCAGTCACCTTTCGCACAGGTGCTGGTCCCAGAGTCACAAGTGGTTTCTCCTGATGACAATCCTGGGCCAAGTCAGTTAGCCACTCAAGACTCAGCCACCTCATCACTTTGTTTTTTAAGCCTCCAAACGCTACAGTTTTAGCTTCTACTGCTGAAAAATAATTTTAATTTAAAAGTATGTCATGGGAAGTAGATGATCTTTTGATAGAGTCCTATCACCTCTGGAAAATGAGAAATAATACAATCACAGTAAAAAGGCAGTTTTGGCGAGGTAAAGTACAGTGTCATTGCAGTAGGAAAACATCACCTTCCTAACATATTTCCTGCCTCAGTCCCCTCAGATAAGGTCAGATTTTGCTTATTTAATCAATCAGGCACCTCACTGACTTAAGGGGAAGGAGTTGGAAAAGACCCAACTGATGGATAATCATTTTACAAACAAGTGTAACAGCTGTCTATAGGCTCTTTACGAATCGTAGAGAACAGTTTATGATTTATTATATTATTTAATATAAATAAGTACTCATTAGGAAAAAAATGGTAAAAATGGGAAGAGAGAAGCAGCCTACCACTGAATTATAAATGCAGTGTCACGGTACATGTAGTGGATTGTGGCCAGGTTTGTGGTACATCTGATGGTTTCCCTCAATATTGGTGTGACTCACATGAAAACTGATGTATGATGTATTTCTCACTTAGCTTTGTAATACCGACAGTCATGTCATATAATTTAAAAAAAAATTTTTTATAGATTTTATTTATTTCAGAGAGAGAGAGTGAATGAGAGAGCTTGAGAGGTAGAGGGTCAGAGGGAGAAGCAGACTCCCCACTGAGCAGGGAGCCTGATGCGGGACTCTATCTCAGGACTCCAGGATCATGACCTGAGCCGAAGGCAGTCGCCCATCCAACTGAGCCACCCAGGCACCCCATGTCATACAATTTTTGAAGTCCCAATGAACAGTATATCATGACCACAAAAACTTACACAGCCTATAACAAATTACCAAAATCTTAATAACTTAAAACAGTATAAATACATTATTTACAGTCATGGAAGTCAGAAGCCGGCAGTGAGTTTGGAACCTGGCATTTTTTCCAGAGACTGTAGAGGAGAGTCTGCATCCTTACATTTCTGATGTCTGGAGGCAGCCTACCTTCTCTCCTGAGCCTGTGACTCCTGCTTGTACCTTTCTGGTTTGTAACCCGGCATTGTGCTGACCTGCCTTTTCCCCATCTGGACCCTTGTGATTCTGTAAGGCCCTCCCAGGTCGGTTAATCCAGGGGAGGCACCCAATTTCTAAACCCTTCACTTAATATTACCTACAGAGTTCCTTCTACCATGGAAGCTGCCATAACTACAGGTTTGGGGATTAGAATATTGTTATCTCTGGGCTGCTATTCAGTGCATGCTATTCTGTATGTGACGTTGTTTCATTGTTAGCATAAGTAACACGCTTGTATTTTTCTTTTTTAAGATTTTATTTATTTATTTGACAGAAGGAGAGAGAGATCACAAGTAGGCAGAGAGGCAGGCAGAGAGAGAAGGGGAAGCAGGCTCCCTGCTGAGCAGAGAGTGTGATGTGGGGTTCGATCCTAGGACCCTGGGATCATGACCTGCCGAAGGCAGAGGTTTTCACCCACTGAGCCACCCAGGTGCCCCTGCATGTATTTTTTCTTTCAGCTAACTTTATGAAATGATTTACTTTGTTTTGCTTTCAGAATAAATCTCTAAAAGTGTAACAATTTAGCAAAATTATAGAAAATAATTACCCTAAATCACTGTATCCAAATGATCTTTAAAAAGATTATTTATTAGAGAGAGCGTGAGCAGAAGGGGAGAGGGAGAGAGACTCTTAAGGGGACTCCCCATTGAGCATGGAGCTGAGTGTGGGGCTCGATCTGTCTACCCTGAAATCATGACTGCTGAAACAAGAGTTGGATGCTCAACCAGCTGCACCACCCAGGTGCTCCTCCAAATCACTTTTTTAAAAAACCGCACGGATTTCCATTCCTCACTGTCAGGTAGGAGAGTTTCAGAAATGATGTGTGAAGTGTAAATGATTGAAGATGCTGAGCTGTTAAATGGGCGGACAGACTGTTGTGGGTGATTACTCCCTATACCGTCCCCTTTCCTCCTTGCAGAGTTCAGTTGGTGGCCACTCTGATGTGTGTGGCCCGCAGTGTGACTCCTGGTGTATCCCACAGTCGCTCCTCTAAACAGAGGCCGCCTCTACTACCAGAAATGACCATGGAAGTCTTGGTAACGCGCTCTGCTTGGCCTTCTGGTCTCCCTGCCTGTCAGTACAACATTAGTGCTACTCAGAAGACCTTTCCTAGTTTACAGATGGTGTCACATCATAATACTAAATACCTAATCCTAAACACTAACATTCACGGATCTGCCCACCTGTACGTGATGTTCAGATAAACTAACATTTTAATTTAGAAGGAAAAAGGTTCAAAGGGAATTTTAGAAATATCATATATTAGTTTCAATCTTCCTTTCACCCCATGGTAATAAAACCCTTTCTATTAATGAAATCTTTTTTTTTTTTAGCTTTTTTACTTTGAAATAGTTCTATATTCACAGAAAACTGCAACAGGAGTGCAGAGATCTCCCGTCATTTTTATTTTCCCAGTGCTAGCAGCCCCATACCTGCAGTAGACCATCAGACCTAGGAAGTGGGCTCCATGCTGGGAGCAGAAGCAGCACAAAGCAGCTGTGTGCAGTGTGGGTTTTGGGGGCTTGTTAGGAGCATATCTTCTGGAGCCTGTGGGATAGCAGTGCTCCTGGAGTTGTGTTTATTTTCTCTTAGAACCCCATAGTTTACAAACTGTACTCAGCAGACAAAACTCACTACTGTTAGATTTTCTCTGGGATTTCTTCATGAGTCATTTGCAGTGTGAGGAGTCAATATTAATTTTAAAGTACAAATAGATATTAAAGAAGTTTCCCAGGAAATAGGGAACCTTATTAATCATTGTTTTTTAAAAACTTTTACACCTTCTGAAAACGTATATGTTTGAATAATGCCTCACAAACCCCCATGTTTAACATTCTGTGACTCTGCATTCATTCAAGATCTGAACATTAAATTCTGGGGAGTTGGTGTATGATATGCCTGACTTGACAGTTCTCATTAAATAACTTGGCAGCGTCACTGTCCTTCCAAGAGAAAACAATCTTGCTAAATAAAATTATATTCTACTTTATTTATCAAAGAGTGATTCTTATTCCAACGATAAGCACTAAAATTATGATCTGAAGAATGTATCTTCCTGATCAATAAGACAGTACTGTTTGATCTGCGGCCTCATGTATCATCAGAGGAAAACCTTTATTCGTGACTGTCAGACCATGTGGAAGCTCCAGGACCTCACAGGGCATGATTTATATATCAGTGTCTAACAGATACCTCTGCCTCTTTCTTCTTTCCTAAACATGCACAGTTCTTTATGGAAAAATATAAAAAAGAGGTGAACTAATTGCTAGGTTCTTAGATATTTGACATAAAAGCTTGTGAAAAGATAAATGATTGCCATAGGAACGATGCTAGGTTGTGAAGAAAACCTGTCCTACCTTGTAATTCTCTTTGTAATAAAAGATCCACACTGCTCCTCATACCAACACTATCTTTCTCTTAAATTTATTCTTCTCTGTTTTTGTAACAATACCTGAACACTTCTTCTTTAGATTTTATTTATTTATTTGAGAGAGAGAATGTGTGCATACGCAAGACAGGGGCAGAGGGACAGGGAGAAGCAGGCTCCCACCAAGCAGGAAGCCTGATGAGGGACTCGATCCCCGGACCCTGGGATCATGATCTAAGCCAAACCAGATGCTTCGCCGACTGAGCAACCCTGACATCCATACTTAAACACTTTTAAAAGGCAATGATATGAATCTCTGACTCTGAGAAACAAACAGGATTTTGGGGGAGCGGTAGGGGCCTGGTGAGCCTGGTGGTGGGTATTATGGAGGGCAGGTATTGCCTGGAGCACTGGGTGTGGTGCATAAACAATGAATTTTGGAACATGAAAAGAAATAAAATGGAAAAGAGTATTTTCACTGTCTAGTGTATGATAGGCACTGTGGTTTAGACCTGGAACAATCACTGACCATCCACTTTTGCCTCTCACTGTTCATGCCTCTTTACTATGAAGCTTAAGCACACACTGGAGGTTCAGATGTACATCACTTTTCCTGGCAGCCGCCATTCCTTGGTGCTTTGATGTGCACCTCAAGTCTGATGCACATGTGTGTGCATGCACACATACACACCATTTCCTTTAAAATAGTTGGAAATGAATGTGTGTCAGTTACAGTATGTAAGAGGTCATGAGTCCAGATATTTAATCATGTTTCAGATTTGATGTGATTTCTGTGACAAATCAAGGAATTTATGGTTGATGATTGATTCTGCTTAATGCTGCTCTGGAATGTAGAGCTTTGATAACTGTAACATAAGGTTTATCTAGAAATAGTGTCTGTTGGAACTAGAGAGCTGCTAGGGAAGAGATCACTTTTGTGTAAATAAGCAAGTAGCTTTTTGAAATTTATAGTGAACAGTTCCCTCCAAAATATAGACATATACACTCACACAATTCCTACACAATTGCTTAGAAATTAGCATGTGTTAATGCTAGAGAGCAAGAAGTAGGCTCATTAATTTCTGTGTGTGTGTGTGTGTATTAGTGCTTAGCTTGAGACAGATTTCTGGAAGGACCCACCAGTGTTTTAGCTTCTTCCTAGGTATTCAGCACTATACTAAAATATTCAGAAAAAAATAATGAAATAGAATTTGTATTGAGGTATATATTTAGTTCCTTTTGGGATTAAAAAAAAACTGCATGAAATGAATCATGAAAAATAGTTTTATATTAAATAATAAGGAACTTTTGCTAGGGTCAATCCCCATCCCTACTCACATCTATTGAGCTGTTTTCTCCTGTCCTGGAGCAGGATAAATAAAACAGACTTTTTAGTCAGTAGAGCTCTAGATTTGATCAGCTACAGACAGTCTCCTGTGACAGCACCTGTGTAAATTCCCACCCCCCCCCACTTCAGTCTGGAGGTGGGGGTTCCCGACCAACTTGCACAGTATCTGTTATCTCTGGGCTGTTATTCAGTGCACATCACAACTCTGTATGTGACGTTGTTTCGTTGTTAGCATAAGTAACACATCAACTTGGTTTCCTGATCCCACCTCGCTCTGCGTGGGGGTTCTTCATGGCATGGATTGCAGTCACAGGCACTGCTTCAGGCCCAGTGCACTCCTTCACAGCTGTGCGGGGCACCCTTTACCCACCAGCATGGAGGCTGCAGAGGGGTGAGGGCAGGTTCTTTTCTAGAACTAAATGACTCTCACTGGTGCTTGTTACTGAACCCCTTGTTTATTCTGGGTTGTGTGAGTGCAGATGGCTTTGCCATCATTCTCGGTTTCTTTTATGTGCCAGAACTGTGCTTTGCACGTAGTTGACTTTTAAGAAATATTTGAAAGAATGTTAGAAATAAGCTAACTTCATTTCTAAGTGAGTGCTCTTCAAGATTATGTCATAATTATTGTCTAATTTTCAAATTTCCGGGGAGCTTATAAATCACATCATCTACTCATTTGATTATACTAATGAAAAGTTTAATAGCTTGTCAAGGGAAACATAATTAGTTAAATGAAAACTTTACAACTTGTTTCCAAGGAGACTTTCTGGTCCTTTTGAGACTAAATGCTGATTTTCTCCAGATGATTCCTATAGACTGCCAAGGTCCTCTCACACAACTCTCCTCAAGCTCAGTCTGTTATCAGTGTTCGGTCTTTGCAAGCTTTTCCCAACCCCATGCCAGGCTGCATGTCCTTAGCTTTGGTCATCTGGGAATCTCGGGTCATTTTCACATGGAATCATCTCACATTTCTCTGTGTTACGGGCTGTGTTAGCTGTGCGCTCTGAAATAATACTCGAGACTTAGTAAGTCAAGATCTGCCTGCTGACATGCTGTTTTACTCAGTGTGTCTCCGTGCACATTGAAGTGGACATGTTGAAGATTTAGTTGTAGACTCTGGGGTATTAACTGTGGACGGTGAACCCTGATCCTGCTGGCTTGCTGTTAGGGCAAAATGGCTTCCTGTGGCAGATTCTGAATAGAAAACTTAGTTGGTCTCTCCAGTTCTATGGTATTAACTTTAGCAGTAATAGAATGATATGAAGATTGTAAAAAAATAAACCATAACAAATTGGAGTTTATTAAGAACAGGATGATTAAAATCAATTTGGCAGAATTTTAAATATGTGTGTGTGTTATATATAAAGTAAATATATTGATAATATTATACAATATTTACTTTTTAAATATTTTTATTTTGTACATATTTAATTACTGAAATATATTTGTCCCAGTGATTTCTACTTGGACTCCCCATTGAACAACACCTTTGCAGTGTTCTCAGATTTTTAGAGAAGTGATATTTTGGTCACTTAATGAGAGTGACTTTGTAGAAAGAGCTTGAAATTCTGAAATAAGTTAATATAATGGTTAAGAAAAACATATCGGGGAACACCTGGGTGGCTCAGTGGGTTAAGCCTCTGCCTTCGGCTCGGGTCATGATCTCAGGGTTCTGGGATCGAGCCCCGCATCGGGCTCTCTGCTCAGCAGTGAGCCTGCTTCCTCCTTTCTCTGCCTGCTTCTCTGCCTACTTGTGATCTCTCTCTCTCTGTCAAATAAATAAAATTTAAAAAAAAATTAAAAAAAAAGAAAAGAAAAACATATCGGTCATGAGGTCAAATGAAATAATCGAAGATTTCAATTTACAAATGAATAAAGGTGATAAGATACTTAATGAACATTCAGTATATGCTAATTTTTATCATTACTATCATATAATAGTTATCACAAAGTACAGTTTTTAAGAAAAGTTATCAAAAGGTGAAATATATAATTGTATTTACAACCAAAAAAGTTCTAAAATGGTTTTTGACAAATGACATAAATTTGAAAATAGGGTCATTGTAACAGGTTGGGAGGAAATACGTTGAGGTCTTACTAGTGGACGTATCTGCAGGCTCACATGCATTTTGCTCTTTTATAAATATTTCACTGTGTCCTACAATATTCCTGGAGAAAAATAGACATAGTTCTTAAAATTAGGAAAAACATTGCTATAATTAGAACTTAAGAATACCATGGTGGCTACAATTCCTTATAATTTATTGTGTCATATATTGTGGTAAGATTTACATGGATTTTATTACTTAATTCTTACTCTACAACATAGCTTAAATGTAACAAAATATGGTTTTATCTCCTAGTATCATTGAGAAAATAAATGACAAAATAAATAATTTGTTAAGATAACATTGTATTATGTTTAGGGCAGAATTAAAAATAAAAACACATTTTGATGATAAAAAATATATATATATGATGGAAATGGAAAATAATATAACCATTCTCGAGAAATGAGCAGCAGTTTCTTACACTATTGGTTAAACATCTAATTAGCATCTACTCCAGCCATTTGACTACTTGTGTTTACTCCTGAAAGATAAATGTGTATGTCTGTGCAGAGACTTGTACATGGATGTTTCTAGCAGGCAAATATTTTTAAAAATTTTTATTTATTTTTTAATTTCTTTTCAGTGTTCCAGAGTTCACTGTGTATGTACCACAGCCAGTGCTCCATGCAATACGTGCCCTCCTTAATACCCACCACTAGACTCACCCAACCCCCCATCCCCTCCCCTCCAAAACCCTCAGTTTGTTTCTCAGAGTCCACAGTCTCTCATGGTTTGTCTCTCAATCCGATTTCCCCAAAGTCACTTCTCCTCTCCATCTCCCAGTGTCCTCCGTGTTATTCTTTATGCTCCACAAGTAAGTGAAACCATCTGATACATGGTTTGTCTCCCCCTCCAATTTCACCCAACTCCCTTCTCTTCTTCATCTCCCCATGTCCTCTGTTATTCCTTGTGCTTCACAAATAAGCGAAACCATATGATAATTGATTCTCTCTGGTTGACTTATTTTACTCAGCATAATCTCTTCCAGTTCCATCCATGTTGATACAAAAGTTGGGTATTCATCCTTTCTGATGGAGGCATAATACTCCATTGTATATATGGACCATATCTTCTTTATCCATTTATCTGTTGAAGGGCATCTTGGTTCTTTCCACAGTTTGGTGACTGTGGCCATTGCTGCTATAAACATTGGGGTACAGGTGGCCCTTCTTTTCACTACATCAGTATATTTGGGGTAAATACCAATAGTGCAATTGCGGGGTCATAGGGTAGCTCTATTTTTAATTTCTTAAGGAATCTCCACACTGTTTTCCAAAGTGGCTGCACCAACTTGCATTCCCACCAACAGTGTAAGAGGGTTCCCCTTGCTCCATATCCTTCCAACACTTGTTTTTTACTCTCTTGTTAATTTTGGCCATTCTAACTGGTGTAAGGTGGTATCTCAATGTGGATTTGATTTGAATCTCCCCGATGGCTAGTGATGATGAATATTTTTTCATGTACCTGTTGGCCATTTGTATTTCTTCTTTGGAGAAGTATCTGTTCATGTTTTCTGCCCATTTTTTGACGTGATTATCTTTTTTTGAGTGTTAAGTTCGAGGAGTTCTTTATACATCTTGGATATCAGCCTTTTGTCTGTACTGTCATTTGCAAGTATCTTTTCCCATTCCGTGGGTTCCTTCTTTGTTTTGTTGACTATTTCCTTCCCTGTGCAGAAGGTTTTGATCTTGATGAAGTCCCCAAAGTTCATTTTCACTTTTATTTACTTTGCCTTTGGAGAAATGTCTTGGAAGAAGTTGCTGTGGCTGATGTTGAGGAGGTTACTGCCTATGTTCTCCTCTAGGATTTTGATAGATTCCTGCCTCACATTGACGTCTTTTATCCATTTCGTGTTTATCTTTGTGTATGGTGTAAGAGAATGGTCGAGTTTCATTCTTCTACACATAGCTGTCCAATTTTCCCAGCACCATTTATTGAAGAGACTTTTTTTCCACTGCATATTTTTTTCCTAGCAGGCAAATTTTTATTAGCCAAAACCTGGAAACAACTCAGATGCCCATCAAGAGGTGATAAATAAATAAATAAATTGTGGTACATTCATATAATGAAATATTTTTCAGCAATAATGAACAATAAATGGACTGTTGATACAACAGGGTATTTGGATCTCAAAATAATTTTACTGTGAAGACCAGTCTCCCCTGAATATATGAAACCCATAATTCCAGTGTTCTATAATTGGAAACACCAATTTACTCTGGTTTCATTTTGTTTTTGACGGGACACAGGTACAATTAAAGAACATTTATATACTTAGTAGATTATCTTACTTAAACCAAGATGAATTCATTTCCTCTCCATTTTTATGGGAAAATACTGACTATATTTTGACTTTTTAGCTGTTTCAGCCCTGTGGCCTCCTTCAGTATAGATGTAGAAGCTTTTAGGTCCTTTATGTGGCTCTGGAGGTAGGAATTCAGATCCCTCAACTCATCCTTTTCTTTCTCCACTTTGTTTAGCAATGTTAGAAGCAACCAGTCATCTTATTAAACTTGTTATTTTAACAGATATCTTGAAAAGTATCCCAAACACAGTCACTAGGCCCTTGTTTCTTGTAAGTATTTGATTAGAACCATCTGCTGGCAATATTTTGTGTGTCTCTCTTGCCAGATCCCATAATAGACCTATATCAGTGATCTCTTTACTACTGGAAATAGGTTCATGAGTGACTTTATATCTAATCAGATGAGAGGGCCAGTTTCAGAACACCTAGAACTCATGTGGAAATTCATCCTTAAGATTTTGTTCTTCTATAATCAGCCCCTCAGTACCAAGTCTGTATTAAATTTCTCCAGAGAAGCAGAAGCACGGGGAGATGCCTGTAATAGTTGATTTTATTTATATTTTAGATCACATCTTATATTTAAAATAGAAAGAGATTTATTATTTTAAAAACTGACTCATCCAGTTATGGAAGCTGGCAAGTTCAACCCCCACAATCTGTAGGGTAGAGACCTGCCCCCCTGATGCTCCCGTTCAGGTGTGGAGGTGGCCAGCTGCAGGGACAGTAAGCCCACATTGCTGACCAAGTCTGAAGGCAACCTTCTGGTGAGTTATTTCTGTTGATCAGGAGAGGCCGGCCTTTTTGGAATAGGCTGACTCACAACTGATGGGGATGAGGCCTATAGTATGAGCGGTAATCAGCTTGACTCAAGGACTCCTAACTTAAATGTTAATCTCATCTGAAAATACCCTCACAGAAACATCCACAATAACATTTGACCAAATATGTGAACAACTTACAAATATTACAGCAGACCAGAAAGACAAGCAATGAGTTTTCTTTTTTTTTTTTTTTTAAAGATTTTATTTATTTATTTGACAGAGAGAGAGAGAGAGATCACAAGTAGGCAGAGAGGCAGGCAGAGAGACGGGGAAGCAGGCTCACCGCTGAGCAGAGAGCCCGATGCGGAGCTTGATCCCAGGACCCTGAGATCATGACCTGAGCCGAAGGCAGAGGCTTAACCCACTGAGCCACCCAGGCGCCCCAGGCAATGAGTTTTCTTAGTTTGAACCTTTTATTGGGGGCATAATTTAGGGCTAATATGTAACTCACGCTGTTAACCTGGGATGAACCCAAGAATAAATTGAATCATAAAGATACTGCATTCAAAGACAAGTAAAACTTTCATTGATACATAATCAGGAGCTTTCACTATGGCTTTTTCAAGGATAGTTATAGATTAAATCAAATGAAAAGGATTTAGGTACTAAAGTTTAGGTTTTAAAACTTAAGCCCTGAAGTTGAAAGAGGCCTGTTTAAAGTTTGAAGACAAAAGAACAAAACTAAAGTTCAGATGAAATACCTTACACAAGTTACTAAGAGCCACCAGAGGACATTACATTCAGATTTTTTTACACTTTAATGAGCTTAGAATTTTACTGCTTGGGAAAGTCCTGGTATATAGAGACAGTAGAGGAAAATTCAGTGTATCAGTGTATCTATGTTCATCTCTTCACCACTCTGTGTAGAATAGGTTCACAGAGACTGACTTAGATGATCACTTCATATGACTGACCTGCTTACGGTAATTTTCTCAAGGGTCAAGATTTTCACTTTTTCACCCCCAGCCTTTGGGACATAGCACTGACTCTATAATAATCATCCAATCAGTATTGACAAATTAACTTGAAAAAATTTGGCCACATTTACCACCTAAAATCTGAAATGTTCTTGGGGTACCTAGGTAGCTCCACTGGTTAAGCATCTGACTCTTGATTTCAGCTCAGGTCTTGATGTCAGGGTTGTGAGTTCAAGCCCCACATTGCACTCCATGTTGGTGTGGAGATTACTTTAAAAAAAAAAAAAAAAAATCTAAAATGTTCCTATTTTAACTAGATTGATGAAAAGATGAGATATTATTGTTCAACTCCATTCCTATTGGAAATGTGTAACTTCCCTCTCTAGGACCTGAAATGGTGACTTTTGGAAGGAGGACTCTAACAGACTGCAGATAGGACTCTTCATTTTTCAGAAGAGGTTACTGAAGTTCAGAGAAAGGCAGTGTTTGGCTAGATGAAAACTCGAACGGTCAGAGTCTAATCCTAATGCTTTTTAAACTAACCCGAGATGTTTCTATTCATGAATTTTTAGAATATGTCACAGATCACTGTGATTATTCTATTGACATTTTACAAGGATAAAAACATGCTTTTAACCTTTAGTTAAATATTTTTTAATCTTAAATGACAATGTAATAGATTTTACAATCTAAAAATAGATAGTGCTATTTTTTTCTTTTCAAAATTGTGAAACATACTGAGTGAAGTCACTGTCTATTAATATTATACTAAATTACCCAAATTTAATATAGTGTAGTCTGGTTTTTATTTTTAAAGCCCAATCAGTTACTAAAATTTTAATAACAGTCTTTAATATTTACTAATGATGATTCTAAATATAAACACTTCCAGTTTGCTAGCTCAGTGCCTACATTTTCTCTGACACTGAATCTCTGAAGCCGGGCCTTGAACAAACTCCTCATTGTGATGAAGTTTTCATCACCACCGGTCATCCTGTCCTGGTGCTCTCACAGGACTAAAGGCTGTCGTCTCATGGGGCCAATGCTGAGGTGCCTGATGCTGGTGTGTGAGCGCAATGCGCAGCCACGACCTGTGTCTAGCGCCTGCTGTTACTGCCATCACTGAGCAGTCAGCGTGCTGGGCAACTGTTCAGTGTTGAAATATTCAGTATATGATCTGTCTCTGTTCTCTGTCTCCATTTTTTAGCATTTCCTCAGGGGTTATAATTGATTCAGAGATTTTGAGGAAGTTCTTCAATAACAAGGCAAGTGTCGAAGAAAAATAGCATTGCTTTCACAATATAGAAACATAAAATATATATTAATACACATATATTTGATTGTTCAATTCCTTTGGTTTAGAGTTTCATTTTTCTGACACTATTGTCATTTGAGAATGTTATTTCTCCTAGTGTAACTCTGAGAAAGAAACTGCAGAACAGCCTTCCAGCTCATACACATGTACATATAAAAGCAAAGAGACATTTCAAGTTCAGTCCTGTTGAAAACCTTCGGAAGAACAGCTCTTTTCCAGGATTAGCTTTAAAACATTTTAGCTAGATTAGAGATGGAGTCAACTGTCAGCTTTTTACGTGTTCCAGGTGAATAATGTTTCTATAGTTTCTTCGGTAATTCCTGTGCCTTCCCATCTGTATGCACATCCCATCTCTCCCTTTTTTCTTCCCTGAGTATTTGTTTCCCTCTCTCTCTGCCCACACTCTCTGACTATCTCTCTCTCTCTCTCCCTATTTTCCCTCTCCATCTCAACATTATTATTTACACAACAGCAGTTCCCAAATAAAGGTCTAAGACATTTCCATATATCCACAGTCACACAAGGAAAATATCTGTAATTGCTCTGTAGCCCATGTGTGCTTGTCTGTTAAAGGGTACCAACCATCTGTTTTGCTTTGGGCAGTGGTGTGCCCTTCCAGTTTCTTGGAGTTAATATCTACTTCGTGAAAACATCGTGATTTTGATGGTATTTATTTTGCTGGAGTGTTTTGTTGGCTTGATATTATTTAACAGAGTAATACCATTCTTCCTGCCTCGTTTTTTAAATCAGTTTATGAAATTTAACAGTCAGGAAACCACTGCATTGCATGTTTATTATTCTTCCTGGGTGTAAAATATTACTTAGAACTTTAGAATCTCTATTTTAATTAGCAGTTAGAATGGCAACCTTGCAGTCATAGGATCCAGGTTCCAATTTGAGTTCCATCACTCCTGAGTTTTATGACCTTGAGAAAATATTTTTTCTCTGAGTCTGTTTCCTTATCTGTGAAATGAAAAGAGTCAGTCTTGTCCTGCCTTTCAGATTTATAACATGGTTGAACATGTAAGAGTTCATCAGTCAACCTAACACAACCACCGATGGTTTTTTTGTTGTGTCTCCCTGGCTGGGGCTGCAGTAACCGGTGATTCAGTAAAACACCAATTATATACTGGGATGGTTTTTTGTAGATGTGATTGAAGTCCATAATCAGTTGACTTTTATAAAAAAGGTTATACTAGGTAGTCTGGGAGGGTCTGACTTATCCACTGAAAGGCTTTAGCACGGAGCTGAGCTGTTCTGCAAGAAGACATGCTGCCCATAGGTGGCAGCCTCAGCCATGACCTGGAGCTCCAACAGCACCCTTCTCAGTGGCTTCCCTCTGTGGGTTTAAGACTGGCCTACCCACCCTCCACAGCTGTGTATGCTAGTTTCTCCCAATAAACTTCCTAATAGCTCTGCAGCTCTGCTGGACCCTAACCGATTAACACACTGTATCAACGGAATAAAGACCTATGACATGAGGTCATTTAAATAGACTCAAAAAGCATCTGACACAATTCAGCATATTCCAACTCAGCATTCCATAAACACTCAACAAACTAGGCCTAGAAGGGAATCTCCTCAATCAGATAAACAATGTGTATGAAAAACCCACAGTTAATGTCATAGTTAGTGATGGAAGACTACATGTCTTCCTGCTGTCCTCATGCCAGGATCATGAACAAAACCAGGTATCTGCCCTCACCATCTTCTATTCAGCATTGTACTGGCAATGCTAGATGAAGGAATTAGTGAAGAAAAAGAAGTAAAAGGAACTCACAGTGGAATAACATCTATAGTTAGAGTTGGCCTATTATTTTGCCTAAAAATTGTAAGAAATTCACTAAAAAAATCTATTTGAACAGTAAATGAGTTCATCCATACCTTAAGACACAAGATCAATGTGCACTAATCAGTTGTACCCACAAAGTCATGTCACTGATCGTGAGGAACCATCTCCATCTTACTGCTGTTCTCTTGTACTAAAAATAGTGAAAGTGGATAAAATGTATTATTTTCTACAAAGTAAGAATTTATCAAAAGGACTCCAAAAGAAAGGGAAATCAAGAAAAGATTAATTAGCAGAGTAGCATCAGAGAAAAAACATCACCTAAATTCTATTTATGTATAAAACACCAGTCCTGATGTAATTTACATAGTGAGTTTTACAACCATAATAATAGATCATTTTAATGTTAAGCCAATCCAGAGCATAGACAATGAAAAAATAACTAATACAATTATATTTGGAGAAAATAAAATTGGTACCAAATTTATTTTAAAAAAGGAAACTCTGGATAAAGCTAATTTGGGTATACCAGTTCAAAATTTTTGGTAAAATAACAATTGTTGCCTTATGGAGAAGAGGGTAGATGATGGGAGGTATTTGTACCACCAGGTGTTAATGCGCTATATGAAGCCATGTTGATGAGAAGCAGTACAGTATTAGCCTGTGGATGGAAAGCCCAGACATCTATTAAAATGCTTAAATTACTTAGTCTATTACAGTGATATTGGCCACTTGAAATAACCTTCTAAAATACAGAAAATTCTGGTTACATCAATAAATAGTTTCAGAACAACTGAATGCTGTCTGTAAAGTAAAATAAAGTTGCAGTCAAACATCAAACTACATACAAGATTAAATTTACAAAGCATTTTAATGTTTTAAAAAAAGGAAATGAGGGGTGCCTGGGTGGCTCAGTGGTTTAAAGCCTCTGCCTTCGGCTCAGGTCATGATCCCAGGGTCCTGGGATGGAGCCCAACATCGGGCTCTCTGCTCAGCAGGGAGCCTGCTTCCTCCTCTCTCTCTGCCTGCCTCTCTGCCTACCTGTGATCTCTGTCTGTCAGATAAGTAAATAAAATCTTTAAAAAAAAAAAAAAAGGGAAATGATTCCATAATACAAGTGGAATATGCACACGCACTGTCTCTGATTTTAACCTATTAGGGAGCTATTACACTTTTAAAGATCAATTATCACATTGATGCCAAAGGTAACTGGATCTGTTCTCAAATGTCTCATTCATTCATTCATTAATTTATTTTTATTTTAATTCTAATTAGTTAATTTACAGTGTTATATTAGTTTCAGGTGCACAATATAGTGTTTCAGCACTTCATACATCACCCTGTGCTCATCAGAGTAAGTGCCCTCCTTCAACCCCACCACCAATCCTCCTCCCCTCTGGTGACGATCAATGTTCTCTGTAATTAAGAGTCTGTTTTTTGGTTTGCCACTCCCCCCCCTTTTCTTGTGTGTTTTGTTTCTTAAGTTCCACATATGAGTGAAATTATGTGATATTTGTCTTCCTCTGACGTATTTCACTTAATAGAATACTCTTTAGCTCCTCCATGTCATTGCAGATGGCAGGATTTCATTATTTTATGGCCAAATACTATTCTGTTGTATGTATATGTACACACACACACACACACACACACACATACACATATACACACACATATATATGTATACGTGTATACACACACATACATATACACACACCACATCTTCCTTATCCACTCATCAACTGATGGATACTTGGGATGTTTCTGTAATTTGGCTATTGTTGATAATGCCGTTATAAACATCAGGTTGCATGTATCCCTTTGAATTAGTATTTTTGTGTTCTTTGGGTAAATACATAGTAGTGCAATTGCTTGATCATATTATGAAAAACTAAACGGGCCGACAAATTGGACAACCTAGGTAAATTCCTGGAAACATATAAACTAGCAAAACTGAAACAGGAAGAAATAGAAAATGTGAACAGACCACTAACCAGCAAAGAAACTGAATCAGTAATCAGAAACTCCCAACAAACTAAAGTCCAGGACCAGATAACTTCACAGGCAAATTCTACCAAACATTTAAAGAGGAGTTAATACCTGTTTTCAAACTATCCCAAAAAGTAGAAGAGGAAGGAAGCCTCCAAACTTAGTCTATGAGGCCAGCATTACCTTTATACCAAACTCAGCTAAAGACTCCACTAAAAAAGAGAACTACAGGCCTGATGAGCATGGATGCAGAAAGTCTCAGTAAAATAGTAGCAAACTGAATCCCTCAATACATTAAAAAAGTCATTCATTAGGGCTAAGAGGGGTTGCAAGATTGGTTCAACATTTGCATGTCAATCAACATGATACAGCACGTTAATAAAAGAAAGAACAAGAACCATATGATCCTCTCAGCAGATGCAGAAAAAGCATTTGACAAAGTACAATATCCATTCATGATAAAACCCCTCAGCACAGTAGGTTTGGAGGGAACATACCTCAACATAATATAGGCCATATATGAAATACCGACAGGAAACATACTCAGTGGAGAAAAACTGAGCGCTTTTCCTCTATGGTCAGGAACAAGACAGGAATATCCATTTAGTTTTTAAATAAAAATTGGGAGTGTCAGGGTGGTGTGTGCTTGTGTAGCACAGTATCTAAATTTTGCATTCCATATTTTAGGGTGATTTGTCTATACCTGGTAATATGTCTTTTTAATTGTCCAAGACAGAGATCAAACATGATTTCCATAATCATTTCAGGTTATGAACACTTGATGCTGTGGCCTTAATGCTTATCAATTAATCCTAAGTATATATTGTTACAAAAGTACTATAACTGAAGAGATTCAAAATAGAAAGTGAGTTGTTTTGATTGCTAGCCACATCTATTTCAGAGTGTAATCAATTTCTGAGTCTACAGTCAAGAATCTTAACTTCTAATGGGAAATAAGCACATGCGCACGCACACACACACACACAGAAATATATGGTATATGTCGGGGACCTTACCTACAACTGGTGGCAGGAGTTTATATCCTGATGCAGGCAATGAGGGGATAAATTATCTCCATAACTCTGAAAAGTAATAATAAAACGAACTCAAATTCACTCTGCCTTTTTTATTGTCATGTGCAGGTAAACCCAGACAGTGTCTGTGGTAAAGTGCTCTTCCTGAAAAAGTAGTATTTTGCTTGTCTGAATTTTAGACAACATGGTTATAGAAGCATTTCATTAATATATTTACATGTATACACACATACATGTTTCAAATTAGACTATTTTATTAGTTATACTTTAATAAATCCTGTCATGTTGGTGGAAAACACTTAGAATAACTGAGGGTTCATGGCATGACTTTGTGTTTGTTCCTGGGCCCCCAGCCTCTGCCAGTCTCTGTAGGCCCTTGATCCAAGGCAGATGATGCTAGCCCCATGGTTGTAAGGATGAAGAAATGAAGAAACAGAATTTGAATCCTTTCAATCCACTTTTACTAGGTGACTACTTCGATACTTAATTTGTGTTTAAAATTTAAAATAGTGAGCTATAATGTAAACTACAAGTTATATGCATTAAGGAGAAAATTTTAATTCCTATGTAGGATATTTTCTTGAATCTGAGTGTGTATTTAAAATAGAAGTGTATTCTGTTGGGGTTGTTTAAAACTGAACAAATCAAGAAACTACTGAAATATTTCATATTATTGAAAATCATTCTGTCCCATAACAGAAGGGTGCCCAAAACAATGGTGTACCCCAGTAGATAATTCATTGAATTTCACTGAGTAAGTAATGGGAGCGGGTAGCTAATGGTTATCTCCCCACATGGGCCATCCACATGTCACATGTTTGGTTTGGCATTCAGTTGATTACTGGTTGCCATCTGAGGAAGAGTGGCCAGGAAGTGTGAAGGGACGGGTGTGTACATTGTGGATGCTGTCTGTGGCTTCCTTGCTTATGTACTCACTTGGGACTTACTTGCAGCCCTCTGCATTGGCCTGCAAAGTCTCTAGCGTGTGCTCTCCAAGTGTGCCTGAGCGTCAGGCTGACGAAGGCAGCAATGAAGGCAGATGACAGTAAGCATCTCCATACACGGCTGTTGCATGCCTTGTTAAAACACAGGTGGAAATGTGGGAGAGCAAGTGTGCTTCCTGCCAGATGAGTATTTGCCACAAATTTCTTTAAGAGCACTAAATACCAGTTTTAATTCAATTTG
Organism: Enhydra lutris kenyoni; assembly: GCF_002288905.1. Classification (NCBI taxonomy): domain Eukaryota; kingdom Metazoa; phylum Chordata; class Mammalia; order Carnivora; family Mustelidae; genus Enhydra; species Enhydra lutris. The sequence goes on along the minus strand of NW_019154096.1, from coordinate 11,601,631 downwards.
AATAGGGAAATTGCATGAACTGTTTTAAATCACAAGGTCATTGTTCCCACCAACAGAGACAGTGCTCTTCTGTTGCCCAAGTGACCTGTTAGAATGAATAAGCCTGTTTTGTTTTTTTTTTCTTCTGAAAGTTACTAGGAAGATTGGTTTAGTAATAAGAATGAAACAGAAGCAACTAGATAATTTTGGAAGAAGAAGAGGTTGTTTCTTTACAAAAAAAAATTAGAGTATTTATCCATGTTCTCAAAAAATTAAAAAGTATATAATAATTTTAAAATATCTGAAAAAAGAGAAACAAGGGTTCCAAAATACATTTTAAAACAAGGGAAAACAAAATGAGAGTTGGGCTTGAACTCACATAAAATTGAAGTGAAATAGGCATCTTCCTCTCCTTGGGGACATGCATTTTGAACATAAATCCATATTTGTGTTTCACTGTCACAGAGAAAGGGACAGAAGGAAGTGGTAGGTTGGGTGATTATTGAAAGATGACAGTTGAACCATGAACCTGGAATTCATTAAGATAAAGATTATATCACATAAAGGCTGGATTTTAAGTTTCTTTTTCTGTTCTCATCAGTGTGCATGCCTACCTGAAATGTGAACACCTCCAGGGTAGGGGTGATGACTTGTAGTAAGAGCTCCATGAATTTTGATGATGAAGAGTGGATAATACCACAGGGTATCCTGAAGGTTATAGTGGGAGGTGCACAGCACATGGGAAAAGAGCTAGTCCTGCAGCCATAAATATTTAATCAAGTCAAATAATTTCTTTGTTGAATATCTTCATTCATCCCCCCAATGATATTATTTAGTACAGAAAGCAAATCTTCATTCCTTTTTCTTAATAAGTAGTTTATTTATTTATTTAGAGAGAGAGAAAGCATGAGATGGGGGAAGCAGACTCCCCACTGAGCAGGGAGCCTAACATGGGACTTGATCCCAGGACCCTGAGATCATGACCTGAGTTGAAGGCAGATGCTTAACCAACTGAACCACCCAGGTGCCCCTCTTCATTACTTTTTGAATTTAAATCACATTAGGGAGAAATTATGGATATCCATATATAGTCTATATGAAGCCATCAAAGGGTTGTAACCAAAGAGATGTATGGATCACTGTGTTAATCTTTTAAAAGGGATGATACTTGCATTCAGGATAGTACATAGAGCATATTGACAAGCAATGTAGATGCAGTGAAAGCGTAAACTGAATTTGTTATAAACTTCTAAGATGGTATTTCATCTGACAACCATTACTGTCACCTAACAACAGTCAAGGGCTATATAACTATAGAACTCTACAGTATTTACTAAAAGAGGTAAATCATAGAGTGCTGAGGTTAGATAACTTTTGCTCTGGGCTAGTCCTAGCCCCATAATTGCTCTGAAATTTTTGGCAAATCAGTTGACTTTTTGGACTTTGTATATCTGTCGGTTGATGATTCTAGTGGTAAATGTTTAAATGTTTGTGAAAACTCTTTGTAAACTATTTATAGAGTATAAATTGTATATAAAAATGCCAAGATGTGCTTTGCTTTTCACATGTTTATTAACTCTAAAATTAGATTATGTCTTTTAAGTGCTATTTTTTGGATGACATTGGCAGCTGTTTTTGTTATATACGTTAAAAATGGTGAGTCTTACAACATATGGTATTAAAAACAAATATCTATCCATTTAGGAACACAAGCTATTAAGAGTTTATGCCATTCTTTCAAGAATGCTCATGAGGTTACCTCTGTTCCATTCAGCCTAAAGGGAAAAGGACACAGGAACACCCTGGGGATGTATATTTGGATCAGGCCATTCTAGATTATATTTACACGGCCAGGTCTTTATTATGTGACCTTATAAAACTATAAATTAGGCTAGGAATGGTGGTTTCTATGAGCAGTCCCTTCCCAGGAGGGAAATGTAGTGACTGGGGGCAGCTCCTGTGGGCCACACCCCCGAGCCTCGGCCCTTATTAAGGATCATGGCCACTACCTGCAGAAGGGTGTTCTCTCTGACTTTGCTGGTTTTGATTTTGGAACAGACAGCTCTTTTCTTCACTGAAGTTATTTTTCTTTTAATGAACTTTAATCACTTACTAATTTTCTTCTATTTCTACTCCTGGCTACAAATTATCTGTTTTGTTGTTGTTGTTGCTGGTTTCCTCTGATATATCCCCACAACTATCCACAGCAAACATAGTGATCTCATTGTAGTTTAAATTTTGCTTTTTCCTGGTGACTGATACTGTTGAACATTCTTTCATGTGCTTATTTGCCATCCATATGAACTCTTCAGTAAATTTATTTTTTCATCATAATCTAATCTGTTTTTGTTTTTTATGATTAATTTTTTAATATCATTCGTGTATTCTAGACAAAGGTTCTTGGTCAGATACCTGGTTTGCACATACTCTCTTGCAGTATAGCTTGCTTTTCAAACTTTGGGAGTTTGATAAAGTCAATTTTATAATTATATTCTTTTATGGATTGTGCTTTTGGTGTCAAATCTAAGTCACTCTTTGCTTAGCCCTAGATCCTGAGGATTTTGTAATAATTTCCTAAAAGTTTTATCGTTTTATATTCTATATTTAAGCCAATTATGCATTTTGAGTTATTTTTCGTGAAAGGCAAGAGATTTCAGTCCATTTTTTCTTTCATTCATGGATTTCCACTTGTTCTAGTGCCATTTCCTGAGAATACTATGCATTTCTCTACTGAATTTTTTTGCACTATTGTCAAAAATTAGTTGGCATATTTCTGTGGATTTTTTTTCCAATGAGGATTTTGTTCCATTGGTCTTATATGTCTGTCCCTCTGCCAGTACTACCCAATTTTGATTATTGTGGCTATATAGTAAGTGTTAATCTTGGATAGACTGATTCCTCCCACTTCATTCTTCTTTTTCATGGCTTTAGTATAGTGCATTCCTTCTTCTCATTTTCTTCCTCTTCTTCCCCTTCTTCTCTTTCCCTCGCCCTCCCTCTCCTTTTCTTCTTCCTCCTCCTCCTCCTCCTTCTATGAGCACTTGAAAAACCACTCTGCAAAGTCTTCTGCCCTCCACGGTTTCTTGTGAGAAACTCCTGTCATTCAGGTTTTTTTCCTATAGGTAAGTTGTCATTTTTGTCTTGCTGGTTTCAAGATTTTCCCTTTGTCTTTAGTTTTCAGAATTCCAGCTATGATGTTATGTGAATTTGGCATATTCTATTTTGGGCTCACTCATCTTGAATCTGTGGGTTTATGTCTTTGGCCTCATTTGGAAAATTTTAGCCATACTCCATGCTATTGTATCTCAGGCACTCCCAACTGTCTTCCTAGGACTCTGATGTTTGATATTTTGTTATGTAGTCTGTTCATTTTTTCCCGTTTTCTCTCTGTTATTTGAGTAATTTCTATTGTTCTGTATTCTACTTTAGGGGCTCATGCCTGTCTTCTCCACTGTACTGTTAACCCCATTCACTGAGTTGTTATTTCAGTGAATGTATTTGCATTTGGTTTTTGTTTTCAACTGTGTCTTTGCTGAGATGTTGTCTTTTTCATTTGTTTCAAGTGTGTTTATAATTGCTCTTAGCAAGTTTGTGGTAGTTACATTAACATTTTTATCAGATCATTTTAACATCTCTCATTTCAGCATTTGTTTCACTTAATCGTCTTTTTCCATTCAGTTTGAGGTTTTGGTGATTTTTCTCTGACATGTGATTTTTAAATTGCAAATGGCATATTTTGGATAATAGATCCTCTGGACCTTGTTTAAACCTTCTGTTTTAGCTGCTTTCCTCAGACACTGCTCTGGTGCAGGATGTAGGGGACCCAGGCTCCCTACTTTGGAGGGACAGAAGTACATTTGCCCATTCAGCCTCCACAGACCTGGAAGGGGCCTGTTAGTGCTGGGTGAGCGTGGAGGTTCTAGTTGCCCTTAGGCATCAGCTGCCCCTCAGGGTAGTGGGCTTGTTACCCCTGTGGGGATGAACTTAACAGGCTCCTGTCTGCCTGCCTCTGACATCATCGGATCTTGTTCGATGGGTACCCTGTTATGTCTTCGCGAACATGCAAGCAAAGGCTCCCCACTTGGCCCTGGTGAAGGTGGAGTCTGTTGTTGTTGTTCGTTTATTTATTTTTTTTCTTTTTTGGCTTCTTTTATAATATTTATCTGGATTGGAGGAATTGTTTTCTAAATGTTTGCCATATTACTAGGCTACTCCTTTCTCTAATCCTTTGATGGGACTTTTTCTGTTTGCACTCCCTGGCATTTCTGGGTTACTGGCTTCTTCAGTCATATTTCTTTCTTTCTTTTTTTTTTAAGATTTTATTTATTTATTTGACAGACAGAGAGCACAAGTAGGCAGAGAAGCAGGCAGACAGAGAGGAGGAAGCAGGCTCCCTGCCGAGCAGAGAGCCCCATGCAGGACTCGATCCCAGGAGCCCAAGATCATGACCTGAGCCGAAGGCAGAGGTTTTAACCCGCTGAGCCACCCAGGCGCCCCTTCAGTCGTATTTCTAATATAAGAGTTGAAAAGAATACAAAGAGAAATCTGTCCTGTACCCTTCCTTGGGTCTTGAGTTCCCCAGACAGCTTGACTTTCCTAATACACCTTCCATAGAAACTTTTACCATATATAATATATATTACATATATGATATATAATATATATACACACATAATATATAATGTAATACAACTATATATAAAATCATTAATGCCCAACATTGTATGTTCTGCTTAGTGGGAAGGATAGGGAATAGTGTGTCTACTTAATCTTCCTGGAAGTCTTTGTAGCCTAGTTTTTAAGAGTCCTGACTCTGAAATAATCATGGGTTCAAATTCTAGTTCTTTTGCACAGAAAATCTGGACCATTAGGCAAGCCTCATCCTGTTTTTCCTTGAGTCTTTCCTATAAAACAGAGACCACTTGCAGCATCCGCGTTCTAGAGCTGTCACAGAGCTGGGACATGCAGATCTCGGCAGTGCATATGATGCATATTTAGCAAGCAGTCAACTTCAGATACTATAAAATGAGTCCATTTTTTGTATATTCAGATTTTTTTAATAAAAAAGTTAATTCTAGGAAAAAGAGAAATCCCTAAATTGAGCATCTTTAATTCTGAAGATCTCCAGCTCCCGTAATAGTGTTTCCATGATGCCCTTGATCACCTCAGCTTTCCTGTGTCTCAGCTGCCTCTGGAGCATGTGGCTCTGTGGCTGTCAGAGTCCTGAGCTCAGTTTTCCTCCCAGCAGGGTTCTAGCAGAAGCTGTACAGGTGCAACCATATAACTGTGGAACACTTCCTGCTCTTGCCTTTGTGTAACTGGGCATTGTGACTCCATCAGCTCCACACATGTGGGTGTGCATGTGTACATGTACGTGTGTGCACACATACACACACTACTCTGGGACCCCCATGTCATCCAGTTTCCTACCTGAGCCCCTAGTTGCTCTTCATCAGGCAGCAGTGTCTGTGTGCAAAGAGGTGGGACAGGATACTTGTGTCTTTCTTCTTTGTTGTTGTTTAAAGATTTTATTTATTTGAGAGAGAGAGTGTGAGACAAAGATAGCAAGTGAGAGCACAAGCAGGGGGAGAAGCAGAGGGAGAGGGAGAAACAGACTCCCCACCTAGCAGGGAACCCGTTGTGAGGCTTGATTCCAGGATCCTGAGATCATGACCTGAGCCAAAGGTGGACGCTTAACCAACTGAGCCACCCAGGCGTCCCTCATTGTGTTTTTCTTTCTTTCTTTCTTTCTTTTTTTCTTTTTTTTTTTAAGATTTTATTATTTTATTTATTTGACAGAGATCACAAGTAGGCAGAGAGGCAGGCAGAGAGAGAGGAAGGGAAGCAGGCTCCCTGCCGAGCAGAGAGCCTGATGCGGGGCTTGATCCCAGGACCCTGAGATCATGACCTGAGCCGAAGGCAGAGGCCTTAACCCACTGAGCCACCCAGGCGCCCCTCCTTGTCTTTTTCTAAGTACTTGTATTCTTTTTCACTAAAAAAAGATTATAGTTGTTTATAATGAAATGTTTTTAGGCTGCAATTAAAATGTTCAACTTTTGAATGCTGGTATTTGACACACTTCCCCAGTGTTTTGTTCACATGAAGCAAATGTGAATTTGTAAGATTATATATTTCAAAAACTGAATGATTGAGAAAACTAAGTAAAACCTGGATCTTGAAAAACCATATACATATATACATAATATCACTTCTTCAACACTTGATATGTTTCCTGCCTCTGCCTAGGAACTCAACAAACCCAAACTACTTTACTCCTCCACAAATCCTTCCCGATTAAAAAAAAAAATTGCATTAGTGTCAGAAATTCTGTTTTCAAAGCTAGTAATTCAATGGGGTTAGTTTTGTTTCCTTCTGCATCTTAGATGCAGTGTTTGCAGCAGGAACTCGCTGTTTGGCTTTCAGGCCAGTGGGAGGCATCATCAAGGTGCCCTGCATGAGATGTCAGCTGTGCTCAAGAAGTGATTACACCGTGGTGCTCCCAACACGATGCTACAGGGAGGGAATTAGGTCTCCTCTCTGGATCTCAGTACAACTGGCTCTGGACGGACAAGCCCAGAGAGTCTTGTTCAGTTTGGTGAACAGCTTGTGATATCATAAATTATGATGCCCCATCTTCTCTTCAGCGTTGTGATCTTGTGCCAGCTTTTCATAGTTTCTTTTGTATTAAAAAAGTTCATTTTAAAACAATAAATGCTTGAAATTTAAAATCAACACATTAATGCTAAAGAAAGGAAGAAATAGTGATGTTTCAAACAATGACTTTTCTGAGTCACAGCTACACATTAGCCATGTATAAAAAAAAGTCTCCTATTGAAACTGAGAGAAAGTAAAACTGTAATCTAAGATATAAATTATGGAGTGAAACTTTAAATAGTATTATAAGCTCTAATAAAGATGCTTTTAAAAGGGTAGGTTAATTAATTTTTGTAGAAAGGAGATTGAAGTATGATTTAACATCAACTTTCAAATACTAATTTAAATAGTACATATAATTTTTTTATTTCTTATTTAAATTCATGACCATTGATGAGTCAGGCAATTACAAGCCACACTTTGAAATTTAGGTACTATTTAATGTGTTAAATACTACTATTATCAGAAATTGTGTGTGTGTGTGTGTGTGTATACACACATGGGGCTCAAACTCACGACCCTGAGATCAATACCTGAGCTGAGATCAAGAATCGGACACTTAACCAACTGAGCCGCCCAGGTCCCCAGAAATTATATTTTATTACCATTCTTAGTGTACAAAGTTTAGACAGTGCAGGCATGTGAATATGCAAGAGGGAAGTTGCACATTGGTTACAGTATGAAATACTTTAAAGGCAAAAAACACATAGTCTTATAAATTGACCACATGGGCAATAAGTGTGCTTTATCATTAACTGAAACACTTGGACTGAATGAAGATGTTTTGCATAGGAATTTTTTAAAATTTTATTTTATTTTCAGTGTTCCCAGATTCATTGTTGATGTACTACACCAGGTGCTCCATGCAATACGTACCCTCCATAATACCCACCACCAGGCTCACCCAACCTCTCACCACCTCCCCTCCAAAACCTCAGTTTCTTTCTCAGAGTCCACAGTCTCTCATGGTTTGTCTCCCAATCCGATTTCCCCAAACTCGCTTCTCCTCTCCATCTCCCAGTGTCCTCCATGTTATTCTTTATGCTCCACAAGTAAGTGAAACCATCTGATACTTGACTTTCTCTGCTTGATTTATTTCCCTCAGCATAATCTCTTCCAGTCCTATCCACATTGATATAAAAGTTGGGTATTCATCCTTTCTGATGGAGGCATAATACTCCATTGTATATATGGACCATATCTTCTTTATCCATTTATCTGTTGAAGGGCATCTTGGTTCTTTCCACAGTTTGGTGACTGTGGCCATTGCTGCTATAAACATTGGGGTACAGGTGGCCCTTCTTTTCACTACATCAGTATATTTGGGGTAAATACCAATAGTGCAATTGCAGGGTCATAGGGTAGCTCTATTTTTAATTTCTTAAGGAATCTCCACACTGTTTTCCAAAGTGGCTGCACCAACTTGCATTCCCACCAACAGTGTGAGAGGGTTCCCCTTTATCCACATCCTCTCCAACACTTGTTTACTGTCTTGTTAATTTGGGCCATTCTAATGGCTGTAAGGTATCTCAGTGTGGATTTGATTTGAATCTCCCTGATGGCTAATGATGATGAACATTTTTTTCATGTGCCTGTTAACCATTTGTATGTATGTCTTCTTTGGAGAAGTGTCTGTTCATGTCTTCTGCCCATTTTTTGAAGTGATTATCTGTTTTGTATGTGTTGAGTTTGAGGAGTTCTTTACAGATCTTGGCTATCAGCCCTTTGTCTGTAGTGTCATTGGTGAATATCTTCTCCCATTCCATGGGTTGCCTCTTTGTTTTGTTGACTGTTTCCTTTGCTGTGCAAAAGCTTTTGATCTTGATAAAGTCCCCAAAGTTCATTTTCACTTTTGTTTCCCTCACCTTTGGAGTCATGTCTTGAAAGAAGTTGCTGTGGCTGATTTCTAGGATTTTGATAGATTGCTGTCTAACGTTGAGGTTTTTTATCCATTTTGAGTTTATCTTTGTGTATGGTGTAAGAGAATGGTCGAGTTTCATTCTTCTACATATAGCTGTCCAATTTTCCTGGCACCATTTATTGAAGAGACTTTTTTCCACTGTATATTTTTTACTGCTTTGTCAAAGATTATTTGACCATAGAGTTGAGGTCCATATCTAGGTTCTGTACTCTGTTCCACTGGTCTATGTATCTGTTTTTGTGCCAGTACCATGCTGTCTTGGTGATCACAGCTTTATAGTAAAGCTTAAAATCAGACAATATGATGCCCCCAGTTTTGTTTTTCTTTTTCAACATTTCCTTAGCAATTCGGGGTCTCTTCTGGCTCCATACAAATTTTAGGATTGTTGTTCCAGCGCTTTGAAAAATGTCGGTGGAATTTTGATCAGGATGGCATTGGAAGTATAGACGGCTCTAGGCACTATAGACATTTTAACAATATTTATTCTTCTGATCCATAAGCATGGAATGCTCTTCTATCTTTTTGTGTCTTCTTCAGTTTCTTTCATGAGTGTTCTGTAGTTCCTTGAGTACAGATCCTTTACCTCTTTGGTTAGGTTTATTCCCAGGTATTCTATGGTTCTTGGTGCTAGAGTAAATGGAATCGATTTTCTAATTTCCCTTTCTATATTTTCATTGTTAGCATATAAGAAAATAACCGATTTTTGTACATTGATTTTGTATCCTGCCACATTACTGAATTGCTGTATGAGTTCTAGTAGTTTGGGGGTGGAGTCTTTATCTTCATCTTTGAAACAGATGGTCTTCATATTATTGGTTGTCAGATTATGAAAAAAATTTTGCTTTGTGTGATTACTCTCTAAATTACCTAATGGACATTATATCATATGACCAAGTGTCTAACTTTTTTAAGTAACTGAGTTTGGAAGAATCCCTTAAAAAAATCAGTTACGGGGCGCCTGGGTGGCTCAGTGGGTTAAGCCGCTGCCTTCGGCTCAGGTCGTGATCTCAGGGTCCTGGGATCGAGTCCCGCATCGGGCTCTCTGCTCGGCAGGGAGCCTGCTTCCCTCTCTCTCTCTCTCTGCCTGCCTCTCTGTCTACTTGTGATCTCTCTCTGTCAAATAAATAAATAAAATCTTTAAAAAAAAAAAAAAAATCAGTTACGTAGGATGACTAAAGCTATGCTTCTATAGCTAATAAGGTAAATGATGAATGAGCTCATAAATTCGTTTGTAAATCTACTCTTTTGAGTAGTTTAATTAATTAGCTATATGTAAGAAAATATATTGTCAAAGCAGAATGCTGATTTTAAATCCAAGTTTTATAATTTATTAGCTCTGTGAGTCAAGTTGAGGAAATAACTGTCCCCGAGGGTTTGTCTGTTTTGTTGTTATTACAGTTATTTAAATATATAAAGTGAGAATGATAATATTTACCTATCTTAGAGGTTCCTTGGGTAATAAAATAATATAGTTACATAAATTAAGCTTATAAGATATCATATTTGGTAAATACTCATATTAGTTAATGTCTTTTTAACATTTTATAACTAGTATAATCTGCACTGATATCTAGGGAATCCTACTTAGACTAATTTTGCTTGTCTAGCAAAATTTTTTTTCAATATAGAGACTTTATTTTTAGAACTTTAAAACTTCATGATAAAATTAAGAGGAAGGTATGGAGATTTGCTGTATGGCCCCTCCCCCACAAGCAGAGTCTCCCACACTGAACTCTCTGCACTGCATCAGTGCATTTGTTACAGCTGATGACTGTATGATGACACATCATCATCCAAGGTCCTTACTATACTTTAGGAATCACTCTTGCTTTTATGCATTCTCTGGGTTTGGACAAATGTAAAATTGTCTGTATCCATTAGTATTAAAATAATGCAATATGTTATGGAAAAAATAGCAAAGAAAAATAGAATTCTAAAAATATTCATATCATACAAAAGAAGACAGGTGAGAATGGAATAAAGAGAAAAAAAGAGGAATAACAGGGATGGTAGAAACAGAATACACAGGAAAAAATGGTAGACCTGGGTGCCTAATGGCTCATTTGGTTTAGCCGAACCTTTGGCTCAGATCATGATCCTGGGTTCTGGGATCGAGTTCCGCTCAGAAGGGAGCCAGCTTCTCCCTCTGCCTCTGTTGCTCCCCCTGCTTGTGCTTTCTCACTGTCTCTGTCAAATAACTAAATAAATAAAATCTAAAAAAAAAAAAATTGGTAGACCTACATCCAGCCATACAGTGTCTTAGATTAAAGGTCAGTAGAATGATTGTATAATGCCATACTGTATGGAAGTCATGAAGTCCCCCTCCCGTCACCTTCCATTCATTATCTACACACAAGTAAAGACTGTCCTGACATCTAAAAGCACTTATCTTTTTTGTGTGATTTAAAAATTGATATAATCAGCATCCTACCTGAGGCCTTCTTTGGTGCCACTGTACAGTGGTTCTCCTTACCCACAGCAGTACGTTCCAGGACCTCTGGTGGATGCTGGAAACCACAGGTAGTATGGAATCCTGCAGGTGTTCTGTTTTTGCTGTACATACACACCTGTGATAAAGTTTAATTTGTGACTAATAAATAGAGCAGTAGGCTGTAATAACAGTTATGTGGGTGTGGTCCCTTGCTCTTTCTTTCTAATTATGTTATTGAACTTGTGAGGACATGAGGTGATGAAACGGCTGTGTGTGCAGATGCAGGTGAGTGAGGTGGGTGTGTGATGCAGCGGGAGGCTCCTGACACCCCTCTGACAATGGTGTCAGGACGACCCTCTGCTTCCTGCCCCAGTCCCCCTAGAGGACTGGAACCCTGGGCGGGGGTGTGTTTCTGTTAGCATTTTGCTTGTGATGGGTGTCCATGCTGGTGCTGGGAGGTGCCACACATTCATTTGTTTTCTTTGCCATCTGATAACCCGCTTTGTGAGGAGTCCACATACATGTACCCGTTCTGTAACAGGCATCTGTGAGATGTACCACTGGAGCTGTTTGCAGTACAGATGTGCACACTCCCAGTGTACCTGCACGCACGTCTGTGTTACATGGGTTTAGTATTACAGGGGAGCCTGTACGCGGCAGTCACACTCTTGTACCGTAGGTGCGGACATGTTCATCCTTGTCCTTACTGGAAGCTTTCCAGAGTGGCTCTAGGAATGTAGCATTCTGTCTGCAGTAAGGGGTCCTGGCTTGCTCTCCATGGTTGTCAGAACTTGGTATTTACTGATGTCTCTACTGTGCTCATGCTGTTTTCCACGTGGTGGCATTGTACTGCAGCTTTATTTTGTATTTTCCTGATGCCTACTGATGATGAGAACTCATGTATTTATTCATAGGGATGTCCAGCTAGCTCAGTACCACTTGTTACTATGACAGAACTTTTTATTGCATTGAAATGTCATGTTCGTTGTATTTCTCAGGACTGACTGTATGCAGTCCAAGTGTGAATCATCTGTGTAGTTTCACTGCTGTATGTCCTCTGTCCCTCTGCCCATCACGGTTTGTCAGCATTAACACAGGTCGGACTCAGGCTGCATACCTGGTACATGACTTGTTCTTTTCTGCACAGTTCTTTGTGGGGTTATTTTTTTAATCACTATTACTAGACCCTTTGGTTTTTCACATGAATTTTAGAAATGAAGTTGTGTATTCATATACACATGAGTCACACCCTATTGAATTTTATTTGGAATTCTCAAAATATACAATTTAGAGGAGAGGGATGATAAACCTACTATAGTGAGACCTTTAATCCACGATCATAGCATCTGCTTTTTTAAAGTTTATTCTTTGAAAAATTTCTTTAAATAATATCTTTTTCACATTTTTGTGTATAGAGATAAATGGGGATATTTGTTGGAGTCATTCCTAAATTTGTGATAGCTTTAGTGCTAAGTAGTATTCTCTACTTTTTAAAAGAGTGATTTATTTATTTTAGAGAGAAAGAGAGTGTGCGTGCATGGGGTAGAGGGTAGCAGGAAGAGGGAGAGAGAATCCCAGGCAGACTACCCACTGAGCATGGAGCTTGACCTAGAGCTCAAACCCACGACCCTGAGATCACAACCTGAGCCCAAACCAAGAGTCAGATGCTTAACCACCTGAGCCACCCAGGCACCCTAGTAGTATTCTCTTTAAATGTTCATTTTTTTCCCTTGACATTATGATGACAGGAGTCTTGTTTGTATTCCTGTTCTGAGAAGGAATTTCTTCATCATTTCAAAGGCTAGTCTAGCGTGGGTTTTCTATAGATGTTTGTAGATACATTTTTATCCTGTTAACAATGTATTATTATTCTGAGTTTGTCAACTTAGAATTTTGTCAAATACATTTTTGAAATCTACCTAATGATTAATTTTTCTTTTTTTTTTTACTTACGTTGAATCACAAAGATTAATTTTCTAATATTAAACCCCTTGTATAATAAATTCCGCTTTGTCATGATTCATTACCTTCTTTTTGTATTTAGTGGAATCAATTTTGTTATACTTCATACAAGATAGGATTTTTCATCTATATTCATCAGTAATAGTATTCTGTAGTTTAGGACTTTTATAGTCTTTGTCATGTATCCGTTTTGTTTTTTTGGATTTCTCTCCCTTTATAAAAGTCAACATTTATAACATAGGACCTTTTATTTAATTAACAGCAGGCAAAAACTCAAACACTGTATAAGAAGTAATTATATAAAAGTACAAAAGTAGGGGCGCCTGGGTGGCTCAGTGGTTTAGCCTCTGCCTCCGGCTCAGGTCATGATCTCAGGGTCCTGGGATCGAGCCCCACATTGGGCTCTCTGCTTGGCAGGGAGCCTGCTTCCTTTCCTCTCTCTCTGCCTACTTGTGATCTCTGTCTGTCAAATAAATAAATAAACTCTTAAAAAAATAATAAATAAAAGTACAAAAGTAGACAGTAAGCCCCTGAAAAATGTGCCAATCATCATTTTCATCACAGATATGCAAGTTAAGCTATTTCTAGCATATACTGTGGCTGAATGCTCCACGTGAGAAGCCGCTCCTTCTTTTCTTGCCTTTTTAAGTGTGTGCAAGAAGCAGATGGCGTAATTCAGTTATTAGCAGGTGGCACAACAGGTAAGAAAAGAGAACAATTTAAGAGCTAGTGAACGCTAGGGAGCAATATCCATCCTGGCACATAGGGATTAATCGTGATGTTCTCGTTAGTTCTAATGAGTATGTGTGGCCAATCTGGAGTTTTCACATTGAATCAGCACAAAGCTCTGTAGCACAGGTGTTTAATTGTCACTTGATCCGACTTCTGATCTGAATAGATTAAAGGATGGCAGAACAAAACCCTCCCACTTGAAAGAACAGAAAGGCCTGGAAAATAGTATCATACTAACTTAGAAAAGTTTAAGCAAAATTGAGCAAAACTTAGCTTCATCTCACTTAAAAAATTTTATGTATCTATTTATGGTTTTTTGTGTTTAGTGGCAATATAATAAAATACTTAAAATTTTATAATGTCAGTATATGTGTGTGTGTGGTTCATTTTTTCTTATTATTAATTTTATTCATATATTAGATAGAACAAAACTGATTTTCTGATATTTAAGCGCTAAAAGTCTCTTCATGAATCTGTTGTCAAGAATGTCCCCCCTATACTAGTGGAGGCTTGGGTGCATCTGGATGCACTTGTGATTCTGTCCGGTTCCAGTGAGGTAGCGGCTCCCTCAGCTGGTCGTGGAACCTCGGTCGTGGGGCTGGCAGCAGGGAACACGCGTGTGCTGTCACGTTCATCTACTCGGTTTGCTGTTTTTATATGGCTGATTTGCAGACATCACCAAAAAACTTGATATTATGTCCTGGCAATTCCAGATCATTGTTTTCTTCAGTTTATATTTCACGGGATACTGGAGAGATATGTTATAGTGACTTCACTGCTCCTGAATTTACCACGTGTATGGTTTAGGTATAAAAGTTCATTTGGTTTTAATATTTAGACTGTTTCATGGCTTGTTTTCCTCATTTGTCTGGGAAGTTATATTTACATAGGATTTGCTATTTACAAAAAAAAAAAAAAAAAAGTTGTTCAGCCTTTAAAAAAAATCAGATTCCTTTGAAGATGACAGAATCAGCATTGAGAATATGTGATGAGCTTTGTTAGAGGGAAATTAAAGCATAAATGTATGCTTATCCAAGAAAAAAAGTTCCTATTAGTATACATTGTGTGATTCACTGGTATCTGTAATTCTGCAAACATGATTTTGGAGAACTTCTATGTCCTATATACTGCATATTGTGCTACGCAGCCTCTTTAACCTTCTGGCCGTCTGACTTCTGACAGATAATAGAAATAGGAGTATTTTCAGGATTAAAGGAGACAGAAGATGAATGGTGCTTGGAATCTAAGGGCTTAACAAGTATGAAGTCTTCTTCTATTTCTTCTACTTTTGCAAGCAAGAAAATCCCTTCACTACAGTGTACAGCATAAATCATTCCAGTGTTCCAGTATCAAGTGTGCACTTGCCTAGATCTGCGTTAGGGTTTGGGAACTTCATCTATAATAAATACTCCTGCATTGGATCTAGAAAGGGTCTCTGAATGAGAATGAGACGTGTTACCCTAGAAAGGGTATATTTCTTATATTAAGAAAAAAGATTAAAAGGTGCCATTGTATGGGGATCTTAAAAAGATGATTAACTCACTGCTATTCTGGCTCCTCGGTTAAGGAAGAAATGGTAGAAAAAACAAGTTTAAAATCTATCTTCATACAAAGTCCCCCTTTCTGGATAGTCTGTGCTTCTCCCAGTAAGAGGGCCGTGTTTTTGTTGTTGTTGTTGTTGTTGCTTTATTTCAAGCATGAGTTTTGCAGTCAGTGAATGAAAATAGCATCGCATTAATATGAAAGCCCACGGATGTATTCACACCATTTCTTACAAAGGATATATTATTTTTAATTTAAATAAATATTGGAAAAGAAATGTTTCTTTCCTGTGACTCTCATACTTTGTGAAGACCTATAGTTTGTTTCCAAAAACATGCATACAATAAGATATTATTTCTAATCCTAACATTATTTTTTAAAGGTATTTTTTAATTTAGTCTTACTGTATGTTAGAAATTACTAAAAATAACTAGGTGTGTCTGCAAACATATATACAAAGAAATGGAAGAAAGAATCACCCAAAAATATTTCATGAAAAATTCTCAATTATTATTGTTAATGTGCCGTCTTCATTTTTCCTGGTTATCAGCATTTCTGACAAGCTGCTCTTACTGTATGCAGGAATTTCCTAGGCATATGCGGATGATCAAGCCTGCTTGGCCCAACCTCAGGCTCATCATGGTAAGTGGCTCACTGATGGTAATGATGCAGAGCCTCGTGTGCCGCTCATGTCTCTGGCCGCTGTTAGCTTGTTTTCTCTTCCTCCCCTCCTCAGTGGGAAGACTTGGATGTAGCTTGCTTTTGAAGGCCATTTTGAAGGCCAATGATCTTTTATCAATTCAAGATCATTATGAAGTCTAGGTCTCCCCTTCAGCTCTCTTCCCAGTAAGAGGATTAACTGTGACAGAACTGTACTCAGCCGGGCACTGTGTCAGTGCCTGCATCTGAGGCCATCAGCAGCGGCCTCATAGTCCTGACACTGTGTTTCATGCGTTATTTCCTTAACTAAGAAAATCATGATTGGCCAGGAAATTTTCCAAGAACATATTTAATAAAAATATTTTGGGATGCGTGGGTGGCTCTGTTGGTTAAGTGACCAATTCTCGATTTTTGGCTCAGGTTGTAATCTCAGGGTCATGGGATGGAGCCCCATGCGGGGCTCTGTGCTCAGTGGGGAATCTGCTTCTCTCTGTCCTCACTCCCTCTCTCTCCTCCCACTGCCTCCCTTCCTCAGTCTCTCTATTTCCTGTCCTTTTATATATTTTTCTCTGTCCTTTCCCTTCTTTTTTGTCTTTCTGTCTTTCTTTCTCTTTTCATAGAGCCAAGGACTTGGCAGATGAATAGTCTGAAGAAAAAGAGAGATGCTTTCATGTATTTTCATCCCATAGTTTGCATTAAAAACTGCAGATCAAATCAGTAGTTTAACGGAAGTTGGTAATGTTATAAAACATAGGTGTGTATATTCTGGACAGACTACTGCCCTGGAAAAGTTATTACTAATACAGTTGTAGGGACTGATTGCCTTGATGTTCTTGCTTTGTGTGAGAGACATACTTTCTTCAATCTGAGTTTCTGTTCTTTTGCTCAGTGTGCAGCATGGGCATGCCTCTGCGGTCTGCCATTCCCTGTGCCCTGAGTAGCTCTTTATAGTCTGCTACCTGTTCTGCCCCTGAACAATGGGAGTGTTGTCCTTCTAGCTTAGTCCCACATCTCCTGAGGCTCACCTCAGCACTTGGACCAAAACAGATGGAGCACATACATGTCTGTCTGACTCCACCTGCATTGATTCAGTCCAGAAAGATCTCAGCAGGTGTAACTGCATGAATGTTCAGTTAGAGTCAGAATGTCCACTCAGTGACTTAGTTCTTCCGGTTTCTGTCATCTGACTCCAACACTGAGAAATGCTTTGTGGAAGAAAGCAAGCAAGTAAAGAAAGTTACTATCCTCTCCATTGCAGTTACAATTCTACCTTACCTATGTGTTTGTAAGAGAAAAAATGGAATCCTTGTAATGTCTGCATTTCTGATGCCACTAAAGTGTCCAAAAGCTGGCCTTGTATTCTGTGGTTTTGCTCATGAAAGCAGATGGTGTTTATGATGGTGTATACTAGTTGTCTAGTTTAATAGAATATGAGTTGACTTTCAAGCATATGCTAAGACAAATTTATGTAATTTCCATTTATCCAGTGTCTTTTTCTACCCAGCAAAGTTTTAGCTGTTTATATGCAACCAAATATAAGTGTATTTGCTGGGTGTTTGTTTTTTATTTTGGCTTACAGAAATACAGTTTATTAGCAGAAAGCAGTAATTGAGGAGTCGGGTTCAAAGATGGTGATATCCCATCTTGCAGGTGCAGTCAGAAGGGGTGGAGATGACATCCTTGATCTGCCCCATCTTCATTCCCGAACAGGCACAGGCTGTTTGGGCCAAGTACACTCCAGGTGCCAGGGTCTCTGTCCTGTTTCCTACAGTGACCCAGAGTTTGCTGTGCAGAGCAATGATGCCTGACTCTTGCCCCCTGAGCTGCACCCTGGGTGGCCAACATGTGGACATAGGGCCAGGATGCATTTTGATCTGTCTTAACTGTTTTCCCCCAGCCACACAGCAGATGGCCTTCTTGCCAGAGAGATTCAACACATGGACACAGTGTCACTGAAGGTTGAAGAATGTGGCAGACCCAATACGTCCTCTCCTTTAGGTGTCTAATGCTCAAGGCTGATGACCGGTTCTTTTCCTCCCCTTCTGAGATGCTGTTTCTGTATGCCATCTCCAGACCTCCATGGGAAATCTAATTGCTGGTTTTTATTTATATGTCTACAAGCAAGCTCTTAGCACATTAAGCCATTTTTGAAAGATATTCAGGAGTATAAGTCCCATTTTAAGAATTGGTACATTTAACTACTGGGAAGTAGGTGTCACATGTAAATTGGAAATTAAATTTTACTTACCCCACATATGAAACTTCCAGAGTGATGTTCTCAGTTGTCCTCCAAAGGAAAAAATTGACAAATACATCACTTTTAAATTAAAAAACCAAGTTCATTAAGAAAAGTAACTGAATATGTATTTCTATATAATATCAGCTTACAATTTTTTATTTCAATTATTTTCAGTTGATTTCTTTAACTAGTCATTCTCTAGACAGAGCAGGGTATATGGAATCCATGCCATTTTACTAAAAAAATTGGTTGTGTATTGCATCTGAGGCCAGTGTCACCAACCACATTAAATTTATTCTCTAGTTCTGTTTAAATAACAGTAATTTACTTATAGGATCATGTTTTATCCTAGGCTGTCTTAAAATTATTGAGTGGATACAGCCCCCAGCCAATGAGTAATTTCCCATTGACAGATGAACTATAGCTGTCCTCTACACGGAGTAGTGATAATTCCATGGAATCACTTTGAAATACACCATTTCTCAAGTTGTTGTTAAGGAAATGAGGATTCAACGTTAAACCATTTTTTAAAAATATAATTTTAAATAACAAGTCACATGGAGATTAAATTTTCTGTGTACCAGACCGGTTTTAGCATAAGTGGTGAATGTTAGTGAAATCTCCAAGGTCTTTGTGTTAAATTGCTATTTACCTACTCACAACAAAACATTGAGAAATACATTAATGAATTTCATAGGAAAAATAGAAAATTACTTTATCTTATATCCACTTGTTAGTGGGCACACTAATCTGCTTTTTAATAAGTAACCAAGGACAACGGAAAAAGCAGGCGCTTGCTCCCCTAATGGCACACATGCAGATTCTCCTGAGCCCAGGAACACTTGGGACCTCATACCTGGATCAGTATGTTTGCCCGCTCTGTCTCTTAGGAAAGCTGGATCCAGTCTGAGGTGGGGAGGTGCAGAGGAGAGAAACAGAGTTACGGGCTGGTGTACATTATCACTTCAGTGACACTGGGTTCGAACACTCAGCTGGCATTGCCAGGTCCTGGCCACAGCAGGACACAGGAGTAAATCACTGCTGGGCCCCATACCCACGCATTAACTATCGTACTGGTTGTTAACTGAATTGCATAGAGAACAAATAACTACAAACTGGAGAATTTTGCCGAAATGTATCTTAATGTGGAAGAAATACTAAAGTCTAGATGAGCTTATCTCTAAAACTCATTTTTTTTGGATTCCACCCAAAGTACATGGGTGTGTATGTGTGTATTTCATATATCCATATGACTTTTGACTTAAAGAAGGGCAATGGTGTGTGCCTTTCATTGGTGACAGGTGTTCAAACTCGTAATAACTAAGCTTATATATCTGAACTCACATCACTTATATCAACCCTCAAAACCTGGATTGGGAGCAAACTTCTCATGGCTTCATTCACAGCTAAATATATTGGAGGAGTATCTTCAAAATTTTTAGGAATAATATTTCCTCCCCTCAAATTCTGTATCTGGCCAGATTATATTCCATGAATAACAGTGGGATGAAGACATGTCAAAGATCTTACCACACCCAGAAACTCAAAAAAGTCTTTTTGGGTATTTTCTTCAATACGAAGAAATGGATACAAAAGGAAGAAGTATAGAATGTGCTAATTTATGCAGAGAAAGATAGCAGCAAATGTGAGCAAGTCTGAACGAAACAGGACTGAAAAAAACAATAATCCTGTATAATATGTTTGAAGAATTTAGATGTAAACTGGAATGAAAATTCACGCCCAGAGTGATATGGACCTGGCACGGATGGGAGCACAGCTGAAGCTGCTGTGGACCTCAGGGAGGATTCCCGCTCTGTCTCTATGATGTTCCCAGATCCATGTCTCCACTGGCTCTGTCAGGGTTTAAGTGCCTTACCAGTTAGTGGAGGAAGGAGGGTATCCATGGAGGAACAGAAGTAATCTATGCAAGAAGATAAATAATGAGAGAAAAATTAAATCAGGTTCTCATTATATAGATCATAAAATTAATGAAGATGAGCACAAGTTTTGCTCTGTTGAATTCTGTTATTGAATGAACCTAAGATTACTGATGATTATTGGTAAATAATTGGATGTACAATGAAACCTTCACTGACTCTTTTTATAAGTGGTGGAAATGTGTGTTATTAGCACCTTTATTCCAATTTTGAATATCTTGTGTTTTGTGAAGATTAAGGTGATG
The DNA here is from genome assembly GCF_002288905.1 of Enhydra lutris kenyoni. Lineage (NCBI taxonomy): Eukaryota > Metazoa > Chordata > Mammalia > Carnivora > Mustelidae > Enhydra > Enhydra lutris. The sequence goes on along the minus strand of NW_019154096.1, from coordinate 11,581,329 downwards.
TTTATGAATACATATCACAGTGTGTGGAAGGTATCATGTGCTCAATTAATACAGAAAATGATGATATTGAAAAATAGGGGAAAATCAGACTTCTTAAGAATGCAGTTAGCTCTCATCCTCCCTTTCTGTTCCTCTTCTTTTTCTTTATACATTTTGGCCTGATTTGAGATTTATTCTGACCAGCCATAATGGAAATGTAAATTTTGTATTTCGGACATTTGGATTAAGAATATTGAGATGCGTGAATAATAGGCATTTTGAAAGTAATGATTCTTATACTTGACACCTTCTATCTCCCAGTTAAAATCAAGGAACATACAACGGTTTTACTTGTTAAGTGAGCCACACTCATCAAGCCTTCTTGTTAATGTCACTGGGCTTGTTGAACAGTACTAGAAGGGGGATGTGGTCTCACGTTGCTGTGTTTCCATCCTCTGCCAGTTATAGATACCTCCCTTGGGAAGGGTGCAGACTTGGCAATTCCATTTTGAAGCCAATTCTAATTTGTGGACACAGCTATAAAATAATTTTTAAAGGAAATATTAACTTCAAAAGAGACAAAATTAAAAGACAGTGTTTTATGTTTTAGAATGAATATCAGAAAGCAATAGTAAGGAATTAATGTGGTGAGGTCCAAGATGATTATTGAAGAGAAGACAGACCTGTGGAAGCTTGTTTCCCAGAGTGGTCATAAACATCACAACTTCCTGTCCTGGATTTTGATGTGATCTGACCCATGGAGTAGCAGCTGCTCCCAGCTCATGTTTGAGTCTTGCCAGAGGATGTAGGCTTCAATGTATCATTTCCAGCCCAGGAAGTGAATAGTTGGAGTTAGGACCTAAAACTATTCAGACAATGTTACTGTTTTGAAACTATTCAAATATTTCCATATTTCCATAGCCCTTGTGACATGGTTTTTGGTTCTTCCCACAGAAACTGTCATGATTTGCTTCAGCCGATAGGAAAAAGGCCCATGTGACAGTGTGCCAGTTCTGAGCTGAGGCCTAAAAAGCTTTTGGTATTTCTGTTTTCCCCCTTTCATCCCTGTCCTCAACATGAGAAAATGTGCTGAGGTTAGCCCACTGGTTAGCCTCCTGGTTCCAGGGCCCATCACTCTCCATCTTGTTAACTTGTTAATTTCCCTTGCTGGGCATGCCTGGCACTGACGAAGCAAAGGCATGAGTTGTCTCTGCCCTTACTCATTACCATAGTGCTAGCTGCACCATTCTAACTGAAAGACGCTGAAAAAAATAAAAATGTAGTATATATAATAATAATCTAATGTAATAATATTGTAGTTATGCCCAAATTTAAGAAAACTTGATAAAGAAAAACCAGAATAATTCCTCGTAGAAGAAAAGGATACAATTCAATACAGCTGCTTTAGTTGATTGATTTGTTGGAGAATTTTAAGCAGTCTGACCCATAATTTCTTAACATGTAATTGATGCTCTATACTTTGTGCCTAAAAAAATGGAAATGCTTATGGATAGATATTATCCCTAATTGTCATTAGGAAATCACAGATTTTATTTTATCAGTCACATAATGCATAAAAAATGCTATATTGTTTTGTGGATATCCCAAACTCTCATCTTTTTGATATTGGCTTTACATACTTTTTTAGTAGTTTGCCCACCATAACAACATAACAATCAGAACATGATGGTCATTTGTGAATTGAGGTTTTTATATTCTCAGATATTCTATGACAGACCCATTCCCCCAGACCCATCATAATATGAACCTGTCCAAACTTCAGGTATCCTGTCTGTTTGACTGATTTTGAAATTATTTTTATTGTTAAATTATAATCTCTATATCTAGCTTAGTTTTGGAAAGTATTTTAGACTTACTTGTATGCTTCGTCTTTCCCTGGCAAACAGAGGAGATAGTTCTTTTGTTTTTGGGGTGTGTGTGTGTGTGTGTGTGTGTGTGTGTGTGTGTGTTTTATTTTGTTTTGTTTTGTTTTGTTTTCCTGTAAAAAAGTTTTCTAAATTAGATAAACCAAAAGCTTTGCTCAACATAGATGGAAGGTGTTGCCCATGATTGGTAGGTAATTAAAGCACATAACATTGTTTAAGAAAATGTTCTCAAGTTCAACTGGAACAAAACTGGTAGAACTTTACCCCTTTTAATCATTTTCATCAGTACGGTACTCCAGTTACGGCCGTTCCAATCACTGGTGCTGTAGCCTCTACTGCTGTGTCGGTGGGGAGTTAATTATGTTCAATTTGAAGATCCTAGTTTCAGCAAATGCCAGAATTATTTGGGAACTAACTATATTAGGCAGTTACCTAGTAATTGTTATTTATTGTTATATGTTTTAAAAAATTACAGTTAGCCTTCTGCAATGATATTGAGCAATGCTTTAGTCCTGTTATTTTGTACTTGAAATGTAGCAGCCACCAAACAAGCTTTTGTTAAATAGGGGGAACATAATCATATTTATATACTATTTCTGAAATAACACTCAACTAGTTAAGATCCCTTTTATTGCATCATTTTTTTAAATGATAGGAAGTAATATAGACTGTATAACACAGATGGACTTTAAATTTTTATTGAGTGCCTCAGTCTCTTTCTTAATATATCAGCTGTGTTGATCACATTGCATTTGAGTTTCATGGACTTCAGTGAAGTTTATTTGAGTTATTATATGAATTTATGTATTTAATCTAGTCACTTCTTCAAGGTTAGGGTTATGGTTACCATGGAAACAACTTCTCATTAGTATGTACCAACCTTACAACTATATCTACATTTCTGCATATAGTCCTTACGTTTAAACTAAGGGGGAATTCTAAATGGATGGGTACATTGTAGATTCCAGAATTATTTTTTCTTGATCTGTTACAGAGATTGAGTTCTTCATGTTTAGATCTGTAATAAAATGCCCTGTCGAGTCACCTGGGTGGCTCAGTCATTAAGCATCTGCCTTCGGCTCAGGTATTGATCTCAGGATCCTGGGATCGAGCCCTGCATTGGGCTCCCTGCTCATGGGAAGACTGCTTCTCCCTTTCCTACTACCCCTGCTTGTGTTCCTTCTCTCACTTTGTCTCTCTCTGTCAAATAAATAAAAATCTTTAAAAAAATAAACTGCCCCTGTCATTTCCCTCCTCTTGTCTGAAGGGGAAATTTACAATTTGTGTATATGATGACTATTCTGTTTTTTTAATGTTTTAAATTAACAGTTACCAAAATTTGTGACATGATTTCATATTGCTAATAGAATATATTTAGAGTATAAGTAAGTTGTAAAAAAAGTATTATTTCTTCTTAAACTCCCAAGTTGTAACTGGGGTGTTATACTTAGCTATCCATTTTTTCTTTATGAAGTTACATAATTCTTCAAAAGTTCATCACATAACTTCAACACAAAATTGGTCATCCTAGATCAGTTTACTACAAGAGATGAAATTGTGTCTGAGAGCAATTTGTTCAGAAGGTGTTCCAGGAGAAACTGGTAAGGGAGATGAGAAGCACAATAGTGAAGATGAAGAAGAGGAAGAAGAAAAGCAAAGGTGTTATTTCATATGAAGTCCCAGTCTTGACTCAATTTTAGAGTAACTCCAAAGTATCATTTTGACTACAGGGTTTATTCTGGCTTGAAGAAAGGAAGCTACATTGTCATATAGTCAGTGATTAACTACAAGCAATCATCCTAGTTCTTAGTGCCTCTCTAGGTATTTATTCAAAGTTGTTCTTCTTGTCCCAAGTTTACTTTCTGATAAATTTTGAAGATGTGGGCCATGAGGAAATGAGCTAGCAGAAGTTGGGAATAGACCTGCATAGCCAGGAAAAGGAACATGAAGGGATCTAGTTTAAATACTAACATATTTTGTGGTAGTTGACCCCTTGCACTGATCAGCTCACTTCTCAAATTAAGTTTGTTCCATTCAGTCCCAGAATCCACATGATTGTTAGTTACAATTCAGGGTATAACCCACAACAGGAGATTGAGTAAGATAGCTAGAACACTTGCTACTGCAACTGATCCTGAGGCTGTGACTAATGTTCATAATCTGTTTCTATTTTAAGTCTCATTACCTTGAGTTAACATTTCTTTAGATTTAGGTGGCTTGCAGTGTGGGACATGACCCAGGTCTTTATCCCTGAATGTTATCAGCCCATGTTTGAAACACTAAGAGACACCAAATAGATCAGTGATTTACAGCAACATTTCTCCCTGTCCCAATTATGGAACAGCAGATCTAACTGTTCCTAATGATCTAACTGTTCCTAATTACTCCTTCCAGTAGAGTAACTCACTTCTTTGCTATATGAGCCAAGGGCAGCACCACCCTACCAAATATCAGAATGTAGCTGTAGCTTTATGTTTAGTGGGAGTCTTAACGTACATGGAACGCACCCTCTGTGTTCATTCTGTGATGGAGTTAATGAGGTTATGCCCAGTAGTATCTTCCCATTAGTGCAAAGTTGAACCTTCTCTGATAAAAACACAAAAACTGAAACTTTTAAGAAAATATATTCTTTCCCTTACATATGCACAAAAGTGTGCCTGTGTGTGCGCATGCGTGCACGCATGCACACACACACACACACACACACACACACACACACACACACAATTTATCAGGAGGAGAGAAGAGAAGCAATATTTGAGAAGATGGTGTCCATAGAGTTTTAGGAACCAGTGAAAGTTATAGAGAAAGAAGGATTTATGTAAACACCAAGAAGAATAAATACAAAGAAAACTGCAGTTGGGATCTTTATAATACAATTATGAATATGAAATGTTAAAGAGAAAATCTTAAGTGTAGCCAATGGGTGGAAGTAGAGGTAAACACAATCTTTCAAAGAGCAATGAGTAGAAACATAGGTTATTTCTTAAAGGAAAGAATGAAATTAAAAAGAAAATAGTAAGTCCTTTGTAAAAATCTGCCAGAAGATAATGCTCAACCTAGAATGTTGCACCTATAGGAATACACTTCAAAAATGGAGAGGAAATAAAGAAAAAAATAAAGCTTTAACTTGTTTGACTGTGGTAAAATATATGTAATATAATATTTGTCATTTTAGTTGTTTTTAAAGTATATTAGTCAGTAGCATTAATTACTTTCAAAATATTGTACAAGTTTAACCACTGTATATTTCCAAAATATTTTCATCACTGAAAAGAGAAACTTGATAACTGTTAAATACTAACTCACTATTTTTTGCCCTCCAACCCTAGGCAACCAACAATCTACTTCTTATCTCTATCGATTTTCCTACTCTAGACATTCAAATAAATGGAATTTAAAAATACAAGACTACATGAGGCAAACTTTTTTCACTTAGCATAATGCTGTTTAGGTTCTACCATGTTGTAGCATGTATCAGAGCTTTATTTTTCATAGCTAAATAATGCTCCATTGTATATATACACTACATTTTGTTTATTCATCTTTTGATAGACAGTTGATATCTTTGGCTATTCTGAATAATGTGGCAATGAACATTATCATATATGTCTTTATTTGAATTTCTTTTTTCAACTTTTTTTAAGGAACTGCCAACATTTTTCTCATAGCAGCTGCTCCATTTCATATTCTTACCAGTTTCTCTACGTGTTTAATACTTATGTATTAATACTTGTTACTTAATCCTCCCCTTTTTCTATTATATCTATCCAGGTAGTTGTGAAGCAGTATGTCATTGTGGTTTTTATTTGGATTTCCTTAATGACTAATGTTGTTGAGGATTACTTTTTATGCTGAATGAAAATTTATGTGTCTTTTTTGGAGAAAATTCTGTTCAAATCTTCCACTTATTTTATAATTGATTGCCTTGTGTCTTGATGAATTTAAAAGAAATGTTTTAAATATTCTCCAAAAGCTGAAGGTAAACAAGCAAACAACTAAAAGGAAGCAGGAAAATGGTGTATGATTAAAATGGGACTGTCCAGGAAGAGATTACATTTTTAAAGAAGCAAAAAGAAATTCTGGAGCTGAAAAGTACAGTAATTGAAAGGAAAATTCTCTGTGGGGGAGAGAGGAGTTTTAACAGATTTGAGCAGACAGAAAACAGAACCAGTAAACTTGAATATTGGTTAGTTGAATTATCCGGTCTGATGGGCAGAAAGAAATAAAGAATGAAAAAAAAAAGTGAGTAGATTGAAATGGACTTATGGATTACCATAAAGAATACTAACATATGCATTATAGGAGTACCAGAGAGAGAAGAGAGAGAAAGGGTAAGAAAGAATATTTGAAGAAGGCCCCAAATTTCCTGATTCTAATGAAATACATGTATCTACAGATCCAAGATTCTTAGTGAATTCAGAGTAGCATAACTTCAAAGACATTCATACCAAGACACATTATAATTAAACTGTCCAATGACAAAGATCAAGAAGATTTTTTAGTGCAGTAAGGGAGAAGCAACTAATCATATATAATGGATCCTCAGTAAGATTAAGAGATAATTCCCCATCAGAAATGGAGGCTAAAAGGCAGTAGGTTGACATATTTAAAGCTGTTTGAAGAAACTAAGATCTCCAGTTAAAGAAACCACAATGGACAATATAAAAACTGGTCTTACTTTTTTTTTTTTTGGTAGCTCCACTATTTATTTTCCAAATTATTAAAAAGACAAATGCATAGAAATAATTATTAATCTCTTTTATTGGGGATACCATGTAAAATGATATTAAATGGTTAAAATGATAAATTTTATGTTTGTATATTTTCCCAAGGTGAAAAAATGCAAGAGTATACCACAAATTGTGAGAATACACTTTTAGTATATGAATTTAATAAATAACTTACATTCACAATGTATTTAAAAACTTCTATAAGTCAGTAATAATAAAAAGCAAAACAACCTAAATTTTTAAAAAATGAGTAAAAACTTGAATAAACACTTAAAAACATATACAAATATATAAGCAGTATATGCAAAAATCGGGGCACCTGGGTGGCTCAGTTGGTTAAGCGACTGCCTTCAGCTCAGGTCATAATCCTGGAGTTGCCTGATTGAGTCCCACATCAGGCTCCCAGCTCCATGGGGAGTCTGCTCCTCCTCTGACCTTCTCCTCTCTCATGCTCTCTCTCACTCTCTCTCAAATAGATAAATAAAATCTTAAAAAAAAATCATATATATATATATATATATATATATATATATATATATATATATGTGCAAAAGTCAGTAACCATAGAAAAGGTACTCAACATTATTAGTCATGGGAGAAATTCAAATTAAAACTATATTTGGATATACTTAATGCCCAATGTAGAAGGCAAAGTTAAAGAACTGAAAATAACCAATTTGGTAATGATGAGCATTTGGAATTTTCATTCATTGCTTTTGGTAATGGAAGATGAGAAAGCAGCTTTGGAGAAGTTTCTGGCACTTTATTATAATGTTAAATATATACTTATCTATGATTAATAACTTTGCTCTTAAATGTTTGCCCAAGGGAAATAAAACTAGGTATCACAAAAATATGTACAAAAATGTTCATAGTGGCCTTGCTAATAATGGCACAAAGTACAGATACTCCAAAATTGGAACAGGAGAATGATTTAAAAAACATTGCTATACTTATACAATATAATGCTATTCAGCCATGAGAATGAATGAACATTTGCTGGCATGTACAAAACCAGTGATCTCAGAAACATCATGTTGAAAAACAAGGTCAAATGCAAAAGAGTTCATTCCCTATGAGTCAATTATATGAAATCAATCACAGAAAATACTAATCAATGGTGAGAAAACATATCTTGGGGTTGGGGGAGGCAGATTTTCTGAAAAGGAGCACAAAGAAACTTTCTGGTGGATGAACATTCTGTATCTTGATTGTGTGGTGTACAAAAATGATAGCTTTCATTTTGTTTTATTGTTGAGCTGTTTTGAGTTCTTTATATATTCTGTATATTATACCCTTGTCAAATATTTCAGTTGCTAACATTTTATCCTTTCTGTAGGTTGTCTTGTCACTTTATTGGTAAATATCTTTGATGCACAAATTTTAAAATTTGATGAAGTTCAGTTTACCTATTTATCTTTTTTTCATCATGCTTTTGGTATCATGTCTAAGAACTTGTTGCTAAGTCCAAGTTCATGAATTTGAAGATGATTTTTTACATTTCTGATTAAAGGCTGTTAGGATTTTAATAGCGATTGCACTGAATCTGTAGATTTGTGGAATATTTATATAAATAACAATAAATCTCCAATCCTTGAGCACAGGGGATCTTTCCATTTATTTATGTTCTTGATTTATTTCTGCAATGATTACAGCTTTCGGTGAGTGTACAAGTCTTTCATTTCTTTGCATAAATTTATTCCTAGCTATTGTATTCTCTTAGATGTTATTATAAATGGAATTTCTTTCATAGTTTCATTTTTGGATTATTCATTGCTTTTGTATGGAAATACAACTGATTTTTTTGTGTCAATCTACACTACAAATACCCTATAATTTTGATAAATTTGTTTATTAGATCTAGTAACTGTTTTATGTGTTCTTTGGATTTATGTGGTCTATGTATAGGGTCATGTGATTTGTGAGTAGAAATACTACTTCTTCCTTTCCAAAATGTGTACTTTTCATCTTTTTCTTTTTCTTCTTTCTTTTCTTTTAAAATTTTTTAAAAAGATTTTATTTATTTATTTGACAGACAGAGATCACAAGTCGGCAGAGAGGCAGGCAGAGAGAGAGGGGGAAGCAGGCTCCCTGCGGAGCAGAGAGCCTGATGTGGGGCTCAATCCCAGGACCCTGGGATCATGACCTGAGCTGAAGGCAGATGCTTTAACCCACTGAGCCACCCAGGTGCCCCTTTTCTTTTAAAATTTTTATTTAAATTCTGGTTAGTTAACACATAGTATATTATTGGTTTCAGGAATAGAATTTAGTGATTTGTCACTTATATATAACACCCATTGCTCATCATACCAAGTGCCCTCCTTAATACCCATCACCTGTCTAGTTAATCCCCCACCTCCCTCCCTCCATCAATACTCAACTTCTTCTCTATCACGAAGAGTCTCTTATGATTTGATTCCCTCTCTCTTTTTTTCCTTTCCCAAATGTTCATCAGTTTTGATTCTTAAATTCCACATATGAGTGAACTCATATGGTGTTTGTCTTTGTCTGACTAATACTTAGTATTGATTTATATTTATATACTTTCTATACTTACTATTTATATACTTTCTTCTTCTGACTGCCTTTGCTGCATCCCAAGGGCTTTGGACTGTTGTGTTTTCATTTTCATTTGCTTCCATGTATTTTTTATTTCTTATTTAAATTCCTGGTTAACCCATTCATCCTTCAGTAGCATGCTCTTTAATCTCCATGAGTTTGTGGTCTTTCCAAATTTTTTCTTATGGCTGATTTCAAGTTTCATATCGTGTGACCTGAAAATATGCATGGTATGATCTCAGTCTTTTTGTACTTATTGAAACCTAATTTGTGACCCAGTACGTGATCTATTGTGGAGAATGTTCCATGTGCACTTGAAAAGAATGTGTATTCTGCTGCTTTACAATGAAATGTTCTGAGTGTATCTGTTAAGTCTATCTTGTCAAGTGTGTCAATCAAGGCAATTGTCTCCTTGTGATTTACTGCTTAGGTGATTTGTCCATTGCTGTAAATGGGATGTTAAAGTCCTCTATCATTATTGTATTATTATCAATGGGTTTCTTTACATTCGTTATTATATGATTTCTATATTTGGGAGTGCCCAAGCATAAACATTTACATTTGCTAGATTTTCTTGATGGAATGACCACTTAATTATGATTTAATGTCCTTCTTCATCTCTTATTACAGTCTTTGGTTTAAAATCTAGTTTGTGTAGGGGCACCTGGATGGCTCAGTTGGTTAAGCGTCTGATTCTTGATTTTGGCTCAGGTCATGATCTCAGAGTCTTGGTATGGAGCCCCATGTTGGGCTCTCCACTCAGTGGGGAGTATGCTTGTCTCCTTCTCCCTCTGCCCTTCCCCTACTCGTGCCCACTCTCTTTAAAGATTTATTTATTTAAGAGAGAATAGAGAGAATTAGTCTGATATAAGTACAGCTACTAAAGCTTTCTATTGACATCCATTAGCCTGATGGACAGTTTTCTATACCCTCACTTTCAATCTGCAGGTGTCTTTATATCTAAAATGAGGTTCTTGTAGGCAGTGTATAGTGTATAGATAGGTCTTGTGTGTGTGTGTGTGTGTGTGTGTGTGTGTGTGTGTGTGTGTTTAATCTATTCTGATACCATATGTCTTTTGGTTGGAGGATTTAGTCCATCCTGAGATATATGAATTTATTACCATTGTGCTACCTGTTAAGTTGATGTTTCTGGTAATGTTCTCTGTTCCTTTCTAATCTTTGTTACCTTTGGTCTTTCTTTCCCCCACTTAAAGAGTCCCCTTTAATATCTCTTGCGGGGCTGGATTAGTGGTCACAAACTCCTTTTGTTTGGGAAACTCATTATCCTTCTATTCTAAATGACAGCCCTACTGGATAAAATGTTCTTGGATGCACATTTTCCCCGTTCAGCATGTTGAATATATCCTGCCATTCTCTTCTGGCTTCCCAAGTTACTGTGGAAAGATGTGCTAGGAACCTGATTTGTCTTCTCTTGTAGGTTAAGAACTTTTTCCCCTTGTTTTCAGGATTCTTTCCTTTGTCTGTGTATTTTGTGTATTTGATATGTCTTTATGATCTGACTTTGTTGAATTTAAAGGGAATTATCTGTGCTTCTTGGATTTTAATGTCCGTTTCCTTTCCCTTATGGAAGTTTTCAGTTAAAATTTCCTCAAATGAATATTTTGCCCTCTTTTCCCTCTTTTTTTTCTTTTGGGACTCTTATGATAAAAAAAGTTACTATCCTTTAAGGAGTCATTGAATTCCCTAAGTCTACCTTAGTGATCCAGTGCTTTTTTTTCCCCCTTTTCTTTTCAGCTTCATTATTTTCCATAATTTTATCTTCTGTATCAATGATTAATTCCTCTGTTTCATCCATCCTTATGTCATGGCATCTAGTCAGTTTTTCATTATCAGTTACAGCATTTTTTGTTTTGATCTGACCAATTTTTAGGTCTTTTATCTCTGCAGTAAGGGATTCTCTAGTGTCTTTTATGTTTTTCTCAAGCCCAGCTAGTTTCCTTATGTTCATTGTTTTAAATTCTGGTTCAGGCTTCTTACTTCTGTATTGAGTAAATCCCTGGTGTTACTTCTTCCTGTTCTTTTTTGGGGGGATTTCTCCATTTTTTTCTCAGTTACTTTGTGTGTGTGTGTGTGTGTGTGTGTGTGAAAGAGAGAGAGAGAGAGAGAGAGAAAGACATTGTTAGGAAAATCTGTTTTTTCCCTGCTCCTATGAGTAATTCCTCTACCAAGAAGAGGTCCTGTACTCCCTTGGACCTGGTGCTTTGGGAGGTGTTTCAGAGTATATTCTCTGCTGTTCTGTTATGGCTACTCCTTCCCTTAGGTGAGTCCTCTAGAATTTCTCTTTACCTGCAGTAGGGGCTGTTTGAACCTAGTCCACTGCATGGCAAGTTATAACTAGGTATGTTTTGGTTTGCTTGTTAAAAGAAGGTAGATCCTATTTTCCTTGGAGCTGAAGTTTTGCAGCACTGTATGACCAGGAGACGTGGTGTATGTAAGGGGTTTGTGCTGCTCTTCTGGGGGAGGGGCTTGCATGACTCTTATTTGGACTTGCCCTAGTGGAGATGAACATGGGGCATGTTAGAGCCATTTCATATAGGATGGCCTGTGTCCGTGTCTAATCTGTACTATGTCTGATCATGCATTGTGTAAAGGCAGAAGATGACAGTCCTATATAGATAAAGTATATAGTGATTTACTTTAATTAGTGTATCATAAGTAGGCAGCATATGGCATACTATTTAAGTCTTTTCTAGAATCCGGTCGACTTTGTTAAATTTACAAAAGAACATACCATTTGATATCTTTATAAATTTCAATTAACACATACCAATTTTTCCATATTAGTAGTGCTAATTGTATAGATTGTTTGAATTACATGGCGTTATTTGTAAAGTACTTAGCTTAGAAACTCTCCCAAAGGATGATTCATAAATGTGTACTACTTATAAGTCACAAATGGGTAGACCATATTTAGCATGTTTAAACATGCATTGAAACTATTAGAAAGCCATACTTTAAAATGTTTGAAATTAAGGACCTCATATAATTAGATTTTAGGATTGCAAGAAAATTTAAGATATTTAATGTAGTGGTCACAATTCTCAAACAGAAGAAACTAAGGCAGGTTGAATAAGGCACTGGTTTTTCAAATAGGTATTATTTTTGGCCATGAGAAAGATTAGCTTTCATAGTTTTTCAAATTCCATGTCATGTGAAGATGCACATTTTAAGTTAAGTGTAAGAGGGCAGGCAGAGAATTCAGGAGCATGCTGATGGTGGGGAAAACAAGCTCCTTCCGTTTCTGATCTCTAATGAATGAGGCAATTGAAAGGAGAGAAAACATGGTGAGAGGAACAATGAAAATTGTAGTTTTATTGCACATTCACAGTCTTATTTTATGTAAGACTATGAAAGAAGGTCATAATCATCTGATCTACCGATAAAACAGTGTTCTGCAATTGAAATACCTCCTTGACCATAAAGCCAGCAGCTTCCAATGTGAATAAATGGCAGTATGGCTACGTCAATAAAAATCCCCAAGGCTGTCTTTTAAATATCTCATTAAAATAGATGACCAGGAGTCTCTGTATGGTTATCATGAGAGGAATTCCCAAATCATCTGGCAGTGTATCTAAAGTTCTGTCCTTCCTGAAATGAATTAGTTGCAGTGAAAAACTCATGCAAAGGAAACTCATGTAATGAAAAGAAAAAGAAGCTTCCCTGCATGGATATTTCAGACTGCATTAGTATCAGCAGTGAGGTGGGAGAATTTCACACACTGATAATCTTTTATGTTTGGTTACTTTTTCTATTTTTCTTATAACAGTTCTTTACTATGTTAACAACTTTGCACAAGTTTGTTTTGATGAAAAAAATCTTGAATTTTGAAAACAACCTTAAAATTCCTACTGCACACACTAAAAAGTAAATGTGATTCTGAGAACCTTAACTTTACTCTGGTATATTTAACATTTTTTTCCAAATTTCCACATTCACATATAGGACATGTTAGGAGGAAAACTTTCTCTGCTGCAAACTTCCATAGAAAAGATAAATGTAACTGACAGCAGAAAATCTTGACAAAGTCAAAGGGTATGACTGTTTTTTCTTCATGTAAAGACAGGAATGTGACAGTAACAGGGGTTACTTTACTTTAGATATTGACTCCTCTCTATTATGAGCTAAAAACCCTCTTTCTGCACAAATTATTACAATATGTAATATAATATATAATAATATATATTATTACATATATAGGTATTATCGCCTTTGCAGAATTACTTGATATTTGTATAGTACATACTATGTGTCCATGTTTTGCAGAGATAAACTCATTTAATTCCATACCCGTAATCAGCCTGAGGTAGAAATCTACCCCCTGCCTCATTCTGCTGTGCAGCAATGTGCTGCCTTACCTTGGTCCTTAGCTGCTGCTGCAGCCGGCCTGCCAGGAAGCGCTGTTAGTCACCCAGCACTCCAGACTCTGCCTCAGAGCCCCTGGGAGCTGAAGCCTCTGCCCTTGGAGTCTGTGCTAAGACCCCAGGCTGAGTCAGAGCTTCTGGTGCAGGCACCCATGTGGAAGTACAGGCACGTCTGCCGCACCTTTTCTATGAAGGATCCTTATGTTCCTGAACATACTCCTTCCTGTTTCCTTCCTCTCTGCACGTTCTTTGAAGAGCACCTGCATCATTTGCTTTCTGTGTTCTCTGCCTTTCTTGGTTTCCAGCCGTGGCTGATGACTTTTCTGTGTGAAGGAACAGCTAACTGGGGTTTCTCAGACCATTCTCCCTTCTCTGCTGCCTCTTTGTCTTTCTGAGTGATTTGCAGAATCTTCCTATATACATATTTATATCTATTCCAGTCTTTTCTCACAGACATTTCCAGTGTGGGGACTTAATTGTCTGACTCTCGGAGTGAATGTAACAATACATGGAAATGGTCATCTCAGTGGGTAAGCTTTGGAACTTATGAAAGCCCATTTCAGTGACATATGGATTCTTTAGCATTTTTGTCTTGAGTTTTTCTTTCCAGCTACTAAAAAATGAAGTCCTGAGGTACCTGGGTGGTTCAGTCAGTTACACATCTGCCTTCGGCTCAGGTCATGATCTTAGGGTCCTGGTTTTGAGCCCCACATCGGGCTTCCTCCTCAGGGTGGGGACTGTTTGTCCCTGTGCCTGCCGCACCCTCCCTGCTTGTGTGCTTGCTCTCTGTCTCACTTGCTCAGTCTCTCAGATAAATAAATAAAATCTTTGAAAAAAAAAAGTCTTTAAAACGTATCCTTCACATTTAAATCCGCTTTGATATGTTTAGGGAGACAGATGGGAGCTGCACTCTTAGAAGTATACATGTTAAGTCTGCATTCCTTTCAGATTCTTGTTTTGGTCACCTGCTCTTTCCTCACCTGATTGACAAGATACTGGATACAGTCCCACATCAAGTAAAGTCTCTGTAGGAAGACGCGTGTCACATTCTCTTGTTAGGTACTATGGATGGGGGTGGCAGACAGGATTAGAAGGTCATTTACCTACTGCCTTACAATGGTGAGTTTGGGTTCAGATAGCTTTGGCAGAGGCTTCATGTTTATGGTAGAAACAAGATTAATGTGTGGATAGAATCCTGGAGATAATGTGTAAATAAGAAGGTCTTTAAAATAGATGGAGTTTGTTTTTGTCATCTTTGCTTTTAAAAAGTATGAGCCTTACTAATGACCCAACACATCAAGCAATGTACAGTGGGATACAGTAGGTCTGTGACTCAGTTAAACTCTGTGAAAACCGGAAGAGGTTTGGACTTTGCACGCTCCATGCTTCTCCTGTATTACCACATAAACTTTGCACACGTAATTACTTAAATATTTTCTGTCACCCCGGACCTTCTGTAAGCGGTGTGATTGCGTAAAACAGGTCTGCCTTGCTTACATTTCTTGCTCCTGTGTCAGGCACTGAAATCCATGCATGATAGCCGCTTCAGAACTTGAAATATTTGTTGCATTACTAGAAAGTGTGCAGATTGCTAGTGCTCCCAAATGTGGTTAGATTGTACGTTTACTCCAGGAACCCACAGAACAAATGTGGAAATGTTAAAGATTTGGAAAGGGTAAAGCAAAGTCTACTCCTCTGCAGAAGAGGGAAATTTTTCTGGCATCGTTCAAAGGACAAAACATTAAAGTGCATTGTAAGATGCAAGGTCTTCTGAAGACAAAGTGAAATACTTTGTTAGGATCCTGATTTTCTGTTCTGTGGCACTACAAAATCGTCTGAGAAATGTATGTATAGTTTGTGTGTTTCTTAATGAAAAAATTTTCTTGGATGATCCAAGAAATTTTCTTGCATCAAATTTTCTTGGATGCCAATAATAACCATTTACGTAGTCCTTATTTAAAACTTGAACAGAATGGTGGAAATCAAACTTTCTTCTTCGTTGTTTGATAAATATTTAGCAACGTCAGTTACTGGTGAATGTTTTTGTTTTTCATTTGATAATACATTAACACTTTGCACATAGAGTTGTTCCTATAGAATTCTGAAATTTGATAAATAATTTTGAATTTAGGACATGTGTTTAAGAACTACCGAGTGAGGAATTCCCTACAGTGAACTTTATTTTCCTTCATTCCCATCCTGCCCCAATTTAAAGCAAATTAGGAATGCATGTCTTTTAAGTAACACAAATGTTTTTGTAGTTCATATATGAAAGTATATCTAAGTATTTTGTGAACCATAGTTTGAGCTATGAAGTTTTTTACCCTGCTGTGTTGCTGTTTTCCTTAAACTGGATTAAGGGCAGCTGTGAGAACAGGGGCTTAGAAGGATGCTGATCAGCAGAGACAGTGACTATTACAGGCAGTCTGAGAGAGATCTATGCTTGTTTTAGTGTTTCAGCTCACATTTTTAGAGACAACAAATATGTCACTGTTCATTCCTTTCCGTTGTCCTGACCTGGATAAAGACATGAGTACTATTATCCCTGGTGGTAGGGATGGCTGAGTACAGTGTTCCGAATGTCATCAAGGACCGTGGGGATGGCACCGTCATTGCAAATGGCAGAAGTCACATGTGTGTAGCAAGCTTTGTGTTGGAAACTGCTGTTGACGTGAATTGGTTCTCTATCTTACGCTGGCTACTTTGGGTCTTCGGTATTATAGGAAATCATCTTAAAATCTAAGATTTTCAGTGTGTCCAAGAGAATAGCAAAGTGGGTTATCATAAATGTGTTTTCTCTATTTTTATCTGTTTGGGATAATCTGAGAAAAACAAGTATCTATTTAAAAATGCAATAGTTTGGGGTGCCTGGATGGCTCAGAGTTAAGCCTCTGCCTTTGGCTTGGGTCATGATCTCAGAGTCCTGTGATTGAGCCCCACATTAGGATCTTTGCTCAGCGGGGAGCCTGTTTCCCCCTCTTTCTCTGCCTGCCTCTCTGCCTACTTGTGATCTCTCTCTCTCTCTGTCAAATAAATAAATAAATAAAATCTTTAAAAAAATAAAAATGAAATAGTTTAATATTAAAATAAAAAGTATATATCTCTTCCCTTCTGCGGCCATTGCTGAGGCTCCTGTGGCCGAGATGAAGTTCAATCCCTTCGTGACTTCCGACCGGAGCAAGAACCGGAAGCGGCACTTCAACGCGCCGTCCCACATTCGCAGGAAGATCATGTCCTCCCCTCTTTCCAAGGAGCTGAGGCAGAAGTACAACGTGTGCTCCATGCCCATCTGGAAGGATGATGAAGTGCAGGTTGTGTGAGGACACTACAAAGGTCAGCAGATTGGCAAGGTCGTCCAGGTCTACAGGAAGAAGTACGTCATCTACATTGAACGAGTGCAGCGAGAGAAGGCGAATGGCACAACCGTCCATGTGGGCATCCACCCTAGCAAGGTGGTTATCACTAGACTAAAACTGGACAAAGACCGCAAAAAGATCCTTGAATGGAAAGCCAAATCTCGCCAAGTAGGAAAGGAAAAGGGCAAATACAAGGAAGAAACAATTGAGAAGATGCAGGAGTAAAGTAGTCTATGTGACTTGAAATAAAAACTGTTAAAATAAAAAAAAAAAGTATAGTCACAGAATTCACATATCATCTTGCAGCTTTAATGTTGTTGTACTATATCATGTTCAAATTGTGACTTGACTGGAACATAGTGTAAACACTATGTTCCAGTCAAGTCACAATTTGAACATGATATAACCATGTTAAAAATATATTAACATTACGTGTGAATAGATGATCTATGTTGGTTAATAAAAGAAAAGATTAGGAAAACGAGAGACCACTGGGAAATGTTTTAGAATTTACAAATTAGAAATTTTCATCCTTATATTCCTAATGCCAACTCTGCTGTTCTGAGTTAACAGCCAGGTCAATATTGACACATTACAGAACAATGTGCTTCAAAAACATACATATTCACAGGTTATTTTGAGGAACACAGGAGACTAGGGGGTGGGGGTTTGATGTGATGGACCGGTTATAGGGGCTGAGTGCTCATTTGCATGTATACAGTAGGGAATGCTTACAGAAGATTTAAGGAGACAAAATCAGTGGTTTGGTACTCAGGTCAGCAGCTCTGAGGAGAGGTTAGGGCCCATATAAGTATTGATTTGGCAGAGGTGTTATTAAGATCACAGGGATGACTCAGCTTGCCTGGCACAGGAGGACAGAAAATGCAAGACTGACTTAGATGTTTAACAACAGTTCATGATACACAAGTGTCATTAATTCTCATAGGGACTATAGGGTCTCCTAACTGATCCCTCCACTCCCAGGTTCACCCCGGAGTCTGTGACTCCATTTACACACATGATCTCATTTGGGTTTTTTCCAAAGATTTTACTAGCTGCCCACTATCTATGGAATCAAATTAAAAGTTTTTAGTCTTGTAATCCAAACAATGTCCTTTTCTGCACTCGTGTATGTTTGGGGTGTTAATTTTCTTTACCCAGTATTCCAGTGCCCTTCAGTGCATGGGAAGGAGGTCTAGCATAAGATCTCTTTCAGGAATTTCTCCCTTCCTCCAAATACAGAGCCCCCTCCCATGCACTATGTGCTCAGAAGCATAATCTCATATCTGTAGGAGAACTCTCCTGGATGGTGCTCAGCCGTGTGTTTGTAATTTTACAATAATGGATAGTTTATTCTAGGTGAAGACCTTATCTTCCATTTAATAAGTAAATAGGCTCTCTCCCTAGCTTTCACATCAACTGATATAGCCTCGGAGTAATGTAAATAATTTAATAAATATACACTTAAAAGAGAATAAAACATTAGTATAGTATAAATTGACATAAATAACTTACACAAAATGGATATTGTTGGCTTGACTGTGTGAAGTATTTCAAGATGGCCTCCAGGGCTCCTGGTCTCTGTTGAGTCTTGCCAGTCGAGATGCCTGCAGCAAGTGGGAGACAGGTTGGAGAGTAAAATCTGGGAGTCCTGTGAGGACATATTCTCTCCACCATGTTATCTGTTCTACTGGTCACTCTCCTACCCATCTCCTAATTCCAGCTGCTATTCCTCCTTTTGGTCTCTGTAGCTCCGGGCTGTCCTGCGCAATTGCTAGTAACTCCACAGTTGACCTATTGTGGTTTCCTCAACCACAGCTTTGAACCAGCGCTTTATAAATTACACTCTTCTCAATTTATCACATGAGTGAGTGACCCATTTTATGTTTGGACCAAGACTTCTCTTATCACCATGAATTTCTTGGCGACATTATGACAATACAAAATTACTGTGTTTGTAGAGGCACCTGGGAGGCTCACTTGTTAAGCGTCTGCCTTCAGCTCAGGTCATGATCCCAGGGTCCTGGGATTAAGCCCCGCATCAGGCTCCCTGCTCAGCGGGAAGCCTGCTTCTTCCTCTCCCACTCCCCCTGCTTGTGTTCCCTTTCTCGCTCACTGTATCTCTCTATGTCAAATAATAAATAAAATCTTTAAAAAAGAAATTACTGTGTTTATTGGTTTAGGTTTTACTGTGTCTATTTCCATTGAAATGCAGATTGTGTAAGGACAGGGACCTTTCTTATTTTCTGTTGAAGGAGAACTGCACTAATAGTTAAATATGAAGGAAAGCTTCACTGAGGATTGTTTGAGAAGAGTGATTGAACTCAACTCTGCTGAAACAGAAAGCATGACATTTTTAGGGAGATTTGTTTCAGGACAACATGGCTGGTGGAGAGGCCCTGGAGGACAGTAGTGGGGAGTTGGTCCATGTGATGGGACTACTGAGCTGATAGGTGTTTTCTGGACTCTGGCTCCTACCCTCCCACAGACACTGGGAAACAGGGCACTATATTTTGTGGAAATCTCATTTCAAAGGGATGGCTCCCAGGTCCTGGCAGGACACAGTCCTGTGTTTTAAAACAGGCAAAAGGCTATCAAAAAGGGGCAGAGGAAGAATTTATCTCCCCAAGTTTTCTAAAGTAAATGTTGTAAGGAGAGGAAAGGCAGGGTCCGACTGTCAGGAGGAAATCTAGGATTGACATTAAAGCCTGGATGTGTGGGTCACATGTCCACTGCTCTTCTACCAAGATGGTAGTAACCATCCACAATGCATTTGTAGGGTGAATAACGATTCAAACAAACAAACAGGAAAAGGTAGCTCAGCAAATGAACATACTGTTATGCAAAAGGAGGTTTACTGCCAACTAAAAGCTCATCTCCAAATGCTTTCACATTCTGGGAGGAAGGTACATAGAAGGGACCAGGCAGTGACATGAGCTTTATGAAAGTACACAGTTGGGAGAGTTTGAATATTCTAGAAAACAAATTCATAGCTTATTCCTTTTAATAATGCCAAGAAGTCACATATCTTTTGAAATACTTTGAGTTGTGGCTCTTAATTTCATGCAGATATTTGCATTTTTCAGGCAGGGAAGGAGTATATGTGAGGACTAGGTGCTCCCTCTTTTCTCTGGAGGTACCATATAGCTCAGAGGCCTGGGTGCCAGCAAGTCCAGGCCCCTGGGATCCGACTGTCATGTACAGTTTGTTAAGAGCACTGCTTTGTTTGACTGCAAAGAAGAGTGCTTGGGAATAGTGTGGGAAAGGACACAGATAGGGTCAGTTAGAACACCTGCGGAGTCTTCAGTATGTCATTGGTCATCATAAATCGTGTGTGTGTGTGTGTGTGTGTGTGTACATGGCTAAAATAAGTAGGTACCTGACAAGTAGTCATGGTTTTTCCCGTGGAACTCTGAGTGACTACTTAAGCTTTAGGCATAGACTGAGCTTTTAGTAAAATACACATTTGCCCTTTCAGACACAGGAGTTGCTGAGCCCAGGACAAATGCTGACACAAGGGAGGTCGCAATGTGCTTCCTGAGCATTTCCCAAGCTGAGCAGCAGGCCGGGGACTTCAGGGCCTTTGTTTCCTCTAGTGAAATTTTCTTATTCTGCAAAGTAATTAAAAAATACATTTCCAAATAAAAATGTTAACACTCTGAATCATGAATCCTAAGTATAAATTACATTTACCAGGAATCCATTAAAATATCTTTGTTTCAATAGAAAGGGTTATATGATGACTCACATTATTCAGGTATTTTAATGCAATTACGTTTTTTTGTTCCCAAGCAGTCCTTTTAAAATTTTGTTTTAAATGAAGATAAATTGACATTAAGTTATTTTCTTCATGTGTTGTTCTGTAAGAAAAATAGGTTTCAAAAATGAGTATTTGGTATGGTTCAGTTTTATTTCATATATGTTCAGTAAACAAGGTCTGAAAGTAAGAGTAAACTTTTAATTAATTTCTTTTTATGCTTAACTATAATGCCTAATTTTTCTAATGATAAATATTTCTACTTATGAGAGAAAGCTAAAATTTCAAAAGAGCAATTGCCAATTTTAAAAAAGCCTCTGAAAAAATTGAATTTTTTAATGAATTCTGGGTGACCTCCATACATACATATACATATATATACATATATATGTGTGTGTGTGTGTGTGTGTGTATATATATATAATTTTTTTTTTTTTTGCAGTTAACTCAATTTAGAACAGTTAGAGCTATAAAGAAGGCTGGCCTAAGACCTGTAAGTATTTAAGAAAATAAATTGTTAATTCCATACATGAAAACAAGTAAATCATTCTAAAAGTGTATTAGGTCTTCCATGAAAAAAAACAAATCCCATAAGCAAAATAAATTTGATTAATGGCAAACGTGTGAAAAGCAAGATTTAGTATCAGTAAAGCATTTTTATTTCTATTTCTCTGGTGATCCTGAGTGGTCCGTTAACTTCTGTGACGATCAGCCCGAGAGAGTAATTTCACACGTGGTCTGTTGAAGGAGTTCAGAAAATACGTTATTTGACCACATATATCAGTTTCCATTTGTGAGTGGTGTCTGATGGGCACTTTTTCAGTTTTCGTGTCTAGTTTTAGGACATAAGCTAAATTGAGTAATACCTCACATCTGCTTGTTTTCATGGCAAACGTGCATCTAACAGGGAGATGAACTTCCTTGGAAATAGATGGTATGTGCTGTAAGATTCCAAATATAAATAGAAGTGAAGATGATAAGTTATGTGTTGAATTTCTAGCAGCTCATTTTCCTGTGAAATGGTGCAGTACAATTTCAAGGAGCAAAACCTTGTAAGCTGAATTTTGTTTCCTCTAGGTCTATTTACTTCTTCTACATGACAGCTTAACATGTACTTGTAAGTCTGATACTCTCGTTTTTTTTCTTTTCCCTTTAATATGCCTTTTCTGAAATATCAACCCCACTTCTGCCATTACTTTATTATTTTATTGTGAAAATAACTTGTATTTTTCCAAAATACCTCCTAACAATTTTAATTATACATGATTTTTGCTTTTCCTGATACATTTTGACATTTGAAAGAAAGCAAGAAAGGTAACAGAATGTAAAGGTTAAATCTCCAGCTGAAAATGATGCTGAGGGGCAGAGGTGGACTGAGCGGCTGAGGGGTGGTCTGTCCTGCCTGCGGGGCTGGCACTGGATCCTGTTCCAGTCACCAGCCGGGTCCCCCTCTGCCATGGGCTCGATTGGGGACCAAGTCAGTGATACATAAGACACATCGTTGTGCTGTAGGAGATGGAGGAAGGAAAAAGATAGGAAGCACGGAAAAGTGACACCTGTATGGTGACCTGGAAAGGTCTTCTAGAGGATCATGTTTTCATGCAATCTGAAGGCTGTGAAAAGCCTCAGGGTGAATGTTGTGTAATCAGTTAAAGCTGACACATTCTCGAGGGGGAGGTCTGAAGGCAGTAACCACACACACACCACACAGATGTCAGCAGGAATAGGGGCCACATGGTAAGCAATAGGATTGATAAGAGACACCATGTTTTACAAGCTTTGGATGTTAATATGGTTGGAGGGCAGGTCATTCTGAGTGCATAAAACCAGTTAGGGAGGGCAGAAGTAGAAGGAAGCTTTCTTTGAGTGATGATGGAAGGGAATCAGATTTGAGGGGCATTGCACAGAAGGTGACTCTGTCCATCAGAGAATGATCTTCAGGAAGGAGCTGGAACCGCAGGTTTGTCATTCTTAAACAATGGATCAGAGTTAGAAATAAACACTTAGGAGCTCTAGTAATATGGGCAATGAAGGTCACGGACAGGACTACCCAGAAAAGGATATAGAGTAAGAGAAAATGAGCAATTGCTTGCTACCCAAAGCACTTTGTTTACCTCCAGAAACCTCAAAATGTCCAGCATTCAGATACAAAATAGAAATTTCTGGCAAAGCCAGAGGACTCTAAGTCTTGGCTTCGGCTGCAAGGTCTGTGTAATTTTTATAGGGAATGCTGTTCCATTCTTTTAGATATTGGTATTCATAGTTTCATGAATGCAGGTGATAATACAAAAGGTAATAGTGCAAGAGCTGATGATGGTGCAGGAGCTGATGATGCAGGAGGAAATACAGATCTGTGACTTGGGACCATCAGCCAGCTCAACAGGGAGCCTGTAAATGTATAGTGAAAGTCAGGTGTTGAGTGAAGCTGAAGTCAGGACAGTGAGCCAAGGCACCAGTGAGTCCAGGGTGCTGGTGTCTGAGTGAGGTCATGGCCTGGATCTGACATACCCTTTTGCAGTGGGTGGAAGACTCTGAGTCCTGCAGTGTCACACTCATCCATATGGCACCTGGTCCCTGCATGGGTCCACCTGTCCTTTTGTGTCTTCTGAAATAGATCAAGATCAGCTTTGTTTACCAACTATTGAACGACTAATATAACTGCATCTGACCACATTTTCCTTTCTCATGAACTCTCAAAGCACATATGACCGCTTGGTACAAGTTATAAAAAGGTGCTTTGTGAGGATAGACTCTCATCTCATCCTTCTTGAGGATATAGTCGCTCCCCGTGGGAGTAATAAGAAAGGAGTTTGCCATGCTCGGCCACATTAGGGCCTGGTGAGCAGAGTGGAGAATGAATGTCTGTCCCTTCTCATGTCTCTTTGACCAGTGCTCTTGGCAGAGCATGGTGTTTGCATAGGCAGGGTCTGCCCATTGTCCCTCTGTGCTCATGGAGCTCCCGAGGGCTCCCTGAGGGTCTGCCCATAGTCCCCTTGGGGTCACGTAGCTCTGAGGGCTCCAGCCACACTGATGACATGGGATGGTTATCTGGCTTTCTGAAGAGGGTCCCAAGGGCAGGGCCGTAGCCAGAGAAGATTTCTAAGCCTTCGTTTTCCCTCAATGGTGGAACCTGTGCGGTGTCTCTCAGCTCTCATCTCACGTCAGTGTGTTGGGTCGATACCGTATCCTTCAAGCTTAAGGGAGAAGGGCGTGAGGACATCTCTTCAATTATAGAATTTTCACCGCATAGTTTCTCCTGCCTGGTGGCCTTGCATCCTCATATCAGCTGCTCTTGCACACCGCAGGGCTTGTCATCTCCCTCACTCTTGTAGAAATTTGTTCAGTGTGTCTGCCCTTTACCCGAAGCATTTTTCCTCAGGAGCTGAGCTAACCTTTCACACGTGCAGAGTATGGGAAGAATGCATTATTTATGAGTGTGAATTTCCTGAGCCCCCCACCATCATACACATGCACTGCATTTTTCTGATATGTTAAGATTAAAAAATACATTTTAGAAACCTCTAAATTTATTTATCAGAGAAGCCCGTGGGCTGGATTTGGGGAGGGATGCTTTGATGTCCAAGTCCTGTGGCAGAGCAGTATTTCACGTGGGTGGAGGAGGCTGGTGGCGTTGTGCTCAGACATGTCCTGAGTTAAGTGGCACTCTGAGGCTGCACTGTCTGGTCTCAGCTGTCCACGGGGTGCTGGTGAGGGGACAGAGGGCCGTGGTTGTATTGGCGAGGGGATGGATGTCCATGGATGTATTAGCACAGTGATGTCCTCACAGCGTCTCCACTTTGTGCTTGCGCCCAGGACCCTGCCAACGAGTGGCTGTGCTCAATTTCCTGAGCAATGTCCTTGGCTTGAGTGTGGTCACCATAGGGCCTGTTGAGGACAAGGTGTCCTAACTGCCGTGTGGAAGCAAACATTGCCAGACATGCCAACTGGCAAAAATACTGTCAATTCCATTTTCTTTAGAAAGCTGCTACCTAAACTGCAATCAGAAATTGTAATTAAGTTGAGGCGCTTGGGTGGCTCAGTGGGTTAAAGCCTCTGCCTTTGGCTCAGGTCACTGGCTCTCTGCTCAGCAGGGAGCCTGCTTCCTCCTCTCTCTGCCTGACTCTCTGCCTACTTGTGATCTCTGTCTGTCAAATAAATAAATAAAATCTATAAAAAAAATATAAAAAAAAACTTGTTTAAAAAAAAAAGAAATTGTAATTAAGTTGATGTCCTTCATAACATATTTGATTTAAACCAGCTTCTTCTATTAAGAAAAATTATTTCAGAGTCCACACTTATTTTTAATAAAGAGTGCATTATTGACGGATTATATCTCTAAACCAGTCCATACAAAAAGTAAACACTCAGTAAGTGAATGACTATTCCTTATAGATGTTTATTTAAAAAAAATACTAGTCACATTTTTGGTTACATAAGTTATTCACTCAACAGATACTTATTGTGTCTTCATTACAGATCTGGTGCTGCGGCAAGATCTTTAGGTATAATAACGATGAATCCTCTAATGCAAGAGGTCTGTTACTTTAGTGGAAAAGAGACTTCAACTAATCGGAGGGGAGAGAGACAAGCAGGCGTTGGTGTTCCTGTGAGCTGGCCTGGCACTCGCGGTCAAGGCTGTGTTGTTCTGTTAACGCATGGACACCAACCTCAGCAGGCACAGTTACTGACCCGGATGGGTTCAGACAAAAGCAAGAGCCCTGTGTTGTCATGACTGAGCACAGATAAACAGGAATATTGTCCACCACTCAAAATACCAAACAGCCCACTCTTCCTGCTAAAGTGAGTAGCCGTGGCTTCTTTGCCATTCACAAACTGAGCTTTGCTCCAGACTGTCCCGTAGAGAGTGTTTATTAAGATACACAATCCAATTGCTGTGATCTAAATGTCTGTGTCTTCCCAAAATTCCTACGTTGAAATTTTAAGCCCCAAACTGAAGGTATTAGGAGGTGGAGCCTTTACAAGGTGACTCACGAGGGTGGAACCCTTGTAAAAGGGACCCCACAGAGCTCCATGCCTCTTGCTGTCATGAGAGGATACCAGGAGAAGTGAGCCCTGCCCACCCACGCTGGCCCCTGATCTTGGACAGACAGCCCCCAGAACTGGAAGCAATGCGTTCCAGCTGCTCCTGAGCCCCGCAGTGTGCAGGGTCTTGTTAGAGCAGCCCAGACAGGTGGAGAGACCAGTCATGCAGGTCAGGTGCAGCACCTCCCAGCAAATCCTAGTCCAATTGAGGCTCCGTTTCCTTAGACCTCCCCCAAGTCACCTAACAGAAACTGAAACCCTGTGATAATAAGGCCTTCCTGAAACCCCGTTACTAGACCTCTACCTCATGATTCCCAAGTGCGCGTTCTCTCTCGCAGCCACAAACCAGAAACACAACCTGCTCAACGACACCTTTGTTCCTAGTGATACCTGGCCATGTGATGTCAGGAAATGTAATCAGAGATAAACTAGGGGAAAAATGCTTTGGGAGCAGAAAAAAGTTGTAAACATAATGTGTGTATGTGTGATAGAGAGAGGGAGAGAGAGAGAAGGAGACAGAGAGAAGTGGCCGGGGAGGGGGGGCAGGAGACCAAAAGGGAGAGGGAGGGAGAGAGAAGGAAATGGAGAGAAGGAGAAAGAGAGATGGAGACAGAGAAGGAGAGAGGGAAACCAGAAAAGCTGGAAGCTCCAGAAAGAGTTGAGATAGACAAAGTGGGAGAGGAAAGAACAGATGGAAGCACTGTACCCCAGGTGTGGAATTATGGGGTGACCTGAGCTGGGGAAAGGATGATAATAAGAGAAGTTGGAGAGAGTTTTAATCAAGGTTCACTATAGGCAGAATATGGTCTCAGAATGTTGCTGTAGACTGATTCCAAAGCCTGTGACTATATTACATGGTTTGAATTAAGAAGATTTTCCTGGAATACCTGAGAAGGCCCAGTCTAATCCCATAAACCTTGAAAAGCAGGCGACTTTCTTCTCTGGGAGGCAGGAAGCAGATGCGGCAGGAGAGAGTGCGAGGGTCGCCGGCGTGGGAGGAGTGACAAGCTGGTTTTCATGCCCAGTTGGAGAGGCACAGAGGACCCCATGTGCAGGGACCACAGAGAGGACTCAGAGCACTGAGAGTGAGCCCCAGAGGCTGGTCAGCAAGGAGACAGGAGCTCAGTCCTCCAGCTGTCGGGAGCTGGCTCTGCGGGGACGTGGAAAGCCTGGGAGCAGGAAGCTGGGGCATCGTGGAGCCTGGGGCGCAGGGCCCACAGTGCCGGCCTAGATGGCTGACTGCTCCCCGGGGAGGCTACAGGCTGTGCGGTGTGAATGCTCCCCTTGGGATGATGCTTCTGCTCAGGAGGAAAGTCCTGGTTTGGACTTTTTAATCTCACAATATCAGACTTGTAACATCTGCAAGTACTGAAAAGTTAAGAGGATTTTCTCATTATCTGGAGGCAAGCAAGGAAGAAAGTCTTACAAATGTGTTTGAAGATAATCACAAGAAGAGACGATTTTGGTTTCCATACACCTACGTAAGTTCGGCCTGTTGAGGACCCTTTCTATGAACTTCTGCAGAGGTCTTAGCAGTGACTCAGAGCCATACTTTCAGATGCGGGTCTCCCGGTGGCCTGCACAGCCCTGAGACACAGAGTTTAGAAGAGGCCACGTGGCTGTGCCGAGGTCGGGCGCCTGTGCTGGGTCCCCGGGGGACAGCGTGGAGTCTCCAGTAATGTCAAGAGAGGCCTGAGACTCTTTCAGGAGGCCTGCCCACCTGGGCCCAGCCCCTGCAGAGCTGCCCAGTTCCTAGACCTGATGCTTCAGAACAGAAGTCACCCCCCCTTCTGAGCAGGCCTTCCCTGTGGGGTGGGCTTGTTGCTCTTCTTCTCCTGGTCTCTTCTCCGACCTCCCTTTTCTGGGCCTTTCCTCTCCTCCTTTGCTCCCCATTTCCCTTCTCCAAAACAGACACACTTCTCAGGTGAGTTTTTACTTTCCCCAAACAGCCAAAATTGAGAGAAATGGTACCTATAGCAGGAACACAACTTAAGATCAGGTAAAATATGTCTGCCTAAAGAACTAATACCATTCTGGAAGTCTGTTAATGTAACACAGTTGCCTGAGACTTTCAAACACATAAAGAAAAGCTGTAATCATTGAGCTCAGCCTTTCCAAGTGAACTGCTATCATCAAATTGTAGGAACATTCTTGTCATTGTCACCTTTCTTGTGTTCTAAATCTGTGCCAAGATCTCCGACAAATATTTTATGTATGTTATCTCCTTTAATTCCTACAACTCTCTGAGATAGATTTGTCTTCCTATTTTAAGATTAAGAAATTGGGAAATATCATGTACTAGAAATAGACAGTGAATACAGATTAGAGCTTAAGAGAAAGAAAGTACTTTAATTAGCTTCTCTGGTTACTGGTAGAAAATTTTGTTAGACTCTACTGAAGAAACAACTCAAAAACAGAAAGGTAGCTAAAATCGTGTCTCTTGTCATCTCCATACTTACCTGGTTGAAACGTCTTGACTCACTAATCCGTAAAGAAGTCCCCACTTGAAAGTATTGATGATGTCACAACCATCCTAAAGAGCATAGAAGCTAAATGTATCAGATTTCTTTCATTATTTTATTTCTTGATGCTTTTTGTCTTGGTAATATTTATATATCCTAATTTTAAATAACATTTTCATTTTGTAATACTTGTTTTTAAAAGCAGAGCATACTTAACATATGTTTGATCAATCATCTGTCCAAAGTCAGTCTCTATAAACTTTAGAAATATTTACCCAGTGTGTCCTTAATAAGCTTTAGGTGCTCATTCAACTTACTGCCCTTCTTTCTCTGAACAATTATCAGATTAAGTCTTCTGCCTTAGATTTCAAAAAGAATGGCCAGGCAGTGAAATTGTTTTCTTGGAAAGCTCACTTTATTGAATTATGATATTCCTGTGAGAAGATTTATCTATTAATGTGTGTATGTATTTCCAAAACACTTTATTTCAAGGACCATTTCTTCCAATTACATGATTCTCGAAGTATCCACCTTATGGAAGAAAAGAGAAACTCCTGCACTTCGATCTTTCACTCTCCAGGTGGTTTGTAATGTGTTGGTTACCGATATCTTGCATGAGCATCAGTATTATAGTTATAATAAAGATGTTTCTGGGTAATATATACATCTAGAAGTAGCAATGAATCAGTTCATTTAAGGGAAAATCAGTTCTTCAAGAAGAAGAAAATGTCATTTTTCTGAAATTAGAACTCTCAAGAACAGCATACTCACCAGGAAATTATAATTTTAGAAATGATAATGATGATGACAAACAGTAATACTGCTTTTTCCCTTCTAAATTGTTTAATAGATTCTGCTGGGAGACGGAATGGCAGAATTTTTCAAACGGAGGGACATAGGCATGTTTAGAAATGCTCTTGGGAGTCTTGATTCTCAGATTGTTATATGTTGGGTTTTCTATACTGTAATTGTCTTTAAAAATACTAGAATAAAGTTTGACATCATATTAGCCATTGTGCAACTGAAGATTGCTAAGATTTCATGATTAATATTTCTGTATGATCCTATTTTTGAAAAGTAAAAGCCAAATCTAGTGCCTTTTGCACCCAGGTTTTGCCAGGGAACTGGGTTATCCCACAGCACACTCCAGCGCAGCCTGCAGAATTCAGAACTAGAGCCTGTTGTGCACTCACGTTGTGAGCAGGTCCCTTCTTATAGTTGAAGATATTTGCATGGACCAAACAGTCCTCTTATGAAGTAGCAGTAAATATATCAGAAGTATTTCTCTGTTCTAACAATGATTGGATTACATGCTCCTTCAATTCAGAGCTCATTAAACTGCACGGTTAATCTTATATTGAAGGTAATGAGGTAACATTATAATAATCAAATGGCATACCTTTGAAGTGGCAAATGCTCATTAGTGGAAAGTTGGATAAATACAAAGGCTGATTATCTATAATCAGAAAACAAAGCTTTAACATTTTCAAGTCTGTATTTACAATATAGTTTGTAAACATTATACATAAGTATTATTGAAGTTTTGAAAAGAGGGAAAAATAGATTATGTATATTGTAAGACATGGCACATCATATTTCTAGTTTAAAAGATTATTAAGAAAGGGGCACCTGGATGGCTCAGTGGGTTAAGCCTCTGCCTTTGGCTCAGGTCATGATCTCAGGGTCCTGGGATTGAGCCCTGCATTGGGCTCTCTGCTCAGCAGGGAGTCTGCTTCCCCCTCTCTCTCTCTGCCTGCCTCTCTGCCTCCTTGTGATCTCTGTCTGTCAAATAAATAAATAAAATCTTTAAAAAAATAAAAATATAAATAAAAGCAAAATCAACAATTTATTTCTAACCCAGTATCATCCATTATATTTAATTATAGTTATTAATTAGAATTTTACTATTTTGGTCATTTTGGTTGTACTAATCTATAGGTTTGTCTCTGACTATAGTTGTGTAAGCAAAGGAGTTTAGTTGTATACAAAAGGAGTTTAAATATACTCTGTATTTGCACAAATAACAGTAAAATAAAATGGAGGTACAAAATTAGAGTTTATTTAAAAATATATAATTCAAGTTTGAAAATATTTCTAACATGAGTACTATAATAAGAATATTCAGGGAGCACCTGGGTGGCTCAGTGGGCTAAAGCCTCTGCCTTCAGCTTGGGTCATGATCCCAGAATCCTGGGATTGAGCCCCACCTTCGGCTCTCTGCTCAGCGGGGAGCCTGCTTCCTCCTCTCTCTGCCTGCCTCTCCGCCTACGCCTACTTGTGATCTCTGTCTGTCAAATACATAAATAAATAAAATCTTTAAAAGAAAAAAAAAATTCACATTTGTAACATGTCTTACAGTTGAAAAAATGCTATTAAATCACCTTATTAGTCTCTTAGATTCAGCTTGCAGAGATTTTCCGTTGTGCGCGTGTTGTCAGTACAATTGGTATGACCTTTCTCAGGTTCACTCACTGGTCACATGGAAATAATAGCTGTTTCCATACATTTACAGGTTTATTTTGCCACTCAAGGGATTTATAATGATCGTAAGCAGGTGAAAGCACTGTGTTTAGGCAGTGCACTTGCGGGAACCTGTGGGTCTCTTAAAGCGCCTCAACTTACCAAATGGGAGACACTGTAAATGAGGAAGGGCACAGAAGGAAGAGAAAATCGACTCACTGCCTGGGGAGGCTGGTTATTTTGTTTTGTAATTTTGCCCTGTGACCTTCTAGAGGTCAGATTGATTCTTTGCAGCTTAACTCTCAGGAAAGATGTATGAAGAAGAAAACCATTTCAAGGGATTTACTCAATTTGCATACCATTAAACTGATCCTGGCTCCTGGGGGAATTACAGAAAAGCCCCATTCTTTGAAAACATTCTTTCCTCTTACTTTCATTGATGGTACTGATTTCTCCATCTGTAAAAGGAGCTTTTGAAATTCTGAAATTCTAAATTATGATGTTAGCTTAACGTATGGAAGAAAATGAGTTTGCTACTCAACTATAATGAGTTTATATTTCAAAGAAAACATTTATTTTTTATTTTGTGATTGAGATTCTGCATATTCCCAAGGGCTTGTTTTTACTAAAGCTCATTTCACTTTGTGGATTTGTGGGTGGGAATGTACTTTTATAGGAGCTGATTGCTTGCGAGGCTTTAGAGAAAGCCTCGAGTCACGGAAGTGGAAATGGGAACTGCACATCCTGATGGAGTGTGTGATTGTCAGCAGGGGTAGGAACCATTGACCACCGCTGGTATGATCACAGACAGACTCCTTAAATGTGGTCAGATCACCAGCAGCGTCGAACAGATGGGAATTATGTTGGTTGAGACATTCCATCTTATTTGAAAACCAGTGGATGTGTTGGGAGGAGAAACTGGGTCCCAATAATTCGTTCGTTTGTTCTTTCATTCAGTTTATGGAGTTGCTGTATCTGTAGAGGGTCTATCGGAGCAAGACAAGATGGTGAGCATCCCTGGCCCTGAGCATCCACAGTCCACAAGTAGTGAAAACATACGTGTTTTCATAGAGATGGGGTCATTGCCGCCTGTTGGTGATCACTGACATGGGGCCCGACAGTCGATTTGGGGCAGTGACTTCTGGGCTGAAATGTGAAGAATGAGTTGAAATTACGCAGGTGAATTTGTTGAAGGGATGGTTCCATACAGAGACAAAACATTCATATTCTTACACAACCTTCTCTTTCCTGCTTCCATGTGTTTTAACCATATTATATGGGGACTTATATGGGGACCCATATAAGACAGACCCTAACATGCGGTAACTGTTCAGTAAGTGCTGACTTCTGTTTTTGTCACCATCAGTATCTTTATCATCAAAATCATGTGTATCTTTATGCAGCAAGAATGTTAACACTTCAGAATTTCTTTCGCAATGGATTATCACAGTAAAGTTAGAGGTAATACTTAAATTATTTTCATAGAAGTGCGTATAGTAGGACCTGTGTGAATATTGCAGTGGATAGCAGTGACATTAGGTCTCTGTGTGGAGATAATCCAGTATTAGAAAATGTACCATCAAGAAGTGCTTAAGAGTCTGAAGTTCAGCATCAGAAAGGTCCTGGTTCCTGGGTGGCTTTGCATTGTGATTTATAGCAATAATTACATTTCTATATGCTTCAATTTAACTGCAAAATGGGTATAATTATAGTTCACATTCAGTAAATAGTTTTGAGAGTAAGAGGGATCACTCAAGGAGAGAGCCTCAAGCTCTGTCTGGCCCATAGTCTTGAGTTGGAATATTTATTATTCTTTTTTTTTCAATACTCAGATAATACATTAATTAAATGATTAAAAAAGACTTCCAAGGTTACCACTGACCTAAGCAACTCCCAAGCATCACCTCCCAATAGCATCTGGGAATAGCATCAGCATACTTCTTTTGGGAGGATGTGAGCATTCATACTATAGCAGCTACTAATATGGTAACAATTCGCTTAATAGCAGAAGCAGATATATTTAGTTGGATTTTATTCAGGCAGATCCCACAGTGCTAATTATTTTGTGATACCCCCAGTGGTCAAGAGCTTAGAATCCCATTGAGGATGACCTGCTTGGGGTCAAGCTGCCACCTGTTGTGCTCCTTGGTGTCAAGAGACCCGATGGGAGTTCAGTGAGAAAACTCAGACTGGGGCTGACGATGCTTTCAGTACACATGCTTGATGACGAAGGTCAAATAATGTGGTTTTCTGTTGACAGTGTATGAAGGCACAGAGGAGAAGACATTTATGGAGAAATTTTGCTCATTTAAGGGGAAAAGAGGGTTTAGTTTTATTGCATTATAGGCTATAGATACTTTTGTGACTTCATTTCCAAAGAAAATGTCTCCTCCACGTCGCAGCCACTTTCTTAGTGTGGAGACGTCCTGGACGTCCTTCCGTGACCAAATACTATATACTGACCTTCGGGTCTCACCAGGGCCGTGAGAATGGGTGTGGCCACCGTAGTCAGCTTCCTACAGTTCGGTTAGGATCACGTCATCCTCTTGTTCAAAAACCTTCAAAAGCTCCTCTAATTAATTTTTTTCTCATAGCCCAAGATTCATAGTCTCTCGAAATTTCATGATAGCCTTGGTGTTCTCATTATTTTCTTGTCCTGTCTTCCATGGCACAGCCTCATGGTTCCACTTACCCCATATGCTGTTTGTTTTTTCACCTCTGTGTGCTGTTTTCACTGAAGGAAACTGCCCTTTACCTCCGTAAAGGTTTACCCTTTACCTCCTTCATCTTTTGAAGCCAAGGCCAGAATTCTCTTTGTGTAGTGTATGCTGACTTTTGTGGTAAAAACGTATACAGCTTCCTCAACAGTTGCTTTAAACTTCTAGGATAACATTTCTGTTCATGTAACTGTTGATTCTTTGAGTCTGAATCATGGTCTTTATTGTGAATTCCTTCATGTTACAGAACTAGACTCTTCTTAGCAGAACTAGCTCTGCAGTCCAAAATGCACCTTTGTACATAGTAGATACTCAGCAAATAATACACATTTGCTGAAAAAACATGGTCATTTGTAATGAGCTGATTCATTTCTGAAATATATTTGGCTAACATGATTAAAATATTTACTTAGGGACCATCTCAACTATGACTGTATTGGTAATTCCTGCCCCCTCTGCAGGAATAATACCAATTATGTCCAATAAAATGTTACTGCAGAATGCTGAGTAGAGTTACAGGGACTCTGAGGACTTGAACGTACAAAGACTTTTAATGATCACTTCATAAATATTACGGAATATACCTTTAAGCTTCAGATGATAAAAATAAATGGATTTTTAAAATGTTTACCAGACGGTGGATCTGTTTTACCCATTGCTAATTAAATAGGTTGGAAGAACACATTTTATTCCCTTGGTTTAATTTTGTTACTCTCATATTCACCTTACAGTTAATAGGAACTTCTCTCAGAGAAAAGAGCGCGTTACTAAGGCATTGAATCAATCAGTTGAATCAATATAGTGGGGTTTTGAATAAAAATGATAGATGCTCATATTTATGAGTAAGATATATTATTGAAATAAAAGCTTCATATAAAAACAAAGGGAGAAAAGTATAAGACACTGTACTATATGGTTCACAGATTCTGAATTTCAGTACTTTAAGACATGAGAATGTCCAGATTATTTTTGAAATGTGTCACAAAAAATGTGTTACTCTGAGTGAATTTTCAAAGTTTGCAAACATTTTGCCTTTTAATAAATAAGAAAGATTACCATCATTCAAATACAGGCCTTAACTGAATTTTAAAACAAGTGGTTGTATTTTTGAAAAGGAAGAATTATAGGCAGCTTTCAATACATCATAACCAAAAGAACATTGAAAAACACTGAGAGATACTATTTTTCTTGCCCCCCAATTCCTTCAGGAGGCTGTGCCTGCCAAAACAGATGGCAGGGTGATTATCGAGCAAATACTATATACAGAAAATTACCGTTCACATAGAGGATACTACAAAAGTAGAAAATATATTCTTCCATTTGGCATTGTTTATAGTTAGAAGTACTGGAAAAACAGTAACAGGAAAAATAATAAAATTTCATAAAAGAGTAAATAATTTGCTATGTATAGTGTATAGGATGCAATTATCTATATCTGAAGACAGAAAAATACTACATTCAAGCCGTGTGGACTAACTTTGTGCCTTCTTATGATTAGAAATGAAAAAACAGTAAGAGGAAAAGTAAGGAAAGATAAGATGAGACTTTTGTACTCAGAATTCAGTATGTTAGCCTCCATAGACTTTGATTCATGTGTCCCACTAAAATATAAGCTTCATTAATCCAAGAATTCCAGGTATTTCATTTACCTCTGTGTAGTTCAGACCTTGGGGTATCTGATGCAAACTAGGCAATCAGTAGCAGCTCATTGCATGAATGAATGAATGGGAATGAGTGAGTGTCATGAAGGCACGCGATGGGGTTGTGTCTTTCCACAGTATCCACCTTCTTCAGTGATAAAGCAAGGCTGACATGACAAGAAGGCAGTTCAGGATTCCAAACTCAGTGGTGTTTCACCACGTGATTACACCTGGCTTCTTACATAGCCCACAGAGCAGGACAGAAGACAAACCACACAGCAAGCAAGATAACCGGTTGGAAGGGAAGGAACCAAATGCAAAGTCATTCTGTGGGCACGAGGTGGGCATAGGCTTCGGTCAGTCCAGGGCAGCTCTCCACACTGGCAGCTTCTGACCTGGAAACCCTGGAAGGGTCTCATTCTGTTCGGAGCTCCATCAGGCAGAGCCTTCAGCAGCAGCTGCCCTTTAGAAGTGGTCAGATAGAGGGGTCAGGTCTGAGGCATCTGACAGCTTGCTGCCCAAATCCTCCCCTTTTTAAAGGGATGTAATCGGTTTTGGGTCCCTGAAGCCCTCCTCTCCTGCTACTTACCAGTTCTGGGGTGTCCTCAGCCAGTGCTGGTCTCAGCAACACCTCCTTACCAGCTTGCGTCATTGCTAACACAGGCCTCTTCATGATGCGTGTGACACCATCTTGCTCTCACCTGAGTGGATGGTTTACTTAATGCACTGAACCCATAAATTTCCCTTTTTTTTTTTTTTTTCCTTACGAGAGAGAGAGTACATGCACATGAGCAGGTGGGTGGGGAGAAGGACAGAGGGAGAGAGAATCTCGAGCAGACTCCGTGCTGAGTGAGGAGCTCAAAGCAGGGCTCAATCCCACAACTCTGAGATCATGACCTGAGCTGAAATCCAGAGTCTGACACTTAACTGACTGAGCCACCAGATGCCCCTCATGAATTTACTTATAACTGTTCCTTATTTTGGCTTTACTCTCCCTGTCCTGGGCAATACAGTTTCTGCCTTTCTGTTGTTAACATAATTAAACACGTTGACCAGTGGAGAAGGTGGCTCTGATGTGCGGCAGCCTATGTAAGCCAGCCAAAATCTCAGCCACAGTCAGTGCACTAAATCCCAGAGAACAAAACCCAAGAAAACCAATCACAGACAGCCAGCTAATCGGGCTTTCCAAAAGAGGGCAAGTGCTGAAGGTATGGCCAAGCAAATGAGGACATTGCTTTGCTCCCCCATCTCTTCTTTGAGCTCCCTTCCCCATCAGCTCCTGTCAGTAGAGGGCTCCTAACCACGTTTGGTTAGGGACTACTCGACTGAAATATGTGTATGCTCAGATAAACTCTTAAAAATTTAATGTTCTCAGTATATACTTTTAACAGCGTCTTCTCCAATATAATCTGCTTTTTAATTTCACCTAAGAATATAACCCTGAGCATGTCCCCACTTTAAAATCCCAGTCCCAGTGTTACCCTCCTATGATTCTTCCAAGCCACTAAATTCACAAGAGAATATTAAAGAATAGAGTGGAAAAATAACATTATATAGGTAGGTTAGTAAGATTTTTTCTTTTTTATCATTTGTGTTTTCTTCCCATACATTTGATTAGAATTCATGACAATTTGGATATGTCAGACACTTTGGATGTGTTCATGTTAAAATATGGCATGAACTGCTTTTTGCCTTAGCATTTCTGACCTTTCTAAGAGAGGGGGTTTAGAGACTACTGAGCTATGTAGAAGTTTTCTGCAAACTCATGGACACAAGGGTTGCAAACTCAAAGAAGTAAGACCTAACTAAAGTTCAGAAGCTTTGGGAGGAACTCTGAACACCATATCCAGAGACTAAGTGTGTACTGAACATAGTTCAGCCCTTGTAACAAAGCAAACTGCAAACACTGGACTCTCCAACTGGTAAAGGTCACACAGGTTCCTAGGCATACATGGCAAGTAGATGAATATTGTGAGAGAGAAAACATCATCTTAGACCAAAAATTATCTCTAAACTCCTATCTATAGTATATAATGCACAGTCATAAATTTAAAAAGACCAACTGGTAGAAAATCAAGACAAAATATAGAAAAGAGAAACAGACATGAAAATGATGGAGATAAAAGACTTTGTTGGTATACAACCATGAGCTGGCTCCTTATATCCTTACCCTTTTATAATAGATGTTTCCAGAGTCTGGCTGGATTCAGAGACTTTTTTCTAGTGACCAAATTGTGGTAAAGGGGATGTGATTCCCTAGTAGGATTAGGAGGCAGGAAGAGTATGACTTCTTTCTTGGCTACCCATGTCATTCTTGGCTACTCTCTGCTATGCTCACTGTGAGGGAAGGCAGCTGCCATCTTCTGATCTGCTCTATGGGGAGTAGCATACAACAGGGAAGGAATGTCTTCACTCTGTAGTGGTTAACCACGTCCTGCCACTAGCTACTTAAGTGAGCCACTTCCTCTCTTGAACCTTGAGATGGCTTCAGTTCCCGCCAGCCCTTCAATTCAGCCGTGGGAGAGACACTGAGCCAGAGGCATTCAGAGAATCTGTGCTCAGATTCTTGACCCATAGAGCCTTTTTGAGAATTCGTGTTTGTTATTTTAAGCTGCTAAAAGTTGAGGTAATTTGCTAAGCAGCAATAGATAATAGAAACTTTTAAACAATATCTAAAAATCAGACTCAATGTAGTCAGTGAAATGAAAGATACGATGCTGAAGTCCAGCAGTAAGTGAGAGAGTACTTGACTACATGAAAATTGTAAAGTCTGATTAACGTGATGTATCATATTGATTGATTTACAAATATTGAACAGCACTTGCATCCCTGGGATAAATCCCACTTAATCAGGTTGAATGAACTTTTTTTAATGTATTGTTGGATCAGTTTGCTAATATTTTGTTGAGGATTTTTGTAGCTCTGTTCATCAAAGATATTGGCTTGTTTTCTTTTGTTATAGAGTCTTTATCTAGTTTTGTGTTCAGGGTAATGCTAGCCTCAGAATGAATTTGGAAGCTTTCCTTACTCTTCTATTTTTTGGAATAGTTCTAGAAGAATAACTATTAACTCTTATTTGCATGATTGGTAGAATTTGTATCTGAAGCCATCTGGCCCAGACCTTTGTTTGTTTTAAGTGTTTTGATTATCCATTTAATCTCATTGCTACTAATTAGTCTGTTCAAATCTTCTATTTCTTCCTGACTCAGTTTTAGAAGACTACAGATATTGAAATGATTAGAGGGTGGTCACAAGTACGCTGAACTTAGGGGAAAGCTGACTGTTGAAAAGGGGGAGGAGATTTGGGTGAAATTTGTTTTAGGTGTGTTTTTTGCCTAAGGGTAAATCCCAGTCCATACTCTATAAGGCCATTCAACTTCACACAGAAAGTCTTGGTGCTACTGGACTGAGAAGTGAAATGATGGGTTTCAGGGGTGTCAAAGTTGCTGAACAATGAATGGGGAGTTCTGGAAATGAGGAAGGCCCCCTAATCTGCTTATAAATTGAAAACAGAGCATTAGCCAATTTCTGAACCACTCACAAAGGAGATGACTCCAAGTAGAAAGTGCACATGAAAGCTCAAAGAACTTCACCAAAATTCCAGCTGCTGCCCACTGCAAAGGAAGCATTCTACAATTAGAGTCCAGCCAACCCAACTTTCTGCTGTCAACAGCCTGCACAGAATCTTCATAACATGTCCTCCTCGATATTTAATACACAATAAAAATTATTGGAGTTGAGAAGAGAATAAAAATTGGAAACATAGATAAAAAGGGTAATCCATAGTACCTTTGCCCAAGAAACTCGAGATGTGTGAATTAAGAGATTTGATCTTAACACCAATATACATTCAGAGAGTTAATGCAATATATGATAATGACTGACAAGCAAGTTGAGAGTCTCAGACCAGAGAAAACCAAAAATAGAACAAATGGAAATTCAAGACCTGAAAAATACATCATCAAAAAAAAAAAAAAAAATCAAGTGAATTTCCTCAAAAGAGACTTTTGACAGCAGCGAAAAAGAGGAAATTTGATGAATCAATAGAAATTATTTAGTCTAATGAATGGGAAGAAAACATAAAAGTTTCATGTATTTTTATTTGTTTGTTTTATGAAAAAGAAGAAACGTGGGATGCCCGGGTGGCCTAGTTGGTTAAGCATCTGCCTTTGGCTTGGGTCATGGTTCCAGGGTCCTGGGATTGAGTCCCACATCAGGCTCCCTGCTGAGCAGGGAGCCTGCTTCTCTCTCTGCCTGCTGCTCCCCCTGCTTGTACACTCTCTTTCTTTCTGACAAATAAATAAATAAAATACTTAAAAAAATAAAATGAAGAAAAATGCCCTGTGTCTTGGTGATCCTTCACCTGCTTACAGATTTCATTTCTGATGACTTAGTGTTGAGGTGTGACTGGATTTCAAATGGCATTCTCAGGCATCTGTGTGTAGAACTGACATTAAGAAGAAACATCTGTACTAGGAACACACAGTTAAGGGTCATCTGTGTTTAGGTCAATTTTTGAGTCATGGGTATGGATGAAGTCACTTGGGAGGAACCAGCATCAGGTGAAAAAGAAGAGGACAGGAGGATGCAGAGAATCGGGGGTGTTGTGCTTTAGCCCTGGAAAACCCATATTATTGAAGTGTCATCCCCATTTAACAGTTAAATAACCCAGATTTCAAAGTGATTCATAATTTTCCCAGTTCCATTCAATGATTTTGAGTTGTAGTTATCATTTTAGCCCACGGTTTTTCTGAGATCTGTTTTATTACCACGGTGGTTTATTGCTTATAATTATTACCATTAAGTGGACTTTCAGGAATTGGTGGAGAACAGGTTTGGACTCAAAATATCAGAGGAGATTTAGCTAAGGACACAGGTTTGAAGATAGCATTTCTTGAAACTATCTTATTCAGTGTATCTTCTCCAAGAGCCCCACAAAATGGCCAGCAGACGGCAGCCACCTAATAGATATTTGTCAAGGGAACAGATGAATGGATAATATAAGCTAAATGATAAGGGTAGAGTAGGTTAAGAGAATATATGTTCAATACATATGTAAATACAAATTTAACAGTAATGGATTACTAGTCATGAACTGCATTTATGCATAGTGTCACCTAACAGATATTTTACTCATAAAACATGTAGAACTTTAAGGAGAAGATGTAGAACAAATTGCAACTTGGCATTATTTCTCAAAGTGCCAATAATTTCAATGCTGCTCTTAAAATTGAGCCTGAGACCATTATTACTATACAGCCCCCAACCATGTTGTAACATAACTAGGAAGATTATTTCATCTGTCTTAGTGATCACTTGCAGTCTTCAGAATCTTTGCTAAGAGCAAATCAACTGTGCAACAATTTATATCAATTATTTAGAGCAGTGGAATGGCTAGAATATCAGTCTTTTGAAAAATAGGATTGAAGAGCCAGAACCCTTAGAGCAGGACTTTGTTCTATGAGAAATATTATTAATAATTTTCAAAATCCTAAGCAAATGATATTTGAGAATATGCATGAATGGTAGAAAGTATAAATATTGAGGCTGAGGAGTATTAATCCTTGATAATTAGTATTCTTCCATTGTATTAATCAGGATGAATCGAAAATTCTATAATCCAAAATACACCAAGATGCAAAGGCTCTAACAGGATAGTTTTTGTTTGTTTGTTTGTTTGTTTGTTTTTGTCATGTAATAGCATGGAGATGAGGAGAGCAGGTTCCCAAAACAGCTCTGTATCATGAGGTCATGCAGAGACTGACTGACTCACTTTTCTTGAGAGACTTGTCTTCATCTACATATGAAACTAGGTCACCTGTGTACCCACATTCCAGACTGGAGAAAGGACAAGTGCATGGAAAATAAGTGACTTCTTTTCAAGAAAGTAATGGGGAAATTCTGCTGCACAGTTCTGCTCATATTCTATTTATTGAGAAAATAGTCTAGGTATTATTAGTTCGTAACTGGTTAGCTATATGCCCAGCCACTATTCTATTTTAAAAGAAATATATCCACAGAGTGACTTCCCAAATATTGGTTCTTACCTTCTCCACATATAAAACACACACAAAAAATGATGGCAGAATGTTTGTGTCTCCTCCCAAATTCATGCACTAGAGTGCTAACACTCAGGGTGGCTATTTTTGGAGGTGAAGTCTCTAGGGAAGTAATTAAGGTTAAATGCGATCATAAGGCTGGGGCCCTGATCCAGTTGGAGTGTTATACTCATAAGAGGAGGTATTAGAGTCTCTCTTGTTCTCTCTTCCACACACACACACCAAGAAAGACTGTGGGAGAACATGATAAGAAAGTGAGCATCTGCAGGCCAGGAAGAAAATTTTCACCAGAAAGAGAATCCACTAGAATCTTGATTTTGGATTTCTAGCCTCCAGAATTGTGAGAAAATTAATTTACATTATTTAAGCCACCCAGTCTGTGGTATTTTGTTATGTAGTTCAAGCTGACTAATATACACACACGTGAACAGACACACAAACACACACACACCCAATTACTATTCAGGAAGAAAGAATGGAAAACACACAGCAGTAGTCCAGAAAAGTTGTAAAATGCACTTGGGCAGGATTTCTGTCCTGGCTTAGAATACTTTCCTTGGGCATCCCCTCTGGGCTTTGTAAATTGTTCTTTCACTAAGGCACTTAGAAAGATACTGATGAAGAGAATGCTTAAACCCTTCCAAAATGCAGTAATGGATGTCCTTGAAAACTAGGAACAAGACAGGAGATATTGCTGTTGCAATGGGCTTCTCAGTTCACTAGAAATTGTTGGATTCTAGGGTGGCTGTGACATTTAGTCAAGAGACAAGGAGAGTGTGATCCCCATAGCATGTAATGGTACCAAACAGATAATCTTTTTGGTTTGACCCACACGGATCTTCAGGGGTAGCTAGTTGATCATGATGTAGTGTAGGACTAAAGTGGATGGGAAGCATCTTTATATCTTAGTTAATAGAAAAGTTTAACAGAAAAGTACTTTTGGTTAGAGTTCTCTCTCCTGTCCTTCAATGCCCACTTTATTTTATTTTATTTTATTTTATTTTATTTTATTTTATTTTATTTTATTTTGATTAACATATAATGTATTACTTGCTTCAGGTGTATAGGTATGTGACTCATCAGTCTTACACATTTCACAGCACTCACCATAACACATACCTCCCCAATGTCCATCCCCCAGCTACCCTATCCCTACCTCCTCACCCCCCAGCAACCCTCAGTTTGTTTCCTGAGATTAAGAGTCTCTTATGGTTTTTCTCCCTCTTGATCTCATCTTGTTTAATTTTTTTCCCTCCCTACCCCCCACAACCCCCCACCCTGCCTCTCAAATTCTTCATATCAGAGAGATCATATAATTGTCTTTCTGAGTGACTTACTTCACTTAGCATAATACCCTCTAGTTCCATCCATGTTGTTGGAAATGGCAAGATTTCATTTTTTGATGGCTGCATAGTATTCCATTGTGTATATGTGTGTGTGTGTGTGTGTGTGTGTGTGTGTGTATATATATATATATATATATATATATATATATATACCACATCTTCTTTATCCATTCATCTGTTGATGGACATCTAGGTTCTTTCCATAGTTTGGCTATTGTGGACATTGCTGCTATAAATATTAGGGTGCACATTCCCCTTTGGATCACTACATTTGTATCTTTAGGGTAAATACCCAGTAGTGTGATTGCTGGGTTGTATGGTAGCTCTATTTTCAACTTTTTGAGGAACCTCTATACTTTTTACCAGAGTGGCTGCACCAGCTTGCATTCCACCAACAGTGTAGGAAAGTTCCCCTTTCTCCGCATCCTCTCCAACATCTTTTGTTTCCCGGCTTGTTAATTTCAGCCATTCTGACCAGAGTGAGGTGGTGTCTCGTTGTGGTTTTGATTTGTATTTCCCTGATGCCAAGTGATTTTGAGTACTTTTTCATGTGTCTGTTGTCCATCTGGATGTCTTCTTTGCAGGAATGTCTGTTCATGTCTTCTGCCCATTTCTTGATTGGATTATTTGTTCTTTGGGTGTTGAGCTTCATAAGTTCTTTATAGATTTTGGATACTAGCCCTTTATCTGATATGTTATTTGCAAATATCTTCTCCCATTCTGTCAGTTGTCTGTTGGTTTTGTTGACTGTTTCCTTTGCTGTGCAAAAGCTTTTGATCTTGAAGTTCTATAGTTCATTTTTGCCCTTGCTTCCCTTGCCTTTGGCAATGTTTCTAGGAAGAACTTGCTGCAGCTGAGGTCGAAGAGGTTATTACCTGTGTTCTCCTCAAGCACTTTGATGGATTCCTGTCTCACATTGCATTCTTTCATCCATTTTGAGTCTATTTTTGTGTGTGGTATAAGGAAATGGTCCAGTTTCATTCTTATGCATGTGGTTGTCCAATTTTCCCAATACCGTTTTTTGAAGAGACTGTCTTTTTTCCATTTGATCTTCTTTCCTGCTTTTTTGAAGATTAATTGACCATAGAGTTGAGGGTCCATTTCTGGGCTCTCTATTTTGTTCTGTGGATTTATGTGTCTGTTTTTGTGCCAGTACCATGCTTTCTTGATGATGACAGCTTTGTAATAGAGCTTGAAGTCTGGAATTGTGATCCTGTCAACTTTGGTTATCTTTTTCAACATTCCTCTGGCTATTCGGGGTCTTTTCTGGTTCCATATAAATTTTAGGATTATTTGTTCCATTTCTTTGAAAAAATTTGATGGTGTTTTGATAGAGATTATCAATGCACACTTTAGATAGGATCTTCACATTGGTGATAAAATCTGTGCATTGTGGACTAAAATTTAAGGAAGAGTCATGGGAATTCCTAGAACTTTCCCTAAATATTAGAATTGTAACCCAAAAGATACATCCCATCCCTGTGGAATCACCAGCATTAGTTTTGCTCTCAAAGACTTGAAAAGTGTAGATTGAATGAGTCTTCATGCATCTCATTTCGGCTTACTGTTGGATCTCT
The DNA here is from genome assembly GCF_002288905.1 of Enhydra lutris kenyoni. Classification (NCBI taxonomy): domain Eukaryota; kingdom Metazoa; phylum Chordata; class Mammalia; order Carnivora; family Mustelidae; genus Enhydra; species Enhydra lutris. The sequence continues at coordinate 11,537,373 of NW_019154096.1, read as the reverse complement.
GCTGAATTTGGATGAGTCTTGGAGAAAGTTTGAGTGGTGGCATAAATTGTAGGTGCTTTTTGAGATGGGTTCATATGTGGGGCTAACCCACACGTATTTGTTGCTATTACTTTGGCAGATTCTTTCTTCTCTGTCTCAGTGAACAGAGAACACCACGCAGTTTGCTACACACTAGAGACAGAGGTTCTCATGTGAGGGGACCGCATATCTTCTCAGTGTTCTGTGCAGCAGGCCTTAAAGTGCTCTGTGGGCCCCCCCGGGAGGCCCTGAGACCTTTCTGTGGTGTCTGTCCTTAACATAAAGGCTATTTTTTTTAAAGATTTTATTTATTTATTTGACAGAGAGAGATCACAAGTAGACGGAGAGGCAGTCAGAGAGAGAGAGAGAGAGGGAAGCAGGCTCCCTGCTGAGCAGAGAGCCTGATGCGGGATTCGATCCCAGGACCCTGAGATCATGACCTGAGCTGAAGGCAGCGGCTTAACCTACTGAGCCACCCAGGCTCCCCATAAAGGCTATTTTTATAAAAATATGGACATGCTTGTCACCTGTTTGCTCTATTACTGTTTCACTGAAGGTACAAAACTGGGTAAAGCTGCCACAGTCTTAGAAAGAGCCATGGCAGTTAGTAGTGATGGTTCACGGGATGCACTTGTAGGAACAAAGTTGTTTCTTCCAGCAGCCTGCACTGATAAAGACATGTGTTAGTCACAGTTTCATCAAATGTTTGTGTTTTTAGAGGCTAAATGTAAAAGAGACATTGATCTGTCTAAGAGGGTAGATTCAAGTAAAAAGTATATAATGGCAAGAGGAAATGAACCAGGGACAAGAAAAGCTAATTTATGTGAGTATCGTTAATAAGAAATAAAATTGTAATGGGAAGAAACACTTGAAAAACTCAGAACAAAATACATTTGATTTGATTCCATTATAACACAGATCCAATTTTTATATAAATATTTTCATTAACCCTAACCCTTTAAATTAATTTCAAAAGATACATAATTATCACTTGCTCACATAAATCCAAGTTGATCCATTCTGAGGCAATAAAAGCAGTTCAAGAAGTAGTCATGCTTTGAATGGAACTAACATTCAAATCTCAGCTTTTGGCAGAATTCAGAATCCATGTGTATTATCTTGAGAATACATAGAGAGCTTATTTGAGAATAGATATTAAGAAGAATTTATTTGAGAATAAATACTATCAAGAACCTATTTGAGAATAAATACTAAGAAGCTCTCAACTGCTAGCCTGCACTTTAAACACACGGTTTTGTGCTTGGTGACCAGATGGCACTTCTGATGTCAAACCGTCTGAACACTTTGGCGTGAAATGACCGCTCCTTGCATTCACCATTGTTCTGCTCTTTATCCTTTGACATGCAGGCAACTTGAAAGGGCTCATAATATGCTTTTCTGTCCATTGATACTCTCAGCAAAATGACAAGGGTTGCAAACAAACTCCAAATCTTTCCAGTTTCCACAGGAAAGAGTCAGTGCTCACAAAATCTGATTCCTCAGCCTCATAGAGCTGGTGAATGGGAATGCTCTAAGTCCAACCCAGGCTTTCCAAAGTGTGTGCATTCCTCTGCACAGATGTTCCGTGTTCAGGAGCAGTAAGCTTCATGAGTTCAAAGAGATGACATAAACTGAAGAGTGTCTGCTCTGTAATCCAAAAAGAGGTTTTGAAAAACGTGAAATCCAGCAAGTATGTGTCATACAACTCAGCCTCAGAAAAGCAATGATAGAAATGTATTTCTCAAGTTGTTTTTAGGATTTGAAAATATGGATCCATTTTCCTTTCAATAAAAATAGGACTTTGGGGTGCTTCTGTGTCTTAGTTAAGTATTTGCCTTCGGCTCAGGTCATGATCCCAGGGTCCTGGAATTGAGCCCCACATCGGGCTCCCTGCTCAGTGGGGCATCTACTTCTCCCTCTGCCTTTGCTGCTCTTTCTCTGTCAAATAAATAAATAAAATCTTAATAAAAAATAGGAAATTTTATGGACCAAAAATAGTAAAAGAAGACAATCTGAGAAGTCTTTGGGAAATTGTGATTTCTTATGCCTGTGTTTTGAGTGATTCTGCAATAATTATTATGGGAGGGAATATCAGCTTTGAGCTTCTGTCTGAAATCCAAACCACTTGACATGTGTGATTGGACAGTTGAAAGAGAATTTGGAAAGTCAGATTGTTTTCCCTTCCAAAGCCAGATGTCTGAAGTATTTACAGGCTTATAAATATGATTCTAAAATCTCCTGTCTGTCCAGAAGTGTAGTGCTTATATCTCTCATCAGTTTTCAAGAGTGTCTTCACCAGTCTCCCTTCTGTGCTTTTCACTTCTCGGAGCTCTTCCCATGAAATCATTTCCAACCTTCCAGGACTCTGAGAGGGTGAGTGCTGTAGACTACAGTCAGGTCACATTCTCTAGGTCTTCAGGGGGTTTGTTCAGAGTCAGGGTCCACAACTCCCACAGTAAACTGCTGTGCGTGTAGAGACTGTCAATCTTATTTCAAGCAAAAATTAAAAAAAAAAAAAAAGAGGAAGGAAGGAAAAGTAAAATAGTCTCCATTTAGATTATAGAAAAAGTAAAAGGCAGGAGAATGGGTAAGTTTGCTAAAGTGTTTCTGTGCTATATTATGGGAACAGATACTCCATATTCAAAGATACTCCTTTTTATTTGTTTTTTTATACTTAATTTTATAAGGTATCTATAATATTTTTCAAAAGAAAGTCTCACCACACACGTAGGAGGATGGCGAAAGTCTGAAATACCAGGAACAGTGAATGCTGACTAGGATGTGGGACCACGGGGACTCACATTCACCGCTGCTCCAAGAGCAAAATGGTGCAGCCTCTTTGGAAGACTAGTTTCTGACAGGACTGAATAGACTCTTGCCACACAGCCCACAACTGCGCTCTTCGGCAGTTCCTGAAGGAGAAAAAACACATCCATGTAGACGTCTGCGTGTGGATTACCATCATCAACGAAGACGGTAGGTTAGTGGATGATTCAGGGGTGCAGTGAGAAGGCCTGCAGGAGCACCCAGTGTGCACCAGGGAGGAAGGAAGACTGGGAAGCTCTGTGTGCCTTCAGTGGCGTGACCTTCTGGAAGACATGAGACTGTGGAGACAGGAAAGACCAGTGGATGCCAGGGGCTGGGGCGGGAGAGAGAAACAGGCAAAGACAAGGGATCCTTAGGCAGGGCAGTGATTGTGTATGACTCTGTAAGGGTGGGTGTGTGTCCTTACACATTTTCAAACCCCACAGATGGCACGACAGCAAGAATGAACACTAGTGTAAAGTACAGCCTGTTGGTGATAAGGATGTGCTTGGCTTGGCTCGTCAGTTGTAACAAAGCAGTGTGGGTGCGTGTGGCTAACTCAAAAGACTGTGTGTGCGCGTGGGGTGAGATGGACGGCAGCTCCCGGCATCCTGGGCTCCGTGGTGCTGGGAACCCTGACCTGCTTGGAACAATAGTGTGTAGATTTAAAAACATTCACAGCATTTCAGAGACTAAATATTCCAAGGCAAAAAAAGAAAAATGAAAAGAGGAGTCATTTGGACTATGAGGGTATTTTTATTTAATTCAAGGTCAGAGGAAGCGAAGCTTGAGTCTGGGAGACTGTGGACTCTGAGAAACAAACTGAGGGTTTTGGAGGGGAGGGGTAGGGGGTTGGGTGCCTGGTGGTGGGTATTAAGGTGGGACATATTGCATGGAGCACTGGGTGTGGTGCATAAATAATGAATTTTGGAACACTGAAAAAAATAAAATGAAGTTGAGTTAAAAAAAAAGGTCAAAGTATTTCAACTCTATGACTTAAAATTTTTTATCAATCTTAGGGGAGTACTTTTGTCATCTTAGTTGTATCATTGTATGAAAAGCTTTTCAAAAATATGTTTAAGTAAGATGTTCCATAAATTTGCTTATTCTTTATAATGATTTAATATTGAAATATTAGCTGCAAATTTGTTCTGTTCTTACACTTAATCATTAGAACTTAAACTGTTGTCTTTAAAATAGAAGAATGCTTTGGGATGTCTGGGTGCCTCAGTCAGTTCAGCACCTGCCCTCAGCTCAGGTCTTGATCCCAGGGTTCTGGGAGTGAGTCCCGCATTGGCCTCCTTGCTCAGTGGGGAGCCTGCTTCTCCCTCTCCCTCTGCCTGAGACTCCCCTTGCTCCCTTGTGTTTGCTCTCTCTCTCTGTCAAATAAACAAATAAAATCTTAAAAAAAAAATAGAAGAATGTGTAAAACTTGTCTCGAATATTAAAGACTTCAGTAGTAAGTGTTTGCTGGCTATAATTACTGTGCCTATACTTACCATTTTTAGACACAGTTCCTTTTCTTTCCTTTTTAAAATAGACTATAATTATTGTTATCAAGTTCTTATACATTCCATTCTAGAAAACACTAATTTGCCACTGGATCAAGCTATATTTTCAGTGCTTATTTAACCCTCTGAGCCACCCAGGTGCCCCTTCAGTGCTTATTTAAGATACAGTTATAGAACATTATCAGACTACATGAAATATTCTCCAAATAGTCCTCCTCATTCATTTTTTAAAATCATTTCATTTCATTTCTGATATTACTCCTGAGCAGAATGACCATTTTACTGTGCACTCATGACTACTCTGGTATTAAACTAACAAGAGGTTAAGTGATGCATTTCCCAAAATAATTGTACAAATAATCAACAGGCTGTAGCAATGGCAATATTTTTTTGACCATTTTCTCTATCCAATGTCCTGTTTATATGGATATTCAGATTACTGGATAAGGCCCAGCCAATAATTTTAGGAAAGTACAAATAAACTGACTTGGTATTTATATTTAGTATCTCCTTAGGATTTTTTTTTTTTTCCACGAGAACCCAGTTATAGAGATCTTAAAACTTCCTGTTGATCCTATTGTGTTCAGCACACAGCTTTGGCAAATTGAAACAGTGAGGATTTTGCTAAGTTTGGATAGTAGGAGTTCCATATAATACTGGAAATATTTTTTTTCTGATGCAATGCCAAAAAGATAATTATTAATCTTTCTTAAATTTTAATAGCAACAACCTATGGATGTCACTGTTATATACAGAAAGAATAAAAATACAAATAAAATTCTTTCTGTATATAGATATGTCAAATTTGAAAGTCAGTAGAATTCAGGTCATTATTCACACTTCTTGAAAATCTATAGTGTAGTAGAAACTAATTTAGCTCTGGTATGATCTGTAAACTTGGTATAAGAAAGGAGAACCCAGCGTTTTTGTGAAACAGTCTCGAGACCAGCCTTGCTGTTCTTATGAATGTGTAACTCAGTGCACACCTCTTCCCAGTGCTGATGCTCTTGGGCCACCAAACTGGAATATAGATTGAACGTCTTTTGTATGAACATGAGTATTGCAAAAAACCTTGAAATTACTGAATTGTTGAAAACAGTGATACATAATAAATTGGGTCTGCTTATTAGAAAAAATAGCATGCATAATATTAGTCATTTAAAAATAAATGTGTCAAGGGGTGCCTGGATGGCTCAGTTGTTAAGCCTCTGCCTCCGGTCAGGTCATGATCCCAGGGTCCTGGGATCGAGCCCCACATGGGCTCCCTGGTCGGCGGGGAGCCTGCTTCTCTCCCTCCCACTGCCCCTGCTTGTGTTCCCTCTCTCGCTATGTCTCTCTCTGTCAAACAAACAAACAAACAAATAAATAAATAAATAAATAAATAAATAAATAAATGTATGTGTCAACACTTAAATCTATGTAAATAATCGTTCTGACATGAAATCTGTGTTTATCTAGTCAATACTCATGTTTATTTGAATATGTGGTCAGTATAGGGTTTTTTAAAATGTACTCTTAACATGCTGCTTCCAAACATTTAAAAATAGTATTGGGGCACCTGGGTGGCTCCGTTGGTTAAGCGTCTGCCTTTGGTCTCAGGTCATGATCCTAGCGTCCTGGGATCAAGTCTCACACTGGGTTTCCCTGCTCAGCGGGAAGTCTGCTTCTCCCTCTGCCTGCCACTCCCCCAACCCCGATTTGGCTCTCTCTCTCTGTCTTAAAAAACAAACAAACAAACAACAACAACAATAAAAAAACTTAAATAATATCAGTGAGTTTATAAACCACATTTAAGTAAGTATATTTTACCCAAGTTTGGTTTCATTCCTTCTTTATGTAAAAAGACAATTGCTGTTACATACAAAATCACAGTAGTTTTAAAATTTTGGTTTCAGTTTTACTTTTCTTCTTATTCAACTTTTTGGTATGACAAACTAAATACATGAAAATGTGACAAAACAGTACCGTAAACACCCAGGCCTCCCACCCAGACTCGCTGGCCACGGACAGCTTCCCACATCTATTGACTGCCTCTACTTTTATGTGTCTGTCTGTTCACATGTTCACCTCCCTGCCTGTCCATTTATCCCCGTATTTTTTTTAAAGTAAATTGCATTTATGTAAGACCAGTGCTCTAACTACTGAGCTATGGAGCCAAGATGAGTGTCATTTTTTTTTTTTTAAGATTTTATTCATTTACTTGAGAGAGAGAGAGCATGAGAGGGGAGAGGGTCAGAGGGAGAAGCAAACTCCCTGCTGAGCAGGGAGCCCAATGTGGGACTCGATCCAATCCTCAGACTCCAGGATTATGACCTGAGCCAAAGGCAGTGGCTTAGCCAACTGAGCCACCCAGGCGCCCCATAAATTGCATTTCTAATATGGTGACATTAGGCAGAACATGTTTAATAAAGTAACTCTTAGGACATAGTAAACAGGTCACCTAACTTTTTATATAAGTGAAAAGCACTGAGTGATCCCATGGAAGAAGGCCAGCCTTTGCAACAAACCACTGGATGTCCATATTCAAAAAATAAAAATGGAATTTGATCCAGACCACACACTGTGTATGAAAATTAATGAATCCTAGAAACTAGAAACATTTACACATTGTATATCTAATCATCTCAGAATGACTAAAATTAAAAACACTAAGCATAACAAACGTTGGCTAAGATGTAGAGGAACTAAAACTTTCATATACTGCCCCTGAGATTAACTGGTTAAATGGTTCAGTTCAATTATAAAATAACTTGGGTTTTTTAAAAAAAATTAATAATCATATAGAATGCATTTTTATTACATATATTTTTAAATCTAGATGTCTTCTTAAGTTTTTAAAAAGTATTTATTTATTTATTTTTAGAGAGAGAGCGAGCGAGTACAATTGGGAGGGGCAGAGGGAGAGAGAAACTCCAAGGCTCGATTTCAGGACCCTGAGATCATGCCCTGAGCTTAAAACCAAGAGTCAAACTCTCAACTGACTACACCCCCCAGCGCCTCAAATCTAAATGTTTTAGCTCATCGTTTAGTGAGCTTTTTATGGAAGTGCCCAATAATGCTTTTATTTTCTTTGCTATAAGTAACACTATTCAGTAGAACTTTTTGCGATAATAATATTTTCTTTATGGGCACTGTTCAGTGGTAGCCACTAGCTACTTGTGGCCATTGAGCACTTGAAAGGGGTTAGTTTACAGAATGACTTAGATTTTAATTTTTAAAAATTTAAATAGCTACACAGGCTAATTACTACCGTATTCAACAAGACCTCTCTTATGTTCTGTTTTTATAACTCTGCCAAAATATTTAACTCTTTCACTGTGGATCCGCTTTCAGAGTGCTTCCCATTTTTGGTAAATATTAATATCGCTAATGTAAATACTGTTGTGCATCATATTTTACATGAATGTGTGCATATACCTGTGTTATGGAATGCCACTTCAGTAGATTATGCTGAACCGTGTCCAGAGTGTGTGTTGGAGTCACACGGCACAGCCTGGGGAAGCCTCACATACTCAGACCTGTTGTCAGTGTTGGGCTTGACAAGCATGGCCAACTAGTGTGGTTTGGGTCCTCCTACTGCGCAGGCATGGTACCCTACGTGACATTTGGTCACACTGACAATGAAGTCATTAAGTTTCCAGAGTGTGTGTGCTATACCAGTGTAGCTTTTACCTTAAATTGGCAATTATTAAATTTTCATTTCTTTTTAATAATTCTTTTAGTAATCCTTCATAATGTGTGAATAAATTCACCTAAGTTCCTATATGCAGGGATATTTTAAAATTCATTTTCTCGTTATATTTTTATTACTTTATTAACTGAATAATGTTTAATTTTCATCTGATTATTTTTGAGGTCTTTGTACCTCACTGTCCTATCTGAAAATGAAAGAGTTACAAAGAGTCTTTACATAATTTTGTACATTTTGCTCTGCTTTGATAGGGGCCATGGTTTTCTCTGTTATTCTAATAATGGAATAAACCTTAACTAATTGCAGACACAACATGCAGAGCTTGACAGCCTTACGGAGAGCAAAGACACTGGCCAGATAGTCATTTTCCCCGTCACTCGGTACTCCCGTTGGTGACAGCACTCACAGTGCTCTGGTTCTCTTTCATCACAAGATTATCAGAGTCATCTCAAGACATTTGATTTGTGTATTTATCTTTCATCTTGAACTTACTGGCAACTATTGAAAATAATTAAAAATCCTAAGTGAAACAAGCTTCTAGTAGGTTAAGGTCTGATGGGGTAGTAATAATACTATAAGGGAAACAACATATGTAAATTGTATTGAAATTCAGAGAAATCAGAGTTTTCTGTACACTCCATTATTTAACCAGGTTCTAACTCTGTACGTTTGTAAGTTATGGATAAAAAGAACACTCATCATACCACAGTGCTATGAGGACTAAATGAGAAAGAGGTGTAGAGTGCCTCAGACAGTTCCTGGTATTCAGTAGACACTTGTAAACAGCGGTCTTTCCTGTGGCTTTGCTAACCCTTGTAACAGCGCCACCAACAACATGGATATTAGGATGCTTATATTCGAGGGGATTGGACAGACCTAGCAGGAGCGATTGTTTGGATCGTTCTGCTGGGGCTGCCATAACTGAAAGCCGTGGTGGCTTAAACAAGAGAAGTTAGTTCCCCAGAGTTCTGGAGGCTGAAAGTCTGAGGTCAGGACCAGGAAGGCTGGGTTCTCATAGAGATCCTCTTCCTGTCTTACCCTGCGGCTGCTTCCCACCTTCTTCCTGTGCCCTTGTGTGGCAGGGAAAGATGGTGAGCAGACTCGCTGGTGACTCTTCTCCTAAGGGCACTAATTCCATTACCAGGACCCCATTCTCATGATCTCATGTAGACCTCATCATCCCCAGATCCCCACCTCCAAACACAATCACATTGGAGGTTAAGACTTTAGTGTGTGACTAGGGGTCATGGACACAATTCAGTCCATAGCAGTGGTTATACTGAATTCTCTAGGATCCATTAAATGTAGAATTTTGGTTGATGGAATGTGGGCGTAGGGGAGGCCTTCCGTAAGGACTGAAGTGGGAAGACAGGAACAAATCAGATGAAGTTGTCTGTTGTAGAAAATGCTACCTAATGGCCTCACGTCCTTGAGTGATTGTGGTAGCAATATCAGAAGTATCAATAACCACAGTAGTCCTAGCAGTCTGCATTGATCCAGTATCTCCTGGTTACCTGTGACCAAGGGGGCCCTCTCGTTCTCCTTAGCTTGATTAAACTTGTCTCTGTTTTGACTTCCTTCTCATTCTAGCCACCAGAGAGTCTGTGTGCAAACCAATGAGGTATCTCCCCTCCCTTTTTCTGAGAGCATTTACTTTAAAAAACTTGGAAACCCTTCCTCTTCTTTGAGAAGTCAGTCTTTTTAAAAAGGCTCTTGTTATTTATATAGCCCAGGACTTTCTCAAGGATCTGTAGGCTGTCCCTTTGAATGTCATCACCAAGGAAGATAGAGGGTATCCCACCTTCTGAGTTGAGTTCAGACTCCAATCTGGCCTTGTTCTCCTATTGAAATAACCTTGAATATAAAAGCTTCCCTACCTGTCATGTATTGTTCAGTGAAACTTTTTCTTCGACACCTGTCACTGTAGTATTTTATTGACATAGAGTACTAGTCAATTATATCGTCATCATAGCAGTCCTGGGAATGAAAAACTTCTATTATTCCCTTTTTTCAAAATTGGAAACATGGAGGTGGATTCAAAGAACTGAAGGCAAGTACCCAAGGTCACACATATAGAAAAAGAAGAAGCCGGCTTTTAGATCTTAGCAGATTCATCCCACTGACTCCGCTGACTCTGTGCCACTTCCTTTCTGATCCCTGGTTGTACTCGAAGAGGCGCAGTGGTTGGGGGACTGCTCTAGCACTTTATTCCCCATTCAGTTGCCAGCAGTCCTCACCCGGGCCCCCATCCCACAGTCAGCCAATTTATAGGCATGTAGCTCGCATACACACACTCAGACTTGAGGGCCCTTCTTGCCTACTCCCTTGCTCAAGGTGCCTGGGAACTTTCCACAGAATCGGGTGTTGTCCACACCACAACAGCTGGTTGGTGGAAGGGAGAACTGACTTGTGCTGTAATGTGCATGTGGTTAGCATACATCTTTTCATTTAAAAAAATGAAACTAACACAGGTTTGGATGAATTAGTGTTTGATATCGATTCACACAACTGGCCTCATGCACAGCTACTTCTAATCATGTAATGATACATCTGAGATACATTTACAAGGAGTGTATTTCAGATATAGAAGAGGGGGCAGGATGTCACATTTATGGAAAATAGTAATTAGGTTATGAATTGTACGTGGATGTCAACTGGATTACAGAGTCAGGGATTCCATTAAAATGGAAGCCAGGAGTCTATATATATTTGTTAGCTCTGATGTTTAAGAAGGGGGGTTGGTCTCATGTCATAAGCAGCATAAGTACCTGACCTCAGTAAACATGGGAAATTGTTCTGAGCTGAGAGCCTAACGAGTTAAGTAAGATAACCACAATAAATAAATAGCACTCATAATAAAAAAGTATTTAGATGGTGTGAGATAGACTGTATAGTTTAGCTTTGTGAGTCAAAATAAGAGTTACTTTTTCCTTATCACATAGTCTATGCTTATTTAAAATTTTTGATACAGTTGAGTTTCCTTAAGGGCATACCTCTCTTAAAGATGTTATCATATAGTTTATTTAGAAATCTTTTTTAAAGATTCTATATTTTTTTGATAGAGATCACAAGTAGGCAGAGAGGCAGGCAGAGAGATATGGTGGGGAAGCAGGCTCCCCGCTGAGCAGAGAGCCTGATGCAGGGCTCGATCGCAGGACCTTGAGATCATGACCTGAGCCAAAGGCAGAGGCTTTAACCCACTGAGCCACCCAGACACCCCGATTATTTAGAAATTTTTAAGAGTAATGTGATGTTTGTCCCTTAAAATAAAAGGCAAAAAGGCATATGTAGTCGTTTACAAGATACTTTCTTTTCTCTTCCAATGTGATTCCTAACTACCAACACAATTCATATCTGCGAATCATTTCAGGGCATGAGCACCAAGAGTCAGATTCTGATTAGTACATCTTAACGCTGGCCCAGATTTGAGTGAGGAATCTTTATCTCCATGGTATCATTTGTATTCAGTTCACCTATTGGCATTTATCCTGGATGTTGACTCACCCTCCAAAGGAAATTATCAGTTCAGGAGAAAAATGGGGGCTTAAGCTCCCACTGCAAAGCATAAAGCTCCTCTACCAGGAAAGGAGCTTCAGCCAGAGCACTTAATTCCTGCTTGATCATTTGACAAAGAACAAATTTAAGGCTGGCGACTTAACAGAGAATAGATTTTTTTCCATCAGTGGGACAACTCAAGACGTTGTTCATGATATTTAAACTACATGAGAGAGAGAGTGGAAGGCCTCCATGTGGTGTCTGCACTAAATATCTTGCTATGATAAAATATTTTGAATATAAAATATTTAACACTATGAAAAGCCACACATCATGGTGTTTTTTAGTAAAAAGCAAAAAAGAGGGTGCCTGGGTAGCTCAGTGGGTTAAGTCTCTGCTTTCGGCTCAGGTCATGATCTCAGGGTCCTGGGATCGAGTCCTGCATCGGGCTCTCTGCTCAGCAGGGAGCCTGCTTCCCCTCCTCTCTCTCTGCCTGCCTCTCTGCCTGCTTGTGGTCTCTCTCTGTTAAATAAATAAAAATCTTAAAAAAAAAAAAAAAAGAAAATCAACGTAAATAATATATATAAAGTTGAATGACATTTTCCTATGCTGAGAGACCACCCTCTTGAAAACAAACCTTCTTTCTTATAAATGCATGTGGCAAATTCCTCCTCACTCTTCTGTGAGAATCCCTTAATGGTGTGAAGAAAATACATATGCATCTTTGCATTTCTCTTCCGTAAAGAAGATTCTCTTGGAATCTTCTCTTCAGAAGATCATGTACATAGATCAGCACAACGATGACCTTGAAAATTTAGAGTTTTTTCCCCTATTCCCTGTTTTCTTCCTATGGCTTTTGCTTGGAAATTGTTTTTTTGTTGTTGTTTTGTTTTTGTTTCGTTTTGTTTTGTTTTGTTCTAACAAGGAATGTGTGTATGCGTTGTGAACTTGTGTATGTGATTGTGCTGTGTTTCTGTGGAAATGTTTCTTCACAAGAATTCTGCAGCTGAAGCTGGCCTGCCTCAGGAGGGAGGCATGGGGCTGGTATTTGTCTGTCTGCCATGTTGGAGCAAATACTAAAAGGTGCTGGGTGGCATTTCCAGTGCTGTCTGGACTAAGTTGACTACATCTTGCATATGGGACTATTGAAGACCAAGTAGGTGAATATTTGGCAAAATTAGTCTTATCTCTTATGATGCATAGGAAATAGTGCCCTTGGGAGTTGCGGTGAAGGGGATGCATGTTTACACCGGCTAGTATTGGGGACCAGTAAATACCCAGATTCTTTCCAGGACATTATGACTGGGCCTGGACTGAGGTATTCTACTCCAAAAGAATCCTGCTTGGTAGGGTTGAGAAATCTACCCAGAACAGTGAACTTTCTTAATTACAGAAGCCCTATCAGGCTTCAGGACCTCTAAATACGGATGTGTTTTAAATTACTTTGGAAATTTTCTTTCTCTTTGTACTACACTTTCAATAAATTTTGTGAATGGTCACACTTATTTTGAGTTGTACTTTCTAGAATTCTCAGGCTGTTGTAGATCTTTACTGGAGAACCATGTCCAGACCCAGCCATCGGAGGGGAACTGGGATTATTAACAGAAGAGCAAATACTCAGGCAACAGAACTAACATGGACTTGTTCTGGAATGTACTTGACTTAGTACAGTGGAGAATATTTATTATTGGATAGGGATGTGGTAATGCAGAGGGATAATTTCTGCGGTCATTTAGGTTAAATTAGAGAAGAAATTGATACTCTGAGGCTGGTAGTCTGGAAATACGTGGTTGGTGAATATACCTCAAGTATTCTGTGTGTACTTGTTTTCCTCTACAGATCTAAACACAGAGCTGGTAAGTCAGTATGGGCAGGTGCAATGTCTGAGGCCCTCCTCCCCCATTCAGATTTCAGCAGCTGTCAGAGGGCATATGCTCTCTGGGACCACCTCAGACTGTGGAATGGCCTACCCTCTGATGTTGTTCAAATTATGTTCATGGCATTTAGAATATAAGTCTGCTTTTAATTTGTCATAATATCAACCTCAGCGTTTGAACAAGGACTTCTCTTTCTTTTATTTCCCTCTACATCTTTCCCCAGATGGCACCCCAAAATCCCCACTTCTTTCTTCCCATTATACAGCTGATCTTTCTGTTCTGCTGCTTGCTACTGAAAGACTCCAAAGGTCTTGGGACTTTACTTTCTACTCCTGTGCTTTTGGAATTATTTTCAAAACTCACACCGACACATGCATGGACACATGTGAATGCACACCCCCCCACACAAATGCATGCACTGCACCCACATGCACATACACATAAACATGTGAATGCACACATATCCACATATGTGCGTGCACACATGCATACCCACCCACATGCAAGCATTCACCTACGCACATGCATGTGTGCACCCACACATGCATGCACACACATCACACTCACATGTACACATGCAGCCATGCATGCATGCACGTGTGTGAATGCACATGTACCCGCACATGTGTGTGCACACAGGCACGCCCACCCACATGCAAGCATACACCCCACACACACCACACTCACATGCACACCCATACATGCATATATACCCACACACGTGTGTGTGTGCACACATGCACACCCACCCGCTTGCAAGCATATACCCATGTACATGCACACACATACATATGCATGCACGCACACCACACCCACATGTACACACACCATATCCAGAAGCATGCACACACATGAATACACACACACCACACCCACATGCACGCATACACATACACAAATTGTAAATATATGAACTAATTTTTATTAGTGGATATGTCTATATGTTAAAATTGTAGGCTACTTTAGCTTATTTTTCTTTATTTCTGCTGTCCAGATTTTTCAAAATGAAACTATATTATATTGCCTCATAAAATTAATAGAATGCATTACAAACAATTTCTAGAATAAAATGGATACTGTGTAAGTATCAAAGATGTGACAAATTGCTATATTAACATTTCTCCTCATTTGCTTACTCTGTGCTTTCTCTCTCTTCTCTAAACTGCTGTGAATCATGTGTAAATCAGAGGTACATGCATGTAACATAAATTAGGGATCCACACACACACACACACACACATAAATATTATGTTAGTGATTTATTTTTTATTGGAAGTTATGTTCCAAATTACTGAATCAAGGAGTCATCAAATACATTTTCATCACTATAAAGGGAAAACAATAATATTAGTAATACTCCTTTCAATATCACTGTAGGCAAATTTGAACTCCTGTGAGGCACAGAAGTTTCTGCTTGGAAGAAAACAGGCAACACAAACCTAAAAAGATACAACTCTTCAATTGTGAAAATATTCCCCTCTCTTTGCTTCTTCTTTGCCACGAGCCTGTTATTATCCCCATAAATATGGTCCAGGATGTGTGGTGTCTAGAAGCCACAGGTAGTTAAAAGCCCTGGGCCCTTTTTTTACCTGAACCATGTTTCTTACCTTTGGAATTAATGAAGACAACCTGGTGTTTACTTTCGCAAGGAGATTTCTTTTCAGCCTGAAACAAACTGAAAACACAGAATGAGAGATAATATTGAGTGTATTTATTTCCCACATCTATTTCCTGTATGAAATATAGAAGAAATTTGATCACAATTTCTCTCTGATCACTGTAATTTTGTCTTTAATTAACCTTGGGTCTTATTCTGGAATAACTGATGTTTCCAGAATACAAGCTTGGAGTGTGACTAATGTTTGAATAATCCTCCCTTGACATGTTAAAAATGAGGGCAAAGAACGCATCTTTAAATTTGCTTTACCACATTTTTCAAAAAAATCAGATATTGAAAGACTATATACATTTGACAGATGATAACATTATTACAAATAAAAAAACAAGTTGCATTGTTATTCCTTAACTCAAAATGAAAAAAACAAGCCTTTTGGAAGTGACTAATCCTGTATGTGCAAAGGGAAGGAGCAGCAGGGGAGGCATATGCAAACGAGGAAGTGTGAGTGTGGACAGTGGGTGTACAGACTCAAGGGCTTTTGTATTTTAACTGTTTGCATCTCTCAGTTTCAAACTCCAAAGAGCATTCACATACCAGCTTTATGTTTGGATTTAAATTATCGTTCAGCACAGGACACCTAGTGAAGCAAATACGAAATCTCTTCTTCAGATACTGTTTATTTTTACTGTCAGGCTGTGTTTCTGTATCATTTTGCTGGTGCCTGAGAAGTCCTTTATTTGATAGACCATTGACTATAACATTTCCCCATCAGAAGAACGTAATGGGCATTCCTGAACTCTACCTAAGCAACCAGTCTGTGCTTGGGTCACTTGTCCCCTGCTCTGGGGAGCTGACAGTCTCCTCCAGCTCTGGTAGACCACCCAGAGTGTTCTAAAAATACCCTTCCTTTTGCTGACAGGCTTCCATCAGCCCTCCCGTCTAGAGCTCTAACACCTTCCTTGTCCATCTCTGTCTAGTAAAATCACACACATTTGAAAACTAACTTACTTATCCACCTTTTCAGTGCCCTTATATTCCTCTAAAATAGAAAAAAATATCCACAAAAACCTTTTCCGAATTCCTTAACTACCTTATATCATCAGTCAGATCACACACAACTACTTTTGTGTTTTGTTTACTAATTGAAGAACATGGCTTCATGTCATCGCCTAATATGAAACCCCAGAATTCTAGCAGCCTGGATGAATCATTGTATCTCCTAAGTGGTGTAAGACAGTAATTATGTTGTTAGTGGATGCTGAATCATAGAGACTGAAATAATAAATTATTGGCGATATAAAATGCCCATATATAAATCTTCATATGCTTCAGAAACTACAATAACAATCTGTCAACTGTGTTGTATTCTTTTGATGGCAAAACAATTAATGAGGGTGAGAAGAAAGAAAAAAATGGAATTTGCAGGCAATTAATTTTTAAGATTCAGGCGAAAGCTAATTATCATTAACACTTGGCATAAAAGATTTTCACATGTATTCCATAATAAGATATTGAAAAACCTTAAAATAGGTGAAAAATACTCCCGTTTTCTTTCTAAGTAATGAGGTACTAATAGAGTATGTATATCCTTGGCCTTACTAATAATAATCCTTGCCAAATATGTTTTCTCTCAGATTGCACTGTTGAAATGTGCTATGAAATAAAGGCCTAGGAAATTAAACATCCATTCTTAAGAATATAAATACACTAGAAATATTATGGGATTAAAAAATAATCTAAAACCTGTGCTCTAATGATCCTAAGCCTGTTACTTACCTTTTTAAGGTACTGTATCATATATAATGTGCTAGATTCAAGCCTTAAAAATCTCTCTAGGATATGGAGAATAACATTGAATAACTTAATTTACTATAAATTTGTGGATTGTTCCAATGAAATGCACAATATTTTGATATTCTATTTGATATAAATTTAATTCAGTCTCCGAAAATTGACACGAGTTCAAATTGGATCAAAACTACAGAGGAAATCTGAGGGGGCTCCAAAAATGACACAATTCAACATACTGAGTTTGGAGGGATGGGCAGGGAATCTTCAGCCCCTCTGCATTTCTCTGCTGACTTTCTTAAATCTCTATAAAAAGGAGGTAGTGGGGCACCTGGGTGGCTCAGTGGGTTAAGTCTCTGCCTTCAGCTCAGGTCATGTCCTGGGATTGAGTCCTGCATCAGGCTCTCTGCTCGGCAGGGAGCCTGCTTCCTCCTCTCTCTCTGCTTGTCTCTCTGCCTACTTGTGATCTCTCTCTGTCAAATAAATAAATAAAATCTTAAAAAAAAAAAAAAAAGTAAAGGAGGTAGAAATAGGACTGATAGGATTCTTGTAATGTTGGTTAGACCATAGTTTGAGGATAATTGTGAGGTTCTCATTTCTCTCCCTGTTCCTCCTTCTGTATATGTAGTTGATGTGAGAATGAACTTGTGAGACTTAACCACATTGATTCAGTGTCTACTGTTTGGCAACAGTCCCTGATTCGTTTTTCACATCCATCTACTTCCCTGTCCCAGTATGTCCTATATATGCACATTGCATCATTTTCTTAGGTTTGAAAGCTGGTTGTACAACCCAGTTGGGAGCTTGGTGCAGAGGTAGCATTGAAGGCCTATATGGGGACAGACCATAAATATGCATTTATCACAGGACTCTGCATTTGGCTGCCTTTAAAACTTGAGGAGAATATGATTATTTTGGTAAAACTGTTTAAATACTATGATACATCATTGATATACCATCTTTACTTCTTAAAATACCCATTTATTTAAATGAGAGAACACATAAAATAAGAGTCCCATAAATAGGTCTCTGCTACCTTGCATTGTTTGTGTGTGTTGGATTGAGTTATATAAGGTATGAGAGGGATTCATTTGATTATGTATCAATGGCTATATATCCATGTTACAAGATTAAGCCAGAGTGGCAAAAATATCGGAACATCTAAACATGTCATGATTCTTCGTTTTTAGCATATGTATAAAAGTATGTCCTAGGATTACTAACCAGATCAATAATCAGTATATATGACTCGGTATCTGACCTGATCACGTAATGATATTCTTTGATTAGTTAATAATTATCACAGTTCAAATATCAGATTCAATAGCAAATATAATAATAGACATTAAGATAATGTATGATCTTTTCTTGGGTGTTTGAAAAAGACCACAAGGTCTGGTAGGACCTCAGAGCAATCACGAGGAAAATAATTTAACCTGGTACTTGACAGTTGTAATAGTTCGTGTTAATTGAGTGTTCCTGTTGGTAAAAAGTAGTTATCAAAGAATAAGCTTAATAATAGGCCTTTGATATTTTAACTCTATTGATGGCATAACCTACTAAGAAGTAGGTTATGTCCATGTGTTTAAATTGAGGTCAAGTATAATACATATTTTACAGTAAACCATTGATTACCAAAGCAATAATAATTTATATTACTCAGTTTCATATTGATCAACACTAAGTCAAGTGGTTTGAAAAAAATGTATACAAGTAGTGCTCTATAAATATTCAGAAGTGATGAGTCCATACAGAGACAATTCCTAGTAAATCCTTATTTGAAATAATTTTAGGAGAAAAAAACATAATATTGTATACTGTTCAAGTAAATTAAACTTCTTGCAATAATGATGCCTACGTTTATGTAGAACATTAATTTTAAAACTACATGTATGTGGATTTGTTGTTTACAAAGCTGGCTTGTGTTATTTTACTTAACCCTTTAATACCTGTTCAGACTTTGGGAATTCGGGATATGGGCTGTTGCTGTCATACTAGCCATGTTCAAGCATTCAGGGGCCACTGAATAGCTTGTAGTTCCCCTGATGGATAGTGTAGATGTAGAACCTTCCATAATCACTAAGAGATCTACTATACAGCCCTGCTTTAGAACACTTCTAATTTCTCTTCTTCAGTGAAAATTTTCTAGACATTTGCACCAATCTGTCTCAGTTTTCCTGGGGCCTCCCCTCTGGGTTCAGCACTTCTAGTCCTTTCCACTGGTGCTAACCTAAGGTGGATTTGAGTATTACTCATAATTCTGAACTCATTCTTCTTGAAGTACTACAAGAATCCTTGGAGTACTCTTCATTTCTTGGGAATCTGCCACAGATTTTAGTACATTAGACAGTACTCTTTGCCCAAGATATTTAACTAGTTATAAGTCAGTGTAAATAATGGTGTCATTAAGCACACATTTCTCAATCTTAGAGTTTTTTGTAGTGCATTAAAAAAAAATAAAACATCGTTTTGTTTTTGTTTTTGTGTTTTTCTTTTTTAGGTGTTTATTATGTAGTCTTAATGGAATTATTGACTAGTGCAGTTGATAGACCGTATTGCTGGTTTAATACATGGGGTTGTGGAATTTTGTTAAACTTTGTTTTACAAAAAATGCAAAAGAGGTTTAGCAGCTGTGTGTGGAGAAAAGGTCTGATCTGAAGGCTCATAGTTGGGTCATTCCCGCATCTCTGAAGTTTGGGTTTATGAATTAGGCTACAAATACTTTAAAAACATTTGTACATTTATTTGACAATATATTTGGAATTAAAATAATACTAATTATTGAGTGAATATCAATGCTCTGTAAAGTTTCTTTGCTCCCTGAGTGTGTATGTATGTCTGTATTTGTGTATTGTATATTCTATTGCCAAAAGAATGGAATGTTTCCTGAATTGGAAACAATGTAAAAAAGGGATTTTTCATCATTTGTGTAGGTTCAGGTGTCTGTCATGACAGCCAAGATACTAAAGACTTTCAGCACCACAGGGACACCTCATGTTGCCATATTTATTTTATTGTGTCTAACAGTATCTATAGTGTTTAATAGGCAATAGATCAATGTATCATCTATGAAGCTCAGTTTCATATATGGGAAATATTAGAGGGTAATGCTGATAATGTATTTAGCAACATGAGTATTCATGATTCATATTTGAATTTCAAGGTATACATGTCTTCATTGTTGGAAATAGGCCAGATGTGGTTTTCATGTAATGTATCTTAGCATTAAAGCAGAGTCAACCAATAATGGTGACTAAATCTCTGTAACTTATAATAAAATAAAGAACATGAGATGAAGATCATAGCTAGCCCAAGAGAATTCTGAGGAGCACTGGTAAATAGCATTTTTTCTAAAGAAAAGTAGAAAAAAAAAAGTGGAAATCGAATTATATGCTGTGTACTTAAAACTAAAAAATAAAAAATGTGCAAGTTTTCCAAGTCAGACTTTTAGAGATATTATTGGAGACTTATCAGTAATCTACAACAATGCAGTAACTTTCACTTAGGAAATCAGTGAATGTTAGAAACCATTATCATAGAACGATAAATTCTTATAAATTATTATTATAAAATGGAAATTTTCAGGGTGATTTTTCTTTTACTGTCCTGTAACTCTTGGGAAATTTGCAGAATTCAGTGTTCCTTTTATGCCCTCGAAATTAAGGATGTTATGTTATAAGGAAAACAGTGTAAAAAGTCAAAACAATGCTACTCCTTTACTGTCAAAACCCTCATACTATTAGGGTGAATTTAGTAGATTCCTGAGACCCCTGATAGGGACACCTAGAGAAGGATAAACCTTACAGTAATTGAAATGAAAACCACTGATTCTAGAGGAGGACAGGCAGGAAGGGAGACAGAGGCTGATGTCTCACTGGGTTCAGGGACTGTGCTCTGCCTCTGAATCCATCCTGAACATTCCCTCCAGGGAAGTTACCGCCTCCTCCCACGCAGCTCTGGCTTCCAGAGGTGCATCCTTCACAGGCACATCCTCTTGAGCAGCCATCTTCCCACATTACCAGTAATGCTCTCATTCCCTTTAGCTACACCATGAGATGAAGTATTTTACATACAAGTCAAAACCCCATTTAGCATACATTTTAGGACTTCTATTTATAAAATGAAAATTAGAAGTCTGATGTAACAAATAAGTGGAGTGATTTAGAGAAAAGTTGTAAAGTTTTAGACCAAAATTCATGAGTTCTAACTGATCTGCCATTTCCTTCATATAACAGTGTAAACTCCATTAATCTTAAGGGAAGTCTGGGAAAGACTGTTTAAATAGAAGAATATATTACTGTGCATTTTGAAGAAATAATATAGCAATGTAGCTTACAAATAATCAAATACAGTATTATTATTAAATAGTTTATCATGCATATCTGTATATAATATATTGTTTAAACCATCATACATATCTGCATAGTCTAGATACATATATCTATATGAAGTATATATTTTGTATAGATATATAATAAATAATACATATTACACAGTTGTAAAAAATAAAATATAATGCTATATATGTAACATACATATTTATCTCTATGTAGAGCCATATCTATCTAGGCCATATGGATACACATATAGATACATATCTTTATTCTGTAGCTCACATACTTCTCTTTTCTGACTCGTCCCTCTTATACAAACTTATTAATGCCTTCATTTGCACATTTTAGCATCATATGTTTGCTTAGGATTCCTACATACCACTACTTTTATTCCTGATTTTCTCTGGAATCTATCTTGCCCACAATTAAGAGGAATTCCTCTTCTAATTTACTACAGAAATTTATTTTTTATTTTTCCTACAGTACTTTTGACTATCTGTAGGGTAGTCTGTTAACTACATGCATCCTAATAACCCTACGGAATCCCAATTTAATTAAAGAAAGAAATTGTCAAGTCTATTTTCACATGATCTGTGTAGTGTAGCTTGTTTGCAGTGGTACTCAGTACTTAATTGGGGAATAAGTAAAAGAAGGTTATTTCTTTAAGGTAGGTATGACACAGAAGTGTCAGAGTTCCAAAATGGGAAGAAACATACTTTAACTTCTATTTTAGATTTTATGTCTAAAAAAGGTGTTTGATGATGCTCGGATTCATTTAGATAGTGTTGTCCAACATGTTTTGGAACTTTGGTTTTAAGAATTATTTTCTGCAATGTTGACATACTAGTCTTTTAGTCAGATTATCTAGATTTAATCCATTTGAAATGTAAGATTTACTTTGTGACTTTATAGAATATTAACAATCAGTTTCTGTTGTGGCATCTAATATTTCTAAATAAAATACCTTTTATCATTCCAAAGGCATTCCCACCAGAATGTTTCTTCGTAGATTAGAATAAATAACTCAGCTTGGAATATCTAGGCCTACTGTAGTATCAAATGTCCTTTGGTGGTATACTCTAAGTTAAATATGGAGATGAGTGTTGATTGTTTTCTTTCTCATACTACACTCCAGGTTTTATGCTTAAATCTTTGATCCATTTTGAGGTAATTTCTATAAGTAGTATATGATGGGCTCCAATTTCATTTTTCTCAATGTGGTTATCCAGTTTTCCCAACATTATTTATTAAAGAGGCTATCCTTTCTCCACTGAGTATTCTTGGCTCCTTTGTTGAATATTGGTTGACTGTATATACTCACTTTATTTCTGGGCTCCTGTCCTGTTCTGTTGGTCTATGTGTCCATTTTTTTGCCAGTACCATGCTATTTTAATTACTGTAACTTTGTGTACTTTGAAGTCAGGAAGTGTGATGACTCCAACTTTGTTCTTTCTCAGGTTTTCTTGGGCTGTCCAGGATCTTTTGTGGTTCCATGCAAATTTTAGGATTGTTTTATTCTCTCTCTGTGAAAAACATCATTGGTATTTTGGTAGGGATTGCATTGATTCTATAGATGGCTTTGTGTGGTAAAGACGTTTTAATAATAATATTTCTTCCAATCCATGAACATGGGATAGCTTTCCAGTTGTTTGTGCCTTCTTCAGTTTCTTTTCTCAAAGTTCTGTAATTTTCATTGTACAGATATTTCCCTTCCTTGGTTAAATTTATTCCTAAGTATTTTATTGTTTTTGATACAGCTGTGAATGGGTTAGTTTTTGGTTTTTTGTTGTTGTTGTTGTTGTTGTTTTTTTAATTCTACTTTCAGGCATATCATTGATCGTGTATAGGAACACACCTGATTTCTATGTGATAATTTCATATCCTGCAGCTTTACAGCTGCAAGATTTTTTAATTGGTTCCAAGAATGTTTTTGTCTAAGTCTTTAGAATTGTCTGTACATAAGTTCAGAGGATCATACATATCATTAGCAAATTACAATTTTATTTCTTTCTTTTCAATTTGGTTGTCTTTTTTATTTTTTTAATCTTGGCTGATTGCACTAGATAGGACTTCCAGTTCTATGTTGAATAAGAGTAATAAAATAAGGTTACACATACATCTCCCCTTCGATACAACAATCTCTCCCTGACTTATTTACTCAGGAGGAGGGAATATGGATATAAAAAACCTTGTTCTTAAAAATTTTATAGTAGTCTTATAATCCTCATCAATGGTGACCATCCCAAATACCCATCAACAAGAAATACTAGCCAGAAATGCAAATGAAGCGTGTACTGATACAGAAAGCAGCATCGTTGAATCTGAACAGCAATGTGTAGCAATAAGGGCAGGCATAGATTATATTGTCTGTGATCACATTTTTAAGGAATTCAAGATCCTGGGAAACCATTGTGTGATGGTAGACCATCTAGTGGATACCACAGTGTGAGAAAGGTTGACTGTAGAAGCAGGGCAAGACTTCACAAAGTCCTGGCTCATGTTTTCCCTCAGGCTGTATTTTAGGTGTGTTTATCACAGTTGTCAAGACCTATCATTTTATTGTTGGTAAATAATTATTTAATGATTTGACTAGGTGTAGCTACCTAGATAGCTAGGTCAACTGATTAATACAGGGATTCAGCAGGAATTCCAGGTAAAGGCATTTTCCTTTGGCATCATCATCAGATCTCACTAACTTAGTGTAAAATAAAATAAGAAACAAAGAGATTTATTGCACAATACTATCTTTAACTTAAAAAGACCTCAGCTGCTATGTATTTTCCATGATATATTGAACACACATGTCTGGAACCCTCAGTAAATGTCTTGCAGAGGTCATGAGGAATAGAGGAGATAAATAAATAAGTGAAAACAGATTCAATAGGATGAAAGGAGACAAGTGCCTCCTCTGACCCAATGTTAGTATGCCATGAAAAAGAAGAACAGTATTGACTTCAATATCCAGACAAATAAATATATGTGTTTGTTAAATTAATGAAAAGAAGATAAAAAATTTAATAGAAAAAATTATCCAAGTAGAAAATTCATAAAAGGAAAATATAAATGGCCAATATAACCTTAAGAATGTTTCCTTTTTGAGTAATTATCAGGCATATATAATTTAAGATAACATTATAAAAGAAAAATACAACACTTTTTTTCTTCTCATTATAAGAACAATAAAAATTTATTATACCTGATATTGGAATCTATGAAAAAGCAATTATTTCTTAATGGTGTTGAGTTCTGTATTGACACAGGATTTTTTGTTGGGATAATTTAGCAATATCTGTTAGTCTTGAAATGCATTCGCCTTTTCCACATTTGAGAAAAGCACAGAGTTACTTACTCTAAAGACTTCAATAAGTGGCTTAAATTTTTCTCACACAAGGAAACTGTCAGAAAGTAGGCCTCACCCACTGTCTTCTCCAGGAGCCTAGTTTTTTCCATTTCTCTTCTTGACATCATTGGACATCGCTGCCTTGCATCACTCCTCTGTTGTATCCACTTGAAGCCACACAGACCCCAGGGTATCACTGCTATTGTGTAGCCAGACCTACAGGGAGAGAGGCCAGAGAACAAAGGTTTTTTGCAGTTTTTAAGTAAATGGACTATTGTTCAGCTTTACTGAAGATTTGAGAGAAAACACAGAGTTGCCCTGTACACGCTGCTCCTCCCACACATGTGTATTGCCTCAGTGTAGTGCATTCGTTGTGATGGAGCACCAGCATCGGTGCATTGTCATTAACTAGGGCACATTCTTGGTGTTGTACACTTCTGTACAATTCATAACACTGTATTTCCACCATTTCCCCTCCTACACAATAGGTTCAACATTTAAAAAGTACCTGTGCTCTACCTGTTAAGTCCTCTTTCACCCGTCACTTTTTTTTTTTTTTTTTTAACTCCAAAGGGTTTGTTGAGACAAGTTTCACATCGAAGTCCAGGGCAAAGGGGTTGGGGGCTTACAAACAGGAACCTGGAAGAGGGCCTGAAGGCTCAAGGTGGAACTCAAAAAAGAACATGAAATAAATAGAGGAAGACAGAAGAGGGCCAGAAGAGGAGACACAGACTATCACACAGTGATAAGGACATGGGATGGGGGGCAAGGTTCCATTAACATACCATTTATTTATACAGATATACAGGGAGTTGTGGGGGATCCAGGGGGCCCACTCTGGCCTCCATGCCTGTCCTCTGGCAGTAGGAAATCTTTTTACTAACTTTGTAGTTTTGCATTATTCAAAATAGCTACCTCGACATACATCATAACTAGCTTGGGAAGAAAGACATTTTCATTTTTTTTAAACACATTTCCATTTTAACTTGAAATACTATTTTTTTAAATAATAGGGTTAACTTAATTATCTCATTTTATGGCATAAAATAGTGTTTTTCCCCCCCATGATTATAGAAATGCCTTTTGGCATATTGTTCAGAATGCAGGCTCTCATGAGGATGTGCTGCATTGGTGTAAAACCTGATTCTGTCACCTACAACTTTAAGAATTCTGAATATCACCCTGTTTCTGAAGATTATAATAGTATCGACTACATAGTCTCGTTACAGGAAATTAAAGAGATGTGAGTGCACAGATCACTTACCTTAGCATCTAGAACACTTGCTGTTTATTGCTTGGTGATTGTTAACTCTTATTTCAGTTATTACAACATGAGAGATTTCAGTTAGACATAAAAAGTATAGGTTCTTTTACTTGTCTTGATGGACAGTAGAATGGATGACTAAAGACTTGGAAGATTTTATTTTTTGTGATGTCTCATAAAATCCCAAAGCAGTATTTGCTCAGGGCAGATTAGGTATGTTCTTTTTCTTTAACTAAGCCTTCATATTCTGAAATAAGTTGTTATAATTCAGAGAAAAATGGATCTGTTTCTAAACTGAAGGCTCTTCTTTCCTTCTGAAGAATTACACTTAATACTTCACGAAATACTAGAAACATCAAACATTCTCAGGCTGTGAAATTATCCATAAGGCAAGAAAAATAATGAACATTAGGACAAATAGAATTAAATCTAATCTAATGCATGCTTTACTAAAAGAGCAAGCTTTGAACTGAATTTCCTGAATTGGTCAAGGCTGGAAGTCTGTTAGAAACACTAGAGAGGAAACACAAATGAAGTCCAGGCTTGGCCCAGCTGGGGCAGCTCCATCCAGACCTTTTGGCTCTCATGCATCCCAACCACTACTTTCTCCCCACGATTTCTGCAGCTGCACAGGGGCAGCCTGAGTGCCAGTGTTGTATGGAGACTTTGCTTGTGTCATATATATGTGTGTGTGTATTCATGCTTTCTTTGTAGATAGAGCACATTCCTATTAGGTAATCTACCTAAACATCGGTTTGCAGTATTGAACGCAGTCTTGAATATGTGCAACATGTGGGAAAGGGAATGGAAGTTCATTCCCTAATTTTTTAAAGGGAAGTTACTTCTCTTATCTTTGAAAAATAAATTTGGTGATCTATTTTTTTAAAGAATCTCTTGATATTGTACATTTTCCTCAAAGTGAGTAATTGAAAAATAAAACCAAACTTTCATGTAAGAAAACTTTCTGATGTAAGATTTACTGACTACATGACTTGGATGGAGTTTTGGCCACCTGCTAGTAGCTAACCCTACCTGTGCCATGTGAACATTAACCATATCAAGTATCAAAGAGCAACTCCATTAAGTTTTTAAAAAGAATGACAGTGTTGATTTTAAATACTCACTTCATAAAGCAATAACTCTCAAACCCTTTTTTACTCCTTGCTAATTAATTTACAATTTACTTTCTACATTTAATTAACTGCCATATCATATCTTAAAGCTTCCATAAACAAAACAGTGGAAACACCAAAGAGAAAGATACACAAGTCTAAAATTGGTTATCCAAATTATTTGTAAATGTGTATTATAGGATGGAAATCTTAAGTCATGAAATGATTGATAGAGAAGAAAATGAGACTGCAAACAGCCACATTTTGGCAACATGTAATTTATAAGAAATACCTGATGATGTTATTTGAACAAAGAAAGGCTGCTGTGCTGGAGTAAAGAATAGCAGTATGCCATACTGGTCCCCGAGGCAGCAGAGAGAATGGACATGCAGCTGAAAGCTGGTATGCAAGCATCCATTTACATTGAGAAATAAAATGTATCATCCCTCACTTGTTATGTGGGAATCTAAAGCAGAGTGGAAGAGTCCCCAAATGAGACAAAAACATTATAGGAAAGGAAACTACAAAAAAAAAAAAATCCTTCATGAAAAAGAATTTCTAAAATATTAGCAAATTGTATGTAGCCATGTATAAAAAGCATAATACACTAAGGCCATGTTGGGATATTCCCAGGAATGGAGATTGTTTCGAAATTCAATTGAATTCATAATAACAACAAGATAATATATGGCAAGTTTACAGCCAACACACTTAGTGGTAAAAAACTGAAAGCCTTTCCTTTAAGAGCAGAAATAAGAAAAGGATGCCCACTCATGCCACTTCTATTCAACCTAGTACAATAGAGCAATAAGAAAAGGAAATTAAAGAATTTAAATCAGAAAAGAAGTAGTAAAATTATCTCTGTAGATGACACAGTTCTATAAGTAGAAAATCCTAAGGACTTCACAAACTTCTTAAAACCAATAAACGAAATCATTCAAGTTGTGATATACAAATCAACATACAAAAATTAGCTGTATTTCTGTACACTAACAACAAACCATCTGAAAGGGAAATTACAGAGATGATCCCATTTAGAATAGCACCAGAAAGAATAAAATAGGAACAAACTTAACCAAGATGTAAAAGACTTGTACAATGAAAACATTGATGGAAGAAATTAAGGAGATATAAATGAAAGAAAAGCATTCTTTGTTCATGGACTAGAAGACTTAATACTGTTAAACTGACCACATGACCCAAGACAACCTACAGATTCGATGCCAGCCCCATCAAGATCCCAGTGGCTTTTTTTTTTTTTTAATAACAATAGAAAAAACTGTCCTAAAATTGATACGGAACCACAAAAAATCCAGAATTGTCAAAGCAATCTTGAACAAAGATGGAGGTATCACACTTGATTTCAGACTATATTAGAAAAGTACAGTCATGAAAAGAGTACAGTATTGACATGAATGCAGTCATATCGATGTGTAGGAACTGAATAGAGTGCCCAGAAATAAAGCTCACATAGAGTCAGCTGATCTTTGATGGTGGTGTTGAGACCACACAGTGGGAGAAGGATAGCGTCTTCAACAAACAGTATGGAGAAAATCTGATATCCACATGCAGAACAGTGAAATTGGACCCATACCTACTACCACATGCAAAAAACAGCCAGTGGATTAAAGACTTACTGTAAAACTCATAGAAGAAAGCACAGGAGAAGAGTTTTTCATCCTGTCTTGGCCATGATTTCTTGGATGTAACACCAAACACAGAAGCAGCTAAAGCAAAAAAATCCACAAGAGAAACTCCCTGAAAATCTGCTTGTTTTCTTCAGTACTTACCTGGCAAGTGTTTCTGTGTCCTTATGTTCTCCAGCATCCTCTGTCATCTGCATTCACATGTATGTCCCTCTATGTTACTTTGGTTTGCTGACTCCTCAACCCAAGCGGAGGAATGAGATTTTTTTTTTTTTAAATTTTTGTTTTTTAAGATTTATTTTTATTTGTTTGAGAGAAAGAGTGGAAGCAAGGGCAGAGGGAGAGGGAGCATCTCCAGCAGACTCCATGCTGAGCATGAACCTGATGTGGGGCTTGATTCCACGACCCTGAGATCATGACCTGAGCCGAAATTAAGAGTTGGACACTTAACTGACTGAGCTGCCCAGGTGCCCCTAGAAAAGTGAATTTTGAAGAGTAATCAAAAGCTATAATATGAAAATTAGCATCAACAACATCAAGTACAAATAAAGGTGACTGAAAACGCTAAGCCACACTTACGACCTTTGACTTATTTTGGTAAATGCTGTTTAGCTTTTTATGCAACCAGTATCTACTAAGGAAAGTATGATGTAAGAAATTAAAGTATTTTCTGGTAAGGCCCATTCTTTTGGTGAAAAGGTTACCACATTTCAAGAAAATGCATTTAAAGATTTTGTTTCAAATTGGTTTTCATCCAAAGACACGTTTTTATCAGACTAAATAACTGAGTTTTTATAGACTGCAGTTGGTGTGGCTTCAAGAGAAGTCTGGACGCAGGACACCTGGTGAGCAGGGGAGGCTAATGGTACAGCCAGGGCCAGGCTGTGGGCCGGAGGGAGTGCCACCACAGGGACAAGAAAGTGCCTCTTGTTTTAGATAAACTCTATGCCAACACAAGTCCTGGTTTCCATCATTGCATTTACCAGCACAGATGACGTGTTTGAAGAGAACACATGTAGGAATGTGTCTGATGGCGCTCAGAAGCCTCGTGTCCACCTGGGTGTATGTACCCAGTGTACCCGTGGCCGACACTGAGCTTAAACATCAGGGTAAAAAGTACTCTTTTGGACTAGGGTTTTCCCGAATGTACCTTTCTGTGTCTTTGTGTGTGTCTCATGGTATTTCTTCCTCTTTATGATAGTTATGCTTTTCTCCCTCACCGTTCCTCTCCCTCTTTCTCCCTCTCAGTTGTCGATGTCATTGTATTGTAGCCCATAAAAGAGATACCTAAAAATAAACAAATTATTGGAGACCTGGGGTGGCTGGGTGGCACCTTGGGCTAAGCGAGTGGATGACTCTTGATTTTGGCTCAGATTGTGATCTCAGGGTCATGAGACCAAGCCCTCGTGGGGCTCTGCGCTTAGTGTGGTGTCTGCTTGAGATTCTCCCCCTCTGCCTCTACCCGTCCCCTGCCCTGCACAGGCTCGCTTTCTGTCTCTCTGTCTCTCCCTCAAATAAATAAACCCTTGATAAAAACTTAATGGAGACCCAACAGAATGAGAAACACTGAAACTCCCACTGAGTTTCTTGAAGATTTATATATTTTTTTTCTTTCCCAATAACTGTGTGTGCTTCAGAAATGGTTTGAGCAGTGTCACCATAGGAAGGGATTCAGTTTGAGTCTCCTGTGGGATTTGCCCAACTGACTGACACTCAGCCAGCATCTCTCTGTCAGGGGAGGTCCAGCCCCTCAGACAGTTCCTGTTCACTCATTATTTGACTTTATATATTTGTGGTATTTCCAATGTCTGGGTGCTGGCATCTGTGGATGACCTCAGATAATGGAGAAATGCCAGAATATGGTGTAATTTCTCTAATTGAAGGAGACACACAGTGGGGGGAGATATTCTTTATAATTACTAGAAAATTGGCTATTTCTTGTACACCATTTTCTTTTTATTATTATTATTATTTATTTATTTATTTGACAGACAGAGATCACAAGTAGGCAGAGAGGCAGGCAGAGAGAGAGAGAGAGAGAGAGGAAGAAGCAGGCTCCCTGCTGAGCAGAGGGGCTTGATCCCAGGACCCTGAGATCATGACCTGAGCTGAAGGCAGAGGCTTTAACCCACTGAACCACCCAGGCGCCCCTTGTACACCATTTTCTTTAGTTCCTGAATACTTTATACAGATAGAACACATTTTCAGGTCATGCATTTTTCTCAGCTAACACAGCATGGACACACAGACACCCACACACACAGACACACATATAATCAAACTAAGCGAGGTGACAAGAACCAGGAAAAAAAATGCTGCTGTATGAAGACACCAGACCAAGTGCTTCCTTCCAGTCAGGTTCTTTGATGATGGGATTTAACTACGTAAAAATACAATATATTTAAAATCAAACAAATGCCTTAGTTTTAAGGCATTTGAAAAATTAGTGGTGGGATAAATCTTACACAATCAAAACATCAAAATTTCTTTCTTTGAGATGAATATTTAAAGAGAACCCTGCTACATTCACTAGATATGCTGAGAATAGCAGACTTTTAAATATTTAGTGATGTACAGCCTTTTTCAGAATGATTTATTTTTGTATCCTCTTCTTAGGAAAAGAGGCACATATCCACAGAACATCACAGAATATATTTGTAGGCCCTCTGAAGCAAATTCATGGCTTAATGGTTTTCAGACTTCAGATTAAGAATCCTGACATTAGAGGTTATATATTCAAAATGATCACTGACACTTTTAAAAACATGAACCATCCCATGTCATTCTGCCTTCAGCCACAGTGTACGAAATACAGACCTGAATATCTAGGTCGAATTTGCTTTTCTACAAGGAAAATAAGAGCTTTTTCTCTTCTTCTTTTTTTTTTAAAGATTATTTTACAAATTTAGATAATATTGGTTATGCTCTTATCCTTGTGGTCAGAAGAACAAGCTTTCTAATTTGCAGTATAGTTAACATAACTAAAA
This sequence comes from Enhydra lutris kenyoni, assembly GCF_002288905.1. NCBI lineage: Eukaryota > Metazoa > Chordata > Mammalia > Carnivora > Mustelidae > Enhydra > Enhydra lutris. Next base: position 11,505,887 of record NW_019154096.1, on the reverse strand, counting down.
CCAAAAATTAATGACAAGGGTAATATTACTATAAGAATTTCACATACTTATATCAGCACTGTATAATAGTGAGTAGGCAAGAAAGAAACTCACTGATTTTTCTTTTTCCAGTTACTTTATTTCATGTGACAAAAATCCATGGCCCATTTGTGCAATGTGAAAGAAACCTGTCCGCCACTATACCTGCACCTTGTTGGGGGGATCCCAAGTTTAGGTAGGACAGTGCCAAACCCTCAGCAGGTGGTCTGGCACACTGAGGCATGGTCCCTGGACCCTGTGATGATCAGTCAGTTGTTGGGGACACTTCAGAGCACAGGATGGAGGAGGTCTTGGGGACCTGGAACAGCATGGTCCCTGTGGGCATGCTGTAGATGCTGACCAGGTTGTCCATCCCAGCGCTTAGCTACTGTAAGGTTTTACAGGTGAGATAAACACAACACCAGGCAAGGTAGGCACAAGGCAAGATTTATTAAAGGCGCCCTCAGGCGAGGTTCCTCGACTCCAGAGAGGAGAGTCAGGGAAGTCGCACCGGGAGTGGGTTGGGGGAGTCTTTTATCTGGGTAAGACAGGGCATAGGTTTACAGCCATATAAGGCAGGGTATTTGGTGATCAGAGGGTCGGGGGGAGTCCTGATGCTCCTGTTTCCTGCATAGGTATCGGGTTATTTGTGGAGACGTGACCTGGGCGTATATCCTTATGGCGGGAGAGTCAAGGGTTAGGAAGGAGGGGGTGCTGGAAGATGGCGGCCCGGGGGTCATTTTTATTGTTCCTCCTGCATTCCCAGGACCACCGACCCAACACCTACCACTGGCAGAATGGGGAGGAGGGAATGCAAGACCCAGGACGGTGCCATCCTTACACTCCACCATGTGCTTCTGGCCCCCCTGCAGGTGGGCTGCCTCCACCTTTGGCCATGTCCTCCTGGGCGCTTGATTCTGATATTTAACCAGAGTTCTTTAACATAGTTCCAGTACACTGAACAAGGACTTACTGTGTCGTTGCATATGCTAGTCTATCTATAGTGCATACAGGAAATCAGATCTGTGAACATGTTTTCTTTTTCCTTCCTTTCTTCCTTAGAGAGAGAAAGCATGAGCAGGGAGGGAGAGGGAGAGAGAGAATCCCAAGGAGACTCCACACCTTGTGCAGAGCCCCATATGGGGCTTGATCTCGAGACCCTGAGATCATGACCTGAGTTGAAATCAAGAGTCTGTTGCTTAACTGACTGAGGCACCCAGAGGCCCGTGAATACCTTTTCTTTAAACATTGCTATGTTAAGTGTTATCAGTCTTAATTTTAATATAAACTGTTGACCAAACTTCATAAAATTGGTCCTTTCAGTAGGTTTTTTGGAGATACTAAAAGTTAAATGTTACTGAGACCAGATTTTTTTTCTTGGAAAAGAAAATCAATAAATCAGATTATCTGATTCGTAATTATATTAAAGAAATTATATATCATTCTAAGAACACATTCTCTCAAAAATCATGAGTCCCAAAATCCGCCATTACTGTGACTAGAAAATAGTTACTTTTTGTCCTCCTGCTCTGTCAGCTCCATCAGCTTACCCGTCTTGTCCATTCTTGGAAGGGCATTGGTTCCTTGGGCTTGAGCCTTCGTGCTCTGTCTCTGTGAACACCCATCCCTGCATGGGACTTATATGCTTGGCCATTGCTGACTATCTATCTGGTTTCTGCAGCTGCATAGGGAAAGTGGGATCATATTACTGTATGGTGTCAGTTATCTATGTTAAGAAAATCTGAAGCTGGTTTTAAAATCAAACTATATTTCTGTGGTCAACATGTGCTTCTACTGGATACTCCCTGAAATGTGCAGTCCTTGCTGTACCCTTAACACCAGCAGAGGCTGGCCTCCTTCTTACTCCGCAGAGAGCCCTGTGACAAACTACTGGAGTTCCTCAAGATTCCTGATGCAAAGCCTCAGCCTGCCTGTGCCTCTCTCTCTGTTCTTCTGCTTCCCTGAGGGAGTGCTCTGCATTCATAATACTAATGTTTACCTTTATATTTGTTTTCAGTTTCAACTCTCTTCTCTTAACATATGCAAATGTTTATATTCAAGTGGATCATTTCTAGGTGATTGAACCTGTAGACCCGCATTTTCTACTTCTTATTTGGAGAACTATCAAAGCTATGGAGAGGTCAAAGAAGAATGCAGTGAACACTCCTTACCTTTCATGCGTTATTGAATTGCTTAATGTTTTGCTAATTTAAAAAATCCTCCCTTTTTTAAACCATTTAACGTGTTTGTCCTGTACATGAGGATATCTTCCAGTATCTCTCCAATACTCTGAAAATTTAACAGTGTTGCTGTACTATTTTAAAAAATTTCAGTGCATATTAAAGTTCATAATTATTCCACTAAATTCCCAAGAGTTTTATTTTCTTGATTCATAATTCAGATAAGAATCATGCAGAGATGGTCTGGTCCAAGATGTCAAAGTAGGAGGCTCCTGAGCTCACCTCCTCCCTTGGACACAGCAAACCTTCATCTTCACGTGCAGCAGTGCCCTAGGAAGGAAATGCAGAAAGGAGCTGGGTGACTTGTACACAGGGGCAAGTAGGAAAAGGCTGACTCATGCTCTGTCATGCTCCCTTCCCTTGGCATTGTGCAGTACACTCAGGAGGGAACTCAGAGCTCCCTGCCTCTTCCTGAGGCGCAGATGGTTTGGACCTCCTATCTAAGGACCAAACTTTGAAGATTTCCATGGGAAAACAGGTCCTTAAAGTACAGGGCTCTGAAAGCTAATAGGATTTGCAGCGATGAGACCTGCTAGACCATAGCACACGAAGCATCTGTCGTGAACAGGCTCCCTAGGACTTGCTGTGGCTGTGCCTGAGGGCTCAGAGCAGGCTGCAGACAGAAGAGCCCTGAAAGAGGCCTCTGGGTCTGCCTTCCAACAAAGCACACATCCCCAGCTGACTGTGCTTCTCCCTGGAGATGGGGAAGACCGCCGGGCCCACTCCCCATGTCCCCTGCTTTATGCTAGGCTGCCCATGTCTCCTTGTGGGAAGCTTGTGCACGTGTCCAGTAGCCATCTTTGGGTCACTGCCTCCCGGAGAGGTACCCAAGATTGCCGGGCTCTGCAGGCTCACGGAGCTCACATTCATGGGACCCGTGGGACTGCAGCAAACAAATATCCATTGACCAGTGGACAACTCCCCAAGTGTATTACCACTGTAGGATTACCCTCCTGCATGTCCTCGTGGACAGTTGTAGTGTCCCTGGTCTGTTAGCCGTGGGTCAGTGTACCTTAGTAAAACTGCGCATCAGTGTGGTGATGTAGCTTAGCTATGCAGTGATCCTTCCATAGGCTGCATAGGGATTGAATGCTAAAGGGGTCTGCGAGACTTATAAATTGATTAGAAAGTATAGCACTCATCTGTATTTTAAATCAATCAATTCTTTGTTGTTTACCTCTACTATGACCTTCTAATAGTTGAATCAGTCCCTTACTTCATCTTTCTGATATCAGTTTCTTCATCCTTTTTAGAAATATTTTGAGTAGTAAAATGTTAGTCATAAGTTTTTAATTAATATGGTAGTTATGATTTAGCAAGATTAATAAAAGTAAAAAATAATTGTAATATCCAAAATAGAAATGAACAAAAAGTAATGACATTGGTGAGTGCATTTAATATAATGACAGCTTATTATAGATTAATTACCATCTGGTTATATTCATTATATTAAGCTTAAAATAAATATATACATACCTAGTTTGTGTATATGTACCTAGCTATGAAAGTGAAGCATTCCTATAAGAATTATTGGGTACCAATGGATGAAAAACAATGATGGCCATGCAAGTTAAACTTTCATGTACAGCCTATTAGAGACCATTAAATAGAAGAGCATTGTGGCCATTTGAATACTTCAGCATAAGTGAGTAAAACTGAAAATCCTCTCAGGGCTTCCTAAGGATGAGCACACACTGTGCTGTCAGAAGGATCATGGTGCCACAGAATTCACTATTCCCCAACCTTGAAATTCTAGCAGAATTATTTTTTAAAGGCTTTACGGTGTTTATGATATACAGAACTAAAGTGCAGAACAATAGATAATAAACCAGTAGAGGACATAAAATGAAATAATAAAAAAAATTACTTAGTTATTCCAAATGAAATCAAGTCAAAAGAAGGTAAAGGATCAAAGTAAATGTAAGGCATATGGGAAACAGTCATTTAGGTGACAAACATAAGCCAACCATATCATTAAGGTTATTAACTCTAACGGATTTATGCCTGCCAATTAAGGCAGAGGATTTAGGCAGAATAGAAATTCAAGATGGAAGTATGTTCCATAGCCATAGAAATAAAAACCCCTATCAAATACAAAAACACTGAGAGATTAGAAGTAAAAGGATGACTAAGCAAACCATGTAAGCACTAAGCATGACAAAGCTGGAGTGGCTACATTAATATCAGACAAGGTAGAGTGCAGAGCAGGTTTTCTAGCAATAATAGAGGCATTTCAGAATAGTAGATCAATCCACAGAAGATATGTAAAAATCACAAATGCTTTAAATTAAACAAAATCAGAGGATACTGAAAAGAGAACTATATAATCCCACAAATATATTTAACACTCTTCTCTCTATAACTGACAAGTAGAAGAGAAGTAAGCGTATAAAAAAGTTGAGCAGCACCATCAACCAACTTGACATAATTTATATTTGTGAACCACTGCTCCAGACAAAAGTAGAACTCACATTTATTCTAGCTGTCAAGAAATACGTAAAGATAAGAATTATAATGGACCAAATTATGTCTCCATTAATTTAAAGGATTGTACTTATACCATGTATCCTGACCATGACACACATAAATTAGAGATCAGTAAGAGAAAGATAACTGAAAAAAATCCCAAAATAAATAATGAAGACAAGAACAGGACCAAAAAATAAAACAGATTTATGATAAAGATGTCAAGTCAGTCTAATGACAGTTCATCCAAAAGGTCAGTAAAATTGATAAACTCTTTCCAAGATATCCAGGGAGGAAGGAGAGAAGGCATAGGTTAACAATATCATGTGCAAAATAAGAGCAATCACTCAAGATCCTGCAGACATGAAAAGGATAAATGGAAGAACTATGAAAAACTTTATGCCAATAAAGCCCATAAATTAATGGAATGGACAAAATCCTCAAAAGATGCTTATATACAAAATTGACCAAAAAAATCTGAATAGATTTATGATTGCATAAGGAAATTTACTTTTTATTTTTGTTTATTTTTTAAAGATTTTATTTATTTGTCAGAGAGAGAGAGATAGCACAAGCAGGGGGAGTGGCAGGCAGAGGGAGAAGCAGAATCCCTGCTGAGCAAGGAGCCTGATGCGGGGCTTAATCCCAGGACCCTGGGATCATGACCTGAGCCAAAGGCAGATTCTTAACCGACTGAGCCACCCAGGTGCCCCTACTTTTTATTCTTTAATAAAAAAGTATTTATTTACTTTTTTAAAGTTTTTATTTTAACTCCAGTTAGTTAACGTACAGTGTTATATTAGTTACAGGTGCACAATATAGTGAGTCAACACTTCTGTACCTCATACCCTGCTCATCAGGACAAGTGCGGTCCTTCATCCCCACCACAGATTTCCCCCCACCAGCCTCCCCTCTGGTGACCATATGTGTTCTCTGTAGTTAAGAGTCTGTTCTTCGGTTTGCCACTCTCTTTTTTTCCCTCCTTGCTTGTTTGTTTTGTTTCTTGAGTTCCACGTAAGAGTGAAATCGTAGGACATTTGTCTTTCTTTCTCTGACTTATTTTGCTTAGCCCAGTACTCTTTAGCTTCATCCATGTTGTTGCAAATGGCAAGATGTCATTTTTTATGACTGAGTAATATTCCGCTGCATATATATACCACCTCTTCTGTTCATCAGTCGATAGACACTTAGACTGTTTCCATAATTTGGCTCTTGTAGATAATGGTGCTATAAATGTATGAGTGCATATAACCTTTTGAATTAGAGTTTTTTAATTCTTTGTGTAAATATCTAGTAGTGCACTTATAAAATTGTAGCATAGTTCTATTTTTAACTTTCTAATAAAATCTCTATACTGTCTTCCACAGTGGTTGTACCAGTTTGCATTCCTTCCAGTAGAATCCGGCGAAAGGATTCTCTTTCTCCGCATGCTCACCAACATCTGTCGTTTCCTGACTTGTTAATTTTAGCCATTCTGACAGGTGTGAGGTGGTGTCTCATTGTGGTTTTGATTTGTATTCCCCCAATGATGAATGAGTTTGAGTATCTTTTCATGTGTCTGTTGGCCATCTGGATGTCTTCTTTGGAAAAATGTCTGTTCATGTCTTTCCCATTTCTTAACTGGATTATTTGTTTTGGGGGTATTGAGTTTGGTAAGTACTTTATAGATTTTGGATACTAGCCCTTTATCAGAGTTGTCTTTTACAAATATCTTCTCCCATTCTGTAGGTTGCCTATTAGTTTTGTTTATTGTTTCCTTTGCTGCGCAGAAGCTTTTTATCTTGATGGAGTCCCAGTAGTTCATTTTTGCTTTTGTTTCTCTTGCCTTTGGACACGTATCTAGTAAGAAGTTTCTCAGATAATGTCAAAGAAGTTGCTGCTTCTCTTCATCTCTAGGATTTTGATGGTTTCCTATCTCACATTGAGGACTTTCATACATTTTGATTTTTTTTTAAAGATTTTATTTATTTATTTGACAGACAGAGGTCACAAGCAGGCAGAGAGGCAGGCAGAGAGAGAGGAGGAAGCAGGCTCCCCACTGAGCAGAGAGCCCTATGTGGGGCTTGATCCCAGGACACTGGGATCATGACCTGAGCTGAAGGCAGAGGCTTTAACCCACTGAGCCACCCAGGCACCCCACATTTTGATTTTATTTTTGTGTATGGTGTAAGAAAGTGATCCAGTTTCATTCTTCAGCATACTTCAATCCTGTGTTCCCAGCACCATTTTACCCCCCATATATTCATTTCTGCATTGTCAAAGATTAATTGACCATTTAGCTGTGAGTCTATCTCTGGATTTTCTATTCTATTATACTGATCTGTTTGTCTGGTTTTTGTTTGTTTGCTTGTTTTGTTTTGTTTTGAATTTTATTTTTTTTCAGTGTTCTAAAATTCATTGATTGTGCCCCACACCCAGTGCTCCATTCAATACATGCCCGCCATAATACTCACCACCAGGTTCACCCCATCCCCACCCCCAAAAACCCTCAGTTTGTCTCTCAGAGTCCACAGTCCCTCATGGTTTTTCTCCCCATCCGATTTCCCCAAATTCACTTCTCTCCATCTCCCCATGTCCTCCATGTTATTCCTTATGCTCTACAAGTAAGTGAAACCATATGATAATTGACTCTCTCTGCTTGACTTATTTCACTCAGCATAATCTCTTCCAGTCCCATCCATGTTGATATAAAAGTTGGGTATTCATCCTTTCTGATGGAGGTGTGATACTACATTGTATATATGGGCCATGTCTTCTTTATCCATTCGTCCATTGAATAGAATCGTGGTTCTTTCCACAGTTTGGTGACTGTAGCCATTGCTGCTATAAACATTGGGGTACAGATGGCCCTTCTTTTCACTACATCTGTATCTTTGGAGTAAATACCCAGTAGTGAAATTGCAGGGTCATAGGGAAGCTCTATTTTTGATTTCTTAAGGAATCTCCACACTGTTTTCCAAAGTGGCTGTACCAACTTGCATTCCCACCAACAGTGTAAGAGGGTTCCCCTTTCTCCACATCCTCTCCGGCACATGTTATTTATTGTCTTGTTGATTTTGGCAATTTGAACTGGTATAAATAGGTGTTATCTCAATGTGGTTTTGATTTGAATCTCCCTGATGGCTAATGATGATGAACATTTTTTCATGTGCCTGTTTTTTTCAACATTTCCTTAGCAATGTGGGGTCTCTTCTGGTTCCATACAAATTTTAGGATTGTTTGGTCCAGCACCTTGAAAAATGCTGGTGGACTTTTGACCAGAATGGCATTGAAAGAACAGATGGCTCTAGGCAGTATAGACATTTTGACAATGTTTATTCTGATGAATGAGCATGGAGTGCTCTTCCATCTGTTTGTGTCTTCAGTTTCTTTCATGAGTGTTCTGTAGTTCTTTGAGTACAGATCCTTTACAGGACCTGTCCATATGTTGTCTACAAGAGATCCATTTGGAACTTAAGGATACATGGAGACTGAAAGTGAAGGGATGGAGAAGCATCTTTCATGCCAGTGTTCCTCAAAAGAAAGCTGGGGTAGCAATTCTCATATCAGTTAAAGTAGATTTTAAAATAAAGACTGTAGTCAGAGATAAAGAAGGACACTACATCATTCTTAAAGGATCTATCTACCAATATGACCTAACAGTTGTAAATATTTATGCCCCCAATACAGGAACAGCCAACTACATAAGACAACTGTTAATCAAGATAAAGAGTCATATCTCTATGAATACATTAATAGTAGGGGATTTTAGCACTCCACTCTCAGTAATAGACCGATCATCCAAGCAGAAAATCAAAAAAGAAGTAAGAGCACTGAATTACACATTGGACCAGTTGGACCTCATAGATATATACAGTACATTGCACCCTAAAACAACAGAATACTCATTTTTCTCGAGCACACATGGAACTTTTTCCAGAATAGACCACATACTAGGTCACAAATCAGGGCTCAACCGATACCAAAAGATTGAGATTGTTCCCTGCATATTCTCAGAACACAGTGCTTTGAAACTGGAACTCAACAAGAAAAAGTTTGGAAGGAATTCAAACACTTGGAAGCTAAAGACCACCCTGCTGAAGAATGTTTGGATTAATCAGGAAGTCAAAGAAGAACTTAAAGAATTCATGGAAACCAATGAGAATGAAGACACTTTGGTCTAAAACCTGTGGGATATGGCAAAGTTGGTCCTAAGGGGAAAATACATAGCCATTTAAGCCTCCCTCAAAAAAAAAAAAAAAAAAAAAGTAAAAGGGAAGAAAAGTCCAGAATACACCAGCTCTTATGCCTTAAAGAACTGGAGAATCAACCACAAATTAAGCCAGCCCCCCACACAAGAAAGGGAATAATTAAGATTAGAGCAGAGATCAATGAGATAGAAACTAGGGATACAGTAGAACACATCAACAAAACTAGAAGCTGGTGTTTTGAAAGAATCAATAAGATTGATAAATCATTGGCCAAACTAATCCAAAAGAAAAGAGAGAGGACCCAAATTAATAAAATAATGAATGAAAAGGGAGAGATCACGGCTAACTCTAAGGAAATAGAAACAATCATCAGAAATTATTATCAGCAGTTATATGCCAATAAGTTAAGCAACATAGACGAAATGGATGCATTCCTGGAAACCTATAATAAACTTCAAAAACTGAATCAGGAAGAAATTGACAACCTGAATAGACCAATATCTAGTAACGAGATTAAAGCAGTGATCAAAAACGTCCCAATAAACAAGAGCCCAGGACCTGATGAATTCCCTGGAGAATTCTGCCAAGCATTCAAAGAAGAAATAATACCTATTCTCCTGAAGCTGTTTCAAAAGATAGAAACAGGAAGAAAACTTCCAGACTCTTTTTATGAAGCCAGCATTACCCTGATTCCCAAACCAGGCAAAGACCCCACCAAAAAGGAGAATTTCAGATCAGTATCCCTAAGGAATACGGATGCCAAGATTCTCAACAAGATTCTAGCTAATAAGATCCAACAGTACATTTAAAAGATTATCCACCATGACCAGGTGGGATTTATCCCTGGAATGCAAGGGCAGTTCCACATTCACAAATCAATCAATATGACAGAACAAATCAGTAAGAAAAGAGAGAAGAACCATATGGTCCTTTCAATTGATGGAGAAAAAGCATTTGACAAGATACAGAATCTGTTCCTATTTGTTTTTGTGCCAGTGCCATACTGTCTTAATAACTACAGCTTTGTATTATCACTTGAAGTCCAGAATTGTAATGCCTCCCACTTTGCTTTTCTTTTTCAAGATTGCTTTGGCTATTTGTGCTTTTTTGGTTCCATGCAACTTTTCAGATTGCCTTTTCTAGTTCTGTGAAAGATGCTGTTGGTATTTTGATAGGGATTGAATTAAATGTGTAGTTTGCCTTGGGTGGTATAGACATTTTTTTTAATCATTTTTTTAATTTATTTTCAGCATAACAGTATTCATTGTTTTTGTACCACACCCAGTGCTCCATGCAGTCCGTGCCCTCTCTAATACCCACCACCTGGTTCCCCCAACCTCCCACCCCCCCACCTCTTCAAACCCTTCAGATTGTTTTTCAGAGTCCGTAGTCTCTCATTGTTCACCTCCCCTTTCAATTTCCTCCAACTGCCTTCTCCTAACTCCCCATGTCCCCCATGCTATTTGTTATGCTCCACAAATAAGTGAAACCATATGATAATTGACTCTCTCTGCTTGACTTATTTCACTCAGCATCATCTCTTCCAGTCCCGTCCATGTTGCTACAAAAGTTGGGTATTCATCCTTTCTGATGGAGGCATAATACTCCATAGTGTATATGGACCACATCTTCCTTATCCATTCGTCCATTGAAGGGCATCTTGGTTCTTTCCACAGTTTGGCAACCGTGGCCATTTTGACAGTATTTGTTCTTTCAACCAATGAGCATGGAATATGTTTGTTTCTTTGTGTTATCTCATTTTCTTTCATCAGTGTTTTATAGTTTTCATACTACGTAGTTCTTTCACTTCTTTAGTTAGACTTATTCCTAGGTATTTTATTATTTTTGGTGCAATTATAACTGCACCAAATTTATTTTTCTTAATTTCTTAATTTCTCTTTCTGCTTCTTAATTACTGGTATATAAAAATCCATAGATTTCTGTAGATTGCTTTTGAATCCTGTCACTTACTGAATTTATTTATCAGTTCTAGCAGTTTGTTGGTAGAGTCTTTTGGGGTTACTATATAGAGTATCATGTCATCTGCAAATAGTGGAAATTTTACTTCTTTCTTGCCAATTAGCATGCCTTTTTTTATTATTATTTTTTTCTTTTTGCTGTATGATGGCTTTGGTAAGGTCTTCCAGTACTGTGTTGAATAAAAGAAGTGGGAATTGACATCCTCGTCTTTTTCCTGACCTTAAGGTAAAAATCTCTGTTTTCCACCAATAAGGATGATGTTAACCGTAGTTTTTCCATACAGGGTCTTTATTATGTTGAGGTGTATTCTCTCTAAACCTACTTTGTTGAGGGTTTTTATCATGAGTGGATGCTGTATTTTGTCAAATGGTTTTTCTGCATCTATTGAAATGTTCAAATGGTTTTTATCCTTTCTCTTATTGATGTGATATATCACATTGATTGATTTACAAATATTGAACCACCCTTGCAACTCAGGAATAAATCCCACTTGACTGTGGTAGATGACTTTTTTAATGTATTATTGGATTCATTTTGCTAGTATTTCATTGAGGATTTTTGCATCTATCTTCATCAGGGATATTGACCTTTAGCTCTCTTTTTAAATGGTGTCTTTATGAGGGTAACACCAGATAGAGTGAATTTAGAAGTTTTCCTTCTATTTCCATTTTTTGGAATACCTTAACAAGATTACGTATTAAGTCTTCTTTAAGTGTTTGGCATAATTCACTTGTGAGGCCATTTGGTCCTGGGCTTATTCCTTATCTCTGTATTAAAGGTTTCACTCATGTATTCTACACATTTCTGAAGTCCAGTGAGTATGATCCTTATCTTAAACCGTCTATCAGGTATGTTAACTTATATCCATTTCACTTAGATCTTTGTGTTCTCATTTTGTTTAAGTCTCTGTGCCTGTTTCTGTGTGTGTATGGAAAGTCAGCTATGCCTCTTATTTTTGAGGGTAATGGCCTTATGAAGAAGAGGTCCTATAGTGTCCTGCAGGCAGTGTCCCCTATTCCCCAGGACCTGGCATTTTCAGGAGTGTCTCTAGTATGTGTTGTGTGTTCTTTGTTTTGTCCTTGCTATTTTATCCCCCAGGCTGTTCATTTGCAGAGGCTTTCTTTGCCTGTTGTGGGCAATATTTGGTCCCTGGTCTGAATGTGGTGCATTTTAACTTGGTGTATTCTGTTCTGCTTGTGAAATGAGACCTGTCACCACCACCACCACCAGAACCAAGGTTCTGGAAAACTCCCATGTCAGGAAAGGCACTGTGCATAGGCATTTGGCCCAATCTCCTGTGGGAAGGGGGCTGCTATGCTGGGATTGAGGGAGGTGTGACTGGGAGGGGCAGTTCTACTTGAGTGTGCTGTGGGGTTGATATAAGCAAGTGAGTATTGGCTCTGCACTTATTTCCACAGGTAGCTCTGTGTTTATGCTGAGAGGTGGGGGAGGAAAAGGGCACTTGCCAATTCCTTTGTTCCTGAAGGGTTCCTGTGAATGCTGCCTCTCTGAAACATGCAACTAACCTCCCCACTGTGGGCCCTAGGTGCTCTTCAAATCACTGTTTCCTCACTGTTTGTCCACATGCTGTTTGTCATGCCTTTTCTCCAAGAGCAGGACAGTGTCCTCTGAACTTTCCCAGAACCAAGCATGCCGACCTTTGAAATTCCAGGCATGAAGCCCTGGTGGTTGCTAGGACTTATAAAATTCATCCCCTCTCACTTTCCAAGCCACTGACTTCGGGGAAACTTACTCATCCTTATTCATCCCTCTGTGCTCCTCTCTCTCTTGCCTTTTTTCTATGACCACAGCTCTCTCCCTTCTGCAACATCTAGGACCTCTCCCTCCCCAAGCCAGTCTCTGCACTTCCTGTCTCCTTTCATATGGCCTCTTCTTTCTTTTAGTTGAGGAGTTTGTTCTCCTGGTTCCTGGCTTGATTTTGGGAATATTTAGGATGGTTTGATAGGTATCTAGTTGTGTTCATGGGACAAGCCAAGCCTAGGGTCCTCCTACTCCCAACCATCTTCCAGTGTAATCTAACTTAATTTTAATTAAAAATCACTCTCTCTGTGAAAACACCAAGCCCAGAAATCTTTATTGGTGTATTCTATCTAACATTTTAGAAAGGATTAGTATCAATTAAATACAAAGTCTTTTGAATAATATAGAAGAGAGGAACTCTTTGTAGGAGATATCTGCAAAAATATATATAAATATATTTTTAAAAACAGGGTATATAAAATTATAAAAAGGGCAAATATAAGGGAAAATGTATTAAGGGAACTGAATGACTTCATCATTATGGTCAACCTTTAAATCTGAATTTGATATTCCAAGGAAGTAAATGGAAAAATAAATTTTACCTATTTCTTCAGAAACTTGAGATATAAATAGGGTGGAGGAGAAAGAGAATTTCTTAATGTTTTTTCTTGAGCTCATCAGGATATTAAAAACCATTAAGTTTTTAACTTGATAAGATCTTACTCTAGTGATAACCTGAGAATATTCAGTCCCGCTTGGATGGGTAGAGGAAAAAGAGCTCTCCATTCAAATACACCTGGACATGCTGAGTTGTAATAAATTAAAGGAGTTTCTTCATTTGATATTTTGGAGAGTCTTGAACACACTAACACTTGCCAAAAGAGTTCCAAAATGAAAATATACTTCACTGCATTTCACAAACTTACTTAACCTTGATTCACTGTTCTCCTCAAGAACATATTATTGGTCTATATGTTGGCAAGGAAAACTTTGCATTATATTGCCAAAGAATGAGAGAAGACTTATTGACAGATGTGAGAACTTGGAAGGCTGCATTGGGTTACATTATTAAATGGAATATCACCTAACCTGAAACTTGTACAATCAAAATTATACCTGGCCCAATGGAATTGAGAGTTAGCAATGAGAGAAATGAAAATTCTGATATTTATAATCATGAGTCAGTGACAACTGACAACAGGGTAGCTCCCCAGTCCCTGCAAAAAGTGAGATCAACACTTCAGCATCACTTTGAAGTCATGATATCCTGAAAGATGTCTTCCAAAATGCTTTTCTTTCTCATCATGTGTCTATGTGTATACACATATATGTCAACATGGTGAAGTCATTTATAAAAACAAATTTAATAAAGCATTCAAGTGTTAAGTGTAAACTGTTCATCACAATGTGATTCCTTATCATCAGTTAATTTATAATCTGGAAAATGAAATAAAGCATATACACAAAATATCTAAAAAATGAGACAGTATATGATTTGCAGCATAGAAACTGACAGGACTAACGAACACGAGACTAGCAGAGCAGGCATTCACCTGGGAAACATGTATGAATTAGCTTTTCTTTCACAAAGAAATATGCTCTCTCCCATGTTTCAATACACCTATGTCGTGATATAATAAATGTATTTCTTAACTCTGTAGAAAATGTAGAAAACAGAGGGTATTTTCAGTGGTAAAGGGCATCTCACAGAGTAAAGAATGATGGATATGACAAACCAGCAAGTCCTGCCATGTGGAAGGCCAGTCCTGGGGCTGCCAGGCATTGTAGTATTTTAGGAGAAACTGGAAATCAACATTGTGATATTAAAAAGATAACCTGCGGGACACCTGGATGGCTCAAAAAAAAAAAAAAAAAGATAACCTCCAAAAATTATTTTAACACTTGTGGGTAAAGTATACATCACAATATTCAGGGTGGATACAGTCTTGCATGTCACCTTCTTACTAGATGCACGCAAATTTAAAGTAAACATACTCGGAGGAGAGGGAAATACTTTCCCCACTGGAGGCTGTTCAGGATATATCACAGAGAAAGTGAAGACTCATGGCTTCTGACTGGAGCAAAGAGTGGCCTGGTGTCCGCAAGGAAGTTTAAGAGAGAAAGACTGATGTGCGTTTGGATGCACATGGCATTTTTTGCCAAAAAAATAAAAATAACTGAAGTTATGGAAGCAGAAAAATAAAAATATGAAAATACTGTTTGTTAAAGAGGTTGTATTTGGTTTAATACTGAGATAATATGAAGTGTCATGGCTGCTGCTACTGTTAATGTCTTATGCTGTGCAGTCACCAGTGTGAGAGCAATGTACGCGCTAACCCGTGTAATTTCTGTGGTGGTTCTGGAAGTTGGACAGAGACAGATCAGAGGCAGTAAGGATGCTGATGTACTTGTATGTGCATACAATAATGAGTTTTATTTGGGTGGTGACACTGGAAGTGCAGTTAAATAACTCTAAAATATTTCAGAAATTTTTTAAAAATTCAGGATTTCTTCAACTTATATACACACATCTCATTTGGTTTGCCAAAGCACTGTGGAAAGAATTCAGAGTAAAATTAATAGAAACATCACAATGTTTGTTTTACAATGAAATCAGACACATCTGAAATCTATGTGCTGTTTTGACTTTTCACACCATTTATACAGGTGTGCAAAACATCATTTTCCCCTGTAAATTTTCTGTTTTCATGTGGGGAAAATGTCAATAAATTTTAGGAGAGCACATTATATTTAAGTTTCTGGATAAATTCTTTTATTCAGTGTGGTCTTCTCTGTATTGTTCTCCCTTCTGACACAGCATCTAAGCTCTTGGGACAAAGAAGCTTGTGTAGCCTCTCTTGCACCATGCTGTGTGTCAACCAGTGTCACCAAGCCACTCTCCACTGTCATGAGCTTTCCTCTTTGTCAGCTGGTTTTGACTGATTGCATTAATGTTCCCAGTCAGTGTCTTCCTCCTCCTCACACCTTTGCCATGTCATGATATAGTCCCCTCTTATGACAGACATTTACCAGGACAGTGACAGCTTACTTTGAACAACTTGGAAATATATTTGCACGTCTCTTCTTCTTCCTTGGGTATTGCCACCGAAATAAGACTGTGCCTGCTCTGGAGAATGTGAGAGATGCATGCCTGAGAGCAAACCCACTTGATCTGAGGTTCTCCTAGACTCAACTTGTCAGTCTCTAGCCAGAGATTCAGCTTCACTACACACTGGTGAGCAGTACTTCCAAGATCAGATAAAGCTGACAGAGCCCACATCACCCACAGACTGTGAGAAATAATAAACTTGGAGTTTCAGGCACCAAAGTCTGAGAGTGATTTGTTACACAGTGGTAGCTCATTAGTGTAGCTTCTACTGGAATGCATGTATCCCCACGTTATTCTCATCATACAGTCCACAGTGCATTTTGCTGCGGCGTTCCCTCAGTAGGACCGTGGATCTCTTTGACCCATTGATTTCATCCTCTCAAAAAGTCCCCATGTTCTTCAAGGGAGCATGGTCAAATTTAGCTCTCTTCTAGTCATGCTCAGGCCATCAGGAAATTCAGACTGTCTTGAGCCCACTCTGTTCTGCTGAGACATGCCAGCCTCTCTGTTCTGAGATCACCATAAGTCTCTTGGTCTAATCTGATTCCATTTACTTCAGACATGAGCCCAAGAGGTTAGCAGTCAGGAGCTTTTTAGGGATCCAAAGTGATCTATTCTCCTCACTTTTCTCCATTACCTTCTTCAGTCTGGGCATAAACTATAAAGGACAGTATAAAGTATAAAGTTGGCAGTATAAAGTTTATGTTTCTGCTCTTATAAACCAAAGATCTATAAGGTATGCATACCAAAGATTTATAAGGCTTGGTCTCATAATGCATAAAACCTTTGGACTGTCCTTTCCAGAGTATTTTCAGTGACAATTATAGAACTTTTATACAGGAGGGCCAGGGGTAGCTAGTTGGGTAGAAAATAACTACAGCATACATTATTTATTGTAGTTCCTGTCTTTAAACTATTTTTTTAATATATAATCTTTACTTTTATTGAGGTAAAATTGGTATATAACATTAACATTGTGTTAGTTTCAGGTATACAACATAATAATTAGATATTTGTATACACTACAAAATGATCACCACAGTAAGTCCAGTTACCATCCATCATAACACCTTTCACCCCCTTTACCCATTTTCCCACTCTCCCACCCCCTTCTTTGATAATCATCACTCTGTTCTTAGTATCTTTGAGTTCTGTTTCATGTTTTTTTAGATTCCACATGTAAGTGAAATCATGCAGTATTTGTCTTTGTCTGACTTATTTCATTTAGCATAATATTCTCAAAGGCCATCCATGTTTCTATGTTGTTGCAAATTGCAATAATTTCTTCCTTTTCATGTTTGGGTCACATTCCCTTGTGTGTATATGTGTGTGTGTGTATATAAATATCTATCTATAGATAGATATATACAGATATAGATATATACAGATATAGATATATAGATAGAGATATAAATATACAGATATAGATATTCCAGATCTCTATAATCCATTCATCCATCAATGGTCACTAGGTTGTTTCCATATCTTGGCTATTGTAAATAATATTACAATTAGTATGAGGGGCATATATATTTTTGAATTTACAGGGTTTTTTGAGAAATATCCAGAAGTGGAATATCTGAATCATATAATAGTTCTATTTTTAATTTTTTGAGGAGCCTCCATTCTGTCTTCTACAGTGGGAATTCCCACCAACAATGCAAAAAGGTTCCTTTTTCTTCACATCCTCACCAAAACTCATTGTCTTTTTGATAATAGCCATTTTAACAGTCACATCTCATAGTGGTTCTGATTTGTATTTCCCTAATAATTCATGATGTTGAACATCTTTTCATGTGTCTGTTAACTATTTGTATGTCTTCTTTGGAAAAATATCTATTCAGACTCTCTGCCCATTTTTAATTGAATTTTTTTTACATTGAGTTATTTGAATTCTTTATATACTTTGGAAATTTATCCCCATCAGATATATGATTTACAAATATCTTCTCCCATTCAGTAGTTTGCCTTTTTGTTTTGTTAATTGCTTCCTTTGTTCTTCAGAAGCCATTTAATTTTACATAGTGTTTATTTTTGCTTTTTGTTGCCTTTGCTTTTAGAGTCAGATCCAAAAATTCAAAGCTAAGACTGATGTCAAGGAGCTTACTGCCTATGTTTTCTTTTAGGAGATTTATGGTTTCAAGTCTTACATTCAGGTCTAATCCATTTGTTGTTGTTTTTAAAGATTTATTTGAGAGAGAGTGAGCATGCATGAATAGGGGGAAGGGCAAAGGGAGAGGGAGGGAGAAAGAATATCAAGCAGACTCTTACTGAGTGCAGAGCCCTGTGTGGGGCTTGATCCCACACTTTGAGATCATGACCTGAGTCAGAATCAGGAGTCAGAGGCTTAACTGATTGAGTCACCCAGGTGCTTATGTCTAATCCATCTGAATTAAGTTTTGTGTTTGTTCTAAGACAGTTGTCCAGTTTCACTCTTTTGTATGTAGTTGTCCAGTTTTCTCAACAGCATTTATTAAAGAGACTTCCTTTTCCCCATTGCATATTCATTTTTTTAATGTTCAGTTAGCCAGCATATAGTACATCATAAATTTTTCATGTAGTGTTCAACAGTCCATTACAGATTCTTGACTCCTTTATCATAAATTCATTGACCATACTTGTGA
This sequence comes from Enhydra lutris kenyoni, assembly GCF_002288905.1. NCBI lineage: Eukaryota > Metazoa > Chordata > Mammalia > Carnivora > Mustelidae > Enhydra > Enhydra lutris. The sequence goes on along the minus strand of NW_019154096.1, from coordinate 11,487,499 downwards.
AGGTTTACTTCTAGGCTCTATTCTGCTTTATTGACCTATGTGTCTGGGTTTTTTGTTTTGTTTTTGTTTTTGTTTTTTGCCAGTACTATGCTATTTTGATTACTACAGCCTTGTAATGTAGTTTGAAATAAAATATTGTGAAGCTTCCAGACTTATTCTTCTTTATTGAGATTGCTTTGGCTATTCAGTCTTTTAGTCTTTTAGTTGGTTAAAATTATTTGTTCTAGTTCTATGAAAAATGATATTGGAATGTTGGAATTTTGATAGGGATTGCATTGAATTTGTAGATTGCTTCATATAGTATGACATTTTAACAGTATTCTTCCAATTTATGAACATGGGATACCTTTTTCAATTTATTTGTATCACCTTCAGTTTCTTTCATAAATGTCTTATAGTTTTCAGTGTATAGCTTTTTCACTCCCATCATCTAATTTATTCATAAGTATTCTTTTTGACACAATTGTAAATGGATTGTTTTCTTAATTTCTTTCTCTTGGTTCATTATTAGCATATAGAAACAACAAATTTCTGAATAATAAATATTGTATTCTCTAGCTTTATTGAATTAATTAGTTCTGACAATCCAACTTTATGAATAAAGAAACTAGAAAAAGAAGATAAAGCCCAAAGTTAGTAGAAAGAAAGAAATAATGAAGATCAGTGGAAATAAGTGGAATAGAGACACACACAAAAAAATCAGTAACACTAAGAACCAGTTCTTTGAAAAGATGAGCAAATTTGACAAACCTTTAGCTAGACCCACCAAGATAAGAGAGGAAGCTTAAATAAATGAAGTTAGAAATAAAAGAGAAGAAGTTAAAACTGATACCTCAGAAATACACAGGATCATGAGAGACTACTGTGAACAATTATATGCCAATAAATTGGACAACATAGAAGAAATGGATAATCCCTAGAAACATATAATCTTCTAAGACTGAATGATGAATAGAAAATATGAATAGACCAATTATTAGGAAAGAGAATGAGACAGTAATCAAAAACATCCAACAAATAAAATACAGATCAGGTGGCTTCCCTTGTAAAATCTACCAAACATTAAAGAAGATTCAATACTTGTCCTTCTCAAATTCTTCCAAAAAAAATTGAAGAGGAGGGAATGCTTTCAGATTCATTTTACAAGTCCATCATTACCCTGATAACAAGACTAGACAAGGATAATACAAAGAGTGAAAATTATAGGCCAGTATCCCTGATGAGCATGGATTCAAAAATCCTCAAAAAAATATTAGCAAACTGAATTCAACAATACATTAAAAGGGTCATACACTGTGATCAGGTGGGATTTATTCCAGGCATGCAAGGATGGCTCAACATCCACAAATATGTCAACATGACAACATCAACAAAAGGAAAGCTGCAAATCGTATCTCAATGATGTAAAAGCATTTATCAAACTTCAACATCTACTTAGGGTAAGAACTCTCAACAAAGTGAATATAGAAGGAACGTACTTCAGTAAAGGCTATATATGATAAACTCTCTGCTAACATTCTCAACAGTGAAAAGCAGAAAACCTCATCTTGTTACTTTTATTCAACATAGTATTAGAAATGCTCCCCAGAGCAGTTAGGCAAGAGAAGAAATCAAAGGCATCCAAATAGGAAAAGAAGAAGTAAATCTGTCATTGTTTATAGATGACATGATACTTTGTATGGAAAACCATTAAGACTGTATTGAACAATTCTTTTCTCATAGCAAGAGATTCTTATGTAGATTATATTTTTCCATGTGGTGGCCTGGATGCAAGGGATTGCTTGTAAGGAGCACCCACAGATCATTCCAAAAGACTACTACTGTTGTTGTCTTTGATTTATCTTCCCTAAATTTTGAAATTCAAAAGTTATGTATCAACTCACCCTCATTGCCAGCATTTTTGAACTAATGACCAAGCACTGGGGCATATGCCTAAACCGTCCTCGCTCGCTGCTCTGCTCAAGTGTCAAGGATAAAAAGGAGTTGAGGGTCTTTAAAAAATATTTACATACAGTTATGTTAGCTTAGGTTTTTAGAAGCTGAAATAATCATGCTGGCACACTCCTTATGTGAGAAAACCAGCCAAAACATAGTTATAAACAAAAGAATCAAGTCAAAGTAAGGTGTGATCTATAAAAACTTGCATGGGATTCTAGGACCTGTTGAGAGTGCCATGCAGAATAATTCAGTCGTCTAATTTAAACATTAAGAAAATTTTTAAAAATGACATTTAAGATCAGTATTTTAATTTATATCCCCTAGGGGAGGATGATTCTTATTTTCCTTTAATATATTCTATTACTTCCCCTTTATATCTTTTCTTTAAAACATAACTGTCAAGTTGTTAGTTGCTGTGACAAGACTAATTACTTTTAATGACCCAGAAAGTCCGTGACTGACCTTGCTGTTGGGTGAAAATCTTTAATTCATCTCGCGGTTATTTTCTTCCAGCTGGATGTGTTTCCTTTCCCAGGATGAGGTTTAGAGCTAGAGATGGGTTACATTTGGGTGCGATGCATCTGGCAATGTGTGCAGGCCTCTGTAACATAGAGGCTTGTCAAATAGTCAAGAAAGGACAGCAAAGGAAGCCTTTTTCTTCTCTGACCTGGATGTACTCCATCATCATAAGCCTCATCAGAAGTGATTTTCTCATGGAAAATTAATATGAATGCAAGACCTTATATCCTTAGCCTCAGAATCACTCTATCTCCCCCAGAAATCAAATAATTTGTGAAACTTTGGGAGATACATTATGTTAACACTTCAGAAAATTATACATGAGACAGCTCTGAGTCCCTTCAACTCAGAACATGTGTTTAATGATGGCATCAAGAGAAGTTCTAGAAAGATCATATTTTTTGATGTCTAATGAAAAAGCACGCAGACATGCACAAGAAGTGTCAGGGTAATTGAATTGGTTTGAGTTTTCTCTTTATAACAAGGGGAAGAATTGTGTATAGCCCTGTGTTTAAATAAAATATAATTTTAACTACTCAGTGCTGTGTAGAATACTTAGAACTGAAAACTCTTATATGCTACGTTCAGAGTCCAAAGTAGTTTCTCAGTGAATTTGGGAAATGAGCAATACTAGGAACCTGTACATACAGACATAAAACCAATGGTGTAGGAATTCTGCGGCTCTGTCTCCAAGAAGTGAACCTCTCTGTTCCCCAGAACACATGTAAGAGTGTCGTGGTGGCTCTGTTTGTAGTGGCCAACCCATGGAAATCTGCAGCAGGCCAGCCAAGGGGATCTCTACATAAACTGTGAGATACTCACAGAATGAAATGCTGTGCAGTGACTAAGAATGAATTGACTACAAGTACATTCTACAGTATAGCTAATCTCACAGACATAGTCATGAATGAAAAGAACCAGTCACAGAATTGATGTGCTCACCTCCTACACCCCTCGACTCTTGAAGTGCAAAGGATTGCAAGAATAGTCCCTTTTTAAAAATCAGGATATTGGTTACACTTTTAGAGAAGTAAACTAGTAGAAGACACAAGAAGGGGCTAGTGTTGTGCTAAAAACTGTGCAGTACCTCATCTGGGTGCTGATTAGGCAGGTGTTCATTCTGTATAAATTTATCAAACCACACAATTTATTTTTTTTAATTTATTTATTTATTTGGGAGAGAGACAGTGAGAGAGCATGAGAGGGGAGAAGGTCAGAGGGAGAAGCAGACACCCTGTGGAGCTGGGAGCCTGATGCAGGACTTGATCCTGGGATTCCAGGATTATGACCTGAGCTGAAGGTAGTTGCTTAACCAACTAGCCACCCAGGCTCCCTAAACTACACAATTTTACACACACACACACACACACACACACACACACACACACACACACACTTTTCTGTATATGTGTTGTCTGTCAATAAAAATTTAAAAAATACAAATAGGCATATGGCAATAATGAAAGCTAGCAGTATGTACCTGATGAGGAATCATGTTCCCAATATCAGTATATTCACAAGAAGCATGAATTAGACAAGGGATTACATAATGTCCTTTCATTAGATTCACTGCATTAGTGTTATAACTGAACATTATATAAATTCAGAAATGCTGGAGCTCAGCTTGGCATGGTCTCTGCATACAGCGTGAAATGCCCTGCGATATGGCGGTCGTATTTACTGTGACAGCAAAATGGGACACACACAACTGGCCCTGTTGTAATCCCTCCTGCACAGAACCTTCCTGTGCCCAGTATTCATCCCAGCTAGTCATTTTATCTGAACTAATTGTAGAGAGCTAGAAGGCCGAATTGTGTTCTGTGTTGATTTACATGCTAGTCAGCTGCGCACACAGTCAAGTACACAGTTTTAAGTAGGGTAAAGTTAAATTGCTCGTGATGGCCATAGCTTCCTGATTTAACTCAGGTTATACAAAATTCATCTTCAATATGAGAAGCTAAAAATTCTTAGCTCATGGGCTAAATGTATCACACACACATGTACACACACACAGATATATATATATGTGGCCCTCAGAGTGAATGAGCCTTTAATATTGCATTTTAAAAAAATGTTTAAAGATAGATATTTCTTACTTCAAAATCTATATTTTTGGCTTCTCTAGAAATACTAGATTTTCAAGGGATCCTCGGACTGCATTTTCACATGGTGAAGATATGTTGGATAGGAGCATGGGCTGCTGCTTTAGAAGGGACGTGTGATTTCTATTCCCAGTATTCCCCAAGGCTCCTTTGTTAATTCCTCAGTATTGATCTAAAGTATAAGTTGAAGTTGTCATTTTTATTTTTTACTGTTCTTAGAGTAGAAAACATTTCTCTATTACCCAATATTTTAAAATAAGGAAAAGAACATTTAGAGTTTTATGTTTGAAGGAGAATGGGTTGAGAGCATATTCTTTGTTTCAAGTTTTTATTTCAACGTTTCATCATGAAAACCAGAGTGGGACAAAGACCATGCAGGTATGACCCACATGGAGCTGGAGGCGGCCGCCTTTGTTCCTCGTTCTCTGCAGAGATGCCATCCTTTGTTTCTCAGGCGCCACTCCGCAGACCCTTTGCAGCTTCGCTGTGTGCCTTGGAGGGTGCGCCTGTGCTACTGGAGCTCAGGGGTCCTTAGGTAGTACAGGCATAGAAGAGCAGGAGGGGTGGGGAAATGCCCGTGGGAGAGCTGGCGGACCACCAGGATGCTTAGATGAGCTCCAGCACCCAGGAGGGAAACTCAGAAGCATGTGCTTGATGTTGCAGTTTTGCCTCAATTTGTCTAAATGAGAAAGGAGGATCCCTGTTTTGTGTTATCTGGAACAAGGGCCAAAGACTTCTATGTTCACAGGAAGTACAGTCAAGATAAACTTCTCCATTACAGAAATGGGATTCTTTTCCAGTGCACTGTTTCTGTCTTTGTATAAAAACAGTTTTGCAAGGCTTTTACTCTGACTCATAGTTATTGTCTAAACCAGTTGATGGCACTCATTTATTCTAAAATCAGAAAAGTGTCTGATTTCTGTTCTTTGGGATTCGTTATCATGTACCTTAATGACAAATAGTCTTATTCTTATGCAGGATGGGAAGCTGTCGAGCTTGAATTTTGCCAAGAACTGTGTTAGCACGATACACACCACTTTCAGCACAGTCCCATGGTGACAGAGAAAATTAAAAATGCTTTTTCAGCGGTGTTCAGTAACAAACATGAACCAAAGACAAGTCCCTTTGTTTCGCTGGACAGTTTGCGTTAAGTGAATGCATTGCTGATGGGTTATAATCCAGGCTTGCTTCCTGTCCTGCAGCCTTAAAATTGTGCTCTGAGCTCCTGAGCACAGAGGGAATGATCCCAGGTCTCCTGTCAACCTTTCTGACCTTTATACTGCCTGTCACTTGTTTTCCTGCTGTTCCTCTGGTTCTTTGGACTTATCTGGCAAACCATGGAATCCACAGTGGGGCTGAAATACAAAGAAGAGTGATTCCTTCTGCGTGATCTCCTTCTTCCCTTTCTCTAGATTCCAGGGTGGAGTCACACAAACTCTTGTTACTGAGGGCAGAGCTCACGTTCAGAATGATAGCCGGGGACTCGGGGACTCGGCTGAGAGAGAGAACCTGTGCTGTGGGGGGAGACATTTACCATCCTTGGAGCTCAGAAATGGTAATTTACTGGCATTGATGGAAATGTGGGGAGTGGATGAGCCTGGCCTGTGTAGTGAATTCGTATTTAAACCCAGTGAAATCAAAGCAATACTAGCCCCTCCAAGGGTCATTCTCACTGATTCCCATTGGAAGGTCCTTCTGAGTCCACACAGGTACCCGCTGGTACTGGCACTGTATTGCGGATGTGTTGTGGATGGGATAAGGTTCTGCACCCAGAACACCTGGTTTGTCTCCGGTTCGAGAAGTACTCAGGATGCACTTAGTTTCTCATGATCCTTGTGAATATAGCAATAAAAACTCACTTACGGAGAATTTTTTTTTTTTTTTTTTTTTCAGTTTGACAGAGAGAGATTACAAGTAGGCAGAGAGGCAGGTAGAGAAGGGGAAGTAGGCTCCCTGCTGAGCAGAGAGCCTGATGCCCGGCTGGATCCCAAGACCCTGGGATCATGACCTGAGCCGAAGGCAGAGGCTTAACCCAATGAGCCACTCGGGCGCCCTGAGAATTTTTATTTAAAAATTCAGTATAGTGTCAAAGGGGTTGCCTTAGTTTATTGCCTTAAAAAGTTGAAATGCTGGAAAACAATATTTAAGTGTTTGGAATCAGAAAATAAGAACTATAGTCTTAACTCTGCATTTAATAATCACTTGGATAAATTACAAAATTGTTTTGTTTTTACCATCCAGAGAGATTTGCTGTTAAAATTAGATGAAATACATTGTGTGAAAAATCCTAGGATGCTTGTAAAAGCTATAGAAACATGTCTTCTTTTTAAAAAGAGGAGGTCAGGGGCGCCTGGGTGGCTCAGTGGTTTAATCCGCTGCCTTCAGCTCAGGTCATGATCTCAGGGTCCTGGGATCGAGTCCCACATTGGGCTCTCTGCTCAGCAGGGAGCCTGCTTCTCTCCCTCTCTCTGCCTGCCTCTCTGTCTACTTGTGATCTCTCTCTGTCAAATGAATGGATAAAATCTTTAAAAAAAAAAAAAAGGAATAAAAAGAGGAGGTCAAACTTTACCCTCTCAGAATTTTGATACAGGTGTCAGCGACTTCTCTCTTCCTATGAAGTGAAGCGGTCTTTTCATCCCCAAAGCAGAACTGGCAGGACATCTTTGTGAGCCCAGGAGGCTTGCATCCTCCACTGTGGCCCATGACATGAGGGGGGCAAGCAAACTAGACCCTCGAGGGTCAATGATGCCCTCAAATGGAGAGATTGAGTTGTTTGTCTGGGGTTGGGAGATGGAGACATATTCTTTGCCTTTTGCAATGTTCACATTGAAGCTCAGCAGCTCATTAACGTTTAGGCGTTCTGCTTTCTTTTTTGAAATCTCAAATGAGCATATATCCCTAAGTAAGCTTGGTAATTCTATTTTCATATTATTCCTGTAAGGAACTTTCTTTGTTTATTTTGTCTGCAATGGTTTATTGTCTAGAACTATATGGTGGCTTCTCACATTCTAGGTTTTAAAAATGGAATTACTTTCAGTCTAATGTTTCCACGGTTTTTATCATTATGACACATTTTTAAGTGTTCATTTATTTAACAAGGTGAGGAGTCCACGGTTTCTTTGAATGGTAGAGTGGTGAATAAGGGGCAGTCAAACATATAGATGCATTAGTAGTTCTTATCAAAGTTCAAAAATGGGTTGAAATGCTTACCTGATAGCTTCAGTTCTGAATGTTAGGGTCAGGAAGGAGAGATGCCGGTGTAACTTACCTGGGAAAATTGTCTCAGATGACTTTGTAGATAGCCATCTTTATTTAGCTCTGTCCTTCTTACCTCAGCTTTACTGGACCAGCTCTGTTTTTTCATGTTGCAGCCTAAAAATCTCTATGAGTAAACGTTACAAGAATGAAATTTACATTACCAAGTCAGTTGTTACAATCACCCAAAACTGGATTATCCAGAGCATTTATTTAAAACTAAATAGCCCGTGTGTATCTTTGACTGTGGAATGGGAAAAATACTTACGCAATGATTTTTTATATTCAGTGAAGGGATTTTAAATGTTTTACAAATACTAATCCTTTTAACACCTCAGTAGGTAAGGATCATAAATGGCACTTCGCTGAAAGAGACTAGGAGATAGTGCATGAGTTTCTCAGGTTGTCAGGGTATGAGGCTAAGACCACAGCTAGGGTTTCTGGGATCATAGCTTATTTGCTGCTTGGAATAGTGGGCCACTGTGCCTCTCAGTAAATGTTAGCCACCAAAATATTTCTAAACTTTGAGTAACCAAAGTACAATGAGCTTGTTTTCCCACATAAAGTGAACAATGTGTAAGGCAATTGCTTTTACAAATTTCTAAAGGGGGAAAATAAATTATCTAAACATAGAGTTTAGAGGATTTTTTTCTTTTGAGTTATCTTCTTTATCTTTAACCTCTGAGGTATTTACTCTGTTGATTTGATAGGCAGGTAAGTCAAGGATAGGATATGTTAGGTATCTTCCTTAGGATCCTCATTAGTATGTAGCAAATCTAAAATCCAAGCTGGGTCTTCTTACCCTAGTGTACCTGATTTTCTCACTTTTCATTCTGTCGTCTTTGGGACAATTTGTAATGTAACCATAAGCTCAAAGCAGTCAGTATTTTTACTTCCATTTACTAATGTCCTGTCTTGTTACTCGTTTGATGTTCAAAGTACACCCCCTCCACCCCCAAATTGTGTCAGCTAACAGTGAGTAGGCATAAGTGTTTATAGTTCCAAATTAAAGTGCCTAAACTGTTTCTGCCAATTATTTGAGAAAGCCACAAACAAATATTGATGCAGTAACACATCATTTATCCAGAATTAGGCTGTTTCACAAATTTACCTTTTAAAACAGAGTAATAGTCAAAAAGCTTCTGAGTAACAAAGTGTATGTCACAACACCAGTATAAGAATATATTAATTGTATAAGTGTCAGAAACATCAGTGGTAAAAAAGAGAAACCCATTTTATAGAAGAGTAGGGGAACCAGACTATCATCAGTACTGTACTTAAAATGCTGACAAGTAAGAGTTAAATGTAAAACTGAAAGAAAGTGCTAGATAAATTATACCAGGTAATTCTCAAATTACAGTAATTCACAGTCATTCATATGAGAAAATCATTTTCATTGATAGGAAGTATGATAAACTTTTAAAAAAATTATTTGTATTAAATATAATGTATGATTTGCCCCAGGAGTACAGGTCCATGAATCATCAGGCTTACACATATCACAGCACTCACCATAGCACATACCGTCCCCCATGTCCATAACCCAACCATCCTCTCTATACCCTCCGCCCCCCATCAACCCTCAGTATATTTCCTGAGATTAAGAGTCTTTTATGGTTTGTCTTCCTCCCAGTCCCCTCTTGTTTCATTTTTTTTCCTTCCCTAACCCCTGCAACCCCCTGCTCTGCCTCTCAAATTCCTCGTATCAGAAAGATCGTAAGATAATTTTCTTTCTCTGATTGGCTTATTTCGGTCAGCATAATACCCTCTGGTTCCATCCATGTCATTGCAAATGGCAAGATTTCATTTCTTTTGATGACCTCATAGTATTTGGTTGTATATATATATATATCACTTCTTCTTTATCCATTCATCTGTTGATGGACATCTAGGTTCTTTCCATAGTTTGGCTATTGTAGACATTGCTGCCATAAACATTCGGGTGCATGTGCCCCTTCAGATCACTACATTTGTATCTTTAGGGTAAATACCCAGTAGTGTGATTGCTGGGTCATAGGGTAGCTCTATTTTCAATTTTTTGAGGAACCTCCATACTGTTTCCCAGGTGGTTGCACCAGCCTGCATTCCCACCAACAGTGTAGGAGGGTTCCCCTTTCTTCACATCCTTGCCAACATCTGTCTTTTCCTGACTTGTTAATTTTAGCCATTCTGACTGGTGTGAGGTGGCATCTCTTTGTGGTTTTGATTTGTAATTAGAGTGATGTGGAGCACTTTTTCATGTGTCTATTGTCCATCTGGATGTCTTATTTGCAGAAATGCCTGTTTATGTCTTCTGCTCATTTCTTGATTGGATTATTTGTTCTTTCAGTGTTGAGTTTGCTAAGCTCTTTATAGGTTTTGGATACTAGCCCTATATCTGATATGACATTTGCAAATCTCTTCTCCCATTCTGTCAGTTGTCTTTTGTTTTTGTTAACTGTTTACTTTGCTATGCAAAAGCTTTTGATCTTGATGAAGTCCCAATAGTTTATTTTTGCCCTTGTTTCCCTTGCCTTGGTGATTATTCTAGAAAGAAGTTGCTGTGGCTGAAGTCAAAGACGTTGCTGCCTGTGTTCTCTTCAAGGATTTTGATGGATTCCTGAACCACATTGAGGTATTTTCTCCATTTTGAGTCTATTTTTGTGTGTGGTATAAGGAAATGGTCCAGTTTTATTCTTCTGCCTGTGGCTGTCCAATTTTCCCAACACCTTCTGTTGAAGAGACTGTCTTTTTTCCATTGGACATTCTTTCCTGCTTTGTCAAAGATTAGTTGACCAAGAGTTAAGGGTCCATTTCTGGGCTCTTTATTCTGTTGCACTGATCTATGTATCAGTTTTTGTGCCAGTACCATACTGTCTTGATGATTACAGTTTTGTAATAGCACTTGAAGTCTGGAATTGTGATGCCACCAACTTTGGCTTTCTTTTTCAACATTCCTCTGGCTATTCAGGGTCTTTTCTAGTTCCATATAAATTATAGGATTATTTGTTCCATTTCTTTGAAAAAAAAAAAATGATGGGATTTTGATAGGGATTGCTTTAAATGTGCAGAATGCTTGAGGTAGCATAGACATTTTCACAGTATTTGTTTTTCCAATCCATTAGCATGGATCATTTTTCCATATCTTTGTGTTTTCCTCAGTTTCTTTCATGAGTCCTTTATAGATTTCTGAGTACAGATTTTTTTGCCTCTTTGGTTAGATTTATTCCTAGGTATCTTATGGTTTTTGGTGAAATTGTAAATGGGATTAACTTATTGATTTCCCTTTTTTCCATCTTACTATTGGTGTATAGGAATGCAACTGATTTCTGTGCATTGATTTTATATCCTGACACTTTACTGAACTTTTGTATGAGTTCCAGCACGTTTGGAGTGGAGTCTTTTGGCTTTTCTACATAAAGTATCATGTCATCTGCAAAGAGTGAGAGTTTGACTTCTTCTTTGCTGATTGGGATGCCTTTTATTTCTTTTTGTTATCTGATTGCTGAGGCTAGGATTTCTAGTACCATGTTGAATAGCAGTGGTAATAGTGGGCATCCCTGCCGTGTTCCTGACCTTAGGGGAAAAGCTCTCAGTTTTTCCCCATTGAGAATGATATTTGCTGTGGGTTTTTCTTAGATTCCTTTGATGATATTGAGGTATGTACCCTCTATCCCTACACTTTGAGGAGTTTTGATCAAGAGTGGATGCTGTACTTTGTCAAATGCTTTTCCAGCATCTGTTGAGAGTATCACATGGTTCTTGTTCTTCCTTTTATTAATGTATTGTATCACATTGATTGATTTGTGGATGTTGAACCAAGCTTGCAGCCCAGGAATACATCCAACTTGGTCATGGTGAATAATCCTTTTATTTTTATTTTTATTTATTTTTTTAAACATATAATATATTTTTATCCCCAGGGGTACAGGTCTGTGAATCGCCAGTGAATAATCCTTTTAATGTACTGTTGGATCCTACTGGCTAGTATTTTGGTGAGAATTTTTGCATCTGTGTTCATCAAGGATATTGGTCTGTAATTCTCCTTTTTGGTGGGTGCTTTGTTTGGTTTTGGGATCAAGGTAATGCTGGCCTCGGAAAATGAGTTTCAAAGTTTTCTTTCCATTTCTATTTTTTGGAACAGTTTCAGGAGAACAGGTATTAATTCTTCTTTAAATGTTTGGTAGAATTCCCCTGGGACGCCATCTGGCCTTGGGCTTTTGTTTGTTGGGAGATTTTTGATGACTGCTTCAATCTCCTTACTGGTTATGGGTCTGTTCAGATTTTCTATTTCTTCCTGGTTTGGTTGTGGTAGTTTTTATGTCTCTAGGAATGTAACAGTTTCTTCCAAATTATCAAACTTGCTGGTATGTAGTTGCTCATAATATGTTCTTATAATTGTTTGCATTTCTTTGGTGTTGGTTGTGATCTCTCCTCCTTCATTCATGATTTTATTAATTTGGATCCTTTCTCTTTTCTTTTGATAAGTCTGGCCAGGTGGTTGTCAATCTTATTAATTCTTTCAAAGAATCAGCTCCTAGTTTCATTGATCTGTTCTGCTGTTCTTTTGGTTTCTATTTCATTGATTTCTGCTCTGATCTTTACGATTTCTTTTCTCCTGCTGGGTTTAGCTTTCTTTGCTGTTCTTTCTCCAGCTCCTTTAGGTGTAGAGTTAGGGTGTGTACTTGAGAACTTTCTTGTTTCTTGAGAAAGTCTTGTATTGCTACATACTTTCTTCTCAGGACTGCCTTTGCTGTGTCCCAAAGATTTTGAACTGTTGTGTTTTCATTTTCATTTGTTTCCTTGAATTTTTTTAATTCTTCTTTAATTTCCTTGTTGAACCATTCATTCTTTAGTAGGATGCTCTTTAGCCTCCATGCATTTGCGTTCTTTCCAGCTTTCCTCTTGTGATTGAGTTTTAGCTTCAGAGCATTGTGGTCTGAAACTGTGCAGGGAGTGGTCCCAATTTTTGTACTGGCTGAGACCTGATTTGTGACCCAGGATGTGATCTATTCTGGAGAATGTTCCATGTGCACTAGAGACGAATGCATATTCTGTTGCTTTGAGATGGAATGTTCTAAATATATCTGTATGTCCATCTGGTCCAGTGTGTCATTTAAAGCCTTTATTTCCTTGTTAATCTTTTGCTTAGGTGATCTATTTCAGTAAGGGGAGTCTTAAAGCCCCCTACTATTATTGTATTAGTGATGACGTGTTTCTTTGATTTTGTTATTAATTGGTTTATATGATTGGCTGCTCCCATGTTAGGGGCATAGGTATTTAAAACTGTTAGATCTTCTTGTTTGACAGACCTTTTAAGTATGATATAGTGTCCTTCCTCATCTCTTATTATAGTCTTTGGCTTAAAGTCTATTTATATGATATAAGGATTGCCACCCCAGCTTTGTTTTGATGTCCATTAGCATGGTGAATTGTTTTCCACCTCCTCATTTTAAATCTGGTGGTGTCTTTGCGTCTAAAGTGAGTTTCTTATAGACAGCATATCAGTATGTCTTATTTTTTTATCCATTCTGATACCCTGTGTCTTTTGATTGGGGCATTCAGCCCATTTACATCAGGGTAATTATTGAAAGATATCTATTTAGTGCCATTGTATTTCCTACAAGGTGACTGTTACTGTATATTGTCTCTGTTCCTTTCTGGTCTACTACTTTTGGGCTCTCTCTTTGCTTAGAGGACCCCTTTCAATATTTCCTGTAAGGCTGGTTTGTTGTTTGCAAATTCTTTTAGTTTTTGTTGATCCTATAAACTTTTTATGTCTCTTTCTATTTTAAATGACACCCTAACTGGATATAGTATTCTTGGCTGCATATTTTTCCCGTTTAGTTCTCTGAATATATCATGTCAGTCCTTTCTGTCCTGCCAGATCTCTGTGGATAAGTCTGCTGCCAATCTAATATTTCTACCATTGCATGTTATAGACCTCTTGTCCCAAGTAGTCTTCAGGACTTTTTCTTTGTCATTAAGACTTTGAATTTTAAGTATTAGATGACACGGTGTGGACCTATTATTATTGGTTTTGAGGGAAGTTCTCAATACCTCCTGAATTTCGATGCTGTTCCCTTTGTCCTATTAGGGAGATTCTCTACTATAATTTGCTCCAATATACCTTCTGCCCCTCTCTCTCTTTCTTTGTCTTCTGGGATCCCAATTATTCTAATATTGGTTTGTCTTATGGTATCACTTATTTCTCGAATTCTCTCCTTGTGGTCCAGCTGTTGTTTGTCTCTCTTTTGCTCAGCTTCTTTATTCTCTGTCATTGGGTCTTCTATAGCACTAATTCTCTCTTCTGCCTCATTTATCCTAGCAGTAAGAGCCTCCATTTTTTAAAAGATTTTATTTATTTATTTGACAGAGATCACAAGTAGGCAGAGTGGCAGGCAGAGAGAGAGGGGGGAAGCAGGCTCTCTGCTGAGCAGAGAGCCCAATGTGGAGCTTGATCCCCATACCCTGACATCATGACCTGAGCCAAAGTCAGAAGCTTTATCTGCTGAGCCACCCAGATTCCCCAGGAGCCTCCATTTTTTATTGCACCTCATTAATAACCTTTTTAATTTCTACTTGGTTAGATTTTAGTTCTTTTATTTCTCCAGAAAGAGTTTTTATTTCTCTAAAAAGGGATTCTCTAATATCTTCCATGTCTTTTTCAAGGCCAGCTAGCACCTTGGTGATTGTCATTCTGAACTCTAGTTCTGACATATTCCCAATATCCGTATTGATTAGGTTCCTAGCCATCAGTACTGTCTCTTGTTCTCTGTGTGTGTGTGTGTGTGGTGATTTTTTTCTGCATTGTCTTTTTATCCAGATAAGACTAGATAAATGAGAGAACAAAATACTAAGGGGTTGCAAAGACCCCAGAAAAATATATGCTAACCAAATCAGAAAAGATCCAAAATTAGGGGGGGAAGAATGGGAGGAAAGAAAAGACAGAAAAAAAATATATATATATATATATATTAGACTGGTGAATAGAGCAGAGCCACCCACTTGAGTTTTTGTGTGTATTCAGGTCTCTTAGAGGAAGCTACCTCCCTAAATTTTAAAGAAGTATACATATACATATACATACACATATATATATATATGTATATGTATATATTTCTATACACATATACATATATGTGTGTATATATACATATATGTATATATACATATATGTATACACACACAGAACAATAAGGGTTATAACAATGAAGGGATGGAATATGACTGTAAAGATGAAAATTAAAAATGATTCTAAAAAAGGAATTGATAAGTTGGTTGGAAAAAGAGAAAGAAAAAAGAATGTAATCAGGTGGAGAGTAGAATAAGGCATGCACTAGATTTAGGCTATATTTTGATATATTAGAAGAAATTGTATTCCAGAATTTTAAAGAAAAAAACCTATATGTATATAAAAAATAAGGTTGAATAGAATGAAGGGATAAAATATGACTATAACATTGAAATTTAAAAATATTTTTAAAAAGGTATTGATAAGATAAAATAGTTATAAATGTTAAAAGATGAAAGAGGAAAAGTTAAAAATAATAGAGTAAGAAAAAATAAAATAAAAAGAATTTAATTTTGCAAGACTAAAAGATCATTGGAAAGAAGCCATGAATTCTATTCATTGCTTTCCCCTAGCTCTGGAGTTCCACTGTTCTTTTTGATTGGTGAACTTGGCTGGATGTTCTTGCTGGTCTTCTCAGGGAGCAGCCTGTTGCAGTGATTCTTGAATATCTTTGCCGGAGGCAGAATTGCATCACCCTTGTCAGGGCCCACGCTAAGTAATCTGCCAGGGTTCTTGCTGGGGAGCTTTTGATTTCTGAGTGCTTTTCTTAGAACTTTGGAGGAGGAGAATGAAGATGGCATCCTCCCAATCTCCATCCTGGAACAGCTGAGAGCTCAGGGCCCTACTCCTCAGTGTGCCGTCAGAGAAAAGCAGTCATTCCCTCCTATCTTCCCAGTCTCTCCACACTCTGTGCTCACCTGGCTTCTGCTCACCTGGCTTGTGACTGAGCGTTTCTGTCTCTGGCGCACAGCCCTGTTTGGAGTCTCCAAATCCAGCAGATTCCTGCCAAGGGCTTCCACAGCACTCCTCCTGAAGGAGGAAGGAGGGGGTCTCCACGGATGTTCCACTGGTGGGGTCCCTGCTTAAGGGGTCCTGGTCTTACTGTGTCGTGGATCACGGTTTAAGGTATTCCTGAGCTGAGAGCTCACTCCTTCACTCAGTCTCTGTAGCCAGCTTCCCCACTCCGATATCTGGGAGCTCTGCCACCCTCAGACACCTCTGGTCTTTCTGTGACCCCAAGGGACCTGAGAACACACTGTCGCCATGAGGGCTCCACTGCTGCTTAGCCTCTGGAGCAGTGTCCCTCAGTGGAGCAGACGTCTAAAAGTTCCAATTTTGTGGTCCACTGCTCCAGTGTTCGCTGGGAGCTGTCCCCTCCTCCCATGGTCTGTCTTCCTATTGCTTCGGATTCACTTCTTCACACATCCTAACTTCCAGAAAATGATGGATTTTCTGTTCCTGGAATTGCTGCTCCTCTTCTCTTCTATCTCCTGTTGAGTTTGTAAGTATTCAGAATGGTTTGATAACTATCTAGCTAAACACTTGGGACCTGATGGTATTTCAGTCTCCTACTCCTACACCATCTTGCTTCCTCCTCCCTGGTAGTTTTTTAATATTTAAGAGCACAACCTAATAATGGAAATTTCTAGTTATGACCTGGTTTTAAATCAATCATAAACAACAATGTTAGCAGTTTTTAAAAGACAGTTTTGTAGAGAAATTTATGCTCTGAAACATCTAGATATTCAGGGAACATCACAAGAGGTTTATTGTGTCTAAATGAATACAATATGTTAGAAATTTATTAAACATTTAATTAAATAATAACTATATATTCAATTTAGACTATTTTAATTTTGTGATTAACTTATAAATTATTTATTGGAATTGAATATTAAATTTAAAAATAAAACCTCCCCCTGCAGGAATTTTGTGTTGCTTTCTAAATTCATTTGTATGTTGGATTCATCATTTATTTCTAAAAAGTAAAGATTTCACCAATTTTATTGTTCCTGCAAAATAAGTCCAGTTTAATTGAATTTTCTGATTAACTTAGTCAAGCAGAAAAGATTTTTTTCTCTTTTTTTATTTCTGTTTTCACATTGTTAGAAATTTAAGACAGCTTACGCTATTGTTATTTAGCATTTTCTTGATAATGAAATAACATACATTCTTAAAGTATTAGCTCACTGCCGACTGCTTCAGCTGGAGTAGACTGAAACAAATATGTACGCTCAGCAGCAATCTCTGTAGTGTCGGGGTTGTAAAGTCAAGACAGTATGGTCTAGCAAGTACAGCCTCATGTGGAGGTGGGAGACGCATATAGGTCAGGGGAGCTTAGCTTCCCCAAAGTGGTGTAGCTAAGCTCTGGCTAGTTGTTGTCATGTTGTAAATATGTTGTCAAAACTTTGAATTCTTGTCAAGAGAGACTAGAATTTTTATGTATCTATGTGTATCTGTGTGTATATTCTCATATGTTTCAAATATATATTCAACTTAGAGTTTACATTTTGTGATTAACTTATAAATATTTATTGGATTTAAATATGAAATTTAAAAGTAAGATTTCTTATATATAAAATATATTTTTGAAATACACACACATATATACACACATATATATAATACATATTTTATGTGAAATATCCCATTTTTAAAAATCTACTACAATCCAAAAGCAGTATGAGTTAAAGAAACCTTTATCCTCATGGGATATGGTTTATAACACACTACCTTGCCAATTCTGCTCTGAAAAGGGTAAAACAACAAGAGCATTTATCAACTAATTTTGCTGTGATTTTTCTTATTCAATCATTGATTACAAAGTGTTCCAGACTGAGGGTTAAGAAACAAATTTTTGTTATAAAATTTAAATAAGCCCTATGAAATATTTGTCACACATTTTATAGAAAAATCCCATGACTTGAAACACCTAGGAAATCGATCTGAGCAATGGGAATAGGATCTCCATAGGCAGACAGTGTGGCAAGTGTGAGGTGTGAGAAAGTCAATTAGGGGAGAGAAAACTTCAGGGGAGGGGATGGAGCCCCTTCTATGGAAAGAGAAAAGGGAGAGAAAGAGGTTGAGAGAGTGTGGTATCCTATTTAGTGGTAGAGCTATTCTGTTTGGTGCATTATTTAAGTCATTAAGTCAAAATGCCTGAATACTGTCATGACTAAGTGATTTATTAAAAGTTTGGATAGTTTGCAGGTACTCTTTAGATTGGATCATTTCTAACTCACTTATGTTCTTTAAAGAGAAATAAAAAAGTTTTTGCACCAATATTGTATGAAGGGCTATACAGTGAGGGTATATGGAAATGTGGGAAATGGATGGGCTGGATGAAACCTTGGGCTGTGGTTCAGATCTGGTATTACTGAAACATGTGAAATGTTATAAAGAATACAATACTTCAAATCTCTCATTGGCAAAATAGAAGTTTGATGTGGTTGTTAAACTGGAGTCACCCCTAATCATGTTGACATCGAGTGGTGGTTAGATATTCCTTAAATTTCCTTAAATAATAAATAAATAAAGAACTCATGTTCTTGGAGAAGGTATGTCAGCTAAAAAAAACATGACCCATGTTGATCTGATGGTTATAATTGCTAGCTTAAGGTTGCCAGAGGTGTTAGCAGAAGATTTTCGAGTAAAAATCTTTAGAAAGAGATTTAAATTTCTTGTATTGCAGTCCAACAAGAGAAGGAACATGGGGCTCCATGACATGAAAAGAATGCCACTCTTAGTTTGCAGGATTTTTCCTGTTAGTACCTTTCACCACACCTCACTGTATTTGAAAAGGTTTTTACTTTTATTGCTTGGGGAAGTGTGATAGCAGTGGGTTATTGGGATCTCTAAAGAATTATTACTGATTCAGTGGAGGGAAAACCAGGAGGAAAAAACAAAATTCTGAATGTTATTTGCAGACTTGTTCAATTCAAAATTTTAAAGCCCTTTTTATTTCTTAGCTTATTGAGTTAAGCTAGTAGAAATAGATAAAAATGTGATTAGGTGACAACATATTGACAGGAGGAAGCTGAAGGAGGGCTTGGTAGAGAATAGAGGTGATGAGTGTCTCTACCTTGGTGGTCACTTAGACTTTCAAATGACATTATTCTGAACATAATGTAAATTCGGGTATCTCTTTAAGGTACCCTACATGTTGGGTCATTCACAGAATTACTGGAGATAATAACAAAGGAAAGACAGACTCTGTCTTGCATATGTCTGCTGCTCATGCTTAAGAAGCCAGACCAAAAATCCCAGGTTCCCCTGTATATAATTTAAGCCTCATTTTTCCATGTGTCTTTTTCTCTAAAGAGTATTCTGTTCCCTGAACAATTTGGAAGGTTGTTCAACATTTTGTTTTGTTTAGTTTAATCTTACTGAGGAATAATTTACAAATCTAACTGTATATATTTAAAGTGTACAGTATGTTATTTGATAGAAATACATATTGTGGGATGATTGCCATAATCACGATGATTAACACATCTGTCAACTCACATAGCTAACTTTTTTTTTTTATTTTTTAACATGGTGAGAATGCTTAAGATTTACTCTCAACAACTTTCAAGTACATAATACTGTATTATTAACTGTAGTCACCATGATGTGTATTTGATCTGTTGTTACCACAACTGAAAATTATACCGTTTGATCTGTATCACCCCATTCCCCCACCCCTCCCTCATTCCTAGAAACCACCATTCTTTTCTGCCTCCATAAAATTGGCTCTTTTGTTTTGTTTTGTTTTGTTTTCAGATTCCCCATATCAGTGATTCACACACTGTATGTCCTTCTCTCTCTGGCTTGTTGTACGTAGCATAATGCCCTCCAGCTTCACCCATTTTCTACAAATGGCAGGATTTCCTCTATTTTATGAGTGAATAATACTCGGGGTGTGTGTATGTCTGTGTGTGGGGGGGTGTCTCTGTGTGTGTATGTGTCTGTGTGTGTGTGTGTGTGTGTGTGTGTGTGGGTATGTGTCTGGAGACGTGTGTGTACATGACACATTCTCTTCATCCATTCATTTGTTGGAGGACATCATGGTTGCTTCCGTAACTCAGCTATTGTGACAAATGCCACAGTGAACATGGGTGAGCAGGTAGGTGTCTCCTCAGGAGCTGATTTCAGTTCTAGACGTATATGTAAGAGTGGGCTTGCTAGATCATATGGTAGTTCAATTCTCATTTTTTGAAGAAGCAGCATACCATTTTTCATAAACAGGCTTACAATTTATTGTATGTTTCCCTTGCTGTGCAGGAGCTTTTTAGTTTGATGTAGTCCTACTTGTTTATTATCACTTTTATTCCCTTTGCTTTTGGTGTGTCATCCAAGAAATCATTGCCAAAACCAATGTCAGGATCTTTTCCCTGTGTTTCCTCTAGGAGTTCTATGGTTTCAGGTCTTACATTTAAGTCTTTAATCCATTTTGAGTTAATGTTTTTAAGGGGTATAAGATTGAGTCCAGTTATCTTCTTTTATATGTGGGTATGCAGTTTTCCCAGCACCATTTATTAAAGAGACTGCCCTTTTCCCGGGAGTGTTCTTGGCTCCCTTGTCAAGTATAAGTTGTTTGTATGCTCAGGGGTTTGTGTCTGTGCTTTCTGCTTTGTTCCACTGGTTTATGAGCCTGTTTTCATGCCACTAAAACACTGTTTTGATTACTATGGCTTTATGATATGGTTCAAATCAGGAAGTGAGATACTTTTGACTTTTTTTTCCCCTTAGATTTTATTTATTTATTTCACAGAGAGAGATCACAAGTAGGCAGAGAAGCAGGCAGAGAGAGAGGAGGAAGCAGGCTTCCCGCTGAGCAGAGCCCAATGCAGGGCTCAATCCCAGGACCCTGGGATCATGACCTGAGCCGAAGGCAGAGGCTTTAACCCACTGAGTCACCCAGGTACCCCAGACTTTTTATTTTTTCTCAGGATTGCTTTGGCCATTCAGGGTTTTTGTGGTTCTGTACAAACTTTAGTAGAGTTTTTTTCCTCTTTCTATGAAAAATGCTTTTGGAATTTTGGTAGGTATTGCATTAGGACTATAGGTTGCTTTTGGTAGTGTGGGTATGCTCACTATATTAATTCTTCTAATCCAAAACACAGGCTTCCTCTTCATTTATCTGTGTGTTCTTCAGTGGTTTTCATCAGTGTCTTATAGTTTTAGTACACAGGTTGTTCACCTACATGGTTGAATTTATTTCTGAATATTTTATTGCTGTTACTATAAATGGAATTGGTTTCTTAATTTCATTCTCATATATTTTGTTTTTATTGTATAGAAACACAACTGCTTTCTGTATGTTGACTTTATAACCTGCACCTTTACTGAATTTATTAATTCTAACAGATTTTTCTTGCAGGCCTTAAGAGTTTTCTACAGATAAGTGCATGCCATTTGCAAACACATCATTCTACTTCTTCCTTTCTGAATTGGAAGCCTTTTATTTCTCTTCTTTGCCTAGTTGCTCTGACCAGGACTTCCAGCATTATGTTGAATGGAAATGAGAAGAGGGAGAATCCTTGTCTTGTTCTTGATCTTAGAGAAAAGGCTTTTTTTACATGTATGATGGAGTATTATGTTAGCTTGTAGGCTTGTCCTGTATTGTCTTTTTTATGTTGTGGAACATTCTTTCTACATACAATTTGTTGAGAGTTTTTATCATCAAAGGATGTTGAATTTGGTCAAATGCATTCTCTGCAACTATTGAAGTGATCTGATTATATAATTTTCGGTCATTCTTTTACTGTGTGTATCACACCTGCTGTTGATCCAGCCTTGCATTCCAGTGATGAGTATCTCTTGATCATGGTGCCTGCTTCTTTTAATGTACTCTTGAAATTAGGTTTGTCTGTTTTTTTAGGATTTTATCAGGGATATTTGCCTATAATTTTCATTTCTTGTAGTGTCTTTAACTGTCTTTGGTCTTAGGGGAATGCTGGCCTTATCAAATGAATATGGGAGTGTTACCTCATCTTCAGTTTTTTGTAAAAAAAACTTGAGAAGGATTGGCATTAAGCCTTCTTTTGAAAATTGTTAAAATTCACCTGTGAAACTGTTTGGACTTTTATTTGTCTGGAAATTTTTGATTGCTGATTCAGTCCCCTTGCTTATTATTTGTTCATATTTTCTATTACTTCATGATTGTCTCTTGCTAAGTTTTGTGTTTCTGGGTATTTATCCATTCTTCCGTTACCCCTGTGTTGTTGTATAATTGTTCATAGCAGCCTCTTATGATCATGTGTATTTCTGTGGATCAGTTGTAATGTCTCCTCTTTTATTTATAATTTTATTTGAGTCCTCTCTCCTTTCCCTTAGTCTAGCTAAAGTTTTGTCAATTTCATTTATCTTAAAAAATTTTTAAGTTTATTGCTCTTTTCTATTGTCTTTCTAGTGTCTGTTTCATTTATTTTTTCTCTAACCCTTATTATTTTCTTTTTTCTGCTAACTCTGGGCTTAGTGTGTTTATCCTTTTCTATTCCTTGAGGTGCAAGATTAGGCTGTTTATTTGAGTTCTTCCTTTTTTCTAAATGAAGGCATCATTATAAAATTCCTTCTTTAAATGGTGATAGTAGATAATGCTTTTCACTATATCTCTTAAGATTAGTAAGCTATGTTTCTATTTTCATTTATCTGATGTGTTTTTTTTTTCCTGAGATCTCAAGATTTCCCTTTCGATTTCATCACAGATACATTGGTTTTTCATAAGTGTATTGCTTCTAGCTTCACTCCTCTTACTGGTTTTGTAGTTTCATACCATTTTGATTAGAAAAGGTACCTGATATGATCTCCATCTTCCTAAATTTCAGACTTGTTTTTTGGCTAGCCTGAGACCATGTGAGCTTGAGAGGAACATGTGTTCTGTTGCTGTGGGATGGAATGTTCCTTGGGTTCTATGAGGTCCACCTGCTCTAAGGCACAGTTCAAGTGTGTTATTTCTTCATTGATTATCTGGTTGACCTCGCCTTGTTGAAAGTGGGAATATTGAACTCACCTGCTATTATTATTCCATTGCAGTCTGTTTTTGCCTTTAGATCTGGTAATAGTTGTTTAATATATTTAGATACTACAATATTGGGTGTGTGTATACTTAGAGTTGTTATGTCTTTTGATCAGTTGGCTTCTTTATCATTATATGTAGATCTTCTTTGTCTCTTATAGTCTTTGTCTTAAAGTCTATTTTGTTTGATACAAGTATAGTTACCCTGATCTCTTTTGGTTTCCATTTGCGTGGAATATATTGTGTTATTCCTCACTTTCAGCCTCTGAGTATCCTTAAAGCTTAAGTTGTAGGGGCACTTGAGGGGGGTGGGTACTCAGTCAGTGACATAAAGAAAGATAGTAGATGGCAGCCAATGCAAATGCAGAAATTTCTATAGGAAGGGGTTAGGAGTAGCAATCTTACTTGAACTGGGCTGGATACTCCCCATATCATGATTGAGATGTTATCTTTCACCTCGAGATTGATGGAGAGGAGATTAATGGAGATTATAGGGTGATTAAAGTTCTTATCCAAGCTCTGCTTTGTCACGAACACTGATGGCAACAAAGTTACGAAGTGACTTTAAAAAGCATGTGTGGAGGAGAGGGAGATGAGTGAGGTACAAGAACTTTTTCACCTTTGGTCAGCTTCCCTTCTTTCTTTAGGGTTCTAAAATGCTAACATTCCAAAAACAAAACAAAACTAATGTTCCCAAACCATACCTCTGGGCTAGG
Organism: Enhydra lutris kenyoni; assembly: GCF_002288905.1. Lineage (NCBI taxonomy): Eukaryota > Metazoa > Chordata > Mammalia > Carnivora > Mustelidae > Enhydra > Enhydra lutris. The sequence goes on along the minus strand of NW_019154096.1, from coordinate 11,463,913 downwards.
GATGAAAAGACAGACTTATGATGGACACTAATTCCTCTAAGTTCTGCCTCATGCTGTGTATTATGTAAAACAAAATGAATCTAATTTCAAAGAAGAAAGAGTTGAGTTTGGAAAAGATTAAAATAATTGTGTACTATCAGACTCTACTTTGAGGGTGGGGGAAGTGGCTGGTATTGGATGGAGTAATGTCCCTGGAAACAACTATAAAAACTAGATTCAAAACACAACAACCAGAGAGACAAAATAAGACAGGGTGAATGTACAAAGAACAACTAAGGCAGCAGCAGGATGTGATGGGAAAGAAGGCAGATTTTTTTTTTTCCCCCTCAAAGGTTATTTGTCAACTCACTTCATGGACCACAACTTGAAAAGAAAGCGGCAGATGAGGACTTGCAGAAATCTTACTGGACTGGGCGGGGGTGAACATTTTGCATTCAGGGCTTTCAGGGATTAAAGGGCCAAGAACATCAATCAAGGCTGTGCAGGAAGGTGCACCTTCTATCCTAGGAGTGACTTTCCATGAGGTGACTGTCTAGGGTAAACCCCAGGATTGTCCATATGACGCCTGCCTCTTGTTTTTCCTGGTCTGTATCATCCCTTTAGGGGTGAGGTCTGTGACCTGCTCCTTGCCAACAGGACAAAGTGAGAGAATTCTGTATGTGTAATTAAGGTTCCAAGTCAGATGACTTTGAGGTCTTCAGAACGGTTATTCTACAGGGTGGATGTTCCTAAATCAGGTGGAAGCCTCTAAAAAAGGATTAAGATTGCTCTGATGGAAGGGTGTTCTGTTGGCTTGAAGAAGTCAGCAGCCAGGGAGAAGCCCATTTGGAAAAATCTTCCATAGACTCTAGGGGTGGTGAGTGTCCTTTAGAGCAAGCTGGCGGTCTCCTTTGGCAGCCATCAGGGGGTGGGCCTACTCTAAATAGGTCATACTGGAGTGGATTAAAGAGGTGGATTCCTTTCTCGTGTAATATTATACACTCACACTTACACATGCACATACACACAGACACAGAGACAGAGAGATAAGGAGAAATGAATAACACATTCAAAGTCATCTAGATTTTATAGTTCTAGGACAGACATTTAAAAATAACTGAAAAATATATTACAGAAAATATCAGACAGTTGTGTCTGAGAACTTGAATTTATTTAAAAATATGGTATTAAATGGTTATGTCTAAAAACAGTTTAGACACAATAAGAAGATTGGTGAACTGGAAAATAAGGAGTAGAAAACATCCACATTAAAATGCAGAGAGAAAATGTGTTACAAAATATACAAGACACCCTAAAAGTAACATAGGAAATAGTTTAAAATTCTAAGATACACATAATTTGTGACTCAGAGGATATGAGCACAGCGAGAATTAGGAACAGAAATGTTTGCAGAGATACTGCCTGATTAAAAAAATAGTAATTCAAAACTGACAACAGACATCAGACCAAAGAATCAAGAAGGTTTATAAGCCTTATGCTGGTACATGCACATGCACATACACACATGTGTACACACACACATGTGCAGACACATGCCACATACCTAAACATCACAGTGCAACTGTTGAAAACCCAAAGACAAAGAGAAACTTAAAAAAGTATCCAGAGAAAAGAAGACACTTTATCTTTATGGAACAGTAGAGAAAGGGACATATGATTTTCATAGAGAAAATGCAACCCAGAAGATAAAAGAATAACATATTGAAATTGCTGAGAATAGTAAGTCTAATGGAAAATTCCATAATGCAGCCTTCAAAAATGAATGATATCACACATTATTTCCTATCTTCTTCATATTTCAGTTATTATGTTACTGTTTTCTGCTTCCTGCCCCTAAGATGCTGTGGGAAGAAATGTTGATGCTGGCTTGAGAAAATTTTTCTGTGTTTTGTTTGCTTTCATTACTGTATTTCCAGGGCTTAAGACATTGCTCTTTGATAAAGTCTCAAGAAATATTTTTTGACATGTGAATATATCATCCAAAGTTCTATTTCTTTTTTTTTTAAAGATATTTATTTATTTTAGAGAGAGAGAAAAAGAGAGAGAGCAGGGGGAGGGGCAGGCAGTGGGAGAAGCAGACTCCCCACTGAACAGGGAGCCTGATGCAGGACTCGAGCCCAGGACCCTGGGATCATGACCTGAGCCAAAACTGGGAGTTGGATGTTCAACCCTCTGAGCCATCCAGGTGCCCCCAACATATTTTTTCTGAAATAAAACCAAACCATGGGTATGAATATTTAGTGAGGATTTTTTTTCTTTGAAGTTTACTTTTGATGACTTCTAATGTGAGTCCTCCTAGTTTATGAATGGGTTTGATAGTGATTAAGAACATACGTGGATATCTTTCTCTCCTTCTAAGTCAGGATTCTCAAATATCAGTATATATTAAATGTTTTAGATTCCTGTGCCAAATACTGGTACTTTGGATCCAATTTGTCTGAGGTAGGGCCAGACGATCTGAACAATGAACATACAAACCTTGCAGTACTCAGGAAGTGGCCATAGACCGTATAAAAGGAGCGTGGCTGTGAGGGGTGGCCCAGCGCTTACAGCCATCCCCCAACAAGTGATGAATATCACCACTGTGTCACCGCAGTTATGAAACTGGTAAAAATGCAACGTATTTGTAAGATGCCTTTAAGTGGGGTAGATTAAAACAGAAAAAGACTATTGGTTTTCTGCTGCATTTACTTATTCTTCATATTGATTTATGCTGTGACCACATTAAAATTAGCCACACATTTTCTAAGTTCACTGGTAATTTTTCATTTTTTATGCATTGTCGCATGTTCATTTGTAAGTGAAAGTGAAGTCCGGCATTCAGCCATAAACTTCGTAATTTACCCAAATGACACTGTTTTGAGTTGATAATTAAAACGCAGTCATTTATTTCCCAGAGAATACCAGTGATTGGTGCATTCAGTCTAAAGATAGTCCTGTCAAGGCTGCTTTATCTGCATTAGCACAATTCAGACTCTCATCTCATTTTAAGTAGCAGTTCCCAAAGTCCTTATGCTTTATTTTTTAGGCAGAATCCCCCTTTATGTGAAGCAATAATGATTGTAATGAATCTTGATGGCAAGTCTGCAGACGATTCTCTCCGCTGCAATAGATAACTTGTCATAAAGACATCACAAAATATATGTGTCTTCTGAGGTTTTCTTCAAAACTTACTATACTTGTTCCAAAACTGGAAGAAACACTGGAAAATATATAGCTAATAAAAGGAATAGTGTGTGAAGAGTGAAATGGCATGTTAGAGAATGTTGTATTTCTTCTTTAAATTCCCTTTATTTGACTTAATTTTTTATTGTAATAATCTAGGAGACGTGGGGACTCTTAAGCCGTGATATCTAAAAATAAAAATGAAATTATCTCTTTTTAGTGTTGGATTGACTTCCTACTGAGTACGGAAATGAAAATACTTTCTCCACAGTGAAGAGAGGAAGGAGAATATTTCTTCTTAGAACTAAAATCACATAGAAATCACCTTATCCTGATACACCCCATTATTGCTGAAATGGTATTCAACTGTAAAGTCTGTCACAGTGTACATCTATTTTCCTGTGTTTTCAGAGATAGCACATTATGAATGATAAATTTCAAATACCTGGAAATATATTAGTCTGCCATGTCATAGAAAGATCACCCCATTCGATTGGAATTCATTTCAGCATCTGTGTACATCTGTGTACGTTATGCTCAGTGTTGGGTTGGGAAGTGGAGGAGGGGGGAAGGAAAAAGAAAAAACAAATGTAGGGTACCTACAGTTAGAATATTTATGAATTTTAGAGAAACAAAAATAACTTTTAAAGATTTGTGGTCAAATGATTCTCATCTAGTATGTATGTAAACAAAACCTGTAATTCAAACAATCACTGTTTCCCTATTTTATTTCTCCTTCACAAATTTCTTCAGCACAGTGAAAGAGATCCAGTAAGAGTGACAGGTGCATTTTCATATTTGTGATCCAAATATAATCCAGATGGGCTCCCATCAACAGAGTTGATCTGTCCTGAGATTAAGTTGGGGAGGGGAATGAGGGTTATGGAAACAGTCACAGTTCTGTGCGAGGAGTGAAGATGGAGGCAAAGAGTAAGTATTCCCGCTGTGTCACATGTCCTCTCTTACCTTTGCTCTCTACATTTCAAGTCTTAGTTCAAGGATATGCCCCTCCTAAAAATATTCCAGTTCACTTTCCTGGGCCTTGTGTATGTCACTCTAGACGTGAGTATATCAATCTAGGCTTATGTATCCTGCTGTGGATTTGTTTATATGTTCCAGGTTGTGTGTATGCATTCTGGATTTATGTATGCCTCTTCAGGTCTGTGTATGCTGCTCTAGATTCGGGTATGCTGCTCTGGGTTTGTGTGTACCATTCTCTGGTTGTGTGTATCACTCTAGGTGTGAGAGTGGAGCTCCAGGTTTGTATATACTGCTCTAGGTTTGTTATGCTACTCTAGTTTGTCAATATTACTCTGTACTAAAATTGACACAAGTCATCCCCTCACTGGTCACCTCATCCCTAAATAGATACCTTTTTCATTAATATAGAGCCACAATTTCGTACCTGGAAATTATTGGTTTCCCATTAATATTTTTCTCAAAAACAATTACGAGCAACAATATATTCCAGACTTCATCTTTTTAAAAAGAGCTCAGGAAGAAAGAGGTATAATTAAATAGGATTTAAATAGCCAAGAATAAGGTAATTTGTGACTTGAAGAGTTTTAATAGAGTTGTGCTGCCTGAAGCAAGATCAGAGGGAGGGGCCTTAAAAGGGAGTCCACGATGGAGACCTGCTGTAGAGGCCTGACAGTGTAAAGAAAGAAAACAGAATTTAGAAATGGTGGCAAGGTCATGCTGAGATATTAACGGAGGAGCAGAAGAAGAAGAAATGGTCCAGGGACATGAGAACATCCTGGAAAGATCTGATTTTAGCATAGGAGGAACACATGTTTTCTAGAGAGATTTAATGAGTGAAATAAGTCAAGCAGAGAGATCCAATCATCATATGGTTTCACTTGTGATGGTGTGGACCGTGCTGTGTCACACTCACAGGGGCAGAGGATAGCCATGTGGACTGCACTGTGTCACACTTGTGTGGTGGGGGCACAGAGGACAAGGGTGTGGAGTGCACTATGTCATGCTTGCAGGGGCAGAAGACAAGGGTGTGGGCCATACTATGTCAGGGTGGCAGGGGCAGAGGACAGCTGTGTGGACCGCACTATGTAGGCTCATGAGGGCCGTGCTATATCAGGCTGGTGGGGCAGAGGACAGGGTATGGGCCATGCTGTGTCAGGCTCACAGGGGCAGAGGACAGGGGTATGGGCCATGCTGTGTCAGGCTTGCGGGAGCAGAGGACAAGGGTGTGAGATTGCTGTGTCAGGCTCGCCATCTACGTCACCAGATCACCCTGTGACAAGATCCAGCTATGATTCTTGCCGAGAGCCTCTCTTCCCAGTTCCCCAGATTTCCAGTGGAGCCTGATGACCGTCCAACACCAATTGTCCCTAAATTAATTCCTGCATCACACAGATCAAGTCCGTGGCAGAGCTGAGATGAAGAACCTCAGGGATATGCCAGTATCTGCATTAGTCTGGGAGTTGATGAAGAACATGTCAAAAGGCTTGGGTTAAAAATAAAAGGGAAAGAAGGATGAATTATCACCTCCACAACAGAAACAAGAAATGTATTTCAAGTATAGGGAGACAAGAACTAAAGGCAGATTTATTAAATACCTAATTAGATAAACTATCTCTTAGATCCTGACATAATTCACCACTCGTCACCCGCCACGGAAATCTCTGGTGGCACACGGATGACATTGAGTTTGGGCTAAGGAGAGCTTGTAGAGTTATACAACTTTATCTGATAAATTCTGGTGGTTATTATCCACAAAGTCCTCAGTACCGTCCTGATTATGTTCATTTAGAATCCCAACCAGCTGTGTGCGTAAATGAAACATGAGCTCGCCAGGAAAGGAAGAGGGTCTTGGCAGGTCTCCACAGTGATAGCAGCGACTGGGACACTCCACAGTCAGGCTTTGGTTCCTGCATCATTTCTTCAGAGTTGTGTTTTTAGGGAGATGCAGTTCATGAGCCAGGGAGTAAACATAGCCACACATAGGGAGTGGACATCGTATGCCAGGTTATTTTGGGTGACTTTCCTCAACAGGAAGCTACGGTCAGGGGCTGCACAGGGCAGGGTGGGGCAGTGATGGGGCAGACAGTGGGATACCGCGCTGTAGGAGCACTGCCATGCTGTGAGGTTTGGCAAGGCTCACCCTCCGTCTTCCCACACTGGATGATGCTGTTTTCTATGCACATTGCCCCTGGAAGACTTGGGGAAAGTGCTTAACCGTATTGCAGCTCAGTGTCCTCGGTGTCAAAGTCATGACCATGGGCTCGTGGGAATGCACAGTATTGTCGAACTGTATGGGTGTGTAATTTGTACACTGAACAATTGGGACCCAGTGGTTATTAACAGAAAGCATTTTCATTCTTTTCTTTCCTATACCCATCATTAACCACCCTGTAGAGCTGATTTTTCCTTCTGTCTTGGTTGAAATCTGGGTTTACACTCGTCGATTTTTTCTGATCATTCTTAGGTAATAAAAAAAAAAAAAATGTGTTCTTCTGTTTTAGATTCCCAAACTGTTTTATTCCTAACACTGTATGTCCAGCCATTTAGGTTATACCTTCTGCTCTGGGCAGGCCTGCCCAAGGCTGGCTCCTGTGCAGGGATGGGCAAAGGCTGGAGGTCGGCTTCTTCCCCCCACTTCCTGCTGAGAGCTGAGGTCCTGGTGACCTCCTGCTGCTGTTGTGCACCAGCAGTCAGCAGCAGTCTTGTCTCCTCTAGCTCATGTGTGATGCTTGTGTACTTGGGATAATCTCCCACTGTTGCTGAGAGCCACTTACCTGAAAATCTGTGACCTCAGAGAACAGCGTGCATATCCAGTGTGGGGATGCTTCACACTCCCCTGCAGAGTTCACAGTCGCTGCAGCCTTCCCAGTCTTTGGTAGTGAGCTCTCTGCTCTGCCCCCAGCCTCCCAGAAAGGCTCTAAGTGGTGTTTCTCGCCCCCCTTCTCCTCTCCCCGTGGTCCTCAGTGCACATGCTTGTGTGTGATTTGCCCTGATCGGTGCTGGATGACAGCCTTCGCCCAGGCGGTGACATCTCTACTGTGTTGTCAGAGAAGCTGGTCATCACTGAGGGTTTGTCCAAATGAGTCAGACATCCATTCACATTGTCAGCTGAGTTTGAAGATACGCATGTAAAACTCTCCTAGTGGTCTTCCTGACACGCTTTCTCCACGTGTGAGTGTTTCAGAGCACAGGACACTCTCCCACCACCCTGCTTGGCCCTCCCAGCTCCTTCGTAAGTGCACTTAGTCACATGAACTGTGCAGGCCAGACTTCCGCTGAGCTGCATTGCATGCTGGTGTGAGAATTTCACACCTCCCTTTGTACCCCACGACATGGTGGCCCGTGCTCTTATGACCCCTAGCCACACAGAGGCCACCAAAGTTTAGCTTGCTTTGGAAACTGCTATTTAACAGTTTTCAAAGTGTTCTTGCCAGAATAGTTCATGCGTCTTTTCTTGTAATTACTCCTGACATTCTGTGGAATAATGTGGCTTTCTAGGGAGTATTATTTTGAGACCAAAAAATCTGAGAAGTTTTCACTCATGTCAGGTTTCCTATTTAAGTGCTTCCTATTCGGATAAAGCCATGTCATTAATATCAGGCTGATATATGGTGATGGACAACATTAATTTAGGTTGTAACTTGGGCTCTGAACATGAGATATTATAGAAAAATGAATTCAAGGGAAGATACCTTTCCAAAATCACATACCCATTCCTCTCCCTACACAGACACATTGCAGAAGATTAATACATACACTTATTTATTCCCTCAGAAATAGTTGAGTTTTTACTGTATGTTCTACAGTGAATAAATTGCTAGAAATGAGCTTTAAGCTTCCTAAGAGTTATAACTAGTATAGGAAGACTGGTAAAAAATGTGTCAGTACAGTGCTGCGTATTGGGGTTTAATGACACTTGACTGAGTGCGTCCTCTAAAGTAAGGGCAGGCACCATACCACTGAACGATTATAATCACCATATAAAGTACCTACCAGTGTGGCCTCAGTGACACCATACAGAATTCAGACCCACGGAGCACCAGTGACTGCCGGAGTTTCATTACCAGCAAGTTTTGGTAGAAGGATACAGTTATTGTTAGCAAAGGAAATAGACCTAAATTTGAGGAAATAGCCTTAAAATTGAGGAAAATCTTTGCAATTTTAAAGATTGATTTGTTACTTATTTGAGAGAGAGAGCAAGAACATGTGTGCGCATGTGTGAGCAGGGGCAGGAACAGAGGGAGAGTATCCCATGCAGGCTCCACACTCAGTGGCCCTGAGATCGTGACCTAAGCCGAGACCAAGAGTCAGATGCTCAACTCACTGAGCCACCCAGGCACCCCCATCACTGAGGAAAATCTTTATAAATTTAGTAGGTATTCTCACAAAGATCAAGGATTTTCATGCCAAGGTGAAGCGTGGTGAGGCTGTGGAGTGACAGCCACTTGTGAAGATCAGGGCATTTGGTGGGACTGGGAAGAAATTTTGCTCAGGAAGCAGTGGGTGCTTTCAAGGCTGTGGAAGTGAACTGTAATGAAACAGGAATCCTGTTATAAAGAAATCTACATGTGCATCAGCAGTTATTGTGGGGGAGGGTTAACCTGTAGGGAGCATTCTTGACATGCGATCCGTGTGGTGGGCATCGATCACATGGATGGGTTACTGACACTGGAGCAAAGGGTCGGGGACAGATGACTTGCCCATTGCGCAATATTCCTTCCCCAGGATGAGAAGCTCTGGAACAGATTTCACCCTTCTCCTAGGACATCCTTGTCACAAACAAACATGTTTATTTATCTGAGTCTAGAATCCACCTCTTCAATTTACATCATTTTAATATATACTACCTTTTTCAGGATTGTGACTTCATTGTAAATAAAGAGAAACCACAGTATATTTTTGTGGATTTCTAGAGGAGGTTCTTTCCCCTGCAATTTCAGAAGATCACGTTGGTAATGGCAGTGCTGGTTGTCATACCTACTTGCCTGACTTGCTGTCGTCATGGGTTGCCGTGTCTGACTATGATTCTATGTGTAGGGTGAACAAAGACTCAGTGATTGTGACTTCTAAGGTAAATATATGTGAGTACATATTATTATACTTAATCTCCTTTATTTCTTCTTAGAATAATGGTTGGAACTAATTTTGGCCATCACCCAGATTTATTTTTGTGTTTTGTATAACATATACAACTCTTTCAGAATTTTATTTTACAATAATAAAGGAAGTACTGCAAATATTTCTTAGAAAAAACATATCAGGGACGCCTGGGTGGTTCAGTTGGTAGAGCTTCTGACTATTGATCTCAGGTCTTGATCTCAGGGTTGTGAGGTCAAGCCCCAAGTTGGGTGTGGCACCAACTTAAAATAAAAATGGGTGTTGGATGTGATAATGAGGAGAACCATGGGCATGTTCTCCACACTGATAAAATGAAAAGTACCATGTGGATAGCTCAATACCCATTCACCCTTTCTCCTCTACAAAGAGAGCTCTACAAAGGATTTTCTCAGAGTGGCAAAGTGCCCAATTAATACGCTCTGCTTTCAGAATTTCCTTGAAATTATGAGAGTACCTGATACAGTTATGGCCAAAAATTGTCCAATAACCCCTGGTTGAGGAAAAATTAGTGTTTTTAAGGGCTACAGATATATCCACATATTCCTTTTATTATTATTTTTTCTTCTTTGTCATTCTTCCTGGCTGCAACACAGATACATCACTTATTACAGTTATAACAAACATCCAAAATCAGCAACGTAATTAGCAGGACTTGGTGAAAATGAAAATATAGGACCCCCCCCATTCAAAAAGCAGGGGTAAAATATATGGATAAATCTAGAACATTTCCTTTAAAGTATTTCATTACTTTAGTATGTAAAAGGATTAGTACTAATACAGAAGTAACAATATCATGGCAGAAAAATATTGCAAATTGCAAAAAAATATTTTATATTAAATAAAAATTTATTAATGTGCTATTTGATTATCATCAGATTTTTTGTCTCTTTTTTTGCATGTCTGCAAAATATTTTATGTAATCAATCTATATACTTCTAGCAACTTCATTTTTAAATAGTAAAGTTGAAAATGCCAGTTTCTCTTGGTAAATGCAAAATCATAAATCTTAATTTTTAATTTTGAGAAAGGTTTTTCTCTCGATGCCATTGTTACTGCAATTGTTAATTATATTTTATAGGACAAGAAATCTTTGTAATAGTTTTATGATTAATTATTTCAGAATAACAATTTTAGTACATCTGTTGCTGATGATTCGTAGGGAAATTTTTTCCCCCAAAATACATAACTCTTCAAACAAATTACTTTTTTGTAAGTCTAGATTGAATTATAACTTTATACAATGGCATTTCGTTATTCTCTTTAACATTTACTGTCTATTCCTTGAGCCCACCAGGCGGTCAGCCAGTCTGCTGGGCACAGGAGTTATCTGTATTGAGCTCTCCCTGCCCGAAGCCCGGAGCGTGCACGCAGGCTGCCCCAAGTGTCTAGTCTGTCCCTGCACCTGCTTTGTGCTCCAGTGGACTTCAGTTACAAGAACAGAATGCTTTCTGAGAGTAGGGCTTTGTGTTACTATGTAGGTCTCATGCCTAGGAAACCAGCTTTGCAGATATCTTGAAAGCATGATGGGAAGAGGAATAAGCCCATGCTAGGAATAATGGGTAGAGAGAGAGTAGGATCCAGAGTACTTGACATAAAAATGGAGTCACCATACAACTCTTCACAGTCTGCTCGTGACTTCTTAACAGGTTGTAAACAAATAAGCAAATAAACACCTGATGAAGTCATTTGGGGGAATAATCTGTTTTGGCGTCTAAGTGCGTTCATGAATACAGAGTTAGTTATCCAGGAAAGTGCTGTGGTCAGAACACAATTTAATATATGGAAGAGCAGTCTGGACGAGGGTGGGCTGGAGACATCTGCAGACCTCCACCTGCAGCTCTCATGTGCCGATCACCTTTGGGATGGACAGCCACAACGGTCAGACACTTGAGGTGAGGTTTCGTGTTCAGATTATCGGGTAGGATCCCTCATGAGGACTGAGCAGAAGGAGTAAGATAAACAGAAAATCAGACTTGCTTTCTTGTTCATCTTACTGCTTCCTCTGAAGGCCTCTGTGACAGGGAAAGTAGCATAAGCTGAGGCCCAGTCCTTTTGCAAGCAGAGGAAGGAGGAATACGCAGGCTGTGACAGACAATACACATTCAGTGAAATTCCCAATGCTTGTAAACTACCCTGATTCAAAGAATGTGGCCCTTGCAGGCCTCAGGGAAGGGGCTTGAAGTAGCTGCAAAAAGACAGCCTCACCATGAGGAAAGGGTATGATCTCAAGCACTTTCTGTTAAATTTCCTCTGCCTGAATGGAACACTGCAGCTCAAATCGGATTAAAGATTATGTCTCCCCAGTAGATGTTGCAGTGCTGGATTCCTTCAAGAGAAGGTCCGTTTCCTTAAGGGCTAGTGAGATGTGTAGATGGAAGAATGCACCAGCAAGACAGAATCCTTTATGGTTACTAAGCACAGCTGTCGCTGGGAGGTAAATGATAGGACATTTACCATGTTTCTTAGGAAATTGCATTGCCAAAGAAAACCTGAGAATTGGTAGTGGTAATTTGCAAACCTTGAATTCCTAGAGAAATCTCTAGGATGCTGAACTAAATGTAAAAGAAAAAGTCTGGGAAAATAAAAATGCTACTATAGAATATCAAACCTTATAAGATTCCTAACATTTATACAACCATCAGTTTTTTATTCCAATTTGAGGGAGAAACATGGTTTATAAGAAATCAGTTTTGCCAACAACACTGGAGAATACGGAGATAAAAAATAGGTGCCTCAGGCATGAATTTGCATTAGGGTGAACCTGAGAGGTTCTGGTTTCAGTGAATTTTGAACAAGGAACATGGAGAAAATGATGGACCTGAGGTAGAAGAGAATGTATGATTTTTATGCTATTTGAATATCATTTTATATTTGCTATTTTGTTTTTTCCTTCTATTTTTAGGGGAAATTTTGATAGTATATGTCACTTAGATTTTTCCTATATAATGTTAATGATATTTTGATTCTCAGGTTATTTTTCTTTTCTTTTTTAGTTAGGAAATACCAATAATCAAAACATACCTTTATATGTTTTGAATATACCTTGAGTATATACCTTTTTAGAATCTGAATTTTAGTCTTTACTGTGATTTTCTTTCACCTTTGCAATTTTAGTTAACAAAGCCAAGGATAGTATTGCCTCTACTCCATCCTGTTCATCAGTATAAATCACAGAAATAAAACAACTCAGTCCTCACAATGTAGCTGGGGAGAAGGATGGGCAGGGTTGCCATCTACCCTGCAGCACAGGGAGGGGAGACCAGAAGAAAGGCCTTCCTTAGTGCACCAGCTTTGTTGGATGGATACAGGTAGATCAGAAGTGTGTTGGAGTGGCCCATCTGAGATCAGAAAAGACTTCTAAAAGGCAGCTTCTGTCCCTTCACAGAAACATCTAGAAAACAAGCAGATTCTTCCACAGCCAACTGTATCAGAACCCTGGAAAACCATCAAAGGTTTTCAGCAACCAAGTGAATGCTGAATCAAGACAAGTGCCATTTCAAACTGGTAGGAAGGCTTTGGAGTGGCCCTTTTATTTGTCTTGCTTAAGGCCCTCTCTGTCATGGCAGAGAGAGTGCTGCAGATAAGACTCTCCTCCTGGTGTGAGACCTTGTTCTTGTTCAGGGAGGAGAGAAAAAGGACCCCATTTCTGAAAAATCGTGTCTCTCTGTTTTAAGGTGGAGGGGAACTACACCAAGAAATTTTCAAGGTGCTTGATCTGTTTTGCCAAACTCAAATTAGGCTGGAAAAACCATGGCATCTTAAAAACGCAACAAGGTGAACTAAAGACCTGTAAATTTCAGAAGCAAATTATTGCCATCAAGTTAAGCAAGGGGATGCCTGACAGCTGGGAGGAAAATCTAGGAGAGTTTGAGAAATCAGGACATTCCAAAGCATCCTTGTATATGGGGGAATTTAGAAAGCTGTGCACATGACTAAAGCAAGACACATGCTCAGAAAAGATCTGAAAATCTTAAATTTTCACTTTGGGCTGCTCGCTGGGCTCAGGACCATGCTAGCCAAGTGTTGACATGTCCAACACAAAGCCAGTCTGCAGAGAGAGGAGTGTTTGGATGTTCTGTTTTTGTTTCTTTCTTTTGCTGCTGTTTGGCGGATGCTTGTGTTTCTGTCGTATTTCTTGTTGTTATTTTATTGGTTTCTTCTTTTATTTGGTGTCCAAGGAAATCTGTCTAAACATTAGCTCAACACAAGGTAAAGGGGTAGAGACTTGAGTGGTCACACAGAAAGAGAAACACAGTCTTTGCAGAACTAGTTAGGTGACATAATTTACAAATGCTCTAGTTCAAGCCTTCAGCAATCAACATCATGAGGAAGGGCAATATGGCTTCTGCAGTTTCCACCTTTATCATACTTAGATGTCCAGTTTTCCCTAACAACAGCAACATCACAAGACATACAAAGAAACTGGAATGGATGCATGTTCTCTCAGAACAGCAAAGCAAATTGACAGAAACCATCCTTAAGAAAGTCCAGACATTGGATTTAACTGACAAAATATTTTGTAAAAAAAAAACTTAAATATTCTCAAAGAGCTAAAGGAATAGATGGGCAGAGAACTGAAGAAAATCATGAAAGCCATGTATAATAAAATAAAAATGTAAAACAAGAGATCAAAATTATAAACTAAACAAATTATCATGCTGAAAAGGACAACAGCTAAAGTGGACAATTGCCTGAAGGTATTCAGTGGCAGATTCAAGCAAGTTCGGAAAAGGTTATGACACAAGAAACAGAGACATAACAAAAGGGCCAAAGTCATCTCTTGATTATAATTAGCTTCCAGTGTAAATGAATTCATCTTTCCAATCCAAAGACAGAAATTGACATAATAGATTTTTTTAAAAAGTAAAAGTCTTATTTAAAAAAAAAAAAAAAAAGCATACCGTTGGGGTACCTAGGTGGCTCAGTCAGTTAAGCCTCCAACTCTTGGTTTTGGCTCAGGTCCTGATTTCAGGGAGCTGAGGTTGAGTCCCCCTCCCCTGTCAGGGCTTAGTGAGGAGTCTGCTTGAGATTCTCTCTCTCCCTCCCCTTCCCCCCTCCCCCCGTGCTCTCTCTTTCAAGTAAATAAATCTTCAAACAAACAAACAACATAGGGGTAAGTCTTCATGACTTTGGACTTAGACGTAGATTCTTAGACATGGCACTAAAAGCATAAGCAACAAGAGAAAACTAGGTAACTTGAACTTCATCAAAATTTCCAATTTCTATGCATCAAAGAACATTTTTAAGAAAATGAACAAACAGCCCCATTTATAAAATAGGCAAAGAACATGAGTAAAAATTTCTCTAGAGGAGACATGCGGATGACCAGTGAGCACTTGTGACCTCAGCAGCATTAGTCATTAGGGAAAGGGAAATAAAAACCCCTTGAAGATCACTTCACACCTACTAGAACCACTATAGGAAACAAAGGAGCAAAGAGAGGCCATCTCGTGTAAGCAGAGACGTGTAGAATTAGGCATTCTGCTGCTTGCTGGTGGGCATGTTACCGGGTGCAGCCATGGTGGGGAATGGGTGGGCGACTTCCTCCTCACGCGGAACCGGTGTGTGGCCCACCTGCCCAAGAGTTCCTGAGAGGACCGAACACAGGGCAGCAAGTCACTGCTGTGTGCTGCTGTTCACTGCAGCTTTATTCACAGTAGCCAGTGGAGTAAACAGTCCAAATGCCCATCAGCAGAGGACCCAACAAACAGCATGTGATGTGTACCTAGACGATGGCACTATTCAGCCAGTGTGGGCAATGGAGTCTTGGTACATCCTGTAGCTTGGATGAGACTTAAAACGAGTTTGCTGAGGAAAGCCAGACACAAAAGGACAAATGCTATGTTATTAATTCAACTTAAAAGAAATATCTAAAATAGTGAAATTCAGAATAGTGAAATTCCAAGTTATTGGCATGGAGGGCTAGTACTAAAGGCTCTGTGAGGGTGGTGAGCATGGGAGAGCAGGAGATGGCACGCAACACTGTGGGGGTAGCTATCGCCTCTGAGCCAGATGCGTAAAAATGGTTAAAATAAAAGGTGCTCTTACATATATTTACCACCACAAAAACTGAGGATCTAAAACAAAAGTTGTTAGTAGAAGTAAAATGATGCAAAGGCGAATCCATCTGAAAAAAAAAATCAAATTTACTTAGATTCTAAGAACCCAGACACCAAAATATCTCTAGACATGATGGGCCATGTTCAATGACTTATTTGGCCGTGGAATGCATTTGAAAGCAGAGATATCTACAAAGTGTGTAACTTTAACACTTCCTCTTGGCCTGAACCTTTTAGACACAGTTATCAGATGCCGTGAATGTCGTGCCATGTTGTCAGACGTATGGATTTTTCCCAGGTGTGTAATGTAAAAAGAACATAGTACACAATGAGTTCCCTTGCCACGAATACTGGGAGGAAAGAGAGTGATATAAACCATCTTTACTTAACATCCATAGAACTTGAATGAAGGAGCGTAGTGTCCAGAGTCATTGATGTATCTCGGGACAAAATATTAGGGAAATTACATGGGTCTGAGGCCATGGTCTGGAAGAGTCAATGCTACGAGATGGGGAAGGTGTGGACGAAGTAGCTAAAGCAGGGGCTGTGTATGGCACAAAAGACAGAGCCTAGAACAGAAAGAAAAGAAAGCACAGCAGGAACCCAGTCCCTGCCCTCCTTGGAGCAGGAGGCACCTGTGTCTCTTAGTCTGTGTTACTACGGGCTGAGAATGTGATCTCATGACCAACAGACCTGTCACCAGGATTGAAGGGCAAATGAAGAAACTGGTAACAGAATTCTATGGCAGAGCTTCCTTAACTAGTCTTTCTAACCTACGTGTTTCCTTGTCTTATTAACTATCTTGTTGGAATTTAAAATGAATCTCTGAGATTTAATACATTAAAAGTGAAGAAATTAAAATTTATAATCATAAGAAAACTTTTTAGAGATGTTCTCTAGCAGCCAATTTGAAAATAATCATTTCCTAATCAAACTCATGTTAGGTCTTTCCAATAGCAATTATGAGAAACAATAAATCAATTCAAGCAGGCCTAGACGGGCATTAGCTCTATGATAAAGTCCGTTTAGCATGAAATATTTTTGTTCTAGAAGTATTTGTGTGCAGGTGTGCGTGTGTGTGTGTGTGCACGCATGCATGGGTGTGTGTTTAGTTCTAGAATGAAAGATTTCTTAAAAAAAAAAAAGGATTTTATTTATTTTAATTTAGAGAACACACACAGGCATGAGCAGGGAGAGGGAAAAGGAATGTCAAGGAGACTCCCTACTGAGTGGGGAGCTCAGTCTCACAGTCCTGAGATCATAGACCTGGGTCAGAATCAGGAGTCAGATGCTCACCTGACCGAGCCACTCAGGCGCCTGCCCTTAGACTGAAAGATTTCTCACCAAAATGTATTTTGTTTTCAGATATTAATTAATTTCTTGTTTAAAATTTGAATTAATTTACAACCCTCTTAGAATGTAGCAAAATGCTAAGTAAAACACAGTGATAAATTGTCTAGGTAAAATTTAATTGCAGGTAATACTGTAACTGGTATCATATACTATAACCGTGTGCATAAAAATGAATCCATTTTCTGTGATGTGGAAATGAAATTAATATCACATTTGACATGAATAGAGAAAGTCTGGAAGGAGAGAACAGGAGAGATGGATTAGTTAGAAAAAGTCTTATTTTAGAGAGGAGATTTTTGATGTCCTTGATTAAATGGCTATTTGATTCTCAGATACTTGATTATTTCACATTTGTTGTCTCTGGGAGACTAGTGTTCTTTACAATAAAACCAGTTTTGGATGAGCGCCTTCATCTCTGGCTCACCAGCAGGCTGTTTTGAGGCAAAGTCCATATGAACGTATGGCGACACTCACGCATTTCCCCTCTAAATCCTTTGCGGCCTTCTTATCCTCTTTACCGCTGTGTGTGTGAGAGACATGATTTCAGTGCTAGCCCATCAAGAACTCTGGCCCTTGATCCTTGACCTCCTGATCTCTGTGACTTTCTCCTCCAGCCGCTGGAGCCATGTTTCCTCTGACAGATCCCTTGACTGTGTTTTCCCTTGGGTGATATTGGCCTGTGATGAAGAGCTTCCGTCCTGTTTTCCATGGTTCATGCTTCCTTGTCTGTTCTTCAAACTTCAGAGGGACCCAGCCCCTCTGGTCCCTGCTGTCTCTAGAGTGTCCTCTTTGGTTTTTCCCTGGTTTTGTCCCAGGTTACATCTAATAGGCTGTAGCTTCAGCTCTTTGGTTCTAAGCATCCCCACGCTTTGTCCCTCGTCTTCCCAGCAATTCTGTCCGTTCACTGTTCCCTGACACTCAGGTGCTGGCCACAAAGCCTTCCAGAGCAGCAGAGCTGATTTCCTCTACTTGCTGTGAAAATGTGCAGTCCCCTGTACAGCTCATGTGTCTCCCTTGGCTTTGAAGCCAACCACGTCTGCCTCGTTAGGAAAAGCGCTTTAATTCCAGTCTCCCTTCCCTGGGGTGTTCTCAGCAGTCTCCCTGCATTGGCCTCCTGCCGTGAGCACTGACCCTCCTCACATATCTATGCACCCCCACAATGGCCAAGCCATCACATTTCTCTTCCCTGTGCATCCAAACTGCTGTTAGATGTGTGTATTTTGGTTTAATTACGTATTGTACACTCATTACTCAGCCCATTATAATCTACTTTCTCCCCCAACTAATCTAAGGAAACTTCTTACAAGGCCCCCTAAGACTCACATTCATTTAACCAGTGAGACTAGAGGCGCTTACTTCTTCAATAGCTTTTTTAAAATCAGCCCACTAATTTCCATGCCACGACTCTAGGCTGACATCTCTGGTGGCCTGACTGTGGTCCATCCGTCTATCTGGTGCACAGTCCATCCCATGCAGCACTAGAGGATTCTCCCCAGAATCTCAGCAGGCAGACCCGTTCCTGGTACTCATCTCTGCTGTCAATTCCACATTGAGCTGTGCTGTCCTTTATTGATTCTCTGCATTGTTTTGTTTCTGAGAGGACCTAGGGATTTGATTCATTATTTCTTCTCTGCTTTAACTACAAATCAAGCGTGAACCACAGCAGTGTCCAGATTTCTTCATGCTCTGCTATATCTGAATCATCACATCATGCTGAAGATCTATACAGGAACAGTAGCAACAGGGAGAGAGTTTTTTTTCTTGTTGTTTGTTTTGTTGTTGTGGTGGTTGTTGTTGTTTTTTAGGAAAAAAAATATGAAGAAAGAACTCCTTTAAAATTACTAATCTTTATGTAACTGATCATTACTGACATTTGAACGGAGCCAGGCCTGATACAGCAAATTCACCTCCTTTCCCCCATAGGTCCTTTGCTCTCTTGGAAAATAGAGTCACTTCTGGATAAGTTATCAGTTTAAAGATTTTGTGACATCAATGTAACTAGGTCCACTATACATGACACGACTGATCTCACTTACAATTCTTTTTCCTGAACTGAACCTTTCTCCGATCAGTCTCTTAGACTGACTAGCTCAGGCTTTAATCAGGGACCCCCCTTCTCTAAGAGCACAGGCTCCTGGAAGGTCCCTTCTCTGAGAGCACAGGCTCCTGGAGGCGGCTTTGGCCCGGGACAACAGACACGCCATGCCCATGCTGGGCAGTATCTTTAAGGGCAGAAGCTCCTGGAAGGCTCTCTGGAAGGTCCTCCTGGTTCTCATGGTCTCTGGCCTTCATTACTTTGTCTACAGCCATGTTAAGTATTTGTTGTTTAGGCAAAGTCAAACTCTCTGTCCAGATGTGTTACTCTAAACATATGTGTTCACTCTCAGAGACACATTAGCTCTCATTGACAAACTCAGTAGGCATCTAACTTCTTCTTTCACAGAACTTGGGTCCTCTGTCAGCTTTGCATGAACTTCCCACTTGATTCCATTCTCTGTGCCCATTTCCTGGTTTTGGCAGCTCAGATGCAGGCGTGGGTCAGAAGGAATTACTCACGTTCCATGCCAACCGAGCCTTACTCCCACTGTTTTTTTGCATCATTTCAGTGAGGGGACAAGCCTTCTAGACACGTGCTCTCCTATTTGAATTACCAAAATACTCTTAACCATGTAAACAATGACATTTTTCGACCAGTGAAGAAAGTTCGTTCCTCTCTCAGGAAAAGTGCTGTCTACGTAAGGGGCTGCTGGGATTGGGATAGTGCACTGCTGTTAGCCACACTATGTCCTACAAACCTCCCCTCAAACCTGGTTCTGAGTCAAACAGGACCCCAGACTGCCTTTGGCATTAAATATACTGTTCCATGCTTTGAAATACACTGATTTTGATGCTGATCTTTGAGGTTGTAAAGAAATGCATCTCCAGTCTGATAAACATAACCCCTTTTAGGTTGTGTCAATCTCAAATATCTTGGTGGGGCTCTGTTACTGCATTTCACCCAAAATTTTACACCCTCTTCCATTCTGATGTTCCACAAGAAATGGCAGGCCATGTTTTACCTACTGAGAGATATGACATGAAAATGAAAAAATAAGAAAAGGAATTAAACTGAGATGCTGTGCGTTGTATCTTTTTGTTCCTTTCTTCATAGTCTGTCATTATAACTGCTTCTGTGTCCTGGGTTGCATGTTTGCTGCTAAATATCTCTAGAAGAAAATACCCTTCTGAAATAGACTAAACATACATCTTGGAACATGTCGTGTTTAAAAACCCACAGAGACTTTTAAACAAAGCTCAAACCCTTGTTTTGGCATATGCCACCATTACACCTTCGGTGTCTGCCTGTGTTTCTAGCCATCTTTCCCTCTATGCTCCTGCTCTATTTTAGGATGTAGTTATTTCAGCTCTTGAGGGTTGTACACATGTGCTGGGTTTTCCTCCTCCTCGTAGCTCTGTACCCACTGACTCTTCCCTGCTCAGAACCCTGTTCTATCTCCTGCCCTGTCATGCCCGGTCATTGAGGGGCTGTGTTTACAAACAGTTCCCAAATCCTCCCTCTCTCATCTTAGAGGGAGTCGAAATTCCTCCTGTTATTACTTGTTACACACTTCTTTGTTTCATTATCATGGTGTGGGTCATACTAGCTTTTGTGAATAGGTTTGGAGCCTTGTTCATTAGTGAATGACATATCAGGTACCCAAAAGTATTTAGTAAATGTATAAAATAAAGACCTTTTATGATAATGCTTTAAAATAAACAGTTCATATAAATAGTGTTTAATTACCAAAATGGATTTGCATTTCAAATAAATTAAAAACCTTAATTCATATTTTATATAATATAAGCTGCAGCATCTTCAGTTCAGATTTTGTTTGGCATAATGCAATACAGATTTTAATATATACAAATGAATATGCCTTCTAAGTACAAAAAGTATTTTAGATGCATCACTCTTTACTTGATTCAATGGTTTTAAAGTGCTTGTTAACCTTTCAAATTAGATTTGCCCTCTCAGTTATACTTAACATGGAAATTTGTATCCTTCCCTTTCAGATTTCTTTAATTATGTCGATTACTCATTTTAGTGTTTTTATGACACCGAAGATGCGTACATAGCTAGGTAGCATTCAAATACTTCTCCATGATTTGTTCAGTGATAGCTAGTAAAAGAATAAGGTGTAGGTTCTCCCAATACTTGAATTCATTATTATGGAAAGGTTTTTATAACCAGACTAACACAAATGTAAAAGCAAACCTCTCTTCCATGACCTTTCTTGTCAGCAAAATAGCATAAAACTACATTTATTACTGATACTGTTTTTTAAAAATTAATACAATGTATTATATGAGTGGTGAGCAGAAAAAAGGGAACTCATATTCTTTATTTTAAAACAAATAAGGACTCAAGGTATTTCTCTAATGAATGTATCTACAGGATAACAAAAAAGTTAGTTACCTTTTGTGGGTCGGGTGGTCTACCAAGTATCTGAGTGTCATATATAAGTGAGTAAGTGCTTTGCAAATTTATAGTACCATTAAAACAGAGTTTTCATCTTGCATCCTAGTCTTACCTCAGCTTGTCATGATATTATTTGGTGACAGTATAACAAATTTGAATGAGTAACCTGTGTTTGCCTTGCGTGGCATATTTTGGGCCCTTTGATCTGGGCTTTAAGACCCATCCCCAACATACACGCACACACACTCACATACACAGACACACATACTCACACACTCATGCACCCCATCACCAAGTCAGCTGACACTTCTGCTGTGCTCATCCACTCATGGGAGGAGGATAAGAGCAAAAAGAAAACACCACCACCACCGCAAAATAAAACAAAACAAAAAACCTCCCAAATATTCTCATATTTTCTTGCATTTTGATTTTGCAAATTTAGGACCTCAGGGACTAGAATGGTTCCCAACTGTGAAAATTATTTAACAGGAAGCAGATTAATAAGTGAACAGTGTTTTTTATTTTGAGACTAGAGAAGAGAAAGTGATGTTTGTGGGGGTGAGGGTGGTCAGGGGTAGGAAACTCGTGCATCTGCATTCATGGCTTCCCGGAAACGGGAGCATGTCTGTTAACCTGCTACAAGGGCTGAACCCTGAGAAAGAAGACAGTAGCGTGAAGAAGGCAAGAGCTGTGTCCTTTAGGACATTTCAGAGCAGAGTGGTGTCGTGTTTCTGAGATTCAGCTTCAGGACAGGAAAGAGAGCGCGAAGAGGTGGAAGAGCGGGCACTGGAAGAGGACAGAGTGGACGGGAGGGGCATGCTGAGTGTGCTGCTCTCACTGCTGCAGAGGCCGGAGGGACAGTGCAGGTCAGGGGTGTGTAGACACACAGTGCAGTGCCAGCCTTAAAAAAAGAATGAAATCCTGTCACTGTGACATTATGGATGGACCTAAAGGGAGTTATCCTAAGTGAAATAAGGCAGGAAAAGACTAAACCTGTATGATTTCATTCACATGTAAAATCTAAAACAAACAAGCAAACAAACAACAGGACAGAAACAAAGTCAAATATGGGACTGGTGGTTATCAGCGGGGCAGGGGCAGGTGACACAGGGGAAGGGGACTAGGAGGTACAGACTTCTGTTGTAACATAAGGAAGACACTGGACGTAACACGTGCAGCACATGGAGTGTAGTCAATACAGTCAAGGGAACAGATGGTAACTGGAGTGGTCATGAGTATCATTCTCTAACGCACAGAAATAGCAAACCACGGTGATGTAACCTGGAACTACTGGGATATGGTGAATTAATTATACTTCAGTCAAAATGTAAAAATAAGTAAAGTAAAAAGAGTTGTTGCAGGAATTCTCTGGCTGCTTGTGTGGATTGATGGTGAGGACGTCACTGGCTAAAGGTCATGAGGTTGGATAGTGACATGAAGACAGGTAATCCCCTTCTCCCAATCTGTGCATTTAGATAAAGCAGTAGATGATAGGAAGGAATCACAGGTTAATTTCCTTTGTTTGGTGAAGTGGACACATGGCAGAAATTAAGTCAAGTTAAATAAATACACGGGCACTTAGATCCTGATTACTGCCAAGGAGTACTCTTAGGTTTCAGGGACAAGCCGACCTTGTCCCACCCTCTTCTCATGGCCTCCCATGGACACCTCATGGCCTCCCCTGGTGGCTGACTTCCCTTAGCTCTGTGTTCTCTTAGGCCACCTGGGAGCATGACAAGTCAACTGCATGCACTTCTGACCTCCCATACGGAATAACTCTGAGAATGTAGCCAATCATCATGAAAGGTCTGTGGAATCAAGGGAAGTATGAATTCAGTCCCATCACTCATGTCAACGTTGTTTTTTTCTAGAAACACACACACATAAGTATACTGACGTGGAGGTTAATGAGGATGTATGTATATTTCACTTTCTAAGCTGTGACAGGGTAAGACCTAAACACATGCGCTCCTCTGCACGTGCCTTTCTGGAGTCTGGCCCACACCAGCTTGTCCAATGCTCTTGGCATTCTCACACAGCTTCTGTGCTCCGGGCTCATTGGCCCCCTGTGTCTCTGCTGCAGAAAGCCAGTGTTCACCCCTGCGGTATGGCCTCTGCAGGATCTGTCCTCCCATTCTCAGTGTTTCCTTATATGTCATTCACAACTCAGGCTGTCTATCCCCTCCATGGTGATTGCTCGTCCTTCCGCCCTTACGTGCTGTGCGCATATGTGGTCCTCTGATATGTACCCCCTGATTCCTGTGCCCTGTCCTGTGGTTTCATGCCACTTCCAAGCATCCATCAGACAATAAAACCTGCCAATTACTTACTTGCTGTTGTAATGGTTTCTAATATGTAGGACCCACAAGGATGGGCATTTTCCATGCTTTATACTAAGGAATGTGGGTGCTTAGTAAATATATTTTTAAAGCCAATGAAAAGTTTTGTATTTTTCTTGTTAAAACTATTCATTTATTGTACACCCAACACCCTTAAAAGTAAGATCTGTGAAATACAATGTTTTTGCCTGCTTTCTTCACCAGTTTATCTATAGTACATAAGAAGTGCTTGGCAAATATAGAAAGAACTCAGACATATTTAATTACATGGTGCATTTGTTGTGAGAGGAACAATTATTTTTTTAAAAGAATTTATTTATTCGGGGTGCCTGGGTGGCTTAGTCAGTTAAGCATCTGCCTTCAGCTCAGGTCATGATCCCTGGGTCCTAGGATCAAGTCCCATATTAGGCTCCTTACTCAGCGGGGAGCCTGCTTCTCCCTCTGCCTGACTCTTTGCCTGCTTGTGCTTTCTCCCTCTCTCTGACAAATAAATAAATAAATATTTTTATTCATTTGACAGAGAGAGACTGCAAGCAGGGGGAGGGGCAGAGGGAGAAGCAAACTCTCTTTTGAGCAGGGAGACTGATGAAGAAGGACTTGATTCCAGGACCCTGAGATCATGATCTGAGCTGAAGGCAGACATTTAACCAACTGAACCACCCAGGAGCCCCTAAACAGTTATTTTTTTAAGTTACTTACAGAATTTACACATTTCTGGCCTTACCCAACATTAAAAGTACTTTAATACCATATATGTGATAGATTCTAATATACTCGGATAAGTCCTTCACAAGTTTATCAATGAGATCATAATCAGTAATTTGAAAAGAATGTAAAAAGATGGAAAAGAATTACTTAATGCTTGCAGATGTCCACGGAAATGGACTCTCTTATACATTGTAGTAAAAACCTTGGGCACCAATATTTATAAAGGACATTTTCACATTTTAAAAATGCGTATGTGAAAAATTAAAATGTGCAAATTTAACAGTAACAGTTTTAGAAATTTATCCTAGTTGTGTAAGTAGACTACTATATCAAATTTCTGCACAAGAATTTCTATTATAAAGTTGTTTTAATGTTAATGAAAAATGGAAGTATTCTGAAGGTTCTAAAATTAATCAATGAAGTTATATTGAGATAATGGAAAAATGTGACTTGTAGGCACAAAAATAAATGAGATCCATGTTTTCTAAAATGGACGTATCTGGATAATTACAATGTTAAAACACACAGGTTTTGAAATATATAACATCATATACTTAATAATATTTACGGTAAGTGTATATCCTGCCTACCTAAACTAAATAGCTCCTTTGATTTTTAATCTATTATTTGTCTGCCTTTCTAAAACCAAAATGTACTAGTAGTTATTTCTTATAACTGGAATTCCATTAATTTTCACATTTTTCTTAATGTGTGAATGACTTAACACTGTATTTATATTTGATATTGTTTAGATATCAGCTTACCCCAAACTAATTTATAGATTTAATGTAATTCCAATTAATATCTAGCAGGTGCTTTGCAAAAATTATCCATTTGATTCTAAAATGTGTATAGAAATAGAAGGTCCATTTAATTTCAAAAGCTTTCTAGACAAAGAACAAAAGAGAGGACATCCATTAACTAATTTCAAGACTTACTACAGAGTAATCAGTATAGTGTGTCACTGGAGTACAAATGGACACATGGACTCAGTCAAAAGAATTTTGAGTCCAAACTAAGTCCCACATGTATGTTCAAATGGTTTTCGGCTAAAACTCTAAGAATATTAAATGGGGGAGAAAGCAGTCGTTCTCACAAGTGGAAATGATGGGGCACCTGGGTGGCTCAGTGGGTTAAGCCTTTGCTTTTGGCTCAGGTCATGATCTCAGGGTCATGGGATCAAGTTTGGGGCCAGGCTCCCTTGCTTGCTTGCTCTCTCTCTGTCAAATACGTAAAATATTAAGAACAAAACAAATGGAGATGAAAACCTTTACATCTTTTTGGGGAAAATAAAAACCTTGAGCATAACCTCCCATTATGCAAAAACTTAACTTGAAGTGGATCATAGACCCAAAAATAAAACCTAGAACCAAGTTATCTATTAAAAGATCTGTGAAAATATCTTTGTGATATCGAGAAAGGGGAAGATTAGTTAGGCCAGAAGAAGCATGAATGATTTTTAACAGAAGGATAAATCCACTTCATCAAAACTAAAAACTTTAGTTCTTAAAAGGAAACAAGGAGAAAAGGGTCTCCAGAGATGGGAGAAAATGTTAAAAATACATGCTTCTGACTTGTATCAAGAATAAATGAGAACTCTTAAACCTAATAATAAGAGGGAAGCAACCCAAGAAAATGGTCAAAAGATTTGAAAATTTAAAAAGATATATAAATTTCTAATAGGAACATAAAAATATGCTCAAAAATTAGGGGGGCGAAGGAGGGCACTTGTCATGATGAGCACAGGGTGATGTGTGGAAGTGCTGAATCACTGTATTGTACACCTAACACTAATATTATGCTGTATGTTAACTGGAATTTAAGTAAAAATAAAAAAAAATAATTAGTGTTCTGAGAAATGCAAATTAAAACCAGCAAGATACACAGCTATAGACAGACTAGAATAGCTAAAATTTAAAGTATTGGGATAAACAAGTGGTGTTGTGCTTATAGATCAACCAGAACTCCCGTGAAGCACCAGTAGGAGAGGTAGCAAAAAACTGATACAACCATGGGCATTCTTTGAAGTTATCTCTATAGTTATACAAACACTTCCTTTGGAAAACACTTCAGATTAGTTATAGAATTATACTTAAAAGTTAACCATACAACCCAGAAAAGAAGTGTACTAGTGTGTACACTAGTACATGAACATTTGCAGCAGCCTGGAACTCCATGAAAATCCAGGACTTTACCAGACAAGCCATCCAATGTGACTTCTTGATTAATAGTGCAGGTAGGTATGAAAGTGAAGTAGCCATTATTATCAATATACAGAGTATCAGCATTTTTGACATTACATTGTATGATTTTTCTGTGACATCTTAAGTAATCAGAAAATATTCCTTGCTTAACAAAATTCATGGCCTTTTAGAGAATTTAAAGTTTGAAGAGATCCTAAACTCACCTATTCGCCTTTACTGATATTTACTTACCAGACATGCTATTTGTAATTAAGGTGTTGAGCTAGATAAACACAAACTGACACCCCCATTCTATATTCAGAGCAAGCTGATCTGAATACTTAACCACCTTCTTCTTATGCTACTCTGAAATGTTTGCTTTACCTCTTTGTGCCTCATTCTGTAAAATGAGTATAATAATAGATTTCTCACAGAGTTATTGTACATCTTTGTGAATAGCTTAGCATGGTGCCTGGAACATAGGGAATATTCCATAAATTTTAGTTTCTTATTGTTGTTTTTATTTTAATACTTGGATGCCAAGAGCACTTGGTGCCTTTCCCCTCATCTAAATCAGGCTTTGCACCTTGACATAGTCATTGATATGACTAAGAAACTGAGAATCCATGATTAGAGCTTTATGTACAGTGGTTTTATCTTTGGAGCTTGTCTTTCTGGAGTCCATCTTGTGATCGATAGAAAAGGCACTGGGGCCAGCTGCCTAGGTTTGAATTCAGATCCCTCCATTTATTCATGTTACATAACTTCGTTGTGATGGGAACGCAGGAAATCATGTGGGATTATGGATTCCCACTTTCATACCATGAGAGATCTCCACAGCCTGAGCTAGGCCCTATACCAAGACTGGGGTTGGTTAGGTGGATATGCCTGCCTTTCTTTTTGAAGATGGAGAAAGACTGTGAGTTATTTGGCAAGTTCTCAGACAGATTATTTCTTGTAAGGGGTATAAATGGAAGTTAAATGGTTGACAATCAAATCCCTTAAATCTGTCTATGTTTTCATACTCTTCAAACAATCTTCAAGCTCCCACATGTACAAAGCCTCTGAGTTAGGGTACAGATTAAGCTGTTTTAAAAAGATCCTAAAATGAAGTGAATCAAGACACTCAGAACTCCTTGTGCCTTTTTATCTGCTTTCTCCATGTGTTCCCCAATGCATTGTTGAACCTAATTCCTACCAGTTTCTGCTGCCTGTGGAAGACAGAAAGAGAAAGCAGAGGGCAACTGGTCTCCTCAAGACGTGCTGTAGAAGTTGCACACAGCCTTCCTCCAAGTGTCAGGGACCAGACGTTCATTCAGGAGGCCATGGCCAGATGGATGGAGGCCAGGAGAGGTGACTTGTTCCTGTTCAGCCAGTTGTTCTTCTAAAACTGAGCAGTTCTTTATTAAAAGGTAGAATCATAAAATGAGTTTAGTGGATAACTAGCAGACTAATACTTTTAGGAACCTTGTCAGGCACTTGTTTTTAAAATATGTTGTTTCTGAAGTGTCAACTTTAGATGCCTCAGTCATAGCCAAACTAATTACTTCTGAATCCATGAAAAAAATAAATAAACGGGAATAGAGGACTATTTGAAATGTACTTTATATTTTTGTGTGATTATTCTCCAGTATCTGTAAGAATAACACATATCTACCAATAAATCCATATTTGGCCTTCCATTCCTTGAACCACAAAATGCCACACTAATGTTTAATTATCTTCTTTTCTCTGAAGGATGATTACCTATTCTTTCTTTGCCTTCAGGAGATGGAGCTGCTCTTCTCATGAGGACATTTATTTCAGTATTATGAAACTTGAGTTGTTAGAAATGCTTTATTGTTTCAGGCTCAATATTGACTATTACTATTCTTCAGTGTCAAGTAAGAATATTAATGTGTATTTTAGCTGGGAAAAATAATAATTTTGCCCTTAAGAATAATTCATAATTTTGTGGGTTATTTGGGACATTTTTGCTTCTTTTGAGATAATCCTGTATTTTTAAGTTTTTTGTATATCTGAGCAATAGTTGGTCCATGGTTCTACTTTACATGTTCTTAGTGATTAAAAGGCATTTACTTTCTATTGTAGTTTCGTAGTTGTATATATTTACCTAATATGTTTTGAAAGACAAACTATTCTTTATAGAAAGTTTTAGCAAAATTAAAATTAAGTTAATTACCGAACCAAAGTTGAGTGCATAAGCTTCTTCCTTAAAGAAATCCCCCATTCAACATTTCAGGTCACTGGGGTGCCATTTGAACAGTAATTGTGTGTTGTAATTTCTCCACATAGTACCATGGAGTATTGGAACATGACTTCTGAGTTGCTTAATTTAAAACCAGTATGCAGTTTAACCTCCCCATGTGTTCTTATTATATTTGGGGTTCTATGTAAAACCCTTATGAATACATAGACTTTTGAACTTGCTTAACTAGTTTTAGAAAGATATAACTTACTTATGGTCTTTTTCTGGAAATGGCATGCCCTCACTTTCTTCCAGATCCAGCAATCAATATTCTTCAATAAAAACCATATGCAGTGTCTATGAAAACTTTCTTTTGAATTTAGTATAACTTTTCATAATAAAAAATGATTTCTGTAAATTCATTTTGAATTATGAATTTCACCCTCAAAATAATTCTGTGAGTTGTACAGTATAGGACAATGATATAAAAAAGCCTTTAGGAAAAACTCCCCGCATGAATTCTTATTTTACCTTCAGTAATAAGTGTATGTCTTGGGGCGCTTACGAGACTCAATGGGCTAAGCCTCTGCCTTCGGCTCAGGTCATGATCTCAGGGTCCTGGGATCATGCCCCGCATGGGGCTCTCTGCTCAGCGGGGAGCCTGCTTCCTCCTCTCTCTTTCTCTGCCTGCATCTCTGTCTACTTGTGATCTCTGTCAAATAAATAAAATCTTAAAAAAAAAAAGTGTGTATGTCTTGCAGTTTTTTAAGGAAGTTGAAGTTATGGGAAAAAAAGAGCAGAAAAGCTTGAAATTAAAGAAAAATAATTTTAAAAAGAAAGATTTATAAACCACTGTTATAAATGAAGGTCATTTAAGAAGAAATGTTTATAATAAAATAGTTCTACTTTAAAGTATTCTCAAAGTCATGAAATAGTTGCATACATAGAACAAAGACTTTTTTTGAACTATTTGAGTGTGTTGTTGACTCAGTGCTATGAACAAAACCTTTACTGCATATTTAGTACAAAGTAGAATTCTTGTTCTCAGTTCAACCGCCAAATAGGGACAACAAACCATGGCTTACTGCTTCTGGGCAATATTAGAACTCTGTTTCAGTTTTTCCAATAATGCCCTTCATTGCTAAACAGTTTGGCTCAGAAACATGGGTTGCATTGAGATTTCAGGTGTCTTGAGTCACCTCCAACTTCGAACAGTTCTTTTATCCCTTAGGTTTATGCCTTACACATATTTGAAAATGCATCTCGCCTTGGGTTTGTGTGATGTTTCTCCCTGATACCATCCAGGTCTAGAGACTTCAGCCCAAAGCATCACTGAGTTGTGCTGTGTTCTTCTCATCACATCTGTTAGAGGTGCACACTTCTGTTAGTAGTGATGGTCACTTGGCTCACTGGAACATGGTCCACACGGTCTTGTCTGCCAGACTTGGTCCCTCAAACATCTCAAGTGTTCCCTGAGTAATGGATAAATACTTTCTTAGCAATTACTTTGAAACTATGTAAAAATCCTGTCTCTCATGA
This sequence comes from Enhydra lutris kenyoni, assembly GCF_002288905.1. Classification (NCBI taxonomy): domain Eukaryota; kingdom Metazoa; phylum Chordata; class Mammalia; order Carnivora; family Mustelidae; genus Enhydra; species Enhydra lutris. Next base: position 11,433,821 of record NW_019154096.1, on the reverse strand, counting down.
AACTCCAGCTTATTTATTTATATCACTTTAGATTAATTTCTCCTGCCTTATTTGATGTTACAGTCCATTACTTAATATTTTTGATCGTCAGATTTCTCTAGATTTGTCCGAGGAGTATCTTTGGCTTCTGTGTGTTTTTGACATACATTCATCTTGGCGCACTTTCTTGCTACGTGACAGAAGTTGTTCTAGGATCATTGTACACTTTTATATGCCACCAAAGTGTATTTGTTGTGTTCATTACTGTTGGGGTGCTGCTGTGTCCAGCTCTCTCAGTGGTAGAGTTATAAAATGTGTATTTGTTCACGTTTCCATCTCTAGTTATGCTCCTAACTATCTGTCTATGTACCATCAAAAACCTTGAATCTACTAGATACCCCCAAATCCAATCCCACACTGTAGGGTACATTCTTGTTTTATTTCTTTCCATATCTGTATTACCTTCTCTAATATTGAGAAAATGACTCCATTAGGCTTCTATTTATTTACTTCATCAGCAGTTCTCTGTATTTTCATCTCCCCATGTGAATGTTCCCCTCACCCCAAATGTGGGTGCTTTAAATGGCCACCTCTGTGGGCCCTTCCTGTCTGCCTTCGGGCTGAGTGTTTATGAGCTGGAAAGACTTTTAAGAAAAAGAGGAGTTAGAGGAGGAGCACAGAGAAGGAAAAGATACCTGGTGTGTGTGAGTATCTCCCTTTCTCCATTCTCACTGGCACCACTTGTTCTAATTCCAGTTCATAATCCGATAGGTCTCATTCCACCAATAACGTCTCAACCACACATCACATTTCCTGTCTTCTTGTCTGTCTGTACTATGTTCTGTGTGGTTCTTCTATTCTCCAGGATGCTGGTTCTGTATTTTGCTGATTACAAGCTACTGCTTAATTCTGGATTGAACTGCTAACTTCATATATAGTGTGTACATATCTTTTTTCTTAAATTTCTGGAAAACTCTTTCCTTTACAGTTATTTCTGGATATTTTGACAATCTCTGTTTCATAACACCTTGCTTTATATCTCAAAATATACTAACATGTTTTTATTCTGGCTCTGGTTACTCTAGTATATGCAGGATGATTTGCAGTTTTGTTTGTTTTTTTTTTTTTTTTTGGCTCTCCTAACTCTCATTCAGAGTGGATTATTACTTTTTTTTAAGATTTTATTTATTTATTTTAAAGAGAGTGCATAAGCAGGGGGAGCATCACACAGAGAGAGAGGGAAAAACAGACTCCTGTTGAGCAGGGAACCTGATGTGGGGCTCACTCCCAGACCCTGAGATCATGACCTGAGCCGAAGGCAGACACTTAACTGATGGAGCCACCCAGGAACCCTACAGTGGATTATTTCTTCATGTATTTTTGTGATTTTTTTTAAAAAATTATTTATTTGTCAGAGAGATAGCAAGGGAGGGAACATGGACAGGGGAAGTGGGAGAGAGAAGCAAGCTTCCTGCTGAGCAGGGAGCCTGATGAGGGGCTCCTTCCCAGGACCCTGAGCTGAAGGCAGATGCGTAATGACTGAGTCACTCAAGCACCCTTATTTTTGTGATCTTTAATGGTGAGACCGTAACACATGCACCTTATCTGTAGGGATTTTTTGAAAGTTTAACTGCATTTCTCCAGAAGGTATAGTTGATTCTGACAGGTCCCTCAGGGACTTACAAATATAAACAATCTATTTTTATTTTTGCCTGTTCATTTTTAGGTAGATAAGTGGACACATATGTTATAAATGTAAGTTCCAATACTGTGTGATACTCAGCTTGTGGTTAGGAATTGTTAGGACAGAATCTTTTTATTTTTTTTTCCCCTTTATGGAATGTTTCTGCTTTTCATGCTTATTTTGTTCCTATTAGACATTGGTTTTTCAAAGACCCAGATATCTTTTGTGGTGGGGGTGTGTTACCTTTGCTTCACCCTTCCATGCAGGGGTCCTTAGAGCATCTCTCTCTGAAAGATCCATTGGAATCTGAGATCTGGGCTAGAATTTCCTAGAGCAAAGGTTACTTCCAAGCTGACTTGACCTCTCTGGATTCCCAATTTCATTTTATTTATGACATTCTAAAATCTCCTTACTGTCTCACCAAGACAATGGTCATCATATATACATATTTTTTTCTAAATTTTATTGAGCATTTGGTTGATTTCTTTTAGGTAATTCCCAAAAAGTTTCTTCCAGTTTCTCTGATCACCCTGTTTGCCATACTTCCAGAACCAGAAATAAACAATAAATTTAAAAACATTTAGTAATATTGAAATAATTTCGTAAATAGAATTACATCTATTTTTTATGATGGAAATTGACACATACTGTTTAAGATTGGTAATATTACAGCTCTTCTTTTTTGTTTACCATCCTTTGTTTCCAATCAAAATCAGTATTTTAAAAAATGAAGCAAAAGTTGATTGTCTTCCTCAATCCAATTTAAAAAATAAATCTAGATAGTCACATGACACCAAAATCTTAATGAAGAAAACCTCTGCTGTTGAATGAACACATTATTATAATCATCAGTTAAATTTTGTAATAATTTCGGGTTTTTAAATTTTTTTTTCTTTTACACAGTGTTTGTAGGGTGTAAAATATTCCCTTTAGGCTAAAAGCCATATGACAGAGTTCCATATCTGGATTGAACTATTGGAAATTTGTCTTAATTTCTGTTCATCCAATTTTGAATTTTCAGAGGGTAAGAAAAACACCCTTCTTTTCAGCTTTGAAATTTTTCAGTTGTTTTTTTTTTTTAAACTTTTCTTGGCAAGACTTCTGCTTTGATGGATGTGTTAACATTTTCTAAAAATGTATTGTTAATAACTATTTAAAACCACATACTTGAGCAGTCAGAGGTACGAGACTCTTTTGTTTACTAAGTGACTTTGGCAATAATCACTTTAAATTTAGGCTAAAGGGACAGGTGATGGGGAAACAAAATACTTTTTTAAAACCATTTCTTGCAGAAGTGATTTCCCATATATGTCAGCTCATTGCTAAAGTACAGAGCAGTTCTGTTTTTAGCAGTTTAGGTCTGGGACTGGTTAAATCAGCTGACAAGAAAATTGTGCTAATGAAGCCAGAAAATGAGTTTAAATTCTCAATTTGCTCAATTAACTTCCTTTGACCCCAGGGCACTAATGGCACCCCTGCAGTCAGTCAATCTGAATGTTCTCTTATTGGCTAGAAAAAAATGGTCAAGTATTTTACACAGTTCAAAGAATTTTTACCTATAATAATTTACTTTATTCCTCTCACAATGCTAAAATATAAACAATACCATCTTAGAGATGAAATAATGGAATTTTGGCAAAATGGTTTTGGCTTACCTTAGAGTCAGAATGCCTGAATGAAGAGTGGTTATCCCTAACACAGAACTTTTTTTTTTCTTTTCTTTTCTTCTTTCTTCTCCTCTCCTCTCCTTTCCTCTCCTCTCCTCTTCTCTCCTCTCATTTTCCTTTCCTTTCCTTTCCTTTCCCTTCCTTTCCTTTCCTTTCCTTTCCTTTTTTAAATGAGCAGGTGCAGAGAGAGTGTATATGTTGACCAAATTCACATAATTTGTGAGTTGTTTGAGTCAGGATTTCAGTCCAGATAGCCAGACCCTAGGTATTACACTATTAAACCCAGATCCTTTGCTCTTAACTGCAGAAGCGCATGTCCCACTGTACCTTTTGTAGAGCAGGCTGCTCACTGCTACACTTCACACATGGAAATGCAAAATAAGCTTTTATTTTCATAAAGTTTTATGGTCTTATGAAACTCAAAGACATTGTATTGATGAATTTACAATGTTTGAATTCGTTTTCTTTAAGGATTAGGACATAAGAGAAGGGCCTTCATCTGCCTACTAACTTGTTCCATCTGTGAAAATTATCAAACATGTACTTTAGCTTTTGCCTACGGAATATTTTTGAACAACATGTCAGGGTACGTTGACCTGTGAGTAATGCACGTGTAATCCATGGGAAAGTGTTAGAGCCCATTAAGTCTTCTGTCAGTGAATTGTGAGCCTGAGGAATGGTGTCTGCACTCCAAGGATTAATGGTCATTTGAAAAGGCACAGAGCTTGAAATTGACAACCCCAACACCCTCCACATTGGAAAGCACCAAGTAACATGTGTGCCCCACTCTACAGTTCTCTCCTCTGTATAATGTGAGAATTTAATTCTTTTTAGAGCCTCAGGGACAGAATCTGTTCATAAAATAATCATAGGATGTTTAGGGTGGGAACATGCAAAGCATAAAGGCATATAGCTAATTTCAATTATTTAGCAATCTTTTAATTAGAAAATACTCTAGGATTTGAGGCAGTGGTTTAGAATCAAAAGTTGAGTTCAGTGTTCCACCTGAATATCTATGCCACAACTCCATAAACTGCAAAATTAGAAAATGAAAAAATGTAAGGTCTTTGTGGAAGATAGTACCTTTGAAAAAATTAGCCTTGAATGGCCATCTATTCTTTAAAAATGAACTGATGGGAATGCTGGGTGGCTCAGTAGATTAGGTGTCAGTCTCTTGATTTTGGCTCAGGTCATGACTTCTGGGTCATAGGATCAAGCCCCACATTGGGCTCCACCCTGGGTTGGAGCCTGCTTAAAATTCTCTCTCTCCCTCTACCCTTCTCCCTGCTCCCTTATTCTCTATAAATAAATAAATCTAAAATAAAAATGGATAAACAGTATATGATATATACTTATACAGACAAAATATACAACAGTGTTTACAAGGTAAAATTAAGTGCTTTTCTTTATTTTTATGGGTGGCACAAATTTTCTCTCAAGCACAGGAAAACTTAATTCTCTTTCTTGGAAAAAGTCACAGGGCAGTATTTCGCATTCTGCTTAAATTTCTAAGTGAAGATTGTGAGTTTATATCATGTATCTCTGTGCAGGCATATCTGTTTTAAGGAAATGTTAATCATAGGGATCATTAATTTACTCAGATACCAGAGAAATAAATTATCCTAGGAAAGCCTTTATACTGAGTTGAATGGATCTAAATACAACCTCTATAAAATTCAGACAATATATTAACTATTTTAGACACAGTTTTATATTTCTGATTTTCCCAAAATAAAGGGTGATAAAGCATAGCTGGAAATTTGGTTATGAATATTTCAGTATTATTTTCCTCTGCTAACTTTCTCTTCCTAGTGTTTGATGTAAATGGCACATTAGCAGTAGAGCATCTGGCAGGTTAGACTCTCTTGTAAGACTCTTCTTCTGTGATCCGGCTTCCTTCCTAACCTGCTCACCCTCATCCACATCCTCTCCTGACCTTCACCTTCAATGACACATTCTGTCCTCTGGTCACTGGGTGTCCTGACTTCATTCCTTGTGGCTCTGATGAAGGAATCTCACTCCTGCACTGCTGATGCCAGATATTACATTCTAGCTTACATTGAACCAAATGGTTTTGGATTTTCCAGCATTATTTCAGACACTGACCTTTCTCTGCCCACTGCAGCAGATGGACATGGTGCCTCACCTGTTGTCATTGCCAGTGATTTCTGTCCCCATGGGGTCTGGAAGAGAAGTCATCAGGAAGGCTTTTGGGGGTAGCTCACCAGTGATATCTGTCTATACAGGACCTGAGGAGAGGTCCTCAGGAAGTGGTGGTAGGGGGGGAGGGAGGTTTACTCTTATTTGCTTGTGTGTTACTTTTATTTCTTACTAATCAACTCCTTTTTATCACCTTTTTTTTCCCTACTTCTCAGTTTTGTTAATTATAATTAGCTCTTCATTCAATGTAGTGATCATTAACCCTTCCCCAGGTTGTGGCCCTGGAAATATCCAAGAATGTCTAGCATAGTTCCATGCACAAAATCATAAGTGTGCATGACTGAATGATCTACAGTAGATAGAAAAATTCAGAAATCTTGTGTTTATACATAAACATGGGCACATGCCCCAGTAAATGTGGCTTTCAGAAGCTACCTGTTTTCCATTCAGTTCATTCCATGCTTCTATTTTATTTTATTTTATTTTATTTATTTCTTTTCAGTGTTCCAAAATTCATTGTTTATGCACCACACCCAGTGCTCCATGCAGTCTGTGCCCTCCATAATACCCACCACCAGGCTCACCCAACCTCCCACCCCCTCCCCTCCAAAACCCTCGGTTTGTTTCTCAGAGTCCACAGTCTCTTATGTTTTGTCTCCCCCTCCAATTTCCCCCAACTCCCTTCTCCTCTCCATCTCCCCATGTCCTCCATGTTATTCCTTATTCTCCACAAGTAAGCAAAACCCTATGATAATTGACTCCCTCTGCTTGACATATTTCACTCAGCATCATCTCCTCCAGTCCCATCCATATTGATATAAAAGTTGGGTATTCATCCTTTCTGATGGAGGCATAATACTCCATAGTGTATATGGACCACATCTTCCTTATCCATTCATCCGCTGAAGGGCATCTTGGTTCTTTCCTCAGTTTGGTGACTGTGGCCATTGCTGCAATGAACATTGGGGTACAGATGGCCCTTCTTTTCACTACATCTGTATCTTTGGGGTAAATACCCAGTAGTGAAATTGCAGGGTCATAGGGTAGCTCTATTTTTAATTTCTTAAGGAATCTCTACATGGTTTTACAAAGTGGCTGCATGCTTATAAAAAATTACTGAACCCAACTTGATGTTAAAGGAAATCTCTCACTTTGTGTTGTTTGTATATATATTAATAATTTTTCAGTTCTAAATTAAATTTGTTATTAGTTGCTAAAATCTTTTTCTACATCTAGGAACTTAAAACTGTTTAGCATGTGAATTCATCCTTGAAGCATTGACAGATAAAGTGACCAAAATACATGTAGTATACTGATCTGTCACTACAGTAGAGTTCCAAGAGAGTGGTTTGTTAGTTTTTATTTTTTCAAATGTAAGCAAATTGCTGGTATACCATACTTCACAATTAATCTAGGAAATAAAATTAAAACTTCCAATTACTTAATTAGAATATTATGTTATAAATCATATTCTAGAAGGAAAAATTCTGAAGGTGGCAAGCATAACTATGGAGGGCATTTATCAAGCTAAGTAGGCAAAGTGCTTCTCCATGCATATTATTTTAATTGGCATATATATTTAGATATTTTAGGAGAAAGATAGCTCACATTTAATGTGAGCTTCTATTTGGCTGATGAAAGAATAAAAGCTAATCTTTTTTATCCCATTGCTGCATTCACTGGTGATCACACGCATAAACACTTGTGCAGAGAGAGAGAGAGAGGAAGAAAGAATTTGACATTAAGAAGAAAATGAAAGGAGGCAAAAATTGGGACAAATCATTTTGCACTGGAAAGACAAAGGGAAAATTAATCAACAGGTTCAATAATTTTATTCATTATGGTTGAGAAAGATGAATTTTACAAATCTCTTGGTGTTATGCCCAAAATAATGCAGCACATGGTTAACCCTGGAATAGGTTTTGGGTCTTCTGAATTAGTCTAGTCATCTTTCAAATAATCAATGTGGAAAAGATGGCTAACACCATTTCTTGCGTGGATTTTAAAATCTCAAATATAAGATACACCTTCGTATAACACTGTAATAAGAACTGTTCAGGCTGTAAGATATACTGATTTGTCGGGGGAAGACTCTGGGTCTCAAAGACATTGAATACTTTAACCGAATATCTTCTAACTAGTAAGAGGAAGAACTTCTATTTCCCAAACCTAAAGCTCATTATTTTTCCAAAAGTCACAGAACAAGTAAGGAGAATGACCAAGCTTTGCTCTCAAATATTTGATAGTGGGTTCATTGTTCTTTCCCACATTCAGAACAGTCAAGAGTTGAAGTAAGAGTAATTCTTTCATTTGGACAGGACTAATGTGATAGATGGCTGTACCTGTTTATAAATATGTTTGTGTATGTAACTCCTACGTTATAAATATATAAAACTCGTGCCATGTCACCTTGTGTGTATATGTGTATGGGTGCTGTGTTCTAATGGAGCCAAATTCTATTTCTCTTTGGAAAGAATAAATGCACGTTCTGAGTGCAAGTAAATACACCGCTAGAACAGCAGTTTCAGCTTGCTTTTGCTGGCAGAATGAAAGAGGTCACTACCTCCCACAAATTGGATTAAAACTTGAGCAATGTAAAGTAGCTATGTATCCTTCTGTTTCTGAATTTATAATTGAATAATTTCAATTGTACCGTGGGGCATGACCTGTCTGATCTGATTTCTGTGCATCAAACTGTTTTAATACCACAGGCAATCATGAAAAACAATGGGTATGTCTTGTGATTCTCTTGTAAATACTGGAAAATCACATAAAATTTCACCAAAGGTATTCACATAGTCAAATAACTTAACACAAGTTTAAATGAAATAAAAAACTGTAGCATTTTTTAATGGACTTTATTTTTCAGAGCAGTTTTTAGTTTTATAGAACATTGAGTAAAAGCTACAGAGACTGTCTATATATCCCTTGCCCACACACATCACCATCTGCCATTGTGGACATCTCACTCCTCAGTGAGGATTTGTCCTCTTTGCTGCATCTAAAGTAATGTGTCATGACCACCTGAGCTGTATAGTTTACACTGGGTTCATTCTTGGTGCTGTACCTTCTGTGGGTCTTGACATGTGTACGGCATGTATCCACAATTGTAGCATCCATCAGAATAGTTTCACTGCCCTAAATTCTTCTTTGCTCTACCTGTTTACTCCCCCCACCCCCCAGTCCTTGGCAGCCACTGATCATTTTACTGTATCTGTAATCTTGTCTTTTCCTGAATGTGATATAGTTGAAATTATATCCTTTTTCATGGGTTTATAGCTCATTCCTTTTTAGTGCTGAATCATATTCCATTGTCTGGATGGACCACAGTTTATTTATCCATCACCAACTGAAAAGCACCTTAGTTGAGTCCAAGTTACTGGCAATTATGTGCAGAATTTGTGAAGATGTAAGTTCTCAATTTGTTTGGGTAAAATATTAAGGAACACAGTTGTTGGATCTTATGGTAGGAGTGTGTTTAGTTTTGGAAGACACCGCCAACCTGTCTTCCAAAGTGGAGGTACTATTTTGCAATCCCAGCAACAGTGGGATTGAGTCCCTATGAGTCCACATCCCATCAGCATTCCCTGTGGCCAGTGGTTTGGATTTTGGCGGTTCTACTAGGTATGAAGTGGTGTCTCATTGTTATTTTAATTTGTAATTATCTAATGCCTTATGCTATTTGACAGCTTTTTATATGCTTGTTTGATATCTGTATACCTTCTTTGGTTGGATGTCTGGTAAGGTCTTTGCCCACTTTTATTTGTTAAGATTTTTGTTCATTTTCCTGATTAAGTTTTAAGAGCTCCTTGTCTGTTTTAGGTAACAGCTCTTTATCAGATAGATTGTTGACAAATGTTTTTTCCCAGTATGTGATATGATTGCATGCTAGAGGCTGTGACCTAATAGAGAATGTTGGAGCCATAGATGAGAAAACAGGTGAATGATGAAACCAGATCCATGGGGCCCAGGTGACAGATATGGGTACGCACTATGGTGGGGGGATAGGAAAGCAGAAACAAGGTAAAATGATAGGCTTTGAAAATGAGGAAGGAACAAGAAAGATAGAGAAATAACAATTTTTAAAGACTCCTTTACTTCAAAAATATTTTCTCTTGAATCTGAATGTCTTATAAATATATAAAAATTACAATGTTGGGGGGGTGTGCTAGATGACTCAGTTGGTTAAGCCTCTGCCTTGAGCGTCCTGGGATCAAGCTCCAAGTCTGGCTCCATGTTCTGTGGGCGGTCTGCTTCTCCCTCTCTCTCTACCCCTCCCTGCCAATCATGCTTTCTCACTCTCTCCCTCTCAGATAAATAAAATGTTTAAAAAAAATTACAATGTGGGAATATAAGATATAGTTAAATTAAATACCTTGCCCAGCTAGTATATGTTAGGCCTGAAATGCGGGTCTGACAGTGGCTCTGATCCAAGTCACCACAGGTGAGACTGTGTGTTTGTCCTTGTGAACACAGGCATGCAGGTGCATGACAGGTGTCTCAGGTGGAGATGTGCATCTCTTCCCCCACCATCTCTTCAGTCAACATTTGTCTCACTTTGATCTCAGCTTCACACTTTAACATTTTTACAAATTTGTATTTAATTATTGCCAAGCAACAATTTAGAGCCCACCTTCAATTTATGGTTATATCTAATGATAAGAACAACCTTATCATGTGTTAACGTGTGTTCGAAGTGTGATAAACTATGTGTTTAGGTGTAAGGAGGGATGAGGACATGCAGAATTTATAGATGTCAGAATGAGAACAGATTACTTCCAGTATTATTTTAATAGCAAACTGAATTGATCAAATTATACTTCCATTTTCATTTACCAAAACTCATTGTTTTAATAGCTAATAGGTCATTTAAAATGTGTTTACTTTCAAGCTGTAGTTATGTGCCTTTGGTTATTATAATATATAGAAGGAGAATTCAAGTTTCTTTGGCATGAGAAAGCTGTTTCACAACGTGATACAGAACTGTTTAAGAAAATCCAAGTATCAGCCTGTATTTGATAGGCTTTCCTCATTTTCAAAGCCTTTCATTTTACCTTGTATTTAAAAAAGCAAACACTGGTGATGTTAAGCTATAACAAAGTTCATACAATGTTTTTCTCTGTCACTGAACATTGAGTGGATCAGAGCAAAGCAAATGCATGTTGCCTCAGCTGTGTGCCGAATCACAATGGTAAAAAACAAAAACGTGTGAGCAAGGCTTGAAGTGACAGTTGGAGAGTTGCATGTCTGTGTTCTGAAAACGGGGCAAATTCAGGAAGATGTGGCATCCAAATGAAAGTCGTGTACAAATCCAGAAGCTTTGGGATATCTTCGGAGTCTGTGCAGACATCTTCTGAGGACCTTGACTGAGGTGAAGGGCAGCTGCTTTCTGTGCAACTTCCTCAAATGCTCTCTGAGGACACCTTCCAGCCCTTGCCTTTCCCAGACATTTCCCTGTCATTCTTGGCAGGTCATGACTCCGTGGTTTTTCTTATGCAATTTGGTTCTTCATCGATTCTGTTGTTCCTTGTGCAAACCCAGCTGCACTCACTGATGGCTTTGGAACCTGTCCTTGCAGATGGAGGAGGAGCCAGGGGCATCGCTCTGTAGTGACTCCTCTATCATTCATCCCATGTCCCATCCTTGTGGGCCTGCTGCTTCTAAACCCAGATGATGGCAAAGGGAAGGAAAAATTCTTCTTGACCCTCAAGGTCTTACTTCTGGACTAACTGTTAAACTGACCTGAGACAGTTGAACAGGAGAAAACACCCCAAAGTTTTATTACATGTGCCTGGAGGCCCCATGATGAAAGGGGGAGACCCAAAGAAATGACCAAGATGGGCAGTTCTTACACTTTTTAGACAAAGAGACAATACATTTGTGAGGAGTTGACAGGACAAAGAAAACTCAGCATTAGGAACTTCAATTAGTAAAGAATTCTAAATAGAATTTGGGCTGCAGTAGTAAATTAGTAAAAAAAACAATCGCATTGTTTATATGACATTCTTGGCTCTGAATTTCCTATCTCTGGAGATTAGGAAGTCCCTTCACCTTCCAGGACAGGGACCTTTCAATGGGGAGATTGATTTCCTGCCTTCAGGGGACAGAGGAGGGTCTGAGTGTCTTCGTGTCCCCTAAGTAACGTTATTTAAAATAATCAGTATTCCAAAGTGACATACACATGTGGGGGCAGCCTGCCACTGGTCTCTACAATGTTAATGACTTAAAAGTCTTCTCTTCCTATAAAAGTATATCAAAAATAGTATTTCATTTCTATTTTTGATATTTTAAACTAAGGTACTCTTAAAAGAATTAGGATAATAGTAAACTTTAAAGCATTCTGTCATATATATCCTTCAAACACTGAATATAAATAAAATGAACAAATACAGTACAATCCTATAAGTTTATGTGAATTTATGTATAATGGATCACATCAATGTGTATGACATTACTGATTCTAAAAATGATCTTAGAAAACATTTTGTAAAAATAAAAAATCAGTTTGATTCTTGATAAACATCTGAAGGTTTATAAATAGAAATGGATAAAAAGTAATAATCAAAACAGGAAACAACATACAAAGATATTTAATCAATTTTAAAAAGTTAGAACTCTCAAAAAGCATAACAAAAGAAATTACTCAAGACAGTATTTTGTCTAAGCTGTGCATCTCATCTATGATAGCTTTATTGTGTTTTTTTATTTTTAAAATTTTGTTTAAATTCAAGTTAGTTAAACTATAGGGTAGTATTGGTTTCAGGAGTAGAATTCAGTGACTCATCATTTGCATGCAATACCCAGGGCTCAGCAGAATTAGTGCCCTTAATGCCATCACCCATCTGGGCCATCCCCTCCCACATCCCTCCAGCAACCCTGTTTGTTCTCCACAGTCAAGAGTCTCTCTGGTCTGTTTCCCACTGTCTTTTGTTTCCTTCCCCTATGTTCATCTGTTTTGTTTCTGAAATTCCACATACAAGTATTATGGTAAGCAAAGTCCGTCAGTCAGAGAGATAAATATGATATGATAATTTTAAGGCAAACATGAAACAGAAAATATTTACATTAGCATATTAATAACTAAATATAAAAGCACTCATACTTAATAAGAAACACATTAAAACACCACATGAAAATATGTTTTATTTTTTTAATTTTTTTAATTTTTTTTATATTTTATTTATTTATTTGTCAGAGACAGAGGGAGAGAGAGTGAGCAAGCACAGGCAGACAGAGAGGCAGGCAGAGGCAGAGGGAGAAGCAGGCTCCCTGCCGAGCAAGGAGCCTGATGTGAGACTCAATCCCAGGACGCTGGGATCATGACCTGAGCTGAAGGCAGCTGCTTAACCAACTGAGCCACCCAGGTGTCCCGAAAATATAAGTTTTAGATACTAAAAAAATTTATAATGACATTATTTTTGTATAATATGTATACACACACATATATTCAAGTGATGAATCAAAAAGTTGATTTTTTTAATGCATCACATTACAAAATGTTTTAAACTGTTAAATTATAGAATATCAATTAGATTTTTTCCAACTATTCCACATTATGTACCAAAGGATTTTTAACAATGAGGATACTTCACGCTGTGATCAACCAGAGGAAGGTTGGGGTATAACCGAGTCAGCTCTGCCCTTGTACCCAGGCAGTGGAGGCTCACTCCATTCAGACCTGGCTCCAGAGACCCCATGGTTTGGATTTCTTTTCTCAAAATTTGTTCCTTTCCCTTCCAGGAGGGTTAGGAGACCCCAAATATGCCATCTGGGAAGAACAGCCCCAGACTGGAGTTCAGTCCACATCTCCCCTTCACCGAGCTCTGATCTTATGGTCATCCAGATGCCCTCAGGGGCTGGGAAGAGGGGGAAATTATGCTTATATTTTCATCCTGGTGCCTGTTAGTCTGGCCTTTGTTCTACAGGGTGGTCTGGTGACTCAGTGGCCTGAGTTGGAGTCATCCAAATAGTGCAGACACCTTAATTTTTGATGATTCTCATTCACGTAAGATGCAGGTCAAGTTCAGCACTCGCCTCCTGGTGTATCTCTGGAGGTTTGAGCTATATTAGGGGCATATTTTTGGACACTCCCCTTCTCTTGTTACCACCACTGGGCAGCCTCGAAGGGAGTCAGAGTGTCGAAGGCTCACTGACTTCATGGTGCCTCTGTTGGTGAGCCGGTCATTTCCCTGCCCATGGTCTGATATGTGGTCAGACAGCCCTTTATGGTAGCTCTCATGGGGTGGTGGTCCCTCCTCTTCCTGGGGACATTCCAAACACAAGGGTCCTTCTGGTTGGCTCTCTGTTATTGCTGGTGAACATGGAGGTGACTTTGGGGTCTTTCAGAGAACTCTTGAGGTAGAATAGACATTCTTTGAGGAGACTACTCACTCAGACAATTAGTGTCTCACTATCCTCCTTGCTGATGGGAGTGTGTGAAAGGCAAGGGTGTGGTTCGCATTCAGGGACTACATTTAGGAATGCAGCAATGAAGGTGACAAGGGTTAAAGGGAAGACATGTTGGATAATGTAACAGACATGTTTAGAAGACATATTCTGTGTTTACCCAGTAAAATTCCAGAGAGTATATTTAACGTGACCTTTTCCTTTAACACAGTCTTTTCATGTTTTCCTGCATATTCTGGGTAAGACTTTCCTTTTGGGACATCCTTAACAAAGAAGGGTAACCAACAGAGAAAAGGCCATCGCAAGGGACCATGCTTGGGTGACACAGTGAATGGTGAGGCCTCAGGGGCAGGGATGTGAGTAGCTTTATGTAAATGCCAGAGAGCTGCCCAGACAGGAGCATCTCAATGGCTGCAGCATAAACAGTGGTATGGAGGTGATGTGGCTTTGTGAGTAATCGTGCCACTGGCTTTTTCTGGAGTATGGCATATGAAATTTGCAGGGATCATGCAAATAGGAAGAGATGGTTTCTATACCCAAAAGGAAAGAAATGGTACCTGAACACTGAAGAATTTCCATGTGCACAGACTGGTTAATAAATATGTAACTTCTGGTTTACTCCTTAGTCTACTAAGTTTCCTTGACAAATCACCAGACCTCAAATGATTCCATGAATTTTATAATGTATTTTAAAAAATGAAATTGTTCAAATTGTCAGGCAATGAACAAAAAATATATTTACACAGGGTTCATGCACCTGCAGACACACTTGGAATCTACCAATAGTTTTGGCAGCTTGCCCCTTCTTATAATAAATTAATACTTCTCAAAAAGCTGTCAGTGACAGTTGCTATTTCTGCAAACAACTTGTACCACTATATTTACATAAATGTTTTAATTGGCCCACTAAAATGCTTTTATATGTATAATTTTATTTCATTTTTATAATATGAAGCTGCTGTTACAAAAAATAGGCATGGTTCTAAAAATTAACATAATGTAAACAAAATATTGTCGTTTGATCCAGGTAGAGTTGCTTATAAACATTGGAGCCCGAGGCAGCCCCAGTTGTGCTAAAAAGTGATACGGTGTCCGACAATTGCAAATAACAGACACTTAACTTTCCTCCTGATTTTCTCATAGATTCAAAGGAGAACAAAAGAAGTAAATTTCTCACAATGAGACCTTATTAATAAATGTTTCCTATGTTGCAGCTCTCACACTTTGGAATCACTGATACTATATAATAGGTCTATCAGATTATAGATGATTTTTTTATTTTATGAGTTCTATAATTGCCAATTATTATAATTAGAAAAAAGAAATAGGAATGCTCCCCCCTCAAAGATGTTGAACATAATTCCCATCCCTTAAATGTTGACCACACATGTACAATATGAAAAGTGGGGAAAAGAAGATTACCTTTACATTCTATAAAGGGTTAGTATCCAAAATATATAGAAATTTACACAGCTTAATATCAAGAAGATTAACTAATTCACTAAAAATGGGCAGAGAACTCAACAGACTTTTTTTTTTTTCCAAAGAAGACATCGAGATGGCCAATAGGCTCCTGAAAAGATGCTCAAGATCACTTGTCATCAGGGAAATGCAAGACAAAGCCACGATGAGATGTTACTTCACACCTGTTAGATTGGGCTATTACCAAACACAAAAAAACAGCGGGTGTTGGTGAGCATGTGGAAAAGAGGGAACCTTATATACCATCCGTGAGCTGTGATCTGGGGCAGCCACTGTGTGAAAAAATGTATAGGCTCCTCAGCAAGTTAAAAGTGAACTACCATACAATCCAGGAACTCTCCTTCTGTGTATTTAGCTGAAGAAAACACCCCTGTTTATTGAAGTCTTATTTACATCCCTTAGCTGAGGGATGGAGTGAGTTCCGAAGAGGTGGCATATATATATACAATGGAATAGGACTCAGCCATAAGAAAGGACAGGTACGGGTGGATCTAGAGAGGTATGCTAAATGAAATCAGAGAAAAGCCAGTACCATAGGGTCTCATGCATAGGTGGAATTAAAACCAGACTCGTAGAAAAGGAAACAGAGCATCTGTTACCAAGGTGGGGAGGGGCCAGAGGGGGCAGGTGGCACAGGTGAAGGGGATTCAGAGGTATAGACCTCCAGTTCTAAAGTAAATACAACACGGAGATGCACCCTGCGGCACAGGGAATGTAGTCTGTCCTGTCATAGTAACTTTGTATGGTGACAGACAGCAGTTACACTTACCTTGCTGATCATTTTGTCATGTAGACAAATACCAAGTGACTGTGTTGTACACCTGCAACTAATAGGATATTTGATGTCAATTAGGTTTCAATTTAAAAGGAAAAAAACTGAAATCCTGAAAAAAAATGAACTTTCATTGGGAAACTTGAAACAAACTACCATTATTACCATGAACTGTAACACGTCATGCTAATAGCATAGGCCCTTGATATGATTGGATGAAAATTATACTTCTTGTCCGTGGTCTGCCTCCCTCTGGTCCAAGAATAACTAAAACAACAGACAAATCCAAGTTGAGGGGACATTCTATGGAATACTCGACCAGCACTTCTGATCCCCAGGAGTGTGTGACCACGAGATCAGTATGGGCCATGGAAGTCTGAGAAACTGTCACAGCCCAGAGATGCCCAGGGAGATAGGACAGCGAGGTATTGTGTGCAACAGAGAAAGGATATTATGCAACAAGTAAGTCTGAAGGAAGTATGCTTCATTCAATAACAATAAATCAATAGTGGTTCATTAACTGTAACAAGGGTACCATACTCACAGTGGTGGTTAATTGTATGTGTCCGTTTGTCTGGTTAAACATTATTTCCGGGTGTGTCTGTGCAGGTGTTTCTGGATGAGATCAGGATTTGAATGGGTGGGCTCAGGAGAGCAGATGGCCCTTTCCAGTGGGGTAGCAGAACCAACTGTACTATCTTCATACATTTCCTATAAATTGAAAACTATTTTAAAACAAAAATAATTTTTCAAAAGGATTTACAAATTTTATGAAGTTAAAAACTATAAATTGAAGAAAATGAGAACCAAACCTGCTACTTCTTAGTTTCTTGATAAACGAATTAAAGGCATTATCAGCCATATGCATATGAAGAGATTTTTGTGGAATATTGAAAGAATGCTGCAAACAAAATATTAGGAAACCTATAAGTGCAGTTCACACGTGAGGTATCATATGTGGAGTCTGTTGTGGTATAGAAAAAAATCAGGAATTACAGACTCGGATAAAAATTTGGATACAAATTCCAGCTCTCCTACAGATTCTCAGACCAACAGCTTTTCTCCCTCACCTTCATTTTCCCGGCCTGTAAAACGGGGCTAATTTCATGGACCTCCTGGGGGGAAATATGGAGGGTGTTGGACACAAAATGTGTGTTTAGGAAATGTTAGTCCTGGTCCGTATTTGGTCATAGGCCGACACAGCATGTGGGGTCCCTGGGGGAGGTCAAGCATGTTTGTAGCCTAGGGGCCCTTACTCAGGACCCAGTCATTCCTAAAGGCACCCGGTGCGCATGTGCGAATGCAGTGGGGTTTTAGTAACTGCTGGAGTCAGGCTGGTGTTTGGGAAAGCTGAATATAGGCTGAAGTCCTTTTTTGTATCCTCTGTTTTTTAAAACTATTCAACAATTGGAAAATGTAAATACAAGCAACATTTGGACTCTAGCAGTGTGTGTGTACCTATATAATGCTCCAAAATTCTTCCAGAAACATGCCAAAAATAAAGTTACCTAAACTATAATGCCACCGGGGTATTCAAGGCATTGCTATTTTGATTTTGGTTTTCATAAGAACACCTTACATTAGGAAAAGCTGGGTAAAAATGTAAAAATTCAGTGTTACCTGATATAAATTGATAGTTCATAATGTCTTTGGAAATCACTCTAAATCCTTTCAACCTGCTGTGTTTAATTTTAGGTTTTTCAGGTTATTAAAATTTTTCCTTAGTAAATTAATCTGTCCCTCACCATGTTCCACATTTAATTAGAATTTAAGCAGCCTAGCAATACCGTTTGTTCACCCTCGCTGTCCTCCCACCAGGGTGAGCTCAAACTCTTAGCCAAGTGTCCACCTGAGCAGCTCTCACATGGTGAGAGCCACCGAACGCCTTCCCTGAGACGCCAAACTTACTTTCCATTCAAACTGGAAGTGAACTAAATTTTGGTGAAATTAAAAAATAATAATAGTAACAACAGAATTCCCCAAAGCACTTTGAGAGCTGTATTTTCTCCCAAGATTTTTAAGAGACACTTATATGGAAACCAAGTTCGAGTAGTAACTGTGGCTTTTCTACCCACAGCCCTCCTTACAGGCCATGTAGTCCAATACTGAGGTTCACCTCTGGCACCAAGGGAACGAGCATTTATACCAAAACATGGACAAGGGTGCAGGGGGCAGATGAGTGTCTGAGGTGTGTCACTGAGGGCAGAGAAAGCCGCTGCAGAGTGAGCGCCCCAGCCGCAAGCCTGCAGTGTTGCAGGAGACGCGGGGGGCCCTCCGTGCAGGAGGGATGGGTAGCACCTCCATGCGGGAGGCAGGGAGATGACCCGTTTGATCAGGTGTCACTAGAAGCCTTAGCATTTCTGCACAATCTTTCTATATGCTGCATGATACATTGAAATCATAAAGGCTCTGGGTTTAGTGAGGCAGAGTTGGCTAGATGACGGCAGGGTTCACTTAGGGCCTTTTCAAATCCAGGCAGGAGAGAGCTTGTCTTTCAGCTTGTGTTCCGGGCTTTGCAGCAGGACAGCCTCCCCTCCTGGGAGACCACGGTGGGCCAGGGTGTGCGGGGACAGCTGCTGCGTGGGAGCCATGGGCGGTGTGGGCCCTACGTGCTTATGGCTGTGGCTGGAGAGGAAACTCACAGGCCAGGTTGCCTTCAGCAGTGTTCACACCCATGACTGCTCTTAGGTTGGTAACATGTCCTTTCGCACGAGTAGGACTTGGTTTCAGTCTCCACACCACAGTCTGAGTGCACGCAGGGGGCTGCCAGGCAGCGGGAATGCAGGAGAAAAGTTCACAAGAAGTGTGTACGACACTCTACCACTTCGGTAAAAGTCAATTTTAGATGGTGTGTGACTTTCTTTTCAGTTGGTATCATCTTTCATGAATTCCAAAACATTTTTCTGGATCTGCTAACAGGAAGAAAACAATGACCAAAACGGCGTAACTTGGGGAGGAAGAATGTGAGGAATCCAAGTTGGTAACTTGCCATATCTGTGTCTGGGTATGTTGAAGCCAACATAGGAGAAGTAGTGGTAACGGTGTTCGAGAACAGAGCCAGATTCATAGACTCTGTGCTAAAAACGACAAGGGGTGTCTGAAGACAAGCCTGGAGCAGAGCGGGAATGCTCCCAGGGAGTTCTGCTTGGAAAAGAGCCCACGACCTTGTCCGCCCCTTGTCTGTCCAGAGCTCATGCCCCGGTGCCCACAGTCCACTGTGTCAGAAACTCACAGGCAAAACCGTCACGATCAGAGTCGTTTGCTTCTGCAGCAGTTTGTCGCATTCTGCATTCTGTCATCTAGAATGTCAACACCAAATATGCATATTGTTCGACACCTGGTACCTGACAATAGGTCGTTCATCTTGTTCCTGACACCGTAGTCGTGTTTCTGTCTTGCCCCAGCTGGACTGTTCGTTTTTATGTAACTTCATTCACTGAAGGTTAGTGGGAGGGAACCAGAGATCTCTGTCCTCAAGGAGATTAGAGGGTAGTGAAAAGGTCATGTCAGCTTTGACTTACATCTGATTGGTAACTATTCCTTTTTTCACATGAAACTTTCAAGTTCTGATTTACTTATAATGTTGAAAATATACTCTAGGCTCATGGTATGTAAATTTATGAAAACTTGGTCATGATTATACCCAGTATTTAGAATTTATATATTGCATGACTTACATGCAATGTAAGTTACAATGAATGATATACATCATTTATAGTATAATACATGTATTGTATATGTATAGTGCATTATATATACCATATATATAAAATTATATGCTGTATATAATGCAATTTTAATAGCCACAGATTGAAAGCCTTTTCGAACACTGGCTTGGTTGCGTGCCAGGAAGTTTACATTCTGGAATATCTTTCTGCTTTAATTTGAGTGGAGGAGAGAACACATCAAAATAATAAATTCCCCTTTCAATTTACATTTGCAGTGACACCAAATGACTTTGTACTTAGTATAAAAGATGAACCTTTTCCTTCCATGTTTCTTTCTGCATGAAAGTCAATTCTATCATAGTTTAATGATTAACTTCTTCATACTCAATCTTGTAGCTGGGATACAATGACATTTAAATTATTATTATCAAAATCAGAAGTTCTTCAGCATTAGACATGTGATTTACTATGATTTTGTACTGCATATGCCCATTTTGTTTTTTATTCCAAAGGAAATCCATATTCCTTCAGTATTTGATTTTGTCTTACAATTTTTCCATATGTATGCGTGTGTGTATACCTCCTATATATATGTACACCTCCAATATTTTGCTATTTTGGTGGAATTGAACTTTTTCCCCTCATTTTTTAAACTTAAATTCAATTAATTAACAGACAATGCATTAGTAGTTTCAGAGGTAGAGATCAGTGATTCATCAGTTTTCTATAACACCCAGTGCTCATTTCTTCATGTTGGGATCCATCATGATGCTCATTCCATCCACTCCTTTCCTCCCTTTAAAAAAAAATATATATATTTATTTTATTTGAGAGAGAGCAAGAGGGAGAGAGTGAGAAAGAGAGAGTACAAGTGGGGTGAGGGGCAGAGAGAGACGCAAACTCCCTGTTGAGCAGCGATCCCAGTGCAGGGCTTTATTCTGAGACTCCGGGATCATGACCCAAGCCAGAGGCAGACACCTAACTGACTGAGCCATCCAGGCATCCCCAACATGTGCTCTCCTTAATGACCATCACCCATTTACTCCATCCTCCCAGCTCCCATCCCCTCCAGCAACCCTCAGTTTGTTTCTTATGATTTAGAGTTTCTTACGGTTTGCCTCCCTCTCTGGTTTAGTCTTGTTTTATTTTTTCCTCTCTTCTATGATATTTTGTTTTGTTTCTTAAATTCCACATATAAGTGAAACCATTTGATAATTGTCTTTCTCTGATTGATTTATTTCACTCAGTATAATGCCCACCAGTTCCATCCACATCATTGCAAATGGTATGATTTCATTCTTTGTAATAGCCAGTAATTTTTCATTAAATAAAAAAAAAAATATATATATATATAAATAAATATATATATATATATATATATATATAAAACATATTCTTTATCCATTCATCTGTTGATGGATGTCTGGGTTCCTTCCATAGTTTGACTGACGTGGACATTGCTGCTATAAACACTGGGGTGTGGGTGCCCCTTTGGATCAATACATTTGTATCTTTGGGATCCATACCTCTTTTTTTCTCATTTTTATTTTTTTATTTCTTATTTTTTAAAAAATATTTTATTTATTTACGCCAGAGTGAGAGAGCATAAGCAGGAGGAGGGGCAGAGGGAGAAGCAGAATCCCGCTGAGTAGGGAGCCCATCGTGGAGCTCGATCCCAGGACCCAGAGATCATGACCTGAGCCGAAGGCCGATACTCAACTGTCTGAGCCACCCAGGTGCCCCTCAACTTTCTTTTTCTCATTTTTTAAAAGAGATTTATCCACTCCCACTGCTTGCCTGCTTTGTGGACTTGGCCAAATCCATCTTCCCCAGCACAGATCTCTTGTAGTTTGCTGGTATCTACTTGGCATGAGTACCATCCAGGATGATTTCTTCTGCATCATAAAGAGAAGCCATGGCCTGCATGTTCCAAAATCCATTTCCTCACATTTCTGGATTTGATTGTGTCAATGATAGCCACTCTTTGAGATGCAGAAAACCAATGCAAAGGAGAGTTCTTATTTTAACATGTGTCCTAGGTGTTTGCAGGCAGACACATGAGCATATGTGAGACACAAGTTTTCTTCTTAAGTTGCCGCTTATTTTATTCTTTACCATATATTTCAGTAAACTTTTATTCACAACTTGATAAATGACTTTGTGAAAACTTCCCATCATTTATTTGGTTTCATATAATATTTTCCATGTTTTAATGTGGAAGATATTTTCTGATATATTTTAGTAAGAAATCCAGCTTTCTCCTTTTCCCTTCCTTTGAGACCTTCTACCTGCACTATTCATTGACATGTTCTACCAACATTTGCTGAGTATTGTCTGTATGGCCACAGATACAGATACCTAGGAAATGGATGGATGGATAGATGGATGGATGGATGAATTAGGTCAAAAATGATTCTTTCTTCGAATCTTTGGCAGTTGAAGAAGGAGAGCTGTGAGTATATTCCAAACAGGGGTAGAAGTAGGGATGAATGATCTTCCGTGGAGGACAGGAGCATTTTGTCATCTCATTGTGTAGAATTCCTGGTGTTTGGTCATAATAAAAACCAGACTGAACTGTAGTCTGTTTCATTGTGTTTTAAAAATCTGTACAGCTAATGTGCCTGTGTTACCATCATTGACACCTTGTAGTGGAGAAATTCCCACCCTATCTTATTATAGCGCTAGATAGACTATATAAATCTGCTTGTTATGTAAGACTTTATATGTCAGGATAATGGTATAAAATGATAGGAAGAGAGTAGAAAATGAGCAGATGATTCAGTTTACAGTCAGAGGACCTCACAGGAGAGCTCATATTTCAAGGCTCTGTGAATAGCAAATAGGGGATTACAAATAATTCAGGTCACTCTTTAGTCAAGAAGGAAACCTCATCTTTTCATTATAAGTCGGTCAACCTATGTATTTTTTCCAGCCTCCATGTGTTCAGTACACTGAGGTATGTAGCCATGATTCTCTCTCCCATGTATGTGTGGTTACATTTTGGAAGTTTTGAAAGAACCCTAAATAAAAACAAATGTAACAAAAAACTCTGAGGTTATATCTCATGGTTCCCAAAGAATTTAACATTTCCACACGTCAGTGTTTTAGGAGATACACGGTTGAGTGTACTCAGCTAGTCTTCCCCTTATTTGTGCTGGATATTCTCTTGAACCCTACAACTCCTCTATTTCTGCACTGTTATTTGGGGTCCTATAACTTGTATGGTGTTGAGGACACACTGGAAGCTTTGTCGTTATAGAAAGAAACTCCTTCTGCAGGTTAATTTTCTAAGTGGGAAGCTATCTCCAAAGTAAACCAGAGTAATTTTCCATGTAATTTGGCATTTTCTGGGAGATGACTCCAAAATTCAAGGCTTTCCTGATTGAATTCAGTTGCACTTATGTCCAGATGATTCTTCTAGGGGGTTGGTCTCGGCTGCCGAGCTGAGCCCTGGAGCTATGTGAGCTGAATCACACCTGCCATGCGCCTGCGGTCCATCCGGCTGCTGGTTCCGTTGGCCAGCACATTTCCACCGGAGTGGATTAATTCACATTGTGTCCGCACACCTAGAAAACAGTAGTCTGAGGAGAAATCTCAGTGTAGGAGCAGTATGGAAAACCTTTGTTAAGAGTTTCGTCCACTTCAGGCCATAGAAAATAGGTCACAGAGGAGGTAAGGAGGGTCTACAGCATCTTTTGATAATATTTAAAAATCTCATTTCTGTGAGGATTTGTTTGCTTTAATTTTATCATTGATTTTTTATGCATCGAAAGTACAAACGGTGGAAGCTTCCATCCATTCAGAAAGTCAGGTCTGAGTCTCTCAGGGAGCATGTTTCCTCTACTCTGCAACAATAAACACCAAAGTATTATTTATAATTTATTTATAATTAATTTATAATTTGATTTATAATTAATTAATAATTATAATTGAAATATTGAAAGCAGAAATATTGAAAGCAGTCTGTATATGGTTAAAGGGAGTATTTTGACTTAATCAAAATAGTTAAGAATAATCTTTGAAAAATATTAAAATAGTTAATAATATGGAAAGTGTTTATGACATTCTGTTAACTGAATATAAAGATTCAAAAATACGTATATGGTGAGCACATTTACATGTATTGTATATGTATAGAAAAAAAACAGAAAACAGGGTACCAATATAATAACGATTTTTCTAAGTACTAGGACTGCTGATGGTATATGTTTAAATTATCTGTGCTTCGTTTAGCTTTACGGACTCTCACAGAGAATACATTAGTAAGCCAGTGATACCAGTAATGACTCAGGAGTGGTTATTTTTACACCCATGGAAAATAATAGCAATCAATCAATTATATGACAAAGCCAGTATTTTATTTTAGGAAAACACATTAAAGGAAAGAACAAGATACCTTAATTTGGGTGTTACACATAGTATGGATTTGATTAGTATTTGTTTAAGTGAATGATAGCTTCCTGAGAGCAGATATTTCTTCCTGTAAGTCTTAGAAAACCATCCTTGACCTAAGTCCTTAGAGGTGGTGAGTTCAATTCTTATATGAAAATAGACTGAATGTGGGGCGCCTGAGAAGCTCATTCGGCTAAGCTTCCGACTCTTGGTTTCAACACAGGTCATGATTTCAGGGTCCTGGGATCCAGCCCCATTGGGGAGAGTGCTTGAGATTCCCTCCCTCTGCCCCCCCCCCACATTCATTTGTGCACGTGCTTTTTCTCTCAAAAAAATAAATCTCAAAGAGAGAGAGAGAGATAGAGAGGGAGAGAAAGAAAGGAAATAGACTGAATGTAATGAAATGTGAAACTTTAGAGTGTAATTCATTGTGGTGTGGGTTTTCCCCAGTAATTTGATTTGAAATTAAATCCCACAATAGACTATATATATATATATATGATCTTTATTAGTACCTGTTATTAAGAATGGCTGAAAAATTATACACAAACAAGTATTTAAATATCCCATTCCCTGCTTTAAACAGTACTGAATTATTCTCCAAATCCCTTTGACCTGTATTGCATGGCACAGGGAAGGATGGCCTGAACAAAATTTGGGATATCTGGGTCTACAAGTAGATGCAGAGAGACATGAAGCAAGACACAGAAGCACTATTTTCTTATTAGTAGAATAAAATAGATAGTACATGCCCCATAACTACTATATATTCAGGTAATTAAGAGGCTTAAGCAAAATAATTGCTATTAAAAGCATATATACACACATATTAATTGATATTAAAAGCATAAATATACAGACTTCTGTTTTCTTAATATAGTCATCTTTCACTGCCTTGTCATCTTCCATTAGGATAAAAACAATTACCAAATGAAAGATTAAGTAAAATAAATGAAAAATAACAGTATTTCAGTTCCTCTTTCTCCAAAGAGATGAGGCAGAAAACCCATCACTTTTGGATTTATTTTTCTTCATCTTCTCATTTTATGCACTTTGCTATTACAAGTTTCAGAATGAAGATATAGACCACTTGAAATATGTTTTGAAATACATCTGAGCCTCTATGTGTGTGTGCACATGTGTGCCTACATGTGTCTTCACGTGTGCATGTGTGCATGTGCACATGCATGTGTGTGAGTGTTTTGTGTGTGCACATGTATGTGCACGTGTATGTGCGCGCGCACACATGCATATGGGGTAGGGGTTGGGAGTTTTTTGCGTGTAAATTCAAGTTTAATTGGAAAAAGAAGTAATAGCACTTGTCATACAAGTCATGGGGCAGTGAAGTATAATTTCCTGAGAAATGTGAGATAGCCAGCACATAGGTTTGACTGACAGACTTGAGTTTGAAATGCTCCTTTCATTCTTCTTTTTCTGGCAAAATACCCCACTTCATCCTAAGACTGAATTGTTTGTAAATCTTCTGAAACTGCAGAACTGTTTTTCTTAGGTTACTCTATACACAGCACTATCTAATAGAAATGTAATCTGAGCCACATACATAACTTCAAAATGTATAGATTCACAAAAAATAGGAAATACATGTGCAAAATAGTATTTCAACATTTAATCAAATAGTTCAGACTTATTACTGAGGTGTTTTATGTCAACTTTTTGTTCTCGGTGTTCAAATGCTGGTGTGTAGTCACAATACTCCTCAGTTTGACTCCTGTGTTTTCAATAGTTATGATAAAGGGTAATCCTACCCAAACAATAAAAATGTGCTTAATCAAAAAAATGTAATAATAATAATTTACTCTGCTTTAGCTTTTAAATTTAATTTTATTAAAACAATTTAAATTAAAAATTCAACCGAGCCACATATCAGCTCAGCCACCACAGTGGTAACCATATTCGACAGTGCTGCTATAGAAACTAGGGCAGTGTTAAACTCATAAAGCCAAAAAATGTAAATATGTTCACTGGCCTGATGCTTTTTCAAGGAATTACTTGAAATATGCCATTGAGTCTTTATTAAGAAAAACCATTATTCAGCATAAAACAAAGCAGCAGCACTTGGTTGCAAATTTGATATCTATATATTATATTTTCTCTTTTTCTCATTGTATGTATTAAGAAATGTGTTTTGATAGATATTTTTCTTCTTTATTATGATAATGTTTACATACAAATTTGAAGCTAAAATCTGTATTCTAACCAAGAATCCTCAAACCAATTAACTAACTGCTCCACTTAAGGAAATTCAGCTTATTTCCGATAGCCAAAATCACAGTGGAAATAATATAATGAGAAAATGAAGCATAAAGGGATAGAGCTTATGATTGTATCTAAACGACATCATTTTTCTAGTGGTTTCTAATGAGAATCCAGAACAGCAGGGATATACCTCATTAGACTACATAGTAACATTTCCTGGTGTTTTGGAGATACACTACTGGAAATATTACCTAAACTTGTGTTAATGCTAAGATTTCAGCTTAATGTCAGAATTGTGTTAAATGTCCAGTATGTGAAAGGAAACACTGCTTCTATTATAGGTAAGAAAACACATGGCTTGTTGACATGTTATGAGCTGTGAGTTTAGTATGAATATGAAGGTCAAGGCAAATACAAAGCATGGATGTCTAACTTCATTGCCGAGATTGGCTGTCTACAGATTTTATTTGCTAGATCAGTGTACTGTTCTCAGTTTATCTTTTCTATGAGAACCCATCTTTCTATCATTTCTTCCTTCCACAAGAGTAGAGTCCTAAGTCATTCATCACATTATTTTAAACCATGCATATAGTACTTTTAACCTCTGGTATTGTTAGGGTTGAGTTGTATCCCCTTCAAAAAGATATATTGAGGGGCGCCTGGGTGGCTCAGTGGGTTAAAGCCTCTGCCTTTAGCTTGGGTCATGATCTCGGGGTCCTGGGATTGAGCCCCACATCGGGCTCTCTGCTCAGCAGGGAGCCTGCTTCCCCCTCTCTCTCTGCCTGCCTCTCTGCCTACTTGTGATCTCTGTTAAGTAAATAAATAAAATCTTAAAAAAAAAAAAAAAAGATATGTTGAAGCCCTGACTCTCATTTGATCAGAATGTGACCTTTTAGAATGAGGTCACACCGAAGTTGGATTGGCCCTTAACTCAATATAACTGGTGTCCTCTTAATAAGAACAGAGACAAGAAGGAAAGATAGCCATGGAAGACAGAAGAGCCTGAAATAATGCATCCAGCTGTAAGCAGAGGAAGCTGACCAGAATTCAGGTCCCCAGCCTCCAGAACTGTGTGGGGACATGTGTCTCTGGCTTTAGGCCACTCAGTTTGTAGTACTTGGTATGTAGTCCTAGGGACTAACGCAGGCAGTGAAATAAATAAACTGTTTCTGAAAATTTTAGTCTCCAATTTAAAAAGTAATACACTTTATTGTTGTTCTAATAGTCTTTATGTTCATTCAATAGGTCTGTAGTGACCACCAAGTATGTCAGATACAAACAGGAAAATCATTAATTCATGTTCTGTATCCTACATCTAGTAAGTTGCTGAGTAAAAAAGTCAGGTTCTGTAATTAAACAGTGCAAAAAATTGTACCAACACTTGTTAAGGGAAGATATTTTAACAATATAGATAATAAGACTTAGAGTAACTGGTCTTTCTTTTAATACAGAGTTCACAAAAATTAAAAAACAAACAAACAAACAAAAACATAATGCACAAGGGGCACCTGGGTGGCTCAGTAGGTTAAACGTCTGCCTTCAACTTAGGTTGTGATCCCGGGGTCCTGGGATAGAGTCCTGCATTGGGCTCCCTGGCTGCTTCTCCTTCTCCCAGTTTCTGCTGTCTCTCATGCATAAAATCTTTTTTAAAAAGACTACATTTCACATCCAAAGTATGAGAATTAATTTACATGTTTTTTCTATAGCTGATGTTGGACTAATTGATAAACCTGAAAATCTTAAAATTGTAGACACACTGTTTACTGCTGAAAGAGGACAATTATTAACTTGACCTGGAACCTACATCTGCAAACCTCTGCTTGGAGCTCTGTCCAGAAGATGGCATCTCTCTGTGCCAGAGACCAGTGTGCCCTAGTATGTGTTCCACTGATAAGCAGACACATCATTATTTCCTTCTTTTAAAAATGAGGAAAATAACAAAATATCTGTAATCAATGGTTAGGGTCTCAACTCACATGGAGTTTTATTTTGGCTCCTTTCCGTCCGCCTCTCAAAGCCTCATTGAAAGAGACATCACCAGAGACCAGGCAACAGGGGTGTTGGAATCCCTCTTCACTCCTGAAACCCTATCGGCACAATGTTGGTCTAATTGTCGAAAACAATTCAAATTAGTTTCCTATCATTTCTTCCATTAACTTATAGGGTAAGAACCGTGAAAAGACACCCCAAACCCCAGTTGTATGTGATGGCTTCCTTAAGTGACGACCAAAGTTAACTTCCAAGAAGGGACTTGACCCTCCATCAGGAAGGGAGTGTGACTTTTCATTTCACAGAGCTACTAAAGAAAAGCATTCCAAATCTTTTTGTGTCCAGTCTCCCCTCTTGGGTCGTCTGTGTTGGAATCTTCCCCATACACGATGCTTTAAATTCACCTCTTCAGAACATGCTGGCATAAACACACATGTGTGTAATGCATACTCTTTGTTGGCACAGACATTTTTAGCACGCATTTGGGATTAATATCTGTTGGTATTGTGTGAAGCTCTGTCCCCTCGACACCCAACTTCGTCAGCCTCAGGGGCCTCGTTTGTAGAGAAGGAAACACATCGAACCTGCCATGACATTTCCGCTGAACAGTTGCTCACACTCACTGCCTTGCCAGCTAAACTGGTCTGATTTGTCTGGAATTACTTTTGTCAAAAATGCTGGCTGCCACATATTATCATCCAGTTGTAGCCATGAGTATTTTTGACAATAATTTATAAAATTGATAGGTAGCGTTAGAAAAACAAAAGGAGACATCACTTTTCAGTCCTCTAATTAAGTCTAATCAAGCACTTTCTCTTCTTTCTACAAGATTCTTGTCCTAACAGTTGAGGTCCCTTCAACAAGTTCATGCTCCCAGCAGAAGGTCACAACCAGAGACCCTAGAGTACATCCTCAGAAGCTGTATTGAATGTTCTGAAAGATCATAGTCTAGGCTTCTCCTGTGGGGTTTTTTGTGAGCTTGTCTTCTGTAAACCCTTAACACATACAGATTTCTTGTGCTCCTAAGAAAATGCTGCCACGATTTCCAAGAAATTCTTCCAAAAGGAACATAAATGCTTACATTCTGGAGGTTTCATGTGGAGGGTTTTAATTCAGTTGACAAGTACTTAGTTCAGAAGATGGCGCTCTGTGGCTTTCCTGTGGTGATCAGGGTGACAGCCCCTCCCCTCACCCCCCACTGCGCTGCCTCCATGAGAATGGACCACAGCTGTGTGAGTCTCCCATCAGTGGAGTGAAATTCCTTTGACCTTACCTCCAAAATTCTTGTGCTTCTGTAGAATCCAAGGCAGAATTCTTTACAACAAAGCTATGACAAATTTTCTAATCTTAAAATGAGCTATGGAAGTCAGGCCATGAATGTGTTTGAATTCCTGGATGCACTATTTGTAGGAATAAGTATCGGCATCAAGCCGAGTACCTATTATGTATTTCTTTCATGATAAAAACAAATGTTCATAAGGCTTTAACTTGTAGCCTGGGAAGAAAGTACATTATAGAACTGTTAATGGCTTTAAAAAAAAATAGTTGAGTAAATAACATATGTAATTATTCTGTAGGAAGATGCTGCTTAATTAAAACACACAGCCATTCTATTAGCATACACACCTGCTGCTCGTATGGTTCATTTCTTCCTAAAATGACTTAATTCCTGGACAAGGTTCTCTCTCCACTTCACTTTCTTGGGAAATGTCCACTGTGAATTTCTGCTCTAAATTTGCCTGTTTCCTCTAAATTCTGTGTGTGTGTGTGTGTGTGTGTGTGTGTGTGTGTGTATACGCATGCACACTCACACAGATATCTCTGTTGGCTCCATGTACATCACCAGGGGGATGTGTATCTATGATGATCACCGAACTATGGGCTTTATGCTCCTGTATATTCTGAAAATATTCAGCACCCACTCATGAAAGACTGGAGATCACAGTCTTTCTTTCTGAAGCACTCTCAGGCAAAGCTGTCGTCTCCACCCAAACAAGAGAATTCTTATTCACAAAGGCATCTATCTGGCATAATCTTGTTTCCAACATTCATTCAAAGATACTTGAAAGGCCGTCTCATTTTTGAAATTTCCTCTGTGTTGAAATCATGTTTATTTTCTGCAAATACTTCCAGTTCTCTGCCCAATCCATCCCTTCTTCCAAAAGCAATACAAACACTGAAGTCTGTATTTTGATAGCGACAGCAGCAGGGGTAGCCAGTAAATAGCCCCCGTGCCAGGAAACACGGCTACCACCACACGTTCATCTGTTAGCCAGCCTGGTGTTTGCTGGTTGAGTGTGCAGCTCTCTCTGCTCCGTGAACGGATCCCTTTTAGTTCTGTCCCAGTGTGTCTGCAGTTCTTCCCCATGTTTGATGACTTCACACAAACTCCTCTCACAATGATTCACAATTTCATGCTTCCTGTATTTGAACAACAGGATGTTTATGCTTTTTTGTAGAATAGAGTGAACTGTGAATAAGAAGACATAATTGTCTTCCTAGGTAAGGTTTCATTAATTAAATAAGAATAGCAAAAAAGTGTATATACACATGCATGAGAGAGAGAGAGAGAGAGAGAGTGTGTGTGTGTGTGTGCATGCACGCGCATATTCACATTGCTTTTAATGTTACAAAGTGAAAAATCTCTTCCCAATTTCTTCATCTACAAGTCATCACTAAATGCTTTTGTATGTGCAGAGGAAAAACCACTGTGTGTGTGGGCACCTGCAGAGAGTGCATGACTCCTGGGGTTCCTGGCGGTCCTGTTGCACGGGTGAGCCCCAGACTTCCCTGTCACCAGCTCTTAGAGGGCATCCTGCAGGCCTCTCCCAGCCCTGCTTGCAGGCGGTTTGCTCGCCTCTCCTCAGCCCTGCATGCAGGCGGTTTGCTCGCCTCTCCCCAGCCCTGCATGCAGGCAGTTGCATTTCACTGTCAAGCACGCTACACATGAACAAGCATTTACACTGTGGCTAACACTTAAAATGTTTTCTGATAGTTCTTGACTGCTTCTGACGTGTCTGTTTTCTCTTGGATCTGATGATTTTGAGCAGTTTCTTTTGAGCAGCTGCCCTTATTGGGTTTGCGTGTTCATCGTGGCGATTCTCACGAGCCCGGGATCACACTTACTGAGCGCTCATGCTCGCAGTAAGGAGTACCGCAAGCCCTGGAAATAGACTTAACTCATCTGAGCCTAATAACACCTCTTTAAGGTGTGCACTGTTAACATTGGTGTTTCCACATGAGAAAACCGTGGCATGGGAGGAGCGAACTGCTCGAGATCTTTGCCCACTGAGCAAGTGAGCGGCCTCGGAGCCTGTGCCTGTGGCTTGTGTGCCACCCCTTAACAGGCAAGACTGTGTTGATGTGCTGTTCTTTGTGTCCAGAGTGGAAGATGAGCCCTCAGTGTCATTATAAACCCTAGTGCTATTTCTTTCTTATTTTTTTTTAATTTTTATTTATTTTTTAAATTTCTTTTCAGTATTCCAGAATTCATTGTTTATGCACCACACCCAGTGCTCCATGCAATATGTGTCCTCCATAATACCTACCACCAGGCTCACCCAATCTCCCACCCCCACCCCCCGCCAAAACCCTCAGTTAGTTTCTAAGAACATGATGCATTCATTAATCAGATAAATATCACAAGCCTTGTGATTACTTAAAAAGACTGGAGAGGAAATATGTAGCATTTGTGTAAAGTCTAGAATTGGAAAGAACCATGGAAAGAAAGTAGGTTTTAAATGTTGGAAGTGGTATGATAAATGTATCTTAGGCACAAAGGAGCAGCATGTGGCTGAAATTGTAGGGGACAGCTTTTGTATGGCACAAAGAGCAGTGTTCGTTTCATGGGCTCCCTGCGTGTTGGCTGTTTGGGATCATGTGGGTGGATTTGGGGCCCAGGGCCGGCCCCTGGGGTGATGTGGATGGGAACCTGGGACTTGAGAACACGATAGGGAGCAGTCGATGTGTGAACTGAATCAGCCATCCATCAGGGGACTCGGAATTGGCTCACAACAGGGCAAACAAACAAAAACTATTACTGTTGAAAGTCATATTGATTCAGACTTTCAACAAGCATTTGTTTAGGACCTGTAGGTACACACTCAACTAGGTATCTGGGAGCTAGCAGTGAATAAGCCCATGTTCTCAGCTTTTGGGTATTGTAGACATTTGCTAATCACAGGAATACCATCTGCAATTTAAAGCGATTACCCACACAGCAGAATGAAACTTGGATAAAGACTTCCAGACTTAGGGACATAAATAAGATAATGTTAATTTTCCCTCATGGTACAATCTACTGTTAATTTGCCCAGAACTGCCGAGGAGGCTCCTCTCCATGTGGTCACTTGGGATCCAATTTCCTTCTATTTTGCTTTGCATTGGGTCCTGGCTTATTCAGGGTGAAGCTGGGGGGCCTGTAGCAAACCCTACTTAATGAAAATTTAATGAAACAGCAGACAAACTCAAGCTGAGAAACATTTTACAAAATAGCTGACCTGTACTCTTCAGAATATCAAAATCAGAGAAACCCTGCGAATGTATTCTAGATTAAAGGAGGCTATAGGGCATGACAATAAATTCAGCATGTGATTAAGAGTGGTGCCCTAGACCAAAAAGCCATAGTAGTAATTAATGCAGTTTGATCAAAATTGGAAATTAGATAAGAGTAAGTAGGTATTAGTGTTCATTTTCCATATTTCTGTAATTTTTGGTTACATAAAGAGGATCTTTGTGCTTAGGAAATACATTCAGAAGTAATTAGGGTAAAAGGGCATCTCAAATAATTAGAAAAAGCACACACATATAATGTAGATTATATATATTTTATATAAATGCAATATATGTGATATATTTGTATATGTATGAATATGTATGTGTCTATATAAATATGAGGGGAAAGAAAAGGGAGCAAAAGTGTTGAAGAGAATGTGGAAATCACTTGAATTAGTCTGACAGCATCTCCATAAATTTGAAGTTGTGTAAATAACTTACAGAAATTTTTAAAAGACATAAAATGACAGAACTGGAATGTGGGAAAAGGTGGAATCCAAAGGCAGAAGAATCAAGCAGTGGCAGTGATCTAGTGAATGAAAATTTCTCAAAGGGAGACTCATAGCAGCTGCAAGGAAGAGGACTGCTCCAGCAGGAATGTCTCCAGTTCAGTGTCCTGGTGCTCCCCCGCTGTGGTGTGGACCCTGCCATGCCCCCTCCCCCAGGCCCCAAAGTCTCCTGCACCACAGGAAGCTTTCTTGCACATGTAAATTCCTTCTTTTTTTTTCTTTCATTTATTATTATTAACATATAATGTATTATTTGCTTCAGGGGTACAGGTCTATGATTCATCAGTCTTACACGATTCACAGAACTCACCATAGCGCATATCCTCCCCAGTGTCCATTCCCAAGCCACCCCACCCCTCCCAACCCCCTCCAATCTAGCAACCCTCAATTTGTTTCCTAAGATTAAGAGTCTCTTAAAGAGGGGTTTGTCTTCCTCTCTGGTTTCATTTTTCCTTCCTTTCCTCTATAATCCTCTGCCTTGTTTCTTGAATTCCATATATCAGTGAGATCATCTGATAATTCTTTCTCTGATTGACTTATTTCACTTAATATAATATCCTCTAGTTCCACCCATCTCATTGTGAATGGCAAGATTTCATTTTTTTGATGGCTCCAATTATTCCATTGTATTTTATACCACATATTCTTTATCCATTCATTAGTCATTGGACATCTATGCTCTTTCCATAGTTTGGCTATTGTGGACATTGCTGCTATAAACATTCGGATGCATGTTTGGATCACCCCTTGGATCACTACATTTGTATCTTTAGGGTAAATACCCAGTAGTGCAATTTCTGGGTCATAGGATGGCTCTATTTTCAACTTTTTGAGGAACCTCCACACTGTCTTCCAGAGTGGCTGCACCAGCTTACAATCCCACCAACAGTGTAGGAGTGTAGGAGGGTTCCCTTTTCTCTGGGTCCTTGCCAACATCTGTCATTTCCTGACTGGTTATTTTTAGCCATTCTGACTGGTGTGAGGTGGTATCTCACTGTGGTTTTGATTTGTATTTCCCTGATGCTGAGTGATATAGTGATATTGAGCACTTGGTCATCTATCTATTGGCCATTTGGATGTCTTCTTTGCAGAAATGTCTGTTCATGTCCTCTGCCCGTTTCTTGATTAGATTATTTGTTCTTTGGGTGTTGAGCTTGATAAATTCTTTATAGATTTTGGATACTAACCCTTTATCTGATATGTCGCTTGCAAATATCTTCTCCCATTCTGTCAGTTGTCTTTTGCTTTTGTTTCCTGTTTCCTTTGCTGTGCAAAAGCTTTTGATCTTGATGAAGTCCCAATACTTCATTTTTGCCTTTGTTTGCCTTGCCTTTGGCAATGTTTCTAAGAAGAAGTTGCTGCGGCTAAGGTCAAAGAGGTTGCTGCCTGTGTTCGCCTCAAGGATTTTGATGGATTCCTGTCTCACATTGAGGTCTTTCATCCATTTTGAGTCTATTTTTGTGTGTGGTGTAAGGAAATGGTCCAATTTCACTCTTCTGCATGTGGTTGTCCAATTTTCCCAATACCGTTTGTTGAAGAGACGCTCTTTTTTCATTAGACATTCTTTCTTGCTTTGTTGAAGATTAGTTGATCATAGAGTTGAGGGTCCATTTCTAGGCTCTCTATTCTGTTCCACTGACCTATGTGTCTGTTTCTGTGCCAGTACCATGCTGTCTTGAAGATTACAGCTTTGTAATAGAGCTTGAAGTCTGGAATTTTGATGTTGCCAACTTTGGTTTTCTTTTTCAACTTTCCTCTGGCTATTTGCAGTCTTTTATGGTTCCATGTAAATTTTAGAATCATTTGCTCCAACTCTGTGAAAAATGTTGATGGCATTTTGATAGGGATTGCATTAAATGTGTGGATTGCTCTGGGTAGCATAGACATTTTCACAATATTTGTTCTTCCAATTCATGAGCTTGGAACATTTTTCCATTTCTTTGTGTCTTCCTCAATTTCCTTCATGTGTATTCTATAGTTTTCTGAGTACAAATTCTTTGCTTCTTCAGTTAGATTTATTCCTAGGTATCTTATGGTTTTGGTTGCAATTGTAAATGGGATCAATGCCTTGATATCTCCTTCTTCTGTCTTGTTGGTGTATAGAAATGCAACTGACTTCTGTGCATTGATTTTATATCCTGCCACTTCACTGAATTCCTGTATGAGTTCTAGCAGTTTTGGGGTGGAGTCTTTTGGGTTTTCCACATAAAGTATCATGTCATCTGCAAAGACTGTGAGTTTGACTTCTTCTTTGCCAATTGGGATGCTTTTTATTTCTTTCTGTTGTCTGATTGCTGAGGCTAGGAAACAAGCATCAAAATCCAGGAGGCACATAGAAATCCCCTCAAATTCAGGAAAAATAGGTCAATGCCCCGATATCTAATAGTAAAACTTACAAATCTCAGAGACAAAGAGAAAAATCCTGAAAGCAGCTCAGAATAAGAAGTCTGTAACATACAATGGTAGAGATATTAGACTGGCAGTAGACTTATCCACAAAGACCTGGCAGTCCAGAAAGGACTGGCATGATATATTCAGTGTTCTAAATGAGGAAAATTTGCAGCCAAGAATAGTATATTCAGCTAGGCTGTCATTGAAAATAGAAGGGGAGATAAAACCTTCCAGGACAAACAGAAACTAAAAGAATTTGCCATCACCAGTCCAGCCCTACAAGAAATATTGAAAATGGTCCTCTAAACAAAGAGAGAGAGCCTAAAGGTAACATAGACCAGAAAGGAACAGAAACAATATACATTAACAGTCACCTTACAGGCAATACAATGGCACTAAATTCATATCTTTCAATAGTTACCCTGAATGTAAATGGGCTAAATGCCCCAATCAAAAGACACTGGACATCAGATTGGATGAAAAAAAAAAAAAAACAGCCCCATTGATATGCTGTTTGCAAAAGACTCATTTTAGACCCAAAGACACCTCCAGATTTAAAGTGAGGGGGTGGAAAACCATTTACCATGCTAATGGACATCAAAAGTAAGGTGGGATGGCAATCCTTATATCAGACAAACTAGATTTTACAGCATAGACTGTAATAAGAGATGAGGAGGGACAGTATATCATAGTTGAAGGGTCTATCCAACAAGAAGATCTAACAGTTGTAAATATTTATGCCCCTAACATGGGAGCAGCCAATTATATAAGCCAGTTAATAACAAAATCAAAGAAACACATCAACAATAATACAATAAGTGTAGGGTAATTTAATACCCTTCTCACTGTAATGGACAGATCATGTAAGCAAAAGATCAACAAGGAAATAAGGGCTTTCTTTAAAAGACGCACTGGACCTGATGGACTTCATAGATATATTCAGAACATTCCATCCTAAAGCAACAGAATATACATTCTTCTTGAGTGCACATGGAATATTCTCCAGAATAGATCACATCCTGGGTCACAAATCAGGTCTCAGCCAGTAACGAAAGAACTGGGATCATTCCCTGCATATTTTCAGACCACAATGCTTTGAAACTTGAACTCAATCACAAGAAGGAATTTGGAAAGAACTCAAATACACGGAGAATAAAGAACATCCTGTTAAAGAATGAATGGAACAACGAGGAAGTTAAAGAAGAATTGAAAAATTCATGGAAACAAATGAAAATGAAAACACAACTATTCAAAATCTTTGAGATGCAAGAAAGGTGGTCCTGAGAGGAAAGTATATAGCATACAAGCCTTTCTCAAGAAACAAGAAAGGTCTTGGGGCGCCTGGGTGGCTCAGTGGGTTAAGCTGCTGCCTTCAGCTCAGGTTATGATCCCAGGGTCCTAGGATTGAGTCCCACATCAGGCTCCTTGCTCAGCATGGAGCCTGCTTCTCTCTCTGCCTCTCCCTGCCATTTTGCCTGCTTGTGCGCGCTCTCTCTCTGACAAATAAATAAATAAAATCTTAAAAAAAAAATGTTCTCAAACACACAACCTAACCCTACAACTGAAGGAGCTGGAGAAAGAACAGCATATAAAACCTAAACCCAGCATAAGAAGAGAAATAATAAAAATCAGAGTAGAAATCAATGAAATAGAAACCAAAAGAATAGTAGAACAGATCAACAAAAGTAGGAGCTGGATCTTTAAAAGAATTAACAAGACTGATAAACCCCTGGCCAACTTATCAAAAAGAAAAAGAGAAAGGACCCAAATAAATAAAATCATGAATGAAAGAGGAGAAACCATAACCAAGATCAAGGAAATACAATTATAAGAACATTTATAAGTTACTATATGCCAACAAATTAGGTAATCTGGAAGAAATGGATGCATTCCCAGAAACATATACAGGACAAAAACTGAACCAGGAAGAAATGAAAAACCTGAACAGACCCATCACCGGCAAGGAAACTGAAATAGTAATCAAAAATCTGTCAACAAACAAGAGCCCAGGGCCAGATGGCTTCCCAGGGGAATTCTACCAAACATTTAAAGAATTAATACCTAGTCTCCTGAAACTGTTCCAAAAAGCTGAAATGGAAGGAAAACTTACAAACTCATTCTGTGAGGCTAGCATTACCTTGATCCCAAAACCAGACAATGACCCCAACAAAAAGGAGAATTATAGACCAATATCCTTGATGAACATGGATGCAAAAATTCTCACCCAAATACTAGTCAATAGGACCCAAGAGTACAGTAAAAGGATCATTCACCGCAAAAAACTGGGATTTATTCCAGGGCTGGAAGGTTTGGTTCAGCATCCGCAAATCAATCAATGTGATTCATTACATTAACAAAAGGAAGAATAAGTATCATATCATACTCTCAATAGATGCAGAAAAAGCATTTGACAAAGTACAGCATCCTTTCTTGATTAAAACTCTTCACAATTAGGGATAGGGGGTGCATACCTCAATATCATAAAAGCCATTTCAGTGGGGAAAAACAGAGCTTTTCCACTAAGTTCAGGAACACAGCTGTTGAATGTAAATTACTTCTTTAAAAAAAAAGTAATGAGAAGGAATTTATATGTGTAAAGTAAGAGCAGAAAGGAGAAGAAAATCTCATCAAACGAGTTGGAAAGGAAAATGAATTTCAGCAGCATTTTGGAATTGGAACAAAAAGTAAAACCCCAAGAATTTGCAGACTTTTAAAAACATTATTTGATTTTCCATACAACCTATGGAGGGAGAACTTTTGGTAATTTTATTTAATTGTCAAGGAACAGGAGAGTCTCTGCCAAAATTTGAATTCCAAAGATACTTAAGAAGTGGACCACAAATAAGAATCTAAAATGGAGACTGGGGAATATATTCCCAAAATAGAAAAGAAGCAGGAGAAATTGTAGCCAAAAAAGCCCAGGGAGCACATAATTTTCCAAGTGAGCAAAGAGAAGAGTGGGTCTATGACCCCACTAAGCCACTTTTTCAAGAGCAATTTCATATGCAAAATGGCAGACATACTGGTTTCCTGGGATCCACAGGCAAACAGAAGTAGAATTTGTGAATGTGAGGGAAGGTTTTGGGGTGCTTTTATTGTGTGGGTTTGTTTTATCACAGGTCTCACCCAGCACCCCAACAAAGCATCTGGTCTGCTTGGCTGACAGTACTCCAGGAGTCTCACCTATTTCCCTGCATCCCACCCTCCTGCACAACCCTCCTTCAGATCCCTCTCTCTCCTCCCTCCTTCAGATCCCTCTCTCTCCTGCAAATCCCTGTCCCCTCCTTCCTGCAGGTCCCTCTCAGGGGCTTAGAGAACACTGCTCACGACAGTGTATTTTCAGGGTGGGCACAGCTGATATCTCCCCTCCTGCAGATCTGCCGGTTAATCCTCTGCTTCTCCTCCCACCACAAACCCGCAGCACTTCCTCCAAAAAGAGTTGTAAGAACTAGTCCTCTGTTAACCCATCTGCACACTGCGGATTCAGTAGGAGCTCTGTAAGTGATCGCTGAGTGAACACACTGTATCCATCCTGGCCCAGAAGGAGGGACAGAAACTGACCTCAGAGAGCATGGCCGGTGTGGGGACGCACTACTGGGCAAATGGATGTGGCCAAGCCGAGATGCCTGCTGCAGCTCGAGACAAGTGGCAGTTTCCCAGGAGAGGTGGAGGCAGGGGGCTGAGGGGCTGAGGGGTGGAGAGGACAGGCTCCCTGCAGCAACCACAGCCGCTCCCCTAAACTTGCCACCATCCAGTGTCTCCCAGGAAGGGAGCCGTCAAGTGGGAACAGGGGGCAGAAACGGAGGCCAGGCCCCACAGGACACACTCGCTGGCACAGGTGGATCTCAGCTAAAATGTTGCGGAGCAACTGGACAAGTTGTATGAGTCCATTTGTACAGATCTGGAGCCTTCTTCATCAGAATCGCTGTGACAGTCCATCTTCACACGTCGGAAAGTAGGTTATTTCTCTGGGAGAAATCAAGACACCTGCAGAGCTTAGCTGGTACTCACCACAAACAGCACTTGCCCATGCATCTGGCCTGCCCTCCCTTAAAATCAGAGAGAAGGAAAGACATTAGCACTTTTATTATCAGCTGCTTCACTCCTCTCACACAGGTTTTCACTTCGATTCAGAAGAATGTGAATAATTCATAAGCTCGCATGCACTGCCCGTTTCAGTTAGCAGTTCCTCATTCAGGTCACTGCTCCTTGGAAACCAAATATGACTGATCTTTATCAACCGGACTCTCCATCCTTTCACTCTTCCCAGATATGCAGATCTTCGCCCCTTTGTAAGGCGCAGTGGGCACGATTACTTTTGACCGACTGCACCAAGCTATGATAGCATGATATTACGTTGCAGTACCTGGACCTGTTTCCTTCTAGAAAATAAATAGCAATGGCACTGATAGAGCAGAAGGGCGATAGTCCAGTGATTCTCAGAGTGGTGTCCCCAGACCAGCTGCTGTCAGCACCTTACGCAAACTTGTTAGAAATGCAAATTCATCTTTTCTACCCTGGAAAGAAAAGTGAATCAGAAATTCTGGGGGAGCAGATGTCTGTTTGAATAAACCCTCCAATAAATCCTATTATTACTAAAATATGAGAACCTTGCTGTAGACTAGGGGTCAGCTTATTATCCTACATGGCCCAATTCTGACCCCACCTACATTTTTCTTTTTAAAATTTTATTGTGGAAAGTATATATAAAATGTCATTTGAAACATTTTTGAAGGTACAACTCAGCCACATAACTAAATTCAAAATGTGTTAACTATTACAAACATCTATTTCCAAAATGTTTCCATCATCCCAAACAAAAATTCTAAAATCATTAAGCAATAACATCTCCCTGTAGCTCTTGGTAAACTCCAGTATATTTTAGGATAATGTTTTCAAGGGTTATCATGTAGCATGTATCAGAATTTTATTCCTTTTTATGTTCTTTCCATTGATGACTCCCATTCTTTTCATCCACATATCTGTCAAGGACACTTGGCTTGTTCCACCTTGAACTTTTGTGAATAATGCCACAATGGCATTTGAAAAAATGTCTTTGCAAGTCTTTTGCCCAGTTTTAAACTGGGCTCTTTGTCTTTTTTGGTGTTCTTTATATATTTTGAATATTGGATCCTTATCAGATATATGATTTGCAAGAATTTTCCCTCATTCTGTAGGTTATCTTTCACTGTCTTGATAATGTCCTTCGATGAACAAAAGTTTTATGTTGGGGTGAATTCCCACTTATCTATTTTTTCTTTTGTCATCTGCTGTCTCAAGTGTTATACTAAGATGCCATTGCCAGCTCCCAGTTCATAAATTTCAACCCCCGTGTTTTCTCCTAAGAAGTGCATGGTTTTGGCTCTTAAATATTGAGCCATTGATCCATTTTGAGTCCTTTTTTTTTTTTTTTAACAAAGTGTGAAGTAGGGTTTCCAATTCATTCTACTGCATGTAGAAATCCAGTTATCCCAGAATATTTTCTTGAAAACTATTCTTTCTTCATTGGGTAGATTTGGTAGCAATGTTGGAAAAGAATTGGCCATAAATTGGTAGGTTTATTTCTGGACTTAGTTCTATTCAGTTGATCAGTACATCCGTTCTGATGGCAACACAATAGGTTTAGTACTGTCACTTTTTAGTGGTTCTGAAATAGTGAAGCACAGGCCCTTCAATATTGTTCTTTTTCTTCCAAAGTGTTTGGGTTATTTAAAGCCCTTTGCAATTCCATGAAGGCTCGAGGATTGGCATTTCCATTCCTGCAAAATGACTGTTGGCATCTTGATAGAGATTGTGTTGAATTGTTAGATAGTTTGGAGGACATTGCCATCTTAACAACAGTAAGTTTATCAGTTCATGATCACAGAATGTCTTTTCATTCATTTAAGGTGCTCTGACTTCCTTCAGCAATGCTTTGTTTCTTCCCGGGTACAAGTGTTCACGGCCTTCATTACGTTTATTCCTAGGTATCTTGTTCTTCTAGATACTGTTATGAATAGAATTATTTTCTTAAGTTCTTTTTTGGATTGTTCATTTCTGATGTGTAGAAACAAAGCTGATTTTTGTGTGTTGACCTTGAGACATGCAGTTCTGCAGATTTCATTCATTAGTTCTAGTCATGATGTGGTGGACTGTTTCCTATTTTCCCTCTATATCAGGATCATGTCATCTGCCAAGAGAGATAGTTTTACCTCTTCCTTCTACTTTGAAGGCCTCTGTTTGTTTTCCCTATCTAATTGTTCTGCAAGGACTTCAGTACAATGTCAACTGGCAGCAGTGAGAGACCAAGCATCCTCAGCTTTTCCTGGTGTCATGGTACAGCTTTTGGCCTTTTATCATTGCAGATGATGCTTTGGTTCACTTTTCTTTGCTTATTTTCTGTTTCTTCTCCCCATGCTAGATGATTGCTGTCATCGTATCTCCAATCTGCTGATTCTGTCTTCAGCTTGCTTTATTTTTCTGCGAATGCTTCGGTTGAATTTTTTATGTCAATTTTTGTACTTTTCAGCTCCAGACTTTTTTTCCTTTATAATTTTTATCTCTATTGATATTTCATTTGCTTTATACCTTGTTTTCTTGATTTCCTGTAGTTGTTGGTTCACATTTTTCTTTAGCCATTTCAGCACATGTAAGCTAATTGTTCAAAGTGTTTTGAGTAAATCTGGTGCCTGGGCTTCTCGTGGATGGTTGTCTGTCAGTTTATTTTGTTCCAGTAAATGGACCTTACTTTTCTGCTTCTTTGTATGTCTTGCGATTTTTTTGTTGTTGCTGCTGGAAATGGGTATCATTGTTTTGTTACTCTAGAAATTAGAATTTTTTTTTAAATTTTTCTTTCCCAGGTTTTGCTGTGTTTTTTTTTTTTTTTAATTTTTTGAAGTTTGTGTGTCTAGTGACTTTTCCCCACTCTTTTCAAAGGAATGTATTTTATGTCATACGTTTCCATGAAGTCTCTGTTCCTTAGTTTTTGTTCGGCTAGTGTACTTACTGAGTTTTTATCGAATACCAGTAACTACAACAACAACCAGACACCTCTTCCTGTTTCTGCTGTTTCACTCTGTGCTTGATCTCTCTGCAAACATGCAAACACTTAGCCAATCCTGCAGTGATGTAGAGATGAGCCTCAGGTGAGAGGGGAAGTTCTTCTCAGGTCTTTTCTGGACATGCGTCTTGCCCTTGGTGTGTGTGAGGTTTTCAGAATCACTCCTAATTCAGGGTGCTGTTGATTATCCAGGTGTCCAAAACAAGACAACTACAACTACAATGACAACAGCACCCTGTCTCTCTGGCTCTTCTCCCCAGGCCTGGGTGGTGTGTACCTTCCTCAGCTGTCACCCTGCCCACTCCACACTGTTCTGGAGCCGTTTCCAACACTTTCCAGTCTGGGCGAGTTGTGAGCTGGACTGGGCAGGGACAGGCACTTCTGCAGTGTGGAACAGACTCACACAGTAATTGCGAGTAGGGCTGGCTGTGCTGCCTTTGCAAACAGACCAAAGCCCCACACTGGGAACGTGGGTGCTGCCTTCGAGAGCTGCTCCCCACCTCCGGAGTGGCAGGGCAAGTGAAAACAGGTGTCCTGCTGGGGTTAGTTGCTTTTTTCTTGATCAACATCAGATTTGTTGCTAGAAACCTTTAGCCATTATTCATATTTCTGGCAATATAGTTTCTGAGAGTTTCTGCTTGTTTCTGACATTTCTTTGGAGGAAGAGAAGCTTGGAGCTGCCTAATTCAACATTTTGCTGACATCACTCACCCCACCTGCACTAAAATACAGTTTTAAAGGAGTACCACCATTCTCATTTATTTACATATTGTCTGTGGATACTTTTATGCTACAGTTAAGTGAATTGTTGCAACAAAAACCATATATCCTAAAAAGGTAAAATATTTACCATCTGACCCATTCCAGGCAAGTGTGCTGACCTTGGCTGTGGGCTGTTGAAGTCCAGGATTGGGGAATTGCCTGGACAGCCTCTTTATTTCTATTGCACCTTCAGATTTAATAAGAATCTATGTTTATTGAGTAATTAGTATGTACCAAAGATTTTTAACCTCTTCTGTAAAATTTTACCTCAGTTTTATGGTTAAGAAAACCTGAAATTTAGAATATTTCAGAAATGTTGCTGCTCAGCAAGCTAGTGAACCTTAGAACCCAGCATTCCGGAGACAGAGCCCTCATCTGTTCACCCAGAAGTTTGGATAAAAATTTCTCTCTAACGAAGGCACTGCACTTACACTTCACCTGTCAATCAGTTCAGCATATAAGGCGTTATTACTTCCCCAGTTTGTTACAGGCAAGCTTTAGTGTTCAATGTATTATGCCGAATGCCAGTTAAAACCGAGGGAGCCTGTGATATCATCATGCTCCCCGTCTCAGCACAGGCTTCTCCAGTGACCAATTTATTTTCCTGATCTTTATTAACCCAGAGAGCCTAAGCCTGCAGT
This sequence comes from Enhydra lutris kenyoni, assembly GCF_002288905.1. Lineage (NCBI taxonomy): Eukaryota > Metazoa > Chordata > Mammalia > Carnivora > Mustelidae > Enhydra > Enhydra lutris. The sequence continues at coordinate 11,389,509 of NW_019154096.1, read as the reverse complement.
TAGATTTAATCATAATAATGAGCCTCTTTTTTATAGTAGCATGGATGGAGGTTAAGGTGTTCATTAAATCTCTAATGATACATTATATGTAGTATATTATTTCAGATTCTGTCACATCATGTCCAAGGATAGAATTTAGCGAAGTGAATACAAGACCCCGTGCTGGTTTGTCCAGATACAGAAATCCTGTTTCCTTTATCCCAGCAGAGGCACAGTGAGTCGTCGAAGAACCCCCAAAATAGCTTTCACCGGCATGAAGCTTCCCAGACCGTCACTGTCCTGTATAGGGGCTTTATGACCTTACTCTTCAGCAGTCAGCCACCAAGTTGATTACTTTTCTGTTTTGTATCTTTTTTTTTTTTTTTAAGATTTTATTTCTTTATTTGTCAGAGAGAGAGAGAGGGAGAGAGAGCAAGCACACGCAGACAGAACGGCAGGCAGAGGCAGAGGGAGAAGCAGGCTCCCCGATGAGCAAGGAGCCCGATGCGGGACTCGATCCCAGGACGCTGGGATCATGACCTGAGCCGAAGGCAGCTGCTTAACCAACTGAGCCACCCAGGCGTCCCTCTGTTTTGTATCTTTATTAATTACAGATACTTCCCAGCAATTTTAAGAAAAAAATACAGAGAAGGAAAAATGAGTGAGAAGAATTAACATTACACATGTTACATTCTCACTAACTTCCATTGTCTCTAAAGAGAAATTTAAGTATAACTAGTGGAGAGAGCGCCGAGCCCAAGCTGGGGTCCTGAGCTGTGCTCGCGGTCAGCTAACGATTGGCTTGCTCAGTCATGTGTGGGGTGGTCCAGGTTGTTCCGCGACAGAGGTACTATAGAAGGAGATGCTGTCTCCCCGATGGTACACGGGCCGATGCGACTGCTCCGGTGGCAGGAGTCCCCTCTGAAGTACCCGAGGCTCCCTCACTCGCCTGGGCCCACTGCAGGTCCCGGCTGTACTTGCCTTTTTTGGCTGACTCGCAGGCCTGCGCTCTTCGTATCCACCTTTGTCTGAGTTCCCTGATTAGAAACTGTGTTTCCCAAGCCCTGAGTAGGTTTTGGATACTCTTTTTCTCAATTACCTTTGCTTAATATCTGGCACCTGGCAGGCCCTCTATGCAGATGAGTTCAGGAAAGAATGTAATCTCCGTTGCTCATTCCATTCTGAAACACGCACACTCACACACACCCAGATAAATAATCTGTGATTATTGACCCATTGATCAATAAGATAAGTAGTTAACACAGGTTCAGGCTGCTGGTTTTGTAACAGAGACTGTATTGCCAGTGTAGACTTTGATCTCATTGACACTAGTATCTGTGTGTCTGATAACATCATCCCTGACAGATGCTAACTAGGTATTTCTCGAATTACCTCCTGCTGATCCTTAGTGATCTGTTTACTCTCCAAAATAAAAAGTAATTTCCCTGAAGCAAGTCTGTTATAAATTTGTAAAAGTTGTTTTCTCCCAAAAGATAACTTCAAAAGTCGTCACTGAGCCGATTTAAAGCTAGCTCTGTATCACCAGCAAGTCTTACTGTACAACCAGTGGACCTAAGAAGGCAAAGGATCAGCCCCCAGTATAATCGTAACCCGAGCAGGGCTGTCCTCACACTCCAGGTAAGTGTGTTTCACCGCACACGCACTATGCTGCCAGTCACTTTTCTCCTTGACCCTCCTTCTCGTGTTGACCTTTGTTCAGGTGGAGGGCCCTGAGTTTGGCAGAGAGCTGTGGGGCTGGCCCAGACCCTCCCTGTAATGTTTCCCTCGGACTGTTCAGGTCTCCTGTTGGGTAGAGGACCGCCTCCTGATCCTGATCGCTGTCCCCTTTCCCTCGAAGCTAAGCAGACATGCTTCCTCTCCTGGCTTGTATGTATTTCGGAGGTGGCACAGATCTTCCTGCCAAGGGGGAGAGGCCAGTGCGTATTGGTTTTTCTTGCGATAAACTACTGGTGTTTGTTTTCTTCTAAATCTCAAAGGACGATTGCTGTAGCAGTGCATCTTCTGAGATCTTTCTTCTTAAAACAAACAGGAAACTCTAAATTGAAGTATATTAGGGAGGTTTAAGTAACAATTAAGAAAGTGAATATAGGGGCGCCTGGGTGACTCAGTAGGTTAAAGCCTCTGCCTTCAGTTTAGGTCATGATCCCGGGGTCCTGGGCTCGAGCCCTGCATTGGGCTCTGCTCAGCAGGGAGCCTGCTTTTCCCCCTCTCTCTGCCTGCTGCTCTGCGTACTTGTGATCTCTCTCTGTCAAATAAATGATTAATTTTTTTTAAGTGAATATAGTGGTCTTACATCTGTGGTTGGTGGGTTCTTGTCTCCAAATTCTCTAGCTGATGGTGTTTATGAAGTAGTGCATTCAGAGAGAGCACATCTAGTTTACCTGAGCTCCATCCTCTGTCCTCAAATGTACTGTCAGATGGCAGTAAGAGCACAGTGTGTAGTCAGTACACACAGATGACAGGTAGGGAGAGGCAGGCTCATAGCCAGGTGGATGGATGGATGGATGGATGGATGGATGGATGGATGGATGGATGGATCAATGGATGGATGGGTGGGTGGGTGGTTGGATGGATCGATGGGTGGATGGATAGACAAACACACAGACATGCAGACAGATAGGAGGATAGGTAGCTGGGCCTATGGATGACAGGTGCGCCACGATGGCAGAGGAAGGACTTTTCACAGTGCAGCTCCCCCATCCCCGTGCTCTCATTTGGCTTTACAGCTCCTGTGGGAGGAGATAAAGGTATTATAAATGTGATTTTTCTGGAGTTGCATGTACAGAGATACATCCCACAGAAATGCTGTGGCTCAGAAATAGTCCTTGTAAACCAAATTTTAATATTAGACAAAACTAGTACACTATGGAATGATTTTGTTTTATCTTTTTTAAATCAGTGAGCATAGATGACTAGCTCATTGACTCGGTGAGTCTTTTCGAAGAGTATTAATATCAAAATTATTATAGGGTTTGATTTGTTCAGAGCCTCGTTCCTATAAACATTAGTGCTGAAATCCTGACAATTCTGCATATCAGAAACTTACTACAAAATGCATACAAGAGAGCTGATTTGTAGGAAAATGAAATGTGAAATGGTATCAATCAAATGTGTTTGATAATCATTTCTATAGGGGAAAGATCCTTGTGTGATATCTAGAAATAAATATCATAAATATAAAATAACTAAATAACTGCCAGCCAAGAGAAATTTGTATTCTCTTTTTTTTCTCTTTTACAACTAAGGAAGGAAATGGTAATAATTAGCATAATTGGATGGTAAAATAGCCATCGAAATAATGTTTTATGAAGTGAAAGACTTATTTAAGATAAAGCAAAGGGATGCAGTTTTTTGATGTATCTATGTGAAAGAAGGATACTGGTGGCTTCCTTGATTAAGCCACAACTGACAGGTAGAATACATGTAATTCTTTTTTTTTTTCCCTTTTCAAGTTTTTGTTTAAATTCCAGTTAGTTAGCATACAGTGTAATAGGAGTTTCAGGTGTACAGTATAGGGACGCAGCAATTCTGTACAGTGCTCAGTGCTCACAGTGATACAGGTACACTTCATCCCCATCACCTGTTTCCCCCATCCCCACCCCACCCCCGCCCCACCTCCCCTCTGGAGAGTGTGTTCTCTAGACTAAAGAGTCTGTTTCCTGGTTTGGTCGGAGTATATGTCATTCTAAAATGTGGGTGGTCAGAACTCATTCCTGAGCTCACATGACTGATGATTTTGTTTCACATTTGGAAGCATCTAGTTCGGGCAGCTGGAGAACAGACATGTGTGCAGTGTCTCCTTACCTGGTTTAGTCGTGTTGTGTGAGCTTCCACATGCAGACAGTATAGACAGTGACTAGGCTGAGCTCTTTCTGCTGCTTACAGGGCAGGAAAGGTCTGGGAGAGTATCAGGGGCACGTGCAAATCTGCTAAGTGGCCTGGGCTCCAGGAGTCAAGCAAGTCTTGCTGACCTCCTTTCACTTCTGAGAAATGAGGCTTCCATCTGTGCCACCCAGTCCAATGATAGCCTATGATCTCCTTTGAGTACTTGAAGCAATTCATATCACTTAGCATAAAGTTGGCCTTTTAATATTCCTACTTTATAAAGGAGAAAACTAAAGTCTACTCTCTTTAAGGAAACCAAATCACAGCCAGTCAATGGCAGAGTCCAAGGTTAAAAATTCGGTCTGGTCCCAAGAATTGTGTTGAAACTTTCAGCTACTGACATTTTTCTGTAGTTATAAATCTAAGTAGATGGGGTCTGCAGCAGATTCTTTGCTGACCTCAGGTGGCTCCATATTTAGGAGACTTTTGTCTGAAATTCCATTTTCTGTCTGTCTACATTAGAATAAATCAAGCCAGCTAGGTGGCCCAGGATGGGTGGATGGACGGATGGAGAAGTGGATACATAGATGCGTAGATAGATACAGAGATAAAGATAAAATCAATCAAATTAACAAAAGCATAATTTGGCAAATAGAAGAAGAAACTGGGAATGCTACAATGCAAACCCAATGATCTAAAACAGACTCAATCTATCTATCTATTTATTTATTTTTAAAAATTTATTTATTTATTTGACAGAGAGAGAGAGAGAGAAGCAGAGAGGCAGGCAGAGAGAGAGGGGGAAGCAGGCTCCCTGCCGAGCAGAGAGCCTGATGGCGGGGCTCGATCCCAGGACCCTGAGATCATGACCTAAGCCGAAGGCAGAGGCTTTAACCCACTGAGCCACCCAAGTGCCCCTCAATCTATTTCTTATATAGATTTCTACTTCAGGCTGCTTACATCTCTGACTTGGATCTACATCTAGAAAAAAAATATTCTTCATGGAGACATTTCCAAGCAGCAGTAATCCAACATGGAGGTCTTTACAAAGTCCTTGCAAGTGCAGTGAGCTCTCTCTGGCCACACAGGATAGCAGTATTCACAGAACCAGTCTGCTAATGGAGCAGAATATCCACTCAAGCTTTAATGGTGATGCTTTAAATCCTTCCAAGCTCTAAAAGTCATTTCTTTTGCTTAATTACTTTCTCAGTACTGTAAGGCATTTGGGCATTCTCACTCTAAATACAATTCTCTGCATTAATTTTCCAACATTTCTGTCAAGGTTATTTAAGTGCCTTTTCTCTGGTTCTCTATGTAATGTGGGTAGCAACACTATTTTATGTTCTATTTGAAAGTCCTATAAAATCTAAATATTAATCCCCAGCACAGAGACAAAGATGCATACTGACAGAAACATACACACACAGAGACCTTTTGTTCAGTTTGTTAATTTGTTCACCTAAGTTGACTCACAACTCTACACACACACACACACACACACACAGGAATGAACGACTTTGGTAAAACACTATTTCTCATTTGTTTTTCCTTTATTTATACTCAGTTTTTTATGGCTTTTTGTCTTCCACCTATAATGTCATTATTTTAAGAAGAAAAAGAAAGTTGGTAATTTGGACCAAAGATACAAGATTTGCATTACTTTTAATGGTTTTTCTCATCCAGAATATGCACTATCATTTTGGTTCTGATTTTTACAATTATTAGATGAATTTGTCTAATTATGTTACAGATCACTGCGGAAAAATGGATGCTATATACTCTATTTCTTGGATATATTTGCAAGCATATTAGGAAGTGTAGTTTCTTAGTGAGTTCCCTAAGTTAGGACTCTTACATTAGGTAAGTTAGGAGGCACACATTGTAGACACCAGGTAAGACTCCTATGGGAATTCCCACGGATGGGGCTGCTGGGTGACCAGCTTCTCTCACCATGGTCACCATTATTGCTACTATTATTCAGAGTCTAAGTCCACACTCCCACATTGCCACCTCATCCCCCACCACGCATGCACGAGTACGCACGTGCACACACACACACACGTGCATATGTGCACACACAAATACACAGGCATACACACAAACACACTCTTGTGGACACAAGGTAATCCTACTGCTTCTGCTTATTAAGTCATTGAGAATAATTGTGTGAGAAAAATTGTAGAGGAATAGTATCATTGGCAATTGACTCATGAATTTTGAAATGGTGTGGCTATATTTTACTAATTTTTCATTTTAGAAAAATAATTTAGAAAATTGAGAACTTAAAAATTAACCCCCCCAAAAAATATACTACCCATAGGGTATCCATGAGTATTAATGGTATAATCAATCTAAAAACTCTAATACAATAATGGGTGTATAGTAAGGACTGAACCCATGCTGAATCTTTATTCCCTCTTCCCTTTTGAAAACAAGCAAATGATATACTCTGATAGAACTGTTTTTATAATTTTCCATTATAATCAATACTTTGTAAGTAATAAGTCATCACATTTATTACTGAGAGAGATCTATGGTTTAGTCCATCTTATTTTACATTTCAAAGTTTTACTCAGATTTATGGAGCAGCTTCCTTCCATAGAAGGTCTTTTGCCTTCCATCAGAACACTTCGTTGTTTGGAATTGACAATTGTAATTATTTGATTACGTATCTGGTGACTTAAAATTGCCAGGAAGCAATACCATTAACCAAAACCATTTATTTGGGATCGAAGAATTGCAGTTCAGGGTACACAGATTTGGGTAACAACCCAAATGGTGCTCCATTGGGGAGCAAATGTCGGGGGTTTTCAAAGATAAGAAGGAAATGCTCGTATAAGATGCTTACCAAGAGTTTTGATGGTGTCAGTGGCAGAAACACTCTTGAGGAACCATGACTGGTTGCCAGGACTGTCACTGCACAGAAGTGGGTTAGTGCAGCACGCTGCCCATGCCCCTGCCCTTGGCTGGTCCAGAAGGTTGTGCTTGCCCCAGGAGAGGATGTGCACAAAACCTGCCTCCTTTATGGCCCCTGGTTCCATTTGAAAACCCCCCAATTTCTCTTTTCACACATCAAAACTAGTTATGGACTTTCACATACATAATATTTGACTGTTCAGCAGTTTACATGAATCATTAAAATGGACTAATCAGATAACTAATTACACATCTTAGCAGCACCAGACCATAAGTCAAGAATCAAGGATTTTATTTTCAAATCTGTCACTCAGCTATGGGTTTGGGGACAATTCATTTCTTCTCTTCATTCTTCTGTGAGAATTTATCATTGTTTTCCCAGATGTGATAGAACCTAACTGCTCTATTTGAGCTTCAGGGGTTCTAGTCCTAGTCTCAAATTAGAGAGAAAGAGTTTTAGAAAAAAAAAAAAAGAAGGAAGAAAGGAGGGGGTCAGGCAGGAAGGGAGGAGGAAGAGGAAGCTGGGTCAAAAGCTATGTGTTGCCATCTCAGACTGAGAGTGGGAATGTCTTCCTTGAACACAAGGAATGGAACTGAAGGAAGGATGCTGGGTGTGGTGCACCGTAGCTGACAGCTGACAGGAATGACAAATGTTGTTATCGTTAAGGACACTGTTGAATGCTGGGCGTTGAAGACCACGGGGAAAACCTACCTAACCATGGTAGCGGCTGCTAGAACTCAGGACTGTCTAGGAAGTGTATGAGTAGACAATCTTATTTTTCAAGAATACCAGAAGATCAGATGGCCACATGAAATAGAGTTCAGCTGTCCAGTTGACACTTGAACTGTCTTTATGAGACCACGAAGGAGTGATTGCTTATGATGGAAGAAAATGTATAGTTGGAATTACTAACTTTCTTTGCACATGTTTCCACATTTGTAAACTTTCCATCTTTAAAATGTATCTTACATACTTGATAGCATTCCTGTCCCCACCGTAATGCCCATGTCTCATCTCTGTTTATTTCACACCAGTGTTTGGAACATCTTCATGCCCTGAGATGTCTTCCCTGACACAACAGTCTCTACACTGTTCCTAACTGGAGAGCCGGGCCCAGTGTGGGCAAAGGTGCTGGTGGGTACCGACAACAGCCCCCGCCATGCCTGCCTGGCCGTGAGGTGCCTGCAGTGCCTGTGTGCTCCGTCCTGCCCGCGTTATGGGGAGCTCCTCTCTGAGCTTGTCTGAGAACCTCAGTTACTACAGCAGGATCATGGTACATACACAGTTAGCCCGCATTATGTGGAGCTCCTCTCTGAACTTGTTCGAGAACCTTGGTGACTACAGCAGGATCATGGTGCATATACGGTTAATGTCTTTAAAGGCATGCTGCATGAACTCCTTCCTAACTCTGCTTCTGCGTGGAATGGGCCTGTTTTGTTTTTTTTTTTAATTTTTAAAAAGATTTTATTTATTTATTTGACAGAGAAAGCAAGAGAGCACAAGTAGGCAGATCAAGAGAGGGAGAGGGAGAAGCAGGCTCCCCACTGAGCAGGGAGCCCGATAAGGGGCTTGATCCCAGGACCCTGAGATCATGACCTGAGCTGAAGGCAGATGCTTAACAACTGAGCCCCAGGCACCCTGATGGGCCTGTTTTAAAGTGATGTAATTATTTCTTACGTCTGCCACTCCAGCCACAGTAAACACTTTGTTCCACAGTTGTCTGAATGATCTGGGTGTCCTTTCCCTGAGCTCCGTCTACTCGGCCGTGCTTCCCAGTGTTTCTCAGCCATCAGGTTGGGCCACCTTCCCAACAGTACCTGCCCACTGCTTTTCTGACCCTGCCACCGCACAGGGGATGCCGTCTCCCAGGACTTGTGCTTCTCTGGGCAGATTGCTCAGATGCATTTCTAGGAGAGCACCTGCTCTGGCTTGTGCGGGGAGAAGGTGTACACCGCCGAGGTTGTGTGTGCGGAGACCATGCGCGGAGACAGCACCTCAGGCTGCCAGGCCCAGCACAGCCCAGCGAGGTGCCCACAGCTTCTGTTCTGAGGACACAGCTCATGGCTTCATGGTCCATTTCAATTTAAACGAGTCCTGTAACCTCCCGAAGTGAACTTTCCTTTTTTCTAGAGTGCTGATGATAAAACAGCCCAGCATTCGAAATTGCCACGGAGACTTCCTGTTGTTCTCAGATGCTGAGCGTCTGACATACAATAGCTACCGCTGCATTTTGGCCCACCCTCCTCCATTTTCACAGCCGGTGGTTCTGCAACCGTGCTTGCGCGGTCTACCGCCTCTGTCGCCAGACCGGCACCCAGTCCTTCACCTCACATGCTCCTGTAGCCTAGATCCCACAGATGCAGGAGGGGAAGAGTCAGCCTGGATGCTGGAAGGATCTGGGAACACACTGCTGCTCCTTTGGTCTGTGGTTTAGGGCTTCAGGGAATCTGGCATTCTGTTTCTTAAAAATATTATACCCGCATACTCTCAAGATTTATATTTAAATATTTTTCAAGTAAAGTCAAAATTTTTATCCCATGCTCTAATGAAACTAAACATTGCTATTGATATAAATGTAATCTTACTAAATATTACTTCTCCAACTAGAAGGAAAAACCTTAGTGAATGGAACAAATGGACTGAAAGTGAGAACTCTCATGCAAGAGAAAGGCTTTCTGTTTTGGGCAGGTGCTAAATGCTCAGGAGTGGACAGCACAAAGCACTGAGTCATGAGCAAGTCTTTGACCCTGTGTGGTCTGCTGCCTCCCTGTCTCCCATGACTGTGTTGTCTGCAGCACAGATGTGAGATGCGGGGAGGCTGCGGTCCCCCTTCTGATTCCTAGAGATAAATGAAGATCATCACTGAGAGCCTACTGAAAACTGTCTGTTACCTCCTGCTGCACATCAGGGCAACCGTCAGCCCAGCCAAGCGCTTGACTGACCGCCTTCCGGCCCCGGATGCGCTACCTGGATGACTTCCCGGTGTCCCTTGTGATGACCGTTATTCCTGAGCTTTAGACAGCAAGGGTTGGATCTAGACATGGGCCACATCAGTCACACTCTGCATTTGACCGCCATGCACCAGGAATGCCCCAGGACAGAGCAGACGTGTGTGTGCTGTGTCTAACCTCACACCCTCTGTGCCTCGCACCCCACACAGCTGGTTAAGAGAAGGAAACTGCTGAGAACGTGTTGAGCTTTGGCCCATGCACTTTTGTGTTTCACATGGTACCAGCTGTGATTTTCCTGTTTGAAGTGCTGAGCAGGTGGTGTTTTCTAAGCAGTTGTTGTTAGTTTTTCTTCCATCATGAGGGAGAGACTCAGAGATGTGCCAGGTGACTTCTGTAGTCAGAAGGCGATAGATCAGATCACTGGGTGTGCTTTGATTAGGAAAGCATGTGATTTGGGACATGACCACAGAGGCCTGGGAGGCAGGGCTGAGCCCAACTGTCAGCAGCTCAGTTGTCATTCAGCATCGTCCTGGGAGCTTTGTCTTGGTTCTTGTGACTTGGTGAGAGATGAGGAGTTGGGACCTGCACTCGATGGAGGGGTTCATGACACCGCCTGCGTGGAGGACAATAGAGGAGCAGCTGGTCAACACCTTGGGGAAAGGGTGGTGCAAGGAATGGCCGCATCTTGCACAGCACAAGCCGCAGGCCATCCGCCTCCAGTCAGGAGACCAGCTTCCCACCCGGTGTATCACTTACAGCCGTGTTTCATGCTTCCTCTATTCCATTCTCCCTACAAAACAAGGAACTTAGAGGGGTGCCTGGATGGCTCAGTGGGTTAAGCCTCTGCCTTCGTCTCAGGTCATGATCTCAGGGTCCTGGGATTGAGCCCCACATCAGGCTCTCTGCTCAGCAGGGAGCCTGCTTTCTCCTCTCTCTCTCTGACTGCCTCTCTGCCTACTTGTGATCTCTGTTAAATAAATAAAATCTTCTAAAAAAAATACAAAAAGCAAAAAACAAGGAACTAGAGAAAACATCAGGCTCAGTAAGGATTCTGTGTACCAGCTCACCAGCTCAGGTTGGCCTTTCTATTCTTTCAATCTCCCTTCCTTTTTTTTAAAATTCTGGAGTGTAAACACAAACATCATCTTGAATTTTCTCCTACCTGTGAATGTCCGTGTACAAGGAAGACGGGAAAGCAACTGTAAGTGGATCTGAGAATGAGCTAATGCACTGAGGGAACTTGAGGTTATTGCCTGTCCTTGGGATTTTCTCTGCTGTTTTTCACAGCATCCCAAACTACATGGATCATTTAAATTGTTTTGGTTGAAATTTTGGCTCAGAGGACCTCTGACAAGTGCAACAGACCAGAAGCCCATCCAAAGCAAATAGGTTTGAAAGCAGCATAGTCAATGGGGGAGTTCACAACGTGGCACAGAAAAGAGGACCTAGGCTGGAACACTGGTGCTGGTCTTACGGAATTAGTTTCCAGCAGAGATAGGGAGTGGATCTATGAGGCCAAACAGAACACAGAATAAGAGCGGTGAAAACAAGCGGCATATAATGAGCTAGGTCAAATGTTTTAGAATGAAATCCATCAAGAACTGTAGTAAGCCAGGAGTGTCTTTTTGAGTTACGGCTGTGTATTTCGAGAAGGAGGAACAGATTAAAAGACATAGGCATGAGTTGACAACATTAGAAAAATATGACAATAGAATTTCAGCTTCTCAGTTATTCATGGATATATTTATTCTTCAAAGATTATGTGTGTTGATGGTTCAGAATTCTAAAACCACATGGGGTTAATTATAACCAACCAGAATCCTAATATTACAATAGGATCAGAATGCATTCTGCTCAAGGAAGTTTTTAAATACTATACTATAGTATTTAATACTATACTTCATTTACCTGTTGTAATGACTGAGCATCTCTTAGAGGTTATGGCACGGTATCTGGACCAGAGTTAGTGAGTACCAGATTAAAATTTGATGTCATCATTCCTATTGCTAGCATAATGCTAGGCAGTGAAAGGGAATCTGAATAACTACCTTTAACGTTAGTGTCTATGAAATGGTTTGAAGAGCCAGGAATTTTATTTCCTTAACAGTATTTTTGTTCTTATTGGTAAGATAATTTTTGATCAAAGAAAACATTTATTTGCTTATTCTTAAATTTATACATATGTAAAAGTACTGATATATTTCGTACATAAAAAATAGAGAAACATAAAATTTTTTCAAGTGAGATAAGAGATTTAGAAGTTACAATCCACCCTAAAGTATCATTTTGCAGGGAAATAGGGGTACACCCCTCCCATTCCCCACGTTGGAGCACAGACAACTAGCGTAAGTAAAATTGGTTATCCCATATTCCTGTATTCCTGCATTTTTTGTAAATTATTTTAGTTGTTCATTATGTATTCAGGTGACAGTGGAAGGTGGTAGAATTAGAAGGAGATGGAAAATTGTCTTTATGAGCAACAGTTTACACATAAAATCATTGTTAAAATGATGATTTCCATTGTTAACACATTTACCTGCAGTGTCTCATATTTATCTCTAAAATAGTTCATCAAAAACATTTAATAAATAAAAATAAGTGTATTTTTATGCCTTTATATCAGTTTAATTTTTAATTGTAAGTGATACGCTAAAAGTCACGAGCCCTGCCTTTTAGATTTATCTATGTAAAACAGTTGTGTTAAAGGGTCTTGAAATTGACTGACTTGCTCTTTGTAAAGCACGTGATGATCAGGCACAAGATATTCTAAGGATTTTAGAGTTTTGAAAATTTTTCATCAATGTATGAACAGATAGTTTATCTATACTTATATTGCTATCTGTTCTCCTGAGATACACAAATTTCTTGTCTACTCATTATCAAGAACAATGAATGATCTGAGATTTTTCCCTACTTGTAACAATGGGAATGAAATATGAAGAAAATTACCTATCAGTTGGGAAACATAAATGAAGAACCAGAAGAGTAGTTATATAACAGTACCCAAGATAAAATCGTATTTGTCAGCAACCTACAGGAGGTATTGAACATTATGTAAGCCACCGAGGCCATATTTCATTCATTGTCATTTCTAACAACTTCAATTAATGTCAAGTCATTTGCAAAGAGTGAATGAATAGGTAATAAAGAATAAGACCAAAAAAAAAAAGACTAACACAAGATTTATAAAAAGAAAATCCCTCTTTTAATTCTGAGATGAACTCTGATTGCTATGATATATGAGAAGTAATCTCTTTGTGGCTACTCATTTCACCTAAAAGAAGAATAATCCTGTGAACTTCTCAAAGTTCAATGGCCTGTTTCTTCAGTTAGCTATTAGAAAGCATTTAGGATTGCATTAGGATTAGGATGTTAATGAAAAATGAAATACTTTCTAAAGGCAATTATAACCACTAAGGAGAACAAAAACTTTGTGGAGACCATTTACTTATAAAGATGCTAAGATACTTCTATTAGAAGTCACTTAGTCACCAGATGTATTGAATATTCTCTATGTAGTTAATATGTTAATAGTCTTCAGTTGATAGAAGAATACGAAATGAAAAAATATCTTTCTTCAAATATCCAAGTCTGATGCTGATAAATGGGGATGGTTTTCTTGAGGAAAGGATGTTTTGAAGACAATAGTAAAAGTGCAGGTTGCATCAGAGGGAAAGGAAATTGACATAAAGTCGAGGGGATTTAGGAAGGTAGAGAGAAAATAATAAGGCAATACCACTTGGAGCTCTAAGGATCACAAAGATTCACAGGAGCTCAGTGACCATTTCAAGAAATTAGGTTGGAAAAAAATGAATGAATGATAGCTGCTCAGGATGGATGGGCAAAATTGTGTATGACCTGCTGAGGAGACATTCTAGGTTCATGCACAGGTTAGTGAAATGAGAGAGGGATATTTTTAAAATGGCAATAATTACTAACATGTACACTCAACCTCAGAGAAATTGTGAGTTTCTTTCCAGAGCACCACAATAAAGAAAATAGCAATAAAGTGAGTCAAATAGGTGTTCAAATATTTGGTTTCCCAAGGAATATAAAAATTATGCTTATACTAAATGATAGTCTATTAAGTGTGCAACAACATTATGCCTAACAATGTACATATTTTACTTCAAAAATATTTTATTGCTAAAAATGCTAGACATCATCTGAGCTTTTACTTTTTGTTGGTGGTCCTGCTCAAGGTTGATGGCTGTTGATGGTGGCTGCTGAAGCCTGGGGTGGCCATGGCAAGTTCTTAAAATAGGAAAACAGTGAAGTTTGCTGCATCGACTGACTCCTCTTTCATGAGCAGTTCCTCTGTAGCATGTGATGCTGTTTGATAGTACTTTACCCACAGTAGAACTTCTCTCAAAATTGGAGTCCATCCTCTCAAACCCTGCTGCTGCTTTACCAACTAAGTTTCTACGATGGTCTCAATCCTTTGTTGCCATTTCAACAATCTTCACAGCATCCTCACCTGGAATAGACTCCTCTCAGGAAACCACTTCTCTGCTCATCCACAGGAAGCAACTTGTCTGTTCAAGTTCTGTCATGAGATTGCAGTGATTCAGTCCCATCTTCAGGCCCCATTTTCCATTCTAGTTCTCATGCTGTTCCCAACACATCTGCAGTGACTTCCTCCCCTAAAGTCTTGAGCCCCTCAAAGGCATTGATGAGGGCTGAATTACCTTAAAGTAATATATCAGTATTAATCAGTATGATAAGGATATTGATATATCCTTTGTTCAGGCTGTCTTTTGAATAGTGAATCCTTTTCCCAGAGGTTTTCCATTTACTTTGCCCAGATTCCTCCCAGGAATCACCATCGACGGCAGCTATAGCCTTGGAAATACATTTCTTAAATAATAAGACTTGGAAGTTGAAATGATTCCTTGATCCATGGGCTGCAGAATGGGTGCTATGTTAGCAAGTGTGAAAACATTGATCTCATTGTACATCTTCACTGGAGCTCTTGGGTGACCAGGTACATATCGACGAGCTGTCATATTTGAAAGCAATCATCACTTCTGAGCAGTAGATCTCAAAGTCTGGCTCAAAATATTCAGTAAACCATGCTGAAAGAGCTACACTGTCATCCGGGCTTTGTTGTTCCCTTTCTAGACCCAGGCAGAGGAGACTTAGACTGATTCTTAGGGGCCCTAGGATGTTTGAACTGGTAAATGAGGGCTGACTTCACCCTAAAGTCACCAGTTGCACTGGCCCTAACAAGAGAGCCAGCCTGTCCTTTAAGGCTTTGAAGCCAGGCACTGACTTCTCCTCTCCAGCTATGACAGTCCCAGATGGCATCTTCTTCCAGCAGAAGGCTATTTCATCTACACAGAAAATGTGTTGTTCAGTGTAGCCTCCTTCCTGATGTATCTCAGCCGGACCTTCGGGAGAGCATGCTGCAGCTTCTCCATCAGCACCTGCGGCCTCCCCTGACACCTTGATGTTATGGCCATGGCTTCGTTCTGCCCATGTCATGAATCAACCTCTACTGGCGTCAGACTTTCCTTCTGAAGCTTCCTCACACTGTCAGTCTTCATAGAATTGAGGAGAGTCAGGGTCTTGCTCTGGGTTAGGGTTTGACTTTATGGATGGTATGGCAGGTTTGACCTTCTATCCAGACCACCGACACTTTCTCCCTATCACCAATAAGGCTGTTTCATTTTCTTATCATCCATGTGTTTGCAGAATAGCATTTGTAATTTCCTTCAAGAGGTTTTCCTTTGCATTCACAGCTTGGCTAATGTTTGCTGTGAGAGGCGTAGCCCTTAACCTATCCCAGCTTTGGAGAAATGCCTTCCTCACTCAGCTTACTCATTTCTAGTTTTGGGTTTAATATGAGAGACATGTGACTCTTCCTTTCACTTGAACCATTGGGGGCCACTGTAGGAGTATTAACTGTCCTGATTTCAATACTGTTGTGTTTCAGGGAATAGGGAGGCCTGAGGAGAGGGAGAGAGACAGGGGACTGGCTAGTTGGTACAGCAGGTAGAACACACATGTTTATCAAATACGTTTTCTATCTTACATGGGCACTGTTTATGGCACCCAAAACAATTGCGATAGTAATATCAAAGATCGCAGATCATAGATCACTGTAGCAAATATGGTAAGAATTAGAAGTTTGAAATAACGACAGAATAACTAAAATGTGACAGAGTCCCAAAGTGTGCAAATGCTGTTGGGAGGTGGGCCAATAGACTTATTTGACACAGACCTTCTATTTGTAAAAAATGCAATTATCTGGGAAGCAGATAAATGAAGTGGAACGCAATAAAGTGAGGTATGTTTGTAGTAATTAAGAGCCTTCTGTAAAGAAATTTTCAGGATCATGTGGCTTCGTTAGTAAATTATTTCAAATATTACATTGAAATATGACACCAAATCTTCATGAACTTTTTCAAAAACTGGAAGAGAGAAACTTCACAACTCCTTCATGAGGCCTACATTATCCAGGTACAAAAGCCAAACAATCGAATCTCAAAATAAATTAATAAAAAGTAAAAAGAAAAGAAAAGGCTGCTGTGAACAATATACCTCAGGAATATAGTCAGGAATATAGTATTAGGAAACTACACCCAACAACATGTGAAAACTCTTACACTCATGACGAAGTGAAAGTTTCCCAAGAATGCAGGATTATTTTAATATTCAAGAAGTCACCAGTGTAATATACCATGTTATAGATAAGGAACCAAAACTACACACCTATCTCAGTAGCTGCAGAAAAAAAACTGGACAGAGTCTAACATCCATCAGTGATAAATCAAAAAACAAAACAAACAAAAAACACCTCAGAAAACAGAAAATAGAGTGGAACTTAGTCTGATAAAGGTCATTAACAAAACCTCAACACAGAATGGCATATCTGATGGTGGAAGACTGAATACCCACCCTCCCCTGCCCACTGATAACAGCCCACCCTCCCCTGCCCACTGATAACAGCCAAGGATGTCATTTGTTTTTGTTGATTATATTCAGTATTATTCTGATGCTTACACTCAGTGCAATGAGGATTGACAGCCAGAAAAAGCACATAGACTGAGAAACAAGATGTAAAACTGTCTTTATTCATGGAGAATAACATTATCTATGTAAAAATCCAAAAGAATCCACAAAAAAATATTAAATTAATTTAGTAAGTTTTCATTTTATGAGTTTAATATACAAAAGCCAATTGTGTTTATATATACTAGAAAAAAAATCCTAAGATGAAATTGAGAAAAAAGTTTTATTCACAATACTATAAAAATAAAATACTTAGAAATAAATATAGCAGAATAAGTGTAAGGCATGCATGCTGAAAACTATGGCATGTCATTAAGAGAAACTAGAGACCTAAATAAATGGAAAGTTATTCCATGTTAATGGATTGGAAGATTCATTTCTTAGGCAGGGTAATTCTCCCAAAATAGACCTGTACATTAAATGGTATTGCTATTGTACATTAGCAGGTATCATATTAGAATAAATCTTTCCCTTATGAGCCTTATATATAAACAGTTGTTAATATTTGTTAGTTACATATACAGCAATTATTTTAATATGGGCTCTTTTAAAAGCATTAAATTCGTTCTCTGAAAACTTACATTTTACATGATTATCTGTTCTAATATTTGAATAGTGATTACACTGTAGTTGCATAAAATTTGAAGGGAGAATCACACTGTACATTGACCATCATGTCTCCATCCAGCCACATATTTGATACACAGAGATGTGGTATGATTTTAGAAAACTTAGTAAAGTCATTGTAAACAATCAGATGAAAAGTCTCATTAGCATCATCATGGTTTCCAAGTTTATTTGGGAACATTAAGGGGATAATTATAAGCATGATCCCATTGTCTTGGACATCATCTTTCCACTGTGGAAGCAATTACCACTCCTGGGCACGGAGTAGGTAGAGGGAGCTTGAACACATTTCCAGTCTCTCTCTCTACATTAAGGTACAAGGAATAGCCAGTTTAATTGATCAAATTCTGACATTTATTTAGCCATAATTTTTTAATGAATTTGTCAGATTCTCTTCTGATATCTTACAGCACGAAAGGACTTTCCCACGGGATGGAAGCCAAGTACCTCAGTCATAAATATTTTCTTTTTCTTGTTCCTAACCCTATGCTATCAATTGTGGAGTTTATGTAACAGTTGAGACTTAATCCTTGCTCTGAGCTTTCAAAGCTCCTTTGACAGGGAAGACATATATGGAACGATAAAAACAAAAATGTAACTGACATTCACGGAGCCATGTGGGCTGACACTGGAGAGGCTTCCTACAGACGCCAAGTCCCTGCAAATGGTCAGCGTCTGGGGAAGAGGAAAGACATGCAAACAAGAGAAACACCCCAGAGTTCTCCTACAGTGCTCAGTAGCCTCCTCCAGGGAACATTTCATAGACTTCATCTAAAATATAGTTTATTACAAATAAATATAAGAATACCATTTGTTTCCATGTCTAACATTATTTGGGGAAAGTATCTAGGTCAGTGCTAAAAATTCTGCTTCCGATTCTGTATGCATCTACTTTCTGTAATAATAGCAAACTGTGTTTTCAAATCATCAAATACTTAAAAATGAGGATTTTTTTCAAGAAATGTAATGAGGTATAATGTGGCCTTGAAGAGAATTTACTCTGCTGTGATTTTTCTAAGGAAATTAAGTAGGAAAAATGTAATTGCCTAAAATTTTCCCCATGTGTAAAGCAGGCATAATAATACAAGATTTGCTGGAGTCACTACAATCTTAAATCAAAAGGAAATCCTGCCATTTACCACAACATAGATGAACGTGGTGAACACTATGCTAAGTGAGATAAGCTAGATATGGAAGGACAAAAACAGCATGAATTCATTCGTACAAGGGATGTGAAATAGACTCCTAGAGACAGAGAGTGGAAGGCTGATCGCTAGTGGCTGGTGGAGGAAAAACGAGGGCTGCTGTTGAGTAGGTACCCAAGTCATGCAAGATGAGTAAGCGCGAGAGGCTGCCTTGCAACATTGTGCCTACACTTCACGGTAAGGATTATGTGCAGAAGAAGTCTGTTGGGAAGACAGCTTTCGAGCGTTCTTTCCAAAATAAGAAAAGAATGAATCGGCATGTCCCAGAGGGAGAACACATTTGCAATGACGTGTATCTAACAAAATGTTTTTATCCAGAAAAAAAGAAATTCTACACCTTTATATGTAAAAGATAACCACCAGATTAAAATTTTGTCTCAAGATCTGCACTTTCAGTTCATAAAAGGAGAGAACTGGGTGGATTGTACTGAGCACGGGATGATCAAGAACACGAGAGAGAAATCTTGAAAGGTGGCCACCAGACATCCAGGAGGACTTAACTGGTTACCGGGGCTGCAGACCCCATGCTGGGGCAAGTAGGAATGGAGGAAGCCTCCCATGTTTGTGGTGGGAGCACAGCACTCCAGTACTATATTCTCGGGAAGGTTAGCAGTGTCTTATAAACTGCATACATAGCCCGTGACACAGCAATTACAGTTCTAAGCATATACCAACAATAATGAGTATCTGTACTCACACAAGAAAGGCAGGGGTAATAATACCACAGTAGAGTTTTCATATTAGGCGAAACCTGGAAGGGACTCTACTAAGAGGAGAAAATATTTTAAAGTTATGATATTGACCTAGAGAATAATAATGCAGGGCTAGAGAAAATGAAATACTAATGTGTACAACAGGATGGACAAATCTCAGAAACATGACACTGAATAAAGTAAACCAGGTGCTGAGTTTATAAACCAACCAGCCAACCAACCAACCAACCAACCAACCGAGTGCCAAAGACCAAATTCTGCATGACTCTGAAAGAATTAAGCTCAGTGAGGAGGCGCAGAGAAGCAGTGCTGTGGGCTGGGCCGGGCACAGGCTACCTGTGTGCATGGTGAGGCCATGTCATCCCATGACACAGGTGTGTGAACATGAGTGTGTGAAGGTATAAGATTCACCAGGGCGTCCACTCATCATTTGTGTGTCTTACCAAATGTAAACTTCATCCAAGTGATGTCCTTACAAAACCCGTTATTAAGCCTGTAAATTATTTTTTATTTTTATTTTTCCAAAAGTATGAGTGATATGTTACATTTGCATATTTTTCTAAGCAATGATCTTGTGGTTTCAGATTAATATTCTATGTAATACTTACCATACATTTATAATTAAGTGATTGATAATTGAGTAATAATATTACAGGGAAATCTTTGTCACGATCTATACTTTAGGCAGTATTGTCTCCATTTTATATTAAAGCACTACAGTGGTTTTAAAGGCTTGCCTGAAGCCACCAAGTTATGTGGTGTAGGAGGGACCCTGACCCAGGTCTGCTTCTAAGTGATATGTCCATTCTTGTTCAACTTCATAACTTTAAAATATCCCTTGAATATTTAATTAATTAATATGTTCTCCTAATCCATGGGAATTATGTGACTGTGCACTGCTAGGGGTGCTGAGGGTGTGTGACTCTACCACTAGGGCTGCACTGAGGCTCTGTGACTGTGTGGAGGTTGGGGGTGCTGAGAGTGTGTGACTGTGCACCGCCGGGGGAGCTGAGAGTGTACTCCTGGCTTGTCATATTCGTGGGAACCTGGCTGCTCAGCTCTTCTTGGCAAAGGGCACAGCAGCATTTCCCATGCTCGAGGCCATCATGTGGCTGACATGGCATGACGTGTCATTGCTTCTCTTCTCGGATACCTGACCTATTGGTTTTCAGTCCTCTGGGCCATGGTCAGTGTCTCACCTCCAACGGTGCCAATACTCACAATTACAAGTGTTCAGAACCTCACTGTGAAGATGTGTGCTCCGTCCATGCTGTTGCTCCAGGAGTCCTCATTGCACTCTGGGCTGCAGGCTCAGGCAGTCCATCAACGTCCGCCCACTTTTCCTGCTTGTGTAGCCCTCCCTTCTCAGCAACACCACCCTCATTCCATCTGCACGATTCTGCTGGCTACTGCCATCTGCACAGCCAGGTCCAGCATCTTGCCCTCAGTGCACAGCGAGGACATGAAGTAGCAGAGTCAGAATCCTATCACCATCAGCTCAGTCCCCATCAGCAGCTTCTCCTCCTGCTCACGTGGAGCACACAGCAGCATCATCAGTGCGGTAGTGGATGAGGTCCCGCCAGGCCCTGCCCGTGCGCCTGTCTGCCCACACTCTGTACTGCCCCCTTCTCAAGTTTACCTTGTTTTTTTTCTACATTTCCCATCTTCAGTCTTTTGGGATATACTTGCAGGAAATGGCAATGTTCAGGAAACAAAGTTCAACCTTTGGTCTCCTCTTACAATCTCAAGACTTAACTTTTCTCAGTTGCCTTCAGCAAAATCAGCCACATTCCTGCCACTTCACTCCTGATACAATGATCTCAGAGACCCAAAATCTTCCTAGATGAAAGTGTCTTTCTTAGTGTTCCAGGAATAAACTTCTACATTCTCATTTACCTTTTTTTTTTAACCTTTTTTCTCCTCTCCTCTTCTTATTTTCATTTTTCTCTTTCTCATTTTTTGTCACCAATTAGAAAAGACCATATAAAAACAGGGAAAAGTGTGAATCTACACCAATCCATCTTAATATCTATATGATTATATATTTATTGTATTTTGTTTTATACATTTGGTACACATCCTATGTATGGACTTACCATGTACAGAACTGATTCTCTTTTGCTGGACAATTACAGTGTTGTTGTTTTTTAAATTTTTTTTTAAATCTAGTTTTTTTTTTAAGATTTTATTTATTTATTTGACAGACAGAGATCACAAGTAGGCAGAGAGGCAGGCAGAGAGAGAGAAGTGAAGTAGGCTCTCCGCAGAGCAGAGAGCCTGATGTGGGGCTCGATCCCAGGACCCGGAAACATGACCTGAACCGAAGGCAGAGGCTTTAACCCACTGACCCACCCAGCTGCCCCTGTTTTATAATTTTTGATAACAGCAACAGATCCTTCAGTTACTCCTGGATATGCATTTAAATATATAGAGATTTTCCTGTCACTTATCGTAGGTTAAGGACATCCTCCAACAACATTGTAAAGAAACGGAAAAAAAGGGGCGCCTGGTGGCTCAGTGGGTTAAAGCCTCTGCCTTCGGCTCAGGTCATGATCCCAGGGTCCTGGGGTCGAGCCCCGCATCGGGCTCTCTGCCCAGCAGGGAGCCTGCTTCCTCCTCTCTCTCTGCCTGCCTCTCTGCCTAGTTCTGAATTCTCTCTGTCAAATAAATAAAATATTAAAAAAAAAAAACAGAAAAAAATCCATATGGCACATTTTATAAGATTACTTAATAATTTTCTCATGATAGTAAAACCTATCTTGAAGTAGGATTACTCTTTAGTTTATATGAGAGGATTTTTGCCCTTGACTTTTCTTAAATCATTATACACATAGGTTTCACATTAAACCAAAAGGAAATTGATGGCTTTTGAGTTGTAGTCTTGACACTGTGTTAAATATGAGATACGTTTTTACCTCCAAGAAAGTTTTCTATGCTATATCAGATATAAAAACATCCAGTAGTCAAAGCACAAATTCTCTGTGATGAATTTCAGGAAATCAGTAAAATAATTTCTCATCAGTTTTATTCAACCAGTGTACCACTTAAGCCATTATCTAAAAATGAATTTTTAAGGGTCAGAATGGAAAGTTCTGGGTGTTGGTCCCTTCACCAAAGCAGCCATTAAGCTGGAAAAAAAATAATGTTAAAAATGTTGGAACTCTTGGGCACCTGGGTGGCTCAGTGTGTTAAAAGCCTCTGTCTTCGGCTCAGGTCATGATCTCAGGGTCCTGGGATCGAGCCCCACATTGGGCTCTCTGTTAGGCAAGGAGCCTGCTTCCCTTCCTCTCCCTCTGCCTGCCTCTCTGCCTACTTGTGATCTCTGTCTGTCAAATAAAGAAATAAAATCTTAACAAAAATGTTGGAACTCTTGACCCTAATAAGACGCTTACAACAATCAGGGGTGTTTGATCCCTACAGGGCTGCTTGTCTTTGAAAAGAAAGTGGCTGGGAGCCCAAACCTGACACCAGCACCCACTCTTGTTCACAATAGCCAAAAAGGAGAAACACCCAAGTGTGCATCAAGGGATGGGTGTGTAAACAAAATGCCCAAACTGTATAGTGGAATATTACCCGGCCATGAAAAGGGAATGGATTTCTGATACTTGCTACTACATGGTTGAATGTGAAAGCATCATGCTAAATGAAGTAAATCAGACACAAAAGGACACATGATATATGATTCAACGTACATGAAATATCCCAGATAGTCAAATCCATAGAGGGAGTATGTAGATTATAGTTTACCAGGAGCTGGGGGATGGGGAGAGGGGAATAGAGAGTTATTGCTTAATGGGTACAGAGTTTCTTTTTTTTATTTTTTAAAGATTATTTATTTATTTATTTATTTGACAGACAGATCACAAGTAGGCAGAGAGGCAGGCAGAGAAAGAGAAAGGAGGAAGCAGGCTCCCTGCTGAGCAGAGAGCCCGATGTGGGGCTCGATCCCAAGACCCTGGGATTATGACCCGAGTGGAAAGCAGAGGCTTAACCCACTGAGCCACCCAGGCGCCCCAGGTACAGAGTTTCTTTTGGGGATTTTGACAATCTTATGGAAATTGTGGTGATGGTATTTTATCTGAAACAAATAAACCTAGCTGAGTGGTTAGAGTGGCATGGACTATAATTTAGAGAGGCTTCCACTCAATGGGGATTAAACAGTTAAGGAATGTATTATTACACCTGGAAAGAGGAATGGGAAATCTTGAAATTGATTTGGCCAGAAGTTCAAAGACATCATCATCAGGGACCTAGGGTTTGGTCTGCCTCTCTGCTCATTTCATTCAACATTGTCTTCATCCTAAAGTTGGTTTCCCACTGTGGTGTAACCTGGTTGATAGCATTACTTATGTATTTTCGTAACACCCTTGTTCAGTCAGTGGAAGAGGAGATAGGCACCCTTTCCCAGAAACTGAGGAAATTTCATGGCCAAGGCCGCCCTCAGTGGACCTTAGGTGAACCAGTGATGCAGATTAAGGCCCTGATGTCAAGGGCCCCTAGGTATCAGCCAAATTCGTTTGGGGAAGTGCTCTCTCCACTGTATATGCTCTTCACCTTTTAAGCTCAATGTGGTTTAGCTGCACAGGTGAATATTTCTGACTGAAGTTTAACATTGCAAGGAGTGGCCATTCCAGGCATGATTTAATAAGGTTCATGGAGTGGGGATCAAGAGAATAAAAGTCATTTTCTTTAAAGACTGGATGAAAAGGAGCAGGATAGAACTCACTGTGCAGAAAGTTTCACTGCCTGTTGGACTAATTACCAATTCCATTCTCAAGACTAAGATATTTTATAACATTGAATCCCAGCCCTGACAGAGCCACATCTCTGAGATTTGTATGGTTAGCGCTTTGCTCTGTGATGCTTCAAATGCAAGAGGATTCATCAATTTCAGACTCTCTTGCAACGTAACAGGATAAAAATTAACCTGGCAATTTAATTAACATTCATGGTTCATTAATTATTTCTGTAAGGAGAGTGTGCTCATTTCAAGAGGCTTGATTAAAACACAAATTTCTTTAATTTGATAGTGTAAATGGAGTGGGTGGTAATATTTAAACGATTTTTGCGTGAGATTCTTAGGATGTGAAATGGGTTCCCAGGGCTTCATTGTGACCATCCCAAGCTGGTCAGCTTCGGGTTTTGTAACAAAATCATATAGATGCTGTGAAACAACAACGCGCATCTATTTCTCATGGTTCTGGAGCCCAGAGGGTTGAATATTATGTTTCCTGTAGAATCTGACCCTGGTGAGAGCCCTCTTGTGTCTTCATATAACAGAGTGTGCTTGCCCGGTCTCTGTTCCTCTCTTCATAAGGATGATGATCACATCATGGGGACCCTCACCTTCATGACTTCTTGGACACCTGATAACCTCCCGAAGACCCCACCTCCAAATACAGATCAGATGTGGGGCTAAGACTTCAGCATATGAAGTTTCAGGAGTCACGAATGTTCAGTCCATAACCAAACCCCATGAATTCAGAAAGGCCTGGGGTCTGGGGGATGGCATTCACAGATGGCACATCCAAGCAAGATTGTATAGAGTAGAGTGTATAGAAATCCATGTAATAATATGCATTTTTAAGTAGAAAAATATCTAAAACTAAACTCGGGTTTGTCCTAATCAAACTGATAACCTTTTTTTTTTTTTTTTTAATAATTTGTAAGAGTGTCTCTGTTTAACCAAATACCAGAGACATATAGTCGTTTCCTTAGGGCTACTAGAACAAATCCTCATAAAATTGGTGACTTAAAACAACAGAAATCTTTTCTCTCACTGTTGTGAAGGCTAGAAGACGGAAATCAAGTTGCTGGTCCTACCAGACTCCCTGAGAAGGCCCTGCGGGTCCCTTCTTTCCCGCTTCCGGCTCCTGGGGGCTCCTGGCATTCCAGCAGAACTTCATTCTCTCCCTCTACTTTCACAGGACCTTCTTGCTTGTGTCTCTGTGGGTCTTGAATCTTTCCCTTTTCTCACAAAGACAGCTGTCACTGGGTTTAGGACGCCCTAAATGCAGATTGTCTCATCCTGAGAGTCCCACCTTAATTATATCTGTAAAGCTCTTGTTCATGGAGATAAAGTCCCATTCACAGGTACCGGTGGGGGAGCCTTGGGCATACATTTGGGGATATTGTTCAACCCATCACAAGGTGCAAAGTGATGACCATAGGCTAACTGCTTGCTAGAGCTCACTCCAGTTTGGGATATATTCATATTTAAATAAGAGAAGAATTTATCCCCAGCTGAGTTTGTTTTGACATCAACACAGGGGTGGGAATCAGAGATTATATAGATTTGGAGTACTAAATCCTGCCAGGCTTAAAAAACAAAACTGGGGTCATGGGTGACTCAGTTGGTTAAGCTTTCAACTCTTGATTTCGGCTCAAGTCATGATCTCACCATCATGGGATCAAAACTGGCTTCGGGCTCTATGCTGGGTGTGGAGACTGCTTAGGGCTCTCTCTCCCTGGTCTTCCTCCCTGCCCTCCACCCTACCCGCCTTGTGCTTGTGTGCTCTCTCTCCTCTCTCTTTCTCAAAAAAAAAAAAAAAAAAGAAAGAAAAAGAATCAAAAATTATCCACCCCTGAATGGAGAAATTCTATCAATATTTATTTTGTCATTTTTTCCATTGTATAAACTCTCAGTAGTGCTCTCTTCATACATACAGTGAAGATTTGGATGAATTGTATCAAATCTGCAATTACATGTAAATGTTAATGCTGAGAAATATTATGGAGTGCAATTTGAATACTATGCTGTCCATATTTTGCAGAGGCTTCCATGTGCCATAAATACTTTCCTCAATAGGGTTAAAATACTAACAAAATCATATTTTAGAAACCCTACATCCCTGACTAAGTCTAAATGGTATTTTTACTTACAAAAATGTATGTATGAATTCAGTTGACTATCAGAGGCATACTCATCAATCACAGAAATATATGCATTATCCAGAATCCTTTCAAGGAACAAAACACTGATTCAAATCTTCTGTCTTTAAACTCATTATTTTAATTATAAAGGTCCATGCAGATACTTAAATCTTGTTTCAACTCTTTATAGTTTATTTGAACTAAAAAAATTAATATGCAATTTTTATTTTTAATTTACTCTCTTCTTTTGCCAGCTATTTTTTGTCAAATAGTATTTTCATCCAAGAGGACCACTAAAAAAGAAAAAAAAAAACAATATTCCTTCTCTATTTATTATTAACCCATGTAAATTATAATTAAGGACTATTGCTCAAGATGTCAGTGTGTACTGTGTAATGAACGGCAAGTACATTTGAATGCCTGTAGAGTAGAAGTGTAACCGAGCCAATGTGAGTTCACTCCTTGGTGAGTTACAGAGAGAAACCACACCACAGAGTTGTTGCAGGAAGGGAACTTTGCTTGCAGCAAAGGAGGAGATCGGGGCAATGACACAAGCGGGGGGCGGATGGGTTCCTTCATTAAGGATTAGGATGAGTATGTAGATAGGGAAGCCTCCTCATGATATGTACAGGTGGGTATGAGGTCACGCATGAGTCCTGAGGAAACCAGCCCGTACACACATTGTGTATTGTGCAAATGAGCCTCCTGCTCCTCCTTGGGCAGAGTTTTCAGTATTAAAATGAGGCAGAGGTCACTCCGTGGTCCATCTGCACAGGTGTGAGTCAGGGCTGAGCTCACCCTGGCCCGGTGGTCTGGGTAGCCACAGCTCTCTATTGTCAGACACTGCTGTCTGAGGGTAGGGCAGTTCAAAACATGGGATGCTGTGCCCCTGGGGTCTTTTCCCTGAGTTAAGAGATAAAACTGGAGAGAAGAACTTAAGAAAATTTTGGATCAAAGTCAGGTGAGTAAAGGCAGGAGGTCAGGAAAGGTCAGGTCTTGGGGTTAGGCTGGTGACAGAGCTGAAAAATTAAATATGTAAAATCAGCCTAAGACAGATGGTAGGCATTTCCTGCTAAATATTCCTCTCAAAATTGGTACTTTTGGGTCCTTGTGCTAGAATTGGATTTAGGTTTTTATAAAGCTTTATGTTTGTTTCACCTTTCAAGTTCCTTGTTCATGCCCAAGAATCACATGCTACTGTAAAAGGACTTTGGGAGCAGGAATTCTTTGCCGGGGGAGCGGGGTGAAATGGGAGGGCAAATCACTGATTACCTACTGCTAAGGCAAGTTTGCATGATCTGTAACTCACGTTTAATAGAGGATTTAAAGGTTCTAAGTGTGTCTTTAATCTGATCAGTGTAAGGAAAGTGTAGGTTTTGAGTCACCAAAGAGCAAGCACTAAATATGGAAACATTCAGGTAGGTTGAAAATTCATGTGGCAATAATATTTTGTTAATAAGAACAAGGAAACTTACTGAAATCTCTGTGCTAATGTGAATCTGATTCTAGTACAGGAAGTAAGGTCTCCAAGCCAAATGCCACTCAATCCCTAGGCTACGTAGCTCTTTCATAATGCCTCCCATTGGCCACGAGGGAACGCAAAGCATGCCAGTCAGTAAGCCCACACCATGAGTTTTATAGGGACCAAGGGCAGGCAGCCCCTAGATGGGCATGAACATTATTTTGATTTAAAGCAATCAAAATCCAGCAGACTGAAAAGTCTATTTACCTCCTTGTCAACTGCCTGCTTATACCAGAAAGAGCTATTCACAAAAATTCCTCTTTGCCTGAGAAGCTTATCTATGTAATAGGATCCTTGCTCTGCAGGATCTCCTCCCACCTTCCTGCTAATGGTCTGTCTCCCCTCTTCAGATCCCACCCCACTCCTTAGCTCATATAAGCACCATGCTGTCTCACTTCTTTAGAGCTTCTGTGTCTGTGTAGATTCCCTATATCTATGCTATTAAATTTTATTTTCTCCTGCTAATCTGTCTCAAATCAATTTGATTCTTAGTCCAGCTAGAAGGACCTTGAAGGGGACAGGAAACTCTTCCTCCCCAACAGTCTATATAGCAGAAGCCTTTGTTTAGCAAAACATTTGGAGACATTCTTTTGAATCTGTTGGAGATTGCCTTGATGCCTAGACAAATGGTATATAACTTAAGCTTTTTGTTAATTTTGATATTCTTATGTGCCCTCCCCCGGAAATTCTAAGTAATACACTGACATACAGGTAACACTTGTTAAGAACATATGTTCTGCGAACTAAAAGGTCTGTGTTCACATCCTTGTTGACTTTTGTAACATACAATAATTTCATTATTTATTTAGAAACTTTTGCTAGCACTTGAATTTTTTCATAATTTTCTAAATTAATCTATCTCAAAAACCTTTCCCAAAAGAGAACCACTCTCCAAAAAACTGGCAGTCAAGTAATAGTTACCAACAGAAGCAAAGTTAAAACATTTTTGCAACTTTATGAATGAAAATTAAATAAAGGAATTAACAGTATGATGTCATTCACACTAAAATAAAATAATACGACCTGGGTCTATTTCCCATGAAAACATCTCATGCTGATGGGGCTTTGGGATATAGGTGAAGTTTAGAGCTGATGGCCAAGAAAGGATTCTTGAGACATCTTTGGTGCAAAATGGTGGCTTATTAAAACATGGAGACAGGACCCTTGGGCAGAAAGAGCTGCTGCCTCAGGGTTATGAGTGGTAACTGATTATAGACTTGGAAATTGGGGGAAGTAAGGAAAAGGGAGGTTTTCAAAAGGATTTTTGTATGTTAAAGAAGACTCCACAGGATACTGGAAGCTTTGCCATTGTCAAGTTAAGGTTTTTCCTCTTAGCAAGGCTTTAACATCAAGATAGTTTTGTTTGTTTGTTGTCTTTTGGTTGGTTTGTTTGTTTGTTTTTTAGTGTTCCAAGATTCATTGTTTATGCACCACACCCAGTGCTCCATGCAATACAAGCCCTCCTTAATACTCACCACCAGGCTCACCCCTCCCTCCACTCCCCTCCCCTCCAACACCCTCAGTTTGTTTCTCAGAGTCCACAGTCTCTCATGGTTCATCTCCCCTTATGATTTCCCCCAATTCACTTTTCCTTTCCTTCTCCTAATGTCCTCCACGTTATTCCTTTGCTCCAAAAGTAAGTGAAACCATATGATAATTGACTCTCTGCTTGATGTATTTCATTCAGCATAATCTCCAGTTCTGTCCAGGTTGATACAAAAGTTGGGTATTCATCCTTTCTGATGGAGGCATAATACTCCATTGTATATATGGACCATGTTGTCTTTATCCATTTCTCTGTTGAAGGACACAAATATACAGATGTGGTGAAAAGAAGGGCCATATGTACCCCAGTGTTCGTAGCAGTGATGTCAACATCAAGATAATTGGGAGCTTCCTGGAAGAACCTTACACTCTGCCCGATTCAAGATTCAATTATCTGTCAATGAGCTGCAGGTTATAAGGATATTTGGTTATATTTACATTTCCTTCTGAAAGCTAGACCATGGATAGAAATGCTTTGTTTTGGAGATTGCTGAGACATTTGTAAACTGAGGGAGACTCCTATCTTGCAGGATTGTGATCTCTACAACTGTTTGTTTTTCCTTTAGGACTGACAGGAATGCCTGAGGAATGTCACATATATCCTGTGGGGGTGTAGGTTGTGGGGTGTCAGCTTCTGCCTGTCCTCATCTAGCCTTCTTCTCCCTCATCAGTGCCAAGTACTTCTCAAGTTTTGATTTAAACTGTTATCTTGCAGTTGTACTGATCAATCTCAGTAAAGCTATAGCAATAAGAAGTCTATATTCCTGTGATATTATGGTTTTTTAATAACAAGTATGTATTTGGTCCTCGTGCCCTCCTTCTTGGGCACAGAGCTCCAAAAATTCTTGGAATTTACCAAGGGAAGAAAATAATAAAGCTCTTTTCTGTTACATTGATGGAGTGGTTTTTGGAAAGCCCTTGGGTAACCTAAAGATGGGGGTGAGTTGCCAGAGGCTGTCATCCCACCTCCATCTTCAAGGAGGGCCGGGGGCTGAATCAATCACCAGTGATTTAATCAAACAGATCTGGGTTAGGAAGCTTCCATGAAAGCTGAAAGGATTGGTTTTGGAGAGCTTGGTTAGCAAACATATGGAAACTCTATGTCCTTTCCCTACATCTTGGCCTATGCATCACCCCATCTGGCTGTTCCTGAGGTGTATCCTTTTTATGACAAACCAGTGATCTAGTGAGTGAATGTGTCTCTGAGTTCTGTGAGCCCCTGTAGCAGATTAAAGAAATGTGGGAGAGGGTCCTCAGAACCTCTGGTTTGCAGCCAGTGGGTCAGAATCACAAGGTGCCACCTGGGATGGGGATGGAAGGCAGCCTTGTAGGACGGAACCCTTGACCCGTGGAATCTAATTCCATCTCTAGAAACTGGCAGGACCGACCTGGGTTGTAGGATTGGAGGGCACCCAGCTGGTGTCAGAGTCTTGTTCATTGGTGGGGGTGGGGAGCCCCCCATGCATGTTGAAATTGGTGACCAAACCCTAAAATAATTCCATATATATGGAGAATTATGTTTTAGCTTCACTTCCTGTCTACCCTGATTACTCAGAAGGTAGATTCATTATTGAAACCTGGGTTATAAATATTCTCTGTTCTTAGCTTTTGCTATCAGCAGAGAAGTGATTCATAATATAGAGCCTAAATAACCAAGTGTCATGTGTTGTTTCAACTTAATTAAAGTTGATTTCCTGCTTTAAGAAAGATTCACATTTTGGATTTTATACTTTTCTTGATTAAAAAGGGAGCCTAGATATTTTTTCTTCCAAATTTCCCTTAAGATAAGAAAGTCACTTTTTTTCTGAATTTCACGGTCCTTGCTGACTAGCTTTGCCTGACTTTGGGCAAAATCCTTACCCTCTCTGGGTCTCATTTTCAATGACTATGAACTGAGGATGGTAATTGTAGTGTATTCCTCATGGGAGTGTTATGTGAATTAAATAAAATAATCCTCAAAAGGAAACACTTAGCACAGTTTGTGGAATATAATAGGCAGTAAATATTAGTAACTATAGTTATTTTCAATTACTGCATTACATAATACACTTTTTAAATGAACTTTGGGAAAATTTCTGCTGATCTTAGAACAATATAAGATATTTATTTTCAGAGAGCTATGTCTTTTTTATCTACAGTCTGTGGGTTACATCAGTGATGAGCTCTACCGGTATTGGGGTCAAGTTTAAGATCTTTTCATAAACATAATCTGTATTTGTCAAGATGCACTAGGTTATTTAGCAGTAATAGACAACCCTAAATTTTCAGTTGTTCAACGCGGAGAAAAGTTTATTGCTCCTGCCACAAAATCTATAAGGCAGGTTCAGAAAACTCTCTGATGTAAGTACAGATTGAGCCTAACATTCTAGCAGCTTTGACTCTGTGGCCCCATTAATTAGCAAGTGTTCCCTGGTCATTCCTGCAAGATAAGAGGGGAGATGGAGAATCATGAACCATGTTTGAAATTCTCCAGCTGTAAGAGTTCACAGGCATGTATTTGTGTCCAGTGGGCCAACGCCAGCCTCTTGGCCTTCTACCCCTTGGTCTCAGTGCCCCTAGGCCTCGTCCCACCAGCCTCGTCGCACCTCTCTTGGTGTCATCCCCCCTCGCCTCCACCGAGAGGGGCACAGCAGCAGAGCCGGCCATCGGTAAATAACCATGTCTGCCACGGCACTGAAATTGTCATATCCTTGCTTTCGATTCTATCTCTTTGTGTATTCTTCTTTCTTAACCAGCAGGCTTAATTAGTGACATCTTGTTTTGTATATGATTCATAGGCCATCCTAAATCCTTTCAGAATAAGGTGGGATGAAATGAAATGTCTCTAGAAGAGTCTTTTCACCATGTATCCACAGCCCCTGGACTATTTGGCTCTCAAATAATGAATATGTTAAATTCACTAATGGATAAATATTAAGTAAACAACAGATCCATGTATAGGACTATAATTCTACTGACATAATCAGGGAGTAAGACTTGAGTTGATTTTAGGTAGGTCCTTTGGCCTACACAAGGATTAGGCCACCTTAATACATGGAGTAAATTAACCCTTAAATGAGAAAAAGGAAGAAACAAATCATGGCCTTAAGAAATAAGGAATAATGATTGAATCCCTACTACATGAAATATTCTACCTCTTTATTAGTTGTATTGCTTTGAGCAAGTGAGAACTCAAGCATAAATAGAAATTACTAGTTTCTGTTAATTTTTTGATTAATAAATCTGATTTATCCGATTGATTTATTGATTGACCGGACAAAGTGTT
This sequence comes from Enhydra lutris kenyoni, assembly GCF_002288905.1. Classification (NCBI taxonomy): domain Eukaryota; kingdom Metazoa; phylum Chordata; class Mammalia; order Carnivora; family Mustelidae; genus Enhydra; species Enhydra lutris. Next base: position 11,357,052 of record NW_019154096.1, on the reverse strand, counting down.
AAAACAAAAATTAAAATATTATAGCTATGTCAGTTGAAACCCCTTAAATTCTGATGAAATTTGATTTCTGTATTTAGACTATACCCAGGAAACTAGACATTGTCTGTCAGGACTAAAACTTCTTGCAACCTAAGAAATTATAGCAGGACATGGTTCAGTTTTGTTGTAAATACATATGTTTGAATAGTTATAGAAAAAGATTAAATTGTAAGTACGTAGAGAATGCAAGTATACCTTAGGATATAGCATTTGCTTTCCCTGATATTCTTTATGTTCTGACAACACCTGGGGATGAAATTCTCATCCAGGAGATCTAAGCTGATTGCGAGAAAGATGAAATGAAATGAAGCTCACCATGTCAAGCCCCATAGCACAATGTCTATGTCCTAAATCACGCTGTCAGACACCTACAGGAGGGGCGGGGAGAAGGAGACAAAGTGATGGATTTGATCTTTTCTGGCTTTGATTTATTAATAACTAGTTGGACTATGGAATGGCTTGAAAGACTCACATCACGGGTGGCAACTCATTTGCAAAACCTTTGTTTTCTTTTTTATGTTGGTGTCAATAATATTTGACAGTCCCGTCTGAACTAGGGTTGGGCTACTTTTTGATTTCTTTGTGCCAACTATTAATAATCCTCCTTTTATCTAAGGAAGAATCACTTTTTATCTTTCTGCAAATTGACGTTGTCACTGTTACTTTATTTCTGCTAATTCTAAAGATTGTCTTTTATTTCTGACAAAGCATTCACAGGTTGCTGTGATAGATTTTTCCTCATTCAAATCTTATAAATCCCAGTTGAATTATTAAAAGGATCTTGTAAGTCATTCTGTTAGGTTTTTAAAAAGACTGTAGCATTAGCATGTATATGAAGTTGATTTTTACCTATTTATCAGTGTGTTCACACATTTAACAGAATTACTAGAGAGTCTTCGGTAATTCTTAAAACATCTGTTATTTTGCTTGGATTTTTTAGTTCAATATATATAGAAAGAGAGAGATTAGTTTTGTTTATATCTAGAGAGAGAGAGAGAGAGAGAGAAAACCATGTGCCAGACTGTGTGTTAGACTCAGCTGGATGACGGTGACCCACAACAGTGAGCAATGTCAGGTTCTGCCTGTTTTCCTGGAGTATAGTTGGGCTGAGGGCCGGGCAGTAGATGCTGTGTAAGCGGTGTTTAGGAGGTGGAACTCAGGTGGCAGTCAGAGTAGCAGGAGGAGGAAGGAGGTAACTGAGGGTGTGGGGACAGGCCCACAAGGCTCTTGGTCTGGGAGAGATCTCTGGATGGCAGAACCAGGAGGAACTTCATTCCTTCTGGGATCTCAGAGTCTCCCAAGACCATGAACAAACAAAACGGAACATCGATGGGTCTAGGAAGGAAGCCGACTGAGATGTATGGTGCTCGTGGTGTCTGCAGCATTTCCTCTCTTTGGGGGAACAGGGAGACCTGGTTGGGGGTTACTGTGCCAATTCAGGTGAGACAGTATATTGTAGCAGATCAACCCTCATCCTGTCCTCAAGTGAAATGTTAACCATTTCTTCATACCGACTTGTGCATTCGTTTAATTTTGGAAATGACACTAAAATTTTGTGGGTTTGCTCATTTGGGGGCCGGGGGCATGACCCCAGCATCCTCCATGTGCTGGCTGTCTGTGGTCCAGGCCACGAGCACCCTGTAGCTTTACCTCTGGTGGTTTCTTCCCACTGGCAAAGTGCTGTCCTTTCTGTGACTTAACCTGTCTTTGCTCCATGTTCCTTGCACAGGAACTGTGTGTTTCCACCTTATCATTTCTATGTGTGATTGGAAGGAAGGAAGGTTCTTTTTTCCCAGCAAAGAAACCACAGCCTCATTTCATTCTTTATCATGGCTCCAAATCATACTGAAGTGTGTAAAATTATTTCTGACTCTGGGAAAGCTTCCTTCTTTTCTCTTTTGTTTTATTTCTTTTCTTGCAGAACATTACTGGAAAGGCAGGAACAGATTAGTACTAACCTGTTCTTCCGTGGATCCAGCATAGTCACGTTTATAATCTGAGTTTATTTCCCTCCACTGAGAATTTATGTCATCCTGTGTACATGGAGGGGGAAATGTTTTCCAAATAAATTTCTCCAGCATATGTCCAGTGGATAAAATATAATAAACATGCATATTTGAGCAGAGAATTCATCATTTCTCTGTGTGGCGAACACACTATGATGATGGCGTCTTCCTTGGGTGTTCATAGTCAAGGACGGATTTCCTTGGGCACTCCCCCCTCACAGCTGGGGACAGCTGGACAAACTTCACCAATTCTCCTTAGAGCCATTGGAGAGCAGAGTGCACCCAGGAGACTTAGAGATAAGGGGACACGCAAAGAGTCCGAGCCCAGGGAGCTGAGCCGAGTGGAGGCCAAGGGAGGGCCAAGCCCACCAGAAGCGACTCTGTCTGTGTGCCAGGCCAGGGCTCCCGGGCTGGCATTGATCAATCTCCAGGAGCCCCAGGGGGACAAGCTTCAGATTTAGCTTATAGCCAGGTGTGCCACAGTGATAGTTATAAGAAAGCTGAAGCAAATATATTAATTTCAGAAAAATCAAACCTCACAGCAAGGAAATGTATCAGGTGTAACAGGGAGGATTATGTAATAATGAAGGGTGTAATTCTTTAAGAAGATGTAACAGCTCTCAATCTATATCCATCCAACAATAGATCATCAAAATTCACAAAGGAATTTCCAGAGAAAATGCAGGAATCTGCTTCTAGTGGAAGACCCCACGCTCCCCAGTCAGTCATGGACACAGCAGAAAGGACACGGTTGGACTGAACGGTGCCAGGAGTCAGTCCCATTCTCTCTTCTGGAAATTGATTCTTGAGCACAGACATCAGGGGTAGAGTGAGAAAATATGCAGGAATGTCTGGGGATGGGATACGGACATTTATTCTTTCAGAGATGCTCAGATGGTCCCACTGAACCTGAGATGTGCCAAGAGTCTTTGTTGAAGTTCATCCTGCCTAAGAGACCCAGGGCTGTGCTAATTTTTGGCCTTGCTTTTTAGAACCTCCTTCAGTTTGCAAGTTACCTTTCACTAAGTATCCTTTTTTCTTTGTAAGTTAGATTATTTTATGTTGATTATAATTTTAAAAATCTTGGTAAAGGTTACTGTCTTCAAGTGTTTGAAGGACTCAGGACATTGTTGAGATAGAACATTATGTACCATGCACAGTACCAAGTCTCCTAAAGTACGTTGTCATCTTTATTTTAATAATTATTTAATCAAACTCAGACCTTTAGCTGTTATGTTCCATTTTACATGTAGACACATTGGATGGATCTGTTTTATGGCGGAATCATATCAGGCCCAGACACTGGCAGCCCTAGTCTAATGTCGTCATGACAGGGACAAGTGTGCATTTGGGGTCACATGGCAGATATCTCACAAGTAAGTAGCAGTGCATTCAGGCTTAGACCAGGGATCACTAGGGTTCTCTGTGAACCAATCAGATGAGACCAGAGAGAAAGATGGGTGCATAGAAAACAGAGGGGAAAAGGACGCAAAGACAAAACAGAAGAAGTAGAGTTGTGACAATATGAATAATGGATTTCATTGAATTTTTTTTCCTTTTTTAAAGCCAAAATCTTACTTGGTGCAAAGTCCGATGTTTTGAATAAGAAGAGAGAACCTCAGGTCACATGGTCACATGTACCACAGCAGAGAGAGTATACATTTTATTATGCTGAAATGAAAGCAGGGGCAGGACTGGGCATATCTGTGGCTCTTGAATGTCAGGGTCAATTCATGCGGGCTGGGAGAGTACTCCCCAAATTCCAGATACGATGATGTGTCAGTAGCAGAAGAAATAATCTCAGAATCAATCAAGCTGTCATTGTCTCTGATGCCTAGTAAGTGCTCAGATCTCCTCATTAACTTTTATTATAACAACTGAAATATGTAAAATTACAACTTCTGTGGTTGACTTTGAAAACAACTTCTCTCCAGATGCTCCAGAATTCCTTCACTGAATGCATAATGTGATTCGATGAAGTTATCGATATCTGAGGAGCATCACTGAAATCTGCACTTGAATTTTCCTTATATCATCTATCCTGTGAAAACAGCATGGACGTGGAACATCATGGGTGAATCCTGAAGTCAGTGATGTTTCTCTGTTTCCGCATCTCTCTGCAGCTATCTCATGGTCTTTGTTTAATACACCTAGTAGTGGGGTGCCTGGGGGCCTCAGTCAGTGAAGCATCTGCCTTTGGCTCAAGTCATGATCCCAGGGTCCTGGGATGGAGCCCCGTGTCGGGCTCCTTGCTCAATGGGGAGCCTGCTTCTCCTCCTTTGTCTGCCACTCCCCGCCCCCTGCTCATGCTGTCTCTCTCTCTCTCTAATAAATAAATAAAATCTTTTAAAAATTGGAAATAAATACACCTGGTAGCGTTCACAGTTGCTCACCTTTCCCCTTCAGTCAACCACTGCTTCCCTGGACCTTGAAGGCTGGGACAAGATTCTTGCACTGTACCTGTCAACACTGTCATTCATTGTTGGTAGTCCTAGAGTTTCTCCAGTTCTCAGTCAGTGCTTTGAACACCATAGACTGTCTCTTACTGGAGAGTCTTCCCTGAAGGTCATTTGCAGGTTGTGTACCAACTGAACAGTAGATTTACTTGCAAAGCTAACGACGGCACATCTGTAAAAGGGTTTGAGCTACTGCTTGACTAGGAGAGGGGGTATCATCCAGTAAGCAGATTTGCCACATTGGTCCCAGGACTGGTGGTTTCTGTTTGTACCTAACAGAGGACTTACATTTTGCTGGCTAGGAGCATGCCTTATTGAGAGGGTTATCTAGTAGCCTTAGAAAAGGATCACAGAAAAGGACCTTTTTAAAATTTGTTTTATTTCATAACGCCTTTCTAGCCACGTAGTTCATCTTAGATCCAATGTAGCACCTCTTGATCTTAAGACAACCTTATGTAGCGTTCGTAAGAGCTACAGAATTCTTTTTATGAAGTGTTGCCAAGTCCCCCATGAGGCATGACATGGTGACAGGGTCTTCCTTTCTCTGTAAAGAAGTGGGCTCTCACTCTTCCTTGCTCAATGGCATCTGGGAAGGGAGCTGATGCTTGATGCGAAAGCCCTGGGAAGGAAACAGCTAACTTCAGACAGACCTGGTCCTGCACCACCAGGAGGAGCCTGGACAAGTCTTCCTGTGAATCTGCAAGGCTACTACTCTCATGCAGAGAAAAGCTACAAATAATTTTGATAAATTAGGAAGGGAAATGCAGGATGATGGGACATATAACAAAGGAAGCTGACATGATTTAGTGGATGTAGAATCAGAAAAGATACTTGTACAGAGGTAGTATTTATATACAGAAAATACATAGGTTAAAGAAGACAGCGGACAAAATATTTAAAGGTACATAGGACAAAGGAGTATGGCTGGAGAAGAGATCAATAGTAAGAAGAGGCTACAGTCTTCTCTGTCAAGGTTTGTAGATTTCTATTAAATTTGGGATTAGGATCAGTAGAATGCAGTTGAAAGGCTTTAAAAACAGAGGGTCAGAATTATATTTTCAAATCATGGCACTGACATTAGTGTGATGTGTGGACTACAGGGGGTGCAGGTGGAAATGGCCTCACCAGATATAGGAGGTTTATTTCAGTAGTATGCTCAGCGAGGGTGGCTTGTGCAATGCTGGCAAGTGACAAAATGTCACAAACAGAAGTAAAAGGGAGCTGGAGCTTCATTCATCAAATATGGATTTCGTACCTGCTAGATACTAGGGAGTCAAAAGGAATACAGCTGTGAAGAAAACGAAGTCCCAGTCTGCTTGGAGCTTCCCCTTTTGTGAAGGGAGACAGTAGCCAAATGAACACGTAAGGACAGCTTATCTGGAGCTGATGTTCCAGGCAGAGAACAAAGCAGACCCAAAAGCTCTATGATGGGCAAATTCTCCATGTGTCTGAGGGGCAACTAGTCAGCCAGTGCTGCTAAAGGAGAGGAGGATCGAGGACAGCCAAGAGCCAGGTTGTTGGGTCCCTTCGGCCATGATGGGAAGCTTGAATTTTGCTCTAAGTGATGTGGAAATCCACTGTAGAGATTTGAGAAGAAAAGTGACAGTATCACTCACAGAATCGCTCCAAGATATTATTGCCTTGTCTGAGTTTTTTGCTGAACAGCTGAGAAAACAGTATTGCCATTTACTGAGACACAACTGTGGGAGAAGAACAGTATTCGTTTGTTTTTGGTGGGTGGAAGGTCGGGTGTGGATGGCATGATTGGAGGCAGCTCACAAGTTCATTTTTCTATAATTGCTTGAGTAGTGTCTGGATAGTATATGGAAAGGGGAAGGACATGTTGATATCAAGACTTTACTCCTATCCATTGGCCTACTAACTTTTGTTGAGTAATGTGATTATGATAAAAATTTATGAAAATGTTGAAAATCGGGCAAGGAGTAAATTTTATATGCACTGTATTTAAGGCAATTTCCTATAATGACCTTCACAGAAAAAGAAAGAGATTGAAACCAATAGGCATGGCATCTCAGTGGCTCTGAGATCATTCAGTCAGGAAAATAGAGTATGTTAGAAGGGTCCCTAGAAAATATGAAGAATGTTTTATCCTGCTAAAGAAGGCATTGATACTTTAAGTTCCATTTTTATTCTGACTGATATGCTTTTCTTGCATATTCTCAAGGAATGTCTTATTGCAATTTCTTTTAAATATCATATTGAAGACATTCTCAAATATTCATTACATTTATCTGAGTTTTTTTTTTTATTTATGAGATAATTACTAAGCTGGGTGTATGGTAAATTTATCTGTTCGTTCTAATAATAGGCATAATATTAATTACTTCTGATCATGATTGATAGATAGTCACAGTGAAGATCTTTTGAGAGCCTCCCTTTGAGGTGGAATATATCAGGAGGGGCATTTTCTATGGAATCATTTTCTTGTTTACCATCAGAAACAGGCAAAGGTATAACCAAGAGGCACCCAAAGGAGGACTGAGTGCCAAATGCATTTCTCCCCACTGCCTGCCCATGGCCAGGGTCTTGGTGCAAGGATCCCAGTGTCCCAGAAGCCCCCATAGCCTGTGGTTCATTGGCACTTTCATTATGTTTTTAAGGAAACTCTTGACCTCACCAGTTTGGAAGTTTGGGTGTCAAAGCCCACGGAGCCTGCAGATGGGAGGGTGGGAAGCATGAGCTCCTGAAGTCAGTCACAGGACTTTGATGGGTAGCACCAATCATGTTTCCATTTCATGGTTTCCAGACTGATGACACATTCTTTTTATGGGGACATAATCTAAATGCCTTTGCTTGAAAATTCGAGAAAATCATCACCCCTCGTTTGCCACTTCAGCAGGCCATTCCAGCTTATAGAAAGTCAGATGCACATATCCACATTCTTTTGATGCAAGAGGGGTTGCCTTGGTCTAAAATGATATCGTAGGAGACTTTGTGCCATTTGATCAGTCACACCGTAATCCTTCTAGTAGGGGAACTGAGCATGAAATGCAAATCTATACTTGCAGTATGTGGAGATCACTGTTAAAACTAACAGCTGTGTCTTCCAGAAGAGGAATCCTTTATACTCAGTTTGCTACTGAGTGGACATGCTGGTCTTCTCAGTGATGGAGCGTGATTGGAAACTCAGCATTAATCCCTGCTTCTGGCAAGTTAGACATTCCCTGGTAGTGTTGCCTGACCAGGCTCGGGTCATGCTCCTGGACTCATGTAATCTGTCCTTGCAATAACAGATGTTACGTTTCTGCATCTTGTGTGATGTAACTAGGTGGACTAATTACAAGAGTCACTTTTCCTCTATTTTTTTTTTAATATTGTGGAGATTATATACAATACTAAGAATTCTTTATTAGCTATGTAGGACATTCGTTTACTTATAAGTATACTCCATAATTCTTATATCCTGTCTCATAAGCTCGCTCCCTTAATCCCCTGACAAGCCAGTAAAGCTCTTTGTCACTGTGCTAAAGTCCATTGGTGTATGCTAATGCCAATCCCATTCTTCTGCACAAAGAGCACAACCCAAACTCAGCACAGAGGGAGGGTTTTCTTCTCCTGGGCTTCTTGATTGAACAGTTTGGGTGTCATTGAGGATCATGCAGATCGAGTTAGGTTTCATGAGTGTCTACTAGGACTACTTTTGGAATGGGCTCTAGTGTAGCTGCTGTCTGTTTTAAGCTTGCAAACACACAGTGAGTCTGGTCCCTTTTGAAATGCAGTCAGTGGAATAACGCCCACCCCCAGTGTTGTTCTCTTCCTAATCCTTGCACCTTGTGAAAATGTTACCTTACATGGGAATGTGGCATTAAGGTTGCTGTTGATTGCTCTTAAAACAGGTTCCCTAGGGGCACCTGGGTGGCTCAGTGGGTTAAAGCCTCTGCCTTCGGCTCAGGTCATGATCCCAGGGTCCTGGGATCGAGCCCCACATCAGGCTCTCTGCTCAGCGGGGAGCCTGCTTCCCCCTCTCTCTCTGTCTGCCTCTCTGCCTACTTGTGATCTCTGTCTGTCAAATAAATTAAAAAAAAAAAACAAAACAGGTTCCCTAATATAATCACAAGCATCCTTAAAGTGGGAGAAGGGTGCAAAACCAGAGGATAGCAGCATGGAAAGGAGGACATGGCCCACTGTTGATGACTTGGACGATGGAGGAAAGGAAGCAAAGAGCCAGGAAAGTGGCCAGGTTCTAGACGTCAGGAAAAGGAAGGAGATGGAGTCTACCCTAACACATCCAGAAGGAAACATCGCCCTGCTGACACCTTGATTTCAGCCCACTTGATCGTTTTAGGCTTCTGGCCTCCAGAAATGAAAGTCCCTAGGTTTGGTTTAATTTGTTAGGGCAGCACTGTAAAAATAACACGTGAACCATCGCCCACTTCCCCCTGTAAACCAGCCTGTTACGAGGGTTCTCTCATGAGGCTATGAGTGACAGGTGAAGGGGTGCTGATGCAGTGGTGGTGCATGATGTGAGCATTTGGCGCCTTCCCATCCCTCGGTGGGTGGGACGAAATGGGAGACTCTTTTCTTGTAACATGGACCTGTGGGTAAAGCCTCCTAACCTCTGCCTGTCTGAAAATTATTTGACCTCACCTTTGTTTTGAAGTATATTTTCAGAGTATAGAATCCTGTGTTGACAGTGTTTTTCTTTTAGCACTTTGAAGATGTTCTCTTGCCTTCTGGTTTCCAGAAAAGTCACCTCTATGTACCATTATTCCTTTGTATTTATGACTTGGAGAGTCAGAGAGAATCCAGCTCCCAGTGGGCAGTTCTATTTCTGAGGGGACTTTGTGTCTCATGGTCACGTGGTTTCCTAGGTTCACGTGCTTCATCTCTACCATGGCCTATCAGTGTGACAGAAGCTGTTTATCCAAAAATGCAGTTTCCTATTGAAGATGACCTGTCCTGGTCTCAGACTCCTGTGGGTCCATATTGTGATTCATCTGTTGGGACTTACCATGAGCTCCACACGGTGTCATTTTCCACCACTAATACCACTAATAACCTCAGATATCATAGGATCTAATGTACCATATGACCTTAGTGTCAGGGCTATTTGTACTATACCCTAAGACAACTCCTATAAACTGTTCCTACTCTGAGCCTTACTCAGCACTGATGGCTTTTGTTGTTTCCCAATATGTGGGTCAGAGTAGTATTCTCAAGAGAGGAGTATTCATCTTCCAGAATCTGAAGTCTTGTGCTTCCTTTTTAGTGTTTGGAGGTGAAAAATTCAATGATTTCATACTTTGGAACATTGGACTCCTAAAATTGAAATGATGTTGGGGTTCCTAATATCTACATGGTGATTATCTTTCACCTTCTAGAACATGTGTGTCCCTTCAAGGCCTCAAATTTGGTAGACATCAGATCTGGTTAGCATGATGGTGTCAGTCTAGTGAATCAGTGGCATGTCCTGCTAGATGTCCAGCTGGTCCAGATTCTTTTGACATTTGTTATGTCACAGGAGCATATTGTTCTGGGCCAAGATTATAAAAGTTCATGGGCTCGGTGGACGCCCAGGGAGCCAGGTCTGGGGCAGGGCACAACTGTTACCTGGAGCTGTAACAACTCTGTGGGCTCCTGAGTCATTGTCAACTCAGATCTTTGCTCTAACAGTTTTGGACATATGGTTGTGTGTCCTTTCTTTATTAAATATTCAGCTGTGTAAATGACTAGTCCCTTTGATGAAGGACTGGGGAATCATTACCATCTCTACTTCATAGTGTTACAGGACCTTTTGAAAAAGGAACTCAGATCTATAAACTGTCTCCTGTCCAGAAAGTAGGCAAGAGTGTGATTTTTATTTATTTATTTATTTTTATTGAAGCAATTCCCCTTAACCTCCTGATTGTTCATGCTTGATTTCCTTTGGTTATAGAGATCAGGCTATAATCTTGCTAGTTGTCTGTCTATTCGGTCACTAGACTTGTCAAATCCTATCAGTTGTTTCTGTAACTGTACCAGTCAGCCTTCTTTGGACACCTCTCTGACCTAGCCATGCATTATAAAATTGTGCCCACCTTGCTCCTGCAGTGTAAGTACTGTTACCGGGCCTCAGCTGTGTGAGGATTTTATCATCCCCATGTGTACTGGTCAGTTTAGTCCTTGCCTAGCATCTCCTCCCTGTTAAGCCTGGTTCAGAGACAAGATGTAACCCATGACTTGCTGGTGCAATGGTCCCTGCGCATTCCTCACAGCACTGGGAAGAGTGCTCAAGAAGAACTCAGTCATTTCATGGGACTTCCTGGAATTACATTTCTCTCTCTTGTGTCCCTTTTCTACCATCCTCCAAGCTCACACTGACACTTGAATCTCAGTTATTGTGGGCCATCCTCTTCTTGATTCCAGGAGTCCAAGCTGCATTGGTATCATATCAAGAGTGAAATGGAGAGTGCTCTCATACCGACAAACTCTCATCCAAATCTGTGCCCCAGTCATCCTCTGTGTTCTCAGATTCCAAACCTATGCATACTTTCTTGGATTCTGAGGTTCTTTGTGGTATAGTTGTTTCCCCCCCTTAATGGGCCATAGGAACATCAAAAGATACGGCTCTGGAAGCAGATATGTCCATTTTCTAACATCTTATGACTGATAATTGTCTAACAGAAATATTCTCACACATCCTGGTACACATATATACATACACACACATATCTTTTTATTTTACAAGTGGACAAATTCTGTTTCATACATATATTATCATATGAGTATACATATACATACATATTGTTTTATATGTACTATTTTATAGAATTTGTGTTTATTCAGAGAAGAAAAAGATTACTCACTAAATAACAGGAAACAATGGATATATACCTTATATACTAGAGAAGTGCTGGTGTCTCATTATTGCCACAGGCTAGCTGAACATATTAAAAATCTGAGAACATAGTTTATGCACACATAAGTTTAAAATCCAGAAAAATTGTATCTTTAGTATATTTTTTGTGTTCAAACTACATTATCACAAAGCCTTTTATGCTTAATATTTAAATAGTGCTATGGCTATTAAAAGCATATTACTCTTGAAAATGCATTTGGAATAAAGATGTCACATAATATTGATTCTCTAGATCAAAAAATTAATGATTTTTCTGGGATTCCTGGGATTCTTTTTAAAAAGTAACTTCTGAAGGTGATTTATGTGTTAATTTTAATGTGTAAATTCTAATAATAATCATTTTAACATAATTTCTAATGTTTAATGTATAGTATAGACTTTGAACCATTCTATTTCATTTTATTTTTCAACTATCTATTGTTTTTTTCTATCACCAGTTGTTTATTTTTAAGGAACTGTTACCTCTAAATATTAATTTATAGTTCTTATAATCAAAAATCATACTTTATTGAACAAAATATCTGATTTATGACTCTGTAAATGTTTTAGCATTAAATTATTTTTATTGCCATGTTATTTATTTTCATGGCCATAACTAGAATTATACAGTAATTTCATTCCACTCTTATTTATGTATCTAGAAAATTCATAATTAATTCCAAGTTGGGCCATAGGACTCTTGCTGGATTTATCATAGACTCCAGCATGACAGTGCAATAGAATGAATCTCCATCCCACATTACCTTCGTGTACCTTCTCCAGTGAAGTGACCCTCTGAGATCAGAGCAAGTGAGACCCCTGGGACAGACATCGTTTAGAAAGAAATGCTGAGTTGCTCTAATTCATGTGTTGAAGAATACTGAGCTTAACAGAGAGAAGAGAAGAATGCTCACAATTTTACGATGAAATGCAAAGCATGTTTCCTCTTCAAGAGGAAGACTTCAAAACAAACTTTCAGATTGAATCCTTGTCAAACAACAATCATTTAACTGCACAACCTGAAATGTTTTGGGCATGGTGTATTGTAGCAGAATAGATCAAATTGGTTTAGAAATCTAACTGCTTCATTTTTAAAGCAGCAGAGCTCTTAGTGAAAGTTTCTATCTCATTTTATATGTATCTCAGAGCCTACTTTGAGAAGCTCTTAGTGTTTTTCACTTTATTCTTCCCAAATAGTTAATAAATGACACACCCATGGCACTTTAGCTTTTGCTCTGGTCGGAGCTGTTGGTTCACGAACTTCACTGCAGTCGATCATGTAAACATACCGTGTGTGTGGCTTGGACGTGGACAGTGTAGAATCCAGGACAGGGAGTAGCCAGACAGAGACCTCAGAGCGTCCAGCATCGAGGCAGGGGCCCGTTGGTGATTTCTGTCATTCCAGGGCAGTATTTCCCTCCTCTTCTCTTGGATTCTTTGTCCAGTTTCCCGCCAGCACCCACCACTCCCCTGTGGCCCAGTAACCCTGTTCCTGAAGCCGTATGGCTTTGCTGTGCCCAGTATGTGTGAGCATCATGTTCTCTGTCACAGGCACCACACTCCCGTGAGAGAGGCTTGCTGATTTCTGACCCATAGGCTGACAGCTCCCACTGGAACCTGTTGTCCATCCACAGTGCAATCCATGGGCAGTGGGGGCTTGACTGATACATACTAGCAAACCTCCACCTGGGGGTATGGATTAGAGCTCAGAGGAGAGGGCTTTGAGTGGACAGGTTGCCTTTGAAACCCACAATACTCTAATAAAACAGTGTTGTTCCCACAGTGCCGTGGATCTAAGAGGAAATCACGGTGCTTGGGAGCTGTGGACAGGTGAGCACCGGGCCACTCAGCTTCACATGAGCGAGTTGTTTGCCATTTGCATTTGTTTGGTATACCGAGCTGTATTTATTTCATGAAAGAGAGGTTTGGAAAAATAAGTTTAAAATCTTCTCTCTAAGTTACTGGTGATTCTTATACAACTCAGCTTAGCTTGAATCCCCTCTGTGAAATGTATAAATCCTTTTGATAAATGAACAAATGCTTGGAAAATGATTTAACTTATCAAATAGAAATCTCTAATCTGAAGGTTATAAAGGTTATCAGTAAAGCCTTAATTACTCAGGGTGAGTGAATGCAATATACCTGGCACCTTAGTTTGCCCAGGGGGATGAATACAGTTCCCATGACAGATGGTCAGCACAGCACTGCCTTATCCTGATTGTAAACGAGGCACTTTGCACTGTGTTTGTAGGTGAACACAGCCATGCATGTACTCCACTACCTCCCACTAGAGAAAAGAAGAAAAGGTGTTATTTCTTTGCCAGTAGTTTTATTTCTCTCTTATGTAACAGAAAATGTAAAACATACTTAAAGTAAAATAAGACTTTTTGAAAGTAATAAAATCCTACAGAATTTTAATGAAAGACAGTATAAAGACTAATTATAGTTATCATTGGGAACAATTGAGACAAAGCATAAAGTAGGTAAGATATAAACCCAGCTAACCTGGAGAACATTGCTGTGTTCCTCCCCCATTTCCCAGGATTGTAAAAGATGTTGAAATATTTGAACATGACAGAAAGCAACCCAGGGACAAATACAATATGTGTATCCCAGCTCTATTATGATATACTTATTCCATTTACAATAAAACTCAGCATACAGCTACATAGCATAGAAGTCACCAAAAAGGAGATGTTAAAACAAGAATAGGCGAGCCAGGCTGGCTTAGCCGGTGGAGCATGCAATTCTTGATCTCGGGGTCATGAGTTTGAAGCCCATGTTAGGCACAGAGTTTACTTAAAAAAAGATTTTAAAAATACATAAACTATTAATTACTATGGAAAATGCATGGGTTACTCTAAAAGCTAAATACTATAATTGTTCAATACATTTTTATTTGCAGTTTAGTGATCATTAATGTGATCCTCATCTTGTGAGTTTGCTTTACGTAGTACAATGTATGTGCGTTAACACTCTTGAATAAGTGCTTCATAAAATGAAAATGTTTCAATAAGAAAAATGAGTCAATATAAAGCAACTTCACTTACATATTATGTCAGTATATATTGTTGAACTTCCATATTGTACTAGAAATGATCCAATTTTAAGTACATAGTTTTATATGCATTTTCAAAGTTAATGCCTAGAATAAAAATAGAGTAAGATTGAAAGTTTAATGCAAGCTATACTCTGCACATAAATTAGATTGTTACAATACTATGATTATATATCTCTATACTGTATGCCCCAAAGCATATATGGGAGATATAGAAAAAATATAATCTCTCTTTATAAATATAAATGCAAGATAATTTTTGTTTTAATTTTTTCATTGAGGTATCACTGACATAAAGTGAATCACCAGGATGTATTGTTTGAAAAGTTTGGACATATTGGCACCTGAGAAAATGCCAGCAGAATCAAGAAAATGGAAACACCTCCCCCAAAAGTTTCTTTGTGCCCTTTGTACCCGCTCCCACCCTCCTCTTCCACTCAGTCTCCATGCAACTACTGAGCTCTGATTCTATGGAATAGTATGCATCTGGTAGAATTTTATGTAAATAGAATCATACAATGTGTGGCCATTGTTGTCTTTTTTACTCAATATAACTACTTTGAGATTCATCCATGTTAATGCATGTAACAATAGTTCATTAGTGTTCATTTTCTTCTTTTTAAAATTAATAGACTTTGGAACAGTTTCAGGTTTCCAGAAAAATCAAACAATGATGGAGAGCTCACATATACTGCTTTCTTTCCTTCCGTGCATTTTCTCCTGTTATTAACATCTTGCTTTAGTGTGGTACATTTGTACATTTGTTACCATTGATGGATCATTGTAAGTAGCATGGATACATTATCAGTAATATTATTGATATACATTGGTAAGATTGATATTATAATGATGGCACAAGATTAGTAATATTGGTGCATTATTATTAACTGAAGTACACAGTTTACATTGGGGCTCACTCTTAGTGGTGTCCTTTCTGTGGGTGTGGACAAGTGCATAATGTAGCCTGTCCACCAGTATGGGACCACACAGAGTGGCCTCACTTACTCATCCCCACCCTGTCCCACCAAACTGGATTGGGCAGATGCAGGGTCTGTTCTGAGAAACCAAATGCCTGAGCACAAATTATGCTGATGTGGCATAAGAGGAAGAGGAATCTAGAAGATTTCCTTTATTACCTGTGGGTTGTAGGGTTTGGCTCCTTAAAGCAAATAAAAACTTGTTAACACTTACTAATTACCCTTCAATCCAGATGTTACAGAGAGCAGCTTAATCAAATTAGATTGCAGTCTTAAATGTAAACTACAAACCTCCCAGGAAAATCAAAAATTGTGACTTGTGACTGAAAAGTACTTAGATATGCTCCAAAAGATCCTAGACAACAAGAAAAGAGTGATAATTTATTCAGCACAGATAATTTGGATGTCATAAAAAATTCTTATTTTTTATTTTTTATTTTATTTTGCACTTCTGCTGTATAGGCCACATGAGAGAGAACATTTGCAAGTCATATGTCTGATAAACACATATCCAGAATATATAAATTCAATAATAAAGGAAAATACAACCTAATTTAAAAAAAAAAAAAGAAAAGGTTTGGGAACATACACTTTTACGAGAAAAAACACAGAAATGTCAAATAAACACATCAAAAGAATGCTCAATACCATTTTGCATTTATTAAACAAATACAGTTGAAAAGCTCGCTCATCCCACATGTAGGCTACAGGTAGAAAATAGAAACTCACATATGCTGGTGGTGCGAATAGCCACTTTGGAAAACAATGATTAGTTTCCAGATTTACACAAACACCCAGCATTGCACCCACATGTCCTGCACCTCGAGGTTCACCCAGAAGTTAGAGTATACATCCATATCCTGACAAATACTGAAACACAAGTGGTCATGGCAGCTTGTTTGTCATAGCCCAGGCTGGAAACAACCCGAAGGCTCATGAACAGGTGACTGATCGACCAAACATGGTGTACCTATAGCACGAAACAGAGCCCAGCACTAAAAAGGAGAGTCTTTCCAACAAACGGTGATGCAGCAGATGGGTCTCCAAGTGCAAAAAGGGAATCTAGACCTTACACCTTTCGCAAAAACTGGATCATGGACCTGCGTGTCAAGTGCAAGGTTACAATGACTGTGGAAGATGGGCGAGGAGAAGATCTAGGTAACATCAGTATGAACATATCATATCACTATGATATGTTCATACTGATATGATCATACTAAGTTCAGAACCAGGCAGAAAGAACTGGTGGTGTTGGAAGTCAAGGGACCACGGCAGTGTGGTCTCCCCAGCTCTCCCTCCATCAGAGGGCTCCTCCTCTTATTCAGCACAGATCCAGAAACTGGGGGGCAAGCTGTGTTTCTGCACTGTGGTACCCTGCATCTGGTTTTTGACTCCCTGACCTGGAAGTTTTCTTGTTACATAGATCAAACTCTTCTATGAATTAAACCCTACTAATAATAGGTGCCCCATCTAGTGTGCCCTTAGGAAAGTCACAAGCAATTAGCCACGGCCAGGGATTTTTATGGGTCAAAGCATTTTTTCTATTTACAACCAGGGCATCTCACTTGCCTGTCTCAAGCCACTCCCCAGACCGTGGTCTGCCCACGTTCCCTCTGGTGGTAAGATCCTGCAGCTGGGACCCATCATCCCTACCGACATGTGCCAACATGTCCCAGCGGTGACATCCTTGCATTCACAACTGCCTCAGGATGGACGTGACCACAGAGCCTCTCACTGCTGCAGAACTTCCCCTCCCTAAAGTGTTATCGGTGCCTCAGAGAAGGAGGTGCCTTCTGGATCGGAACTTGGAACATAACTGAGGAGCGAGTCTGCAGGCAGCACCCGAAAACCCACAGCTTCATTCGGCTGTTTCACCCGTGGGGACCCTTCCAACTCATCGTTCCCAGACAGCGGCACTGCGGAAGACTTCAGTCCTGTCGGACAGTTGAATAACGTCTGGAGAGTGAGCCCAACCCACAGTGGCAGAGGGACTGCCATTTCCATCCAACGTAGCAGGTAACATCCAGGAGCCTTGAAGATCTCCCAGTGTCACACTGAACGCGCCCACCTGCTGAGAGAGCTGTCTCCTTCCTGGAAGCAGGTCAGCAGTGACTAGAACCGAGACACACTGTCCTTTCCAAGTTGTTCATGTTTTCCAGCATCGCTGCTGAGCATCTCTGTGAATAGCCAAGTGCGCATAGTGGGATTCCATCCGCTTTCTTTCCTGCAGAGTGGCCTGTCAGTACGTGTGCCTCACATCCTGCCTTCACGCTTCTCCCTGTGTGAGAGTCGTCGCACAGCATCATGTGTTTGAAATGATCCTCCATGTAATTCCTGCACAGGGACCGAAACATCTCATCCTTAGAGTCGGTAAGCATTGTGGCAAACTGATGCGTGGCGCTCCTGGCGCGAGAATTTCACGTTTTGGGCATGGTCAGCAAGAAGTTGGAGCAGAGCTGTGGAGGAGGCTGGGGGATCCTCTCTTAGTGCCTCTGAGCAACAGGCAGAAGGTGCAGACTGGAGGGGATTTGTTTATTAGCTGAAGAGTGGATGGGGGACTATCAGAGGCCTGGGGGATGCTACGACAATTAGCCCTAAATTAAGTAATGCGCTTGACTGCCTTCAAGTCCAAGAATCAGACACTGGGAGGCCAGCACTCCTTTGAAGGAGCTTGGCGATGACAAGAACACATCAGACAAAGTGGCTGGAGGCAGAATCAGGGAGGCACGCTTGTTCCTGTGAAGGCCTGCTTGTACCTCAGCATGGTACAGCCTTTTACTCAGCATTGAAACTGGTAAGATGATACATACTATTCCTACTTCATATTAACAGGTGCATTTTATGTAGCATCAACAGGCAATTTCAGTAGCAAAATGGAAAGTCTGAAGGTTAAAGTTGTGAAGACAAGATAA
The DNA here is from genome assembly GCF_002288905.1 of Enhydra lutris kenyoni. Lineage (NCBI taxonomy): Eukaryota > Metazoa > Chordata > Mammalia > Carnivora > Mustelidae > Enhydra > Enhydra lutris. The sequence goes on along the minus strand of NW_019154096.1, from coordinate 11,338,766 downwards.
TAAAAATAGCATTTATTTACTGAGTACATACCTGTCTTTGACATTCGCCTGACTTCCCCCACCCCCAGAGGTTTGTGGAAGGTGCTGATGAGCCCAAGGAAAATACATGCAGTCTGAGCCCCACGATGTTTTCTTTCCTTTTTTTTTTTTTTAGATTTTATTTATTTGTATTTTGAGAGCGAGTGAGAGCCCACGAGTGGGGGGAGCATTAGAGGGAGAAGCAGAGTCCATGCTGAGCAGGGAGTCCCACGAGGGATTCGGTCCCAAGACCCTGGAATCACGTCCTGAACTGAAGCCAGAGGCTTGTAATGTGCTGCTGACAGCCAGCTACTAAGCAACAGTACCTGTTTGTTACAATATGCATGGTTCACAGTGGAGGCTCAGTAATCCTTGATAAATAAGACAGAGAGAGAGGGGGATTGAGGGGAAAAGCGGACAGGAGTCAGATATTGGACTTCTTTAGAACTTAAAATCTTTTTCTTATGCCAGGCTTTTGATATGATTGAGAAAATCGTCTCCTAACCTTTAGTCACATATGTTAAAGTAATAGAAATAAAATGCTGAAATAGCATTGTCTCCTAAATCGTGCATGCCCATACCAAAGGTGTGTTAGTTAATATGTTGTACAGAAATGCCAAAGTGTGTATTACTTGTAGTTAGATTTTTTTGTAATATTGGTAAATATGCAGGCTAAATCTCTCACCATAAGCTTCAATTAATACACGCAAAACTGATTCCATCACCACGAGACCAATGGTTGATCAGCTAGAGTCTAGGTTTATAACAGGATAAAGAGCTTTATGGAAGATAGGAGCTGGGATTGTGCAGCTCAGCATTACTCACTAAATATTATAACAGGTGTATCCTGCCTTTTGTACTGAGAGAGAGTGGTGAGAGATGGTCAGTTTTATGCTCCTGTGTATTATTCTATATTCTTCTACCCTCTGTAATTCATAGTTGTGTGATAGCAGTTTTCAGCTTTGGTCTTATGACTATTGTATAATTTAATTGAAAAACAACTTGGTTATTTCTTAAATTTAAATTCTTACTGTGTTGGCTCTCCGTGTATTTTGTAAATTTATGGAGTCCTTTCAGATTATCTCAGTTTTCCAAAAGATTATCAGATGTGGTTTGAATCCATTGTATCAGTATAGAGATCAATATTTTTGAGATTCTCTTTAATAAATGGTTAATTTGTTTAGTGGTTAATAAAGCCACTAAAGCTGAAAACTTAATTACACATTACTTTTTCTCTTTCTTTTCATGTCTCTAACATGGAGTTAATACATTGATCTTGAGCCTAAGTTATAATTATATCTATGAGCCCCAAATTAAATATATCAAATGAATAAAGAAGAAGAACCTCTGTATACACAAATGACAAACAAATGGTCAAATATCAATTTAGGGTAAGAGCTGCTATTTGATACCTGCTTGTCTCTTCCCTAGAAGCATTCATGCTACCCACCTGCCATATGTTTTTTAAATTATTATTCCTTAGTGGGACATTCTGTCCAGTGGGCAGAATTTGGACCAGAGAACACTTTCAGGAGGGATTCATGAGGGTTTGCGTCATTAGAAGCAGAGGGCACTGTTCGAGCTCTTTCTGCTGAAACACGGTCCCAGACACGATCATGGGATCTCTGCTTCGTTCCAGTTGGCGAACCAGGAGGTGCTGTACTGCGAGCCACTGGACACCATCTGTGTCACATGAAGTTGAGAAGGAAACTCTTCTCCAAGTGAGGGTAAAACGAAAATTTATAGCTAAGGTGGAACATGATCCTGCTAAACACCTGGAAGGGCCTCTACTGACTCCATCTATGGAAATGGTGTCCTTAGAGTTCACTGTGTTATACGTCTGCCATGTGGCAAAATCAGACTTTCCAGCCTCCTGGCCTCAGACGTATAATGTTGTGATTCAGATGTGTGTCCTCCTTCACTCTGTATTTTTACATTTCTGCTAGTTTTGCTTCCCCATATTATTGTTAACTGCATTTCCCTTAAAGCTTATGGGAGCACAGATCTTTGAATTAGTTCTTCCTGAATTGTCTCTGGAGCCTCTCATAGCTATCCTTTAGTCCCTTGACTTCAGTTTGTCAATCTAACTCTCTGACCCGGCTGGTTGCCTTTGGAAGGTGCCACCGGCCCCGCTACACCCTGCTTGCGTTACCAACTGAACGTGCAGATTACTCTGCCTGACTTGCTCTATTTTAAAAATCATCAGCTCTGTTAGTGACTTGATCTTCCCCTGAAACAATTTTTTTATTCTAGTGTGAATGCAGACGGTGGGGAGTAGCGTCCTATGTTCTTAAGCTCTTTATTTACTTTAACTCAGAGCCTATTGTTGATGCTCACAACGAATTTAATTCAATTGACCAGATTTGCAACATATTAAGTAGAAAGCACTTTCTTGGGCAGCCCAGAACTTCCACTGCATTCTGGAACAAAAGTATTATCTCCAGCCCAGTATTTACGTTTCATCCTTTGAAGTAAAATCATCTTCTTTCACAGATGTAATTATGCCCTCAAGAAAGAGCTTGGATTACTCTCTGGACTAGTCTTACACAGTGTCCAGACATCCTCAGAAGCAATGAGTGAAAACATTCTCCCAACAGTTGGATAGTACTCACATTTTTAATCACACATTTTTGGTGGTTAGCATAATTTTGATGACATGATTGAACAGAGTAGAAGCAGAGTACTTTAGGTCAGTCCTGTATCACCGAGTACATAGTGTCTTGCTAGGATGGTGAATTTTGTGTGTCCCCTTGCCTGGCCACGGGTGTCCAGATTAGATGTGATTTCTGGTTGTGTCTGTGATGGTGTTTATGGATGAGATTAGTGTTGGAACTGGTGGGCTCAGGAAGGTAGACTGCCCTCCCCAGAAAGCTCTGGGAGCATCCCTTCAACCTGTGGCAGAACCTCCCTCCTTCTGTTTTTCTAGAACAGAATGTACATCTAAAAAGTCATTAGCCAAAACCTAGGGTATATGAGTATAATTATGACACGATAATGGCCAGTTTATCTCAGGAATGTAAAGAAAGTTATACATTACAAAATATATTTTTGCAGTGCCCACATTAACTGACTTAAACATATACAACCAAGTAATTATTTTTTAAAAAGGTGATGTCTTAAGTTCCAAACTTAGTTTTGACAAAACATGTAGACTAAACACTAAAATATTAAGGTAACTTCTTTGACTTGTAACCACTAGTCAATCATGTTTAACGGTAGGGAAAAGACAAGGGACCCCAGACCAACATGCGATCAGGTACTGAAAATACAGCCCACATAAGAAGAAGGGAAGGGAACAAAGAAATAGGTGGCCTATTGCGTGGAAGAAAGACACAGTGGTGGTGTTTTATGGATGTATTCCTTTAATTTACATAAAAATCAGAGATAAGTAAAAGGCTATTGGCATTAATAAGAAAACTCAGCAGGGTAGCTAAAGACAAAATCTACATATTAAAATCATTGCTCCTTGCTTCTGCAGTCAAAAGAGTAACACAAAGTAACAGAGTAACAAAAATAATTTTTAAAAGTAGCACTCTACAAGGCAATAAAATATAAAATACATGTAATTCCATTTAACTATGAATGGAAATGTAATTACAAACAATTTTTAAATAATATATAATGTGTGAAAGTTCATCTGACCAAATGGAGAGATAAGATTTAGGCATGGTTTGGGGTCTTAATGTTAAAGATATCGGCTCTTCCCAAATCTATAATCAACATGATTAATTATGAGAAGTATTTTTCAGGGAAAAGTTAACTTTATAATGTACATGTTAGAATAAATGTTCACATAGAGCAAAGCAATTTTGTAAAGTAAAAGGAGACTGTAATGGACTTTAGCAATATTAAGACATATTTGAAAGCCTCCGTGATTAAAATCTCTGGCCCTGGTACAGGAGAGCTTTCAGATGAGGGAGTAGGTCCACTCACGTCTGCGACTGTGACACATAATAGAGATGGTATCACTCTTCCTAAGAGGACATTTAGACTATGCAACAAATGATTTTAGGAAAACTGACTACACATACTAATAAAATTAAATGAGATCCTCTATTTGACACCATTTAAAAATAAATTATCTCTGCTTTCACAACCTGAATGAAAGGTAAAATGCTTTTATAAGAATATGCAGAACTATTATAACATCTAGTGTAAGAAGTGTCCTTAAGTAAGTTCCCCTAAATAAAATACAAAAAGAAAACACCGTGTGAATTTGACCTTATGAAAATAAGATTCTTCAACTTCAAAATAAAAGTGAAGCAAGATAAAAACTGTGAGAAGATGATTTCAGTTTATATAACCATGTAATAAGAAAAGAGGTCACTTCCTTAAGAGGATAAAACAATTTATTTTATGCACCCAACACTGGAACACTCAAATATATAAAGTAAATATTAACAGATCTGAAGAAACAGACAGCCATGCAGTAATGGTAGGACTGTTTAGCACACGACTTTCGACAGTGGGGAGCCCACCCCGATGGGTAAGCAGTGAGGACACTTGGGCCTGAGCCACACATTAGAGCAGGTGGACCTTGCACACACACACAAACGTTCCATCCCATAACAGCAAAACTCACGTTCCTCCCAAGCACACACAGAACATTTGCCAGGATGGATCACATGTGAGACCGCAAAACAAGTCTTAACAAATTTAAGAAGATTGAAATCATATTGAAATCTTTTCCAACCACAGTGTTATGAAACTAGGAACCAAGAATGAAGAAAATTGTAAAATTCACAAATAAGTGATGATGAAACCAGTGAGTCAAAGACAAAATTGAAAGAGAAATCATAAAATATCTTGACAAAAATTAAAATGAAAAGACAACACCAAATTTACAGGACGTAGCAAAAGCAGTTTCAAGGGTGTTCATACCAAGTAATGTGTATGTTAAAAAAAAAAAAAAAGAAAGATTTCAAATGAGTAATACAACTTTACACATCAAAGGACTAGAAAAAGGACTTAGGAAAAAATCAACCAGCGGTGAGCCTTTAACATACTTCCTGCAGCGGGCCCTGCCTTCTCCACTGCGGGGGCCCAGGTGCACTGAGGGACACTGGGTGCAGAGCCTGTTCACACGGTGCTTGCCCACCTGTTCCAGCAGATGGCAGTACTGTGCCATGAGGAAAAGACCTGGTTCTGCCATGGGGCTTCCTGGAGCTGGGGACCTCCTGCGTCTGATTTGAATTCTGCTTTCCTGGTCACTCGTTCTCATCCTCATGGGCTCTTCCATTGCTTCTCCCCAAGTAGCTTGTGTTGGCATCTCCCATGTGTGTGGGCTCGGACATCTGGTCCAGATCCACACCCCCACTGTGGACGACCTCCTTTGGTAGCTTGACTCTCAACCCCCTGAACGCTAGTAGCTCACACACATGCCCATCTTCTCTCAGACCGCTGTCTTGGATTCCTCACTCCGGCTGGCATTTCTACCTGAATAGTCAACCTACATTTGGAAATTACTAGTTCCAGCTCCTGAACGCCTGGATTCCCTCTACTGGCCCTGTCAGACCCCCTTCACCTGCTGGCCCACCTGCTCTGGGTGCTCACAGCTCAGCTCACCACTACTCAGGCCCAAGCATGAAGCTACCTTTCCTTCCACCCATATTTAATTCACATGGAAGGAAGGGCAGTGCTATCTCACCCCCCATTACCACCGCAACTTGCCATTTCTCCCCAGGCCCACTGCTGCGGGCCTCCTCTGAGCCACGTCTGTCCCTGAGTTACTCCACCAGCCCAGAGAGTCACCTGCCTCCTTTTACTCCCATCCATCCTACCCCCTTCTGCCTTTTGTCAACAAAAGTCAGAATGACTTCTGAACTGTGAGTCAGGGGATGTTATTTCTCTCTCAGGGCTCTCCATGACTCCATTTAGGGGCAGCCCAGAGCACCCGCTAAGACCCACTAAGTAAGCCCTGATTGCCCTGATGTGCACTCCATTCCCCACCCTTTGCTTACCTTCCCCGTTGCCCATGGCAGGAGGGATCCTTCTTCAAGATCTCTGTACTGGGGTGGCTTCTGCCTGGAAAGTTCTTTCCCAGCTCTATCTACAAGGTGTGCCCCCATGTTAGGAGCTGTAGGAACTGACAGTGCTCTACGTTTGCTCCCCAGCCCTTCCAGACGTGGGACCTACGCTCTCCAGCCCGATATCCCAAACTTAACCTTCAGACTTCAGCTACAGAGCCGGTCACACACTATGCAAAGGACAGGTAGCTGGCTTCCTTCCTCCCTCCCTCCCTTCTTTCCTTCCTTCCATCATTCCTTCATTCCTTCCTTTTCAGTAGCTTCCTTGCTAGTTAAAATTCCAGGAAATGAGTTGGAGCATTTTATCCCTCAATTCTTACCCTCTTGATTATCTGCCGAGCATGTGGCGTCCTCTCATTGTGTTTTTGCTTCGCTCACACTGACCCGCCTTCTGTTGCTCATAACTAATAATTCTAAAAAATAAAACAGCCATCATAAGTAAAGCGCTCCTGCAAATTTATGAGAAAGTAGCGAATAGTGTGGTAGAAAAAAATCCGGGAAGATTTATTAATATGTAAAATGTACCTCTTGTTTGGTCCCTGTTTATTATTTCCTGAGACAGCACTGGAGGAGGAGGTCCGTGTCACGTGAGGGTATTAGTTCATCACTGCTCGTAGGGACAAAATGACAAAAGCCAGAACATCCGTGAGAAACACTTCATACCTTTAACGTGACAATGCTCTGAAACATTATGCACCTGTGAAAAAAGAATTTTAATTCATACCTGCTTCCCCAGAGTAAAGTGAGAAAACAAATTGCATGAAATATTAATAGCAAGAGAGGATGTTGGTAAGAATGTTTGTATGTTTGTTAATATGTTTTAAAAGTCTGGTTTATAATTTTTGAATATACATTGATAATATCCATTACTAGAGAATAGCAATCGTGTTTTGAGGGCTGGAAGTTCGGGGGGTGGGGGGGAAGATTGCTAACACATCACCTACGACCGTCGGTGGGTGAAACAAGTATTGTGATCATTGAAGACTCACGAGTCAACAGAAATGCTCGGGGAGTCACAGCATCTGCAGGGGCGTCTCTGCCACACGTGGTAGATCGTCCTGCCGCACCCGCAGCCTCACTTGTCCAATGAGAACCTGCTGAACAAAGAGGTAGCTCCCAGGTCTGCCGGTGCCAGCGAGGTCATGGAAACATCCAGGCCTCTTGTGAGGCGCTGATGGTTTGGGGGCGTTTCACAGGTTCATCTACTATCGCTTACAAACTGTGCGAGTGTGTGTTTGCACGTGTGTCTGGGTGTGCGTCCATGTGAGTGTGTGCATGCACGCATCCACGTGAGTACACGTGTGCCCATGTGTGTGTCTTTGTGTGTTCACGTGTGTATCCATGAGAGTGCATGTTTGTCTGTGTGCGCCTGTGTGTTTGCACGTGTGTGTCTGTGTGTGTGCATGTGCACATGTTACGTCCATGTGATCATGTGTGTCTGTGTGCTTGTCTCTCTATGTGTCTATGTGCACGTGCACATGTGTGCAAGTCCATATGTGTACATGCATTTGTCTGCGTGTGTGCATCTGTGTGCGTGTGTGTCCACATGTGCACGTGGCAGGTCATCACGTGGGGCTCCACCCTTTCCACTCCCAGGCTTTAGTGGGGCCCTGTGACATCACCCTGGGGGGGTCAGCGCTGCAGTTTGGCAGCTGTCCCACTCACGGTGCTTCTGGTTTGTGAGTTGATATTCACACCTCTGGCTGCCTGAACCAGCCCAGTCCTCCACGGAGCGGCCAGGCCTGCTATGACGTCCTCTCCCTGGGTGACGTCACACTGCATGCTCGCGCGGATGCAGGGATGCTGGGACTCCTGCAGTCTGAGTTCTGTGGACTCTTAGGAGATCCACCTTTTCTCTTCCCCTGAGCTCGACAAACCAGCCCAAGAAGTATAGTTGGTGATTTAGTTTCCTTCATATCCATGAGTTTCAAGTAAAAATAGATAAAAATGTTAAAAAAAAAAACAGGAATAAAAACCCCTCTTCCTCTTTCAGTCTAAAGTTTAAGAAGTGTCTATTTATCACAAAAACATTAGGCATCGAACCCTGAACATTAACCCAGGCTCTCTCAGAACAAACTGTGGAAAGAGCCAAGATGCCCTTCAACAGAAGGATGGATAAGAAAGATATGGTGCATATATACAATGGAGTATTATGCCTCCATCAGAAAGGATGAATACCCAACTTTTATATCAACATGGGCGGGACTGGAGGAGATTATGCTGAGTGAAATAAGTCAAGCAGAGAGAGTCAATTATCATATGGTTTCACTTATTTGTGGAGCATAAGGAATAACATGGAGGACATTAGGAGAAGGAAAGGAAAAGTGAATTGGGGGAAATCGGAGATGGGAGAGGAACCATGAGAGACTGTGGACTCAGAAACAAACCGACGGTTTTAGAGGAGAGGGGGGTGGGGGATTAGGGAGCCAGGTGGTGGTTATTAAGGAGAGCACATATTGCATGCAGCACTGGGTGTGGTGCATAAACAATGAATCTTGGAACACTGAAAAAATTAAATTAAAAAATTAGTGGGGAAAAGGGGAAATAACCAATTTTCACACCAAGAAATATTCTTCCTCTACTCAGAATCATCTTAGATGCATATTTATTGATAATAAGGAAAATGTTCCTAGAATGTTTGAAAAGCTGAGGGGAAAAAATAACCTAAATCTTAAATCTTCCAGCAGTCCATATATAGTGAACTTACAGCTGGATTTTCTTTGTTCTCATTTTTCATATGTTATTTTCTAAAAACCATGTGTCATTTAGTACTTGGACAAAAGATGTTATCAGATTTAAAAAAAAAAATGTTGTGACTAGTAAACAAAAAAAGAACAACCTATTGTCCAAATGGAAACAGAACAAATAACAAGTCTATGAGAGACTGGTTTACTTATCTGCTATTTGATTACTTTGAATTTTCCCCAGGTCATTAATACAAGAAAAATATGCAACTTTCCTGAGGTTTATTTAGATGTTATAAACTTTTTTTTTTTAAGATTTTATTTATTTATTTGACAGAGAGAGATCACAAGCAGGCAGAGAGGCAGGCAGAGAGACAGGAGGAAGCAGGCTCCCTGCTGAGCAGAGAGCCGGATGTAGGACTCGATCCCAGGACTCCGAGATCATGACCTGAGCCGAAGGCAGCGGCTTAACCCACTGAGCCACCCAGGCGCCCCAATGTTATAAACTTTTATTGCATTGCAGTATATGATAGCTGTTAGGAGACTTTATTTTATGTCAGATATTGCTTGAAGGTTTTTTTTTTAAACCTACATTAATGTATTCAATCATGAAAGTAAACTCTTTGTGGAAGGCATCGGTATCAACCCTGTTTCATAAATAAGCACATTGGAACTGGGATTCCCAGGGGGCACCAGGATCCTCACACATTCAGCTCTTAAATCATACACCATCATTCTGGACCTGCCCAGACCCTCTGAACATAACAACAGATTACCTATTTTTATTCTCTGCTGGGAAAGACAGTCACGCCCCAGACATATGGCAACAGGGAAGAAGATAGACAGGAAACATGGAAGAAGACATAGGCAATACAATCTTATTTTTAATCATGTATGCCAAAACAGAAAAAGCTTTAAATCGTATTTAAAAAAGGAACTATATTTTATATCACCTTTGAGGATCCTTCCCATTTGATAAAAACAGAATGGGATTTTCTTGCTTATCAGAGGCAACTTATACAAAAGGAAAACGAATCTCTCCTCACGGAGCATTGGCTACAATGTCCCACTTACCATGAGCCCACAAGTGTAGAGACTGGAGCGAAAATGCAGTAAGAGTTTAATCTCAACACACCTATGTTGTCACTTTGGGTACTCCACTTAATATGACTTTGGGTCCCGACAGTTAAGCATTATTATTCTTATTTTTAAAAAAGCATTATCTGGCCCAAGGTCAAGCAGAAGTCAAAAATAAAGCCCTGAAGATAGCTCACTGATTCCATTCCTTTCTTCTGACTGTGTGTCCCCACAGAGCGCAAGTAAGCTGAAAAGCAATGGCTACCTAATTAAGACAGACTTTTCGCAATGTGGACATACAAATATCCAATGGAGCAGACGAAACCAAAACAGCAACCACGTGGTTTCACAGAAATGTCCTTAGAATTTGCAATGTAATCGTGTAGAATGCCCCGTAGAGAAGAAAACTTTAAAGTTAACATTCAAATTTTTTAGTTCCACAGGCATGGAAAGTCTAAAGACTGGCACTTTGTCAGAAGGGCATCCTCACTTGCCCAGATCTCTTTAATGCTCTAAGTCAAGTTCACGGGAACAAGAGGAAACTTTTCCTTAAACAGCAACTCACAGAGACAAAAGCAACATCGTGTCTGTGAGTTCTGTGCCCGAAGCCTCAAGCTTTTACTCCCTGGGATGGATTTTGTGATTAAGATGCTTTTCTAGGAGTAGGAGATCTGGGGACAGGTGATAGAATTGCCAGGTCTTCATTAAGATACATGTTGTAGAGGGATTTTAGTCTCCTGGATGGAGGAAGCTCATTGGGTCGTTTTCCTATTAAGTGCAGATGGAATGTACTTTGTTTTCCTCTGACAGATGATGTGATGTCTCCTTTCAATTTTTTTGTTAATGTCTTCTGCTACACTTGCCATCGACAGGTAAAAAGTTAAATCAATATTATCTGTACTTTTAACAGACACAAATATGTGGCTCGATCTATTTTCCTTTAATGTCAGTATATGTCTGGGGCATTCATCTGTTTGGAGGACATACGTGTATAATGACGTATGATATCCACGTAATATGACGTCTAATATGATGAAAGATATCCTGGTGAAAGATGAAGGTGGAATTTTGAAATTGTGCAAAGTTCTAACTGAGTTCTCTGGACATGAAGTCTTGGCATTTCTTTCATGGACCAAAACGCAGGTTGCAGACATTCAGACAAAGACAGAAATCTCTGTTTTTTCATGTAAGGTAAACCAGATCTCGTTAGAAAAATAAGTCTGACATACTGATTTTATTTTCTTAATTGGTTTTTTGGAAGGGAGGCTGGCTGCTTTACTCCTGGTTCCCATAAGAGGTCAGCTCAATTGTTGGTTATTTATATTTGGGATTATTTATAGTGAGACCTTGATGGTTGTAAATGCCTACTTACAATGTATAACCACCCGCTTTCTACTACCTTCGCTGTCACTGGCCGCACTGTGAGACCCAGAGGGACTCAAACATTGATTTCTTTAAGCTTTAGGAAACAACACTTATGAGCTTAGTCTCATTTGACATTGATCTGTAAAAGTAATATTTCTCAACTAAGACTTGTCAAAAATATAGGGTGTTCTGGTTATAAGCCAGCTTTCAATTTCATAAGCTATTTTATTCTGAAAACACTAGTGTTTGAGGTGAAAAATGGTACAAATAGAACAAAAGAAAGGCAAAAGTTGCCACTTGATGAATTAAACATACATAATTTATCTCACCCCTGACTTAGTAACTGTAGGCTTGAATAATTTCCAGAAGTATTCAAAATGAAAACAAGATCAACACCAGGTCTCTTTGGCAACGGGGACACCAAGAAAGGACACGGGGTGGGGCTGGGGACCCAGAGGGAGGAGTTACTGCCCATGTCCAGAGGAGAGGCAGCATCCAACATCTGGGCCGTGACTTCCTGAGGTGAAATTGTTGCCAAGATGCCCTTGGGTTCCTCTTGCCTCAATGTTGAGGTAAATTATTGCTATTTTAGCTTCAGCCTTTTTTATTGCTGAAATTTTAATGATATTCTTTGGTTCCTCCATTTTTGGGTTTTCCTTTATAGAGTAAATACGCTGGAAAGCTGGATTTCCAAGTAGTTAGTTTCATGTGACTGGTCAATCCATTCAGTATCAGAAATTGCCTCTGATGCTCTATTGGACTAAACATTGTGATTAATTATGTCAATTATCCACTTCACATTCTTCACCCAGTCATTGCCTTTCTTCTTCCTACCAGAGAAAAATGTACAACAGAAATCAGCTGTGTTACACTTCAGATCATTTGTTCAGTTGGATTAATGGGCATGTGGGAGAATGGTGGTAACAAATTCATTTCCTTCTCTCTCTATATTTTCACATAGACTTTTGGGGATATGTTTTATTTCTCTCACACAAAGTTGATAATTGCTTAACATAAATTGGGTCTAAGAATAAATTCACTTCCTCATATATGTCTTTCGTGCTGCCCCAATATATCTCTCTTACTAATATCCTGCCATACAAGCTATAATTTTTCTTTATAGCATATACCATGATGATAAGCAATTTCATGCTTATGTATTAAGCAGAGCTCTTTAGTTATTAAAAGCCAGAAACACAACTTAAACAGTTAAATAAAAAGAGGACCTTTTTAATTTTTTTATTAGTTTCTGAGGTAAAGGTCAGTGATTCATCAGTTGCATATAACACCCAGTGTTCATTACATCATCTGCCCTCCTTAATGCCTCTCCCCCAGTTACCCCATTCCTCACCCGCCTCCCCTCCAGCAGCCCTCAGTTTGTTTCCTAGAATTAAGAGTCTCTTATGGTTTGTTTCCAAAGAAAAAAAGAAAGAAAAGAAAAATAAGAAGGCTTAACGGTGATTCATATCCACTATCAAGTTCATGGATAATAATAGTTTGAATGGTTACATCCAGGGGTTCAAATGCCCAAATAAAACACACACACACGCACACACACACACCCCATTTCCAGAACTAATTTCTCCATCTCCTATTTCCCTAAATACTTAAGCTCCTTCTCTCCCCCTGAAGATAAACTTTCTTTAAAAATTAGGACTTCCCTTTCTCCCTTCCAGAATCTCCCTCCACTACTCTAAGCTCCCGCATGTGGTGGAGCTCCTCAGTGACCAGGTTCAAGATCAGCACTACCCAGGTAGAGAGTCAAGCCCATGCTTGGGCCCCAGGCGACCCAGGAACCATCAATGGGGCAACTTCCCTAAGGGAGGGGACGGAGGGAGGTGAGGAGAGCAGGAGCAGAGGGTAGAGATGATGTCTATGAGGGAAGAAGCCCAGATGTCCATACCAGAGGGGGCAGCAAGGGGGCAAGGGTCAATTCTGTATGTGACTCCCTGGCCCCACCCTGGACAGAGTGCAAACCTGGTAAACCCATGTGGCTTGAATGTTTGCTGTGTCTTAGGCGTGTCTTAGCCCCGCCGGAGCTGGATGCTACTTGCTGTCCTCTCTTTCCCTTTGTACCTTTCACCAACTTTGACTAATATTTTCCATTTGCGCAAATCTTACAACCAAAAACATACAGGAATATCTATTCCACCATGGCCAAATATCTCAGGCTGCCTTCTGTTTTCCGCCTCCACACTTGCCAAGTTAGGAGGAGCAATGAGAGAAATCTGAAATGAAAGATAAATATTTCGTGTGTTAAGGAAATAGTTTTAATCTTTTCTAATGAATTCACATGTGGTCCACAGCCCCCCAGACTATCTTTTCTAACTGCAGACCTGGGGTGCCCTTCCCATAGTCTCCCTCCTCTTCCTCTTACTCGTCTTTAGAGACCCCGCTGAAAATGCATGGGGTCTGTGGAGCCATCTGGAATGTCACACAGCTGTCTACCCCTCCATGTGGTTTCCAGCCTACTTTCTCGGTAGGCTGGTTCCTTGCCCTCTGTTGTATGTACCTGCATCTAACATCTGCACATTTCTGTATTATCTTTCAGCGTAATGTCCTTGTTTTATTCAGATATCGTGCCAGACCAAGGGAAGGCAAAGACAAACAAGGTGTGATCTCCACCCAGGAGGTGCAAGACACTGCAAGGGAACAACATACCTGTGCTTTTTTCGCCCTTGGCTTACAAGTTTGAGACTGATACTTACGAAATCCAAAATTATTAGGGATCCCTATTTATAGTACAGCATTACTATTTACTTATTTAGTATTTTTTCCGTGGATAGCTACTTCCAGTGAAATCTTTGGACTCCCAAATACAGCGATCTAATATAACATAAGAAATTAATGAATCTGTTAAATCATCATTTTAGTATATGTGCTGCTGAAGCAAGCACTTAAATCACCACTTTAGAAGGTGTGTGTATCCTCACACTCTTACCACTGCACCCAAGATCTATAGCTAGCTCTGCTAACAGAGTCCCATCTGCAGATTTCCCTTTCCAATCAGCTCTACACAGTGGTCATTGGATTAATACTAGCATTCAGCTGTTGGCACACCACTCCTCTGTTTAGACAACTTGCATAGGATTGCTCCTGCTTTCTAGAGTGCTCTCTCTGCTCCTGTGTCCACCCCCCACAGCATCCTCTCATCTGGCTGTCCCTCCTCTGGGTTTCCATGGCCTGAATCATTTCTTAGAAGGGCTCTTCTCGACATTGCATATATTCTCACATGCTTTCTTTATCCATCAGTGTCACATTTCCTTAACCTAAACTGAACTCATGATGAAGGTGAAAACCGTGATTCTTTTTCTCTCCGTCCCCCAAATCTAGTATGTTTCCTTCCATAGATAATGCATTTAGAGAATGTCTGCACAAGAGTTAACAAGAATATAATACATTTAGGAGTTATTTCAGCAAAGTGAAAACATTAAAATACTCTGCAACCCCAGTATATTTTATTATAATTCATACATGTATATTTAGTCTTGACTCACAAGATGATAAGGCTTAAAACATAGGAGTTCTGCTCTGTGCAAAAATGCCACCATGTGAATTTAATCATTGAAATCCAGCTAAATTGCTTAACTGATTTCAACTAGTAGTACAAAGAATAACAGTGTAAAAGATAGCAAATTGTAACATTGGAATTTAAACCAGAGATAGGAGTTTCTTCTAAAATCATCTAACTGAACATTTTATATTAAAAAAGAAAACCTATGGATTATCCTTACTTTTACTTTACAGTACACACCATCTGAGAAATAACTCATGATAAAGTATATTGTGTATTACGTGTTACTTAGGTTTACTGGTGAAGCACAAAAATACAGTGATAAATACCTTATTGAACAAAGTCTGCTCATATTTGGGCTCATCCTCTGTGTTGACAGAATAGTAGTTAAGACATTAGAAATTTGACAAATCTGGCTTTAAAATTCTGGGTCTATACTCTATTAAATAAGTGTAAAATTTTCAAAAGTTCATGTAATCTCTGATCTTCTGATCCTCAGTCTCTTTGTATGTAATACTGGCATAATAATCTCTTATCTGGTAAGGTTATAATGGAAGAGACAAAATAGTATACAGGAAGTACTTATCACAGTACCTCATAACATTTTAAGCCATGAAAAATGGTAGGTATTATTATTCTAGGTATTTTGAAATTCCAAATATTCTCCAAATTACTTGTCTCTAGTGGAAAGAAGCTGCTGCACTGACTAATTCATCTTAATGATAATGGTGTTAAGTCATATTAGCTGAATCTAAAAGGAGACTAACTGACAGCATTTTAGAATTACTGGCAGAAGTGATAGTCTTAATCACTTGACAGTTTTCATGACTAAAAGAAGACTAGTTAAATCAGTGTCAGTCAGAACTGTGACTTTTCAACAATTTATTTGAAAGAATCTGATAATAGTTCTTCATTAATATTATTATTGATAAATTCCCATTAATATTTTAGCATTTCCATTTAATAATTAATTATAAAATATGGTGCTTTATTCACATGATTGTGTTGCATATTAATTGTAACATCAGTGATAACTCATTTAATCGTAACAGAAGATACTTTCTAATATCTAGGAATTAACATTCCCTATAGAAAATTATATTTCAATGCATGTACATAATTTTGTGATGAAAGTATGATAGGCTGATCAATAAAATATTTCCAAGCAATTAAATAGATCACATAATGACACATTCTGCAGGGGAAGTGCAAAGAAAGAGAGTAAAATTTCTGAATGCTGAAAAAAAGCATATTCATATTTTTAAAATTGATGACAGGTATTGAATTATTATGCCTTTTAGATTCCATTAATTCATGTGAAAAATGCAACATTTTTTCTTTAAGGACAGTATTTAATGTTTTAATCGTATTCTTTGTAAATATCTAAAATATATAGTTAAATAAAATTTGATTTAAAATCAGCCAAGGAAGTACATAGTTATACAAAATAATTTTATGTGGTTTAGAGCAAAGACATTTGAAGCCACAGTTTCACAAGAGCCCATGCAATAAAATAGTGAAGTATGAGGCCTGAAATCTGCTATTATTTTGACCAAGAAAGACACAATCAGTGAACTGATTAGAGTCAGATGTTACTAAACAATCAGATCAGAGATGATATTTTAATGGTTGAGAAGTAAATATATGGAGGTTGAGCATATAAGGACTCCAAATTTAGACTACTCATTTTATACAGAAAACATTTGAAATCATAGAAAATTATATTCTTTCTTAGAAAGGAAATGATCTAATTTAAATAGACTTTAATACCTTTAATTAGTTAAAGGATATCAACATCAAAGAGACATGTCTAAGGTCTCTTTATTGTTAAAAGAATGGAGTCAGGTGGGGCACCCAGGGGTTAGTGGGTAAAGCCTCTGCCTTCAGCTCAGGTCATGATCTCAGGGTCCTGGGGTGGAGCCTGCATCAGGATATCTGCTCAGCCCGGAGCCTGCTTCCCCCTCTCTATCTACTTGTGATCTCTCTTTCTCTCTCTCTGTTAAATAAATAAATAAAATCTTAAAAAAAAAAAAAAAAAGAATGGAGTCGGGGGAATTCTGAAAATTGATTAGACTTCCATGAAGTTGATGTTTTGATATTTTTGTTTAATGATACAAACAGACTTAACATGATACAAATGAACTAGGTTTATATTCTATTTGAAAAGCATTCTGCAGAGTGGAAAGCCAGAAATCAACAATCTTAAACCTAGAGATAGAGGAGAAGCATTTTCTAACCAAAACAGTTAATAGAGAACATTAAGAATGTTCTCCTTTAGGGAAACCCAGAGAATAGGTATTTTAATAGTTACTTTCTTTCTGTTTCATCTCTCTCTCTCCTTTTCTTCTATTTTTGTTCCTTCTAATTGAAACAGTTCTCTCCTTCGGATACTATGTAATCTTTACCTAAAAGCAAAATAAATAAATAATGAAGAACTTGTATGTTAAAAAAATCTGATGTGATGGATAAAACAGTACCACAAGCGATCCGTGTGGAATTGTAACTGTTCAGTATCTTGACCGGTAGTAGAGCCTGCATAGATGGTACTGCTAGACAGGACACACACACACACACACACACACACACACACACACACACGTCAAACAGGTGATAGCTGAATAGCATCAATGGATTGAATCAACATCAGTATTTTGGTTGTGATAGTACACTAAAACTTTACAAAAGGTTAACATTGGGAGACACCGGGTTAACTTTACCAGGTATCTCTTTGTATTTCTTAGAAGAAAGAATTTCAAAGAAGAAAAGAATCTGATATGCCACACATTTGTATGAATATGTCAAAATCACATTGTATTTGTGATTTTCATGTTTTTCTCTATGCTGTTTATAACTTGTTCTTTCTTTGTAATAAGTTAATAATTATCATCAAACGGATGGGTTGAGTTTTAGGTGAAGAAGGATCCCCTCTGATGTTAGCCACCATGGAATATGAACAGCCATTACAAACAGCCCACCTGTAAACAGTCCTGCTTGTGTATGAATTTATCTTAATTTTGGACATTTACAATTTTTTCATATACCTACAGACAAAGAGTTGTGCATGGCCTAAAGAAGGTAGATGAATAAAATGCACATGTGGTTCCCAGTTCCTCATATAAGAAGCTTAGAAGTTTACTCTGTCCTAACAAGTAGAAAGCTGAATGGACCAAAAAAAATCGACAGTTCTTGGATTTTAAGACAGGGGAGGACACAGGCCAAATCCTTACCCCAAAGATGGAGAGACAGACAAACGCATTCATTTCATATACTACCATAATTTTGGTTATAATAAAATAGACTATAATTAAATGTAATGTAGAATGCTGTGATATGGTATGATAGAATATATAACTTCATTTGTTTTTCTATGTCTTTTTAAAAAATTTTTATTTATTTATTTATTTGACAGAGATCACAAGTAGGGAGAGACGCAGGCAGAGAGGGAGAGGAGGAAGCAGGTTCCCTGCTTCCTGAGCAGAGATCCCTACGCGGGCCGTGATCCCAGGACCCCGGGAACGTGACCTGAGCTGAAGGCAGAGGCTTTAACCCACTGAGCCACCCAGGCGCCCCTTTCTATGTCTTTCTTTATTCCATAACCTATATTGAAGGCAGTTTCTGCATCTTATTTGCTTACATCATCAGGTCCTTCTATAGTTTTTGAGTCTTAGCAGTTTCAACAATTGGTATTTTACATTGACCTTATATCCTGCAAACCTGCTTAACTCACTTACTAGTTCTATTAGTATTTTGTTAGCCATTTGTGCTTTTCTATGTAAGGAATCTAGGTGTTTGCAAATGGATATTCTTCTTTTTTTCTTTTTATATCTATTTTTTTTTTCTTATTGCACTAGCTAGGATCTACTCTATGAAGCTGAATAGAAACAGTGATACTGGACATCTTTGGCTTTTCCTCAATACAGGGAGGAAACATCTAGTTTTTCATCTTTAGCACGCAAACTGCAGTTTCGTTTGTTTTAAGATATTCGTTTTCATATTGACGATGTTCTTTCTTATTCATGGTTTGCTATAAGTTTTATATCATGAAAAGATGTTAGATTTTGTCAAAAGCTTTTCCTGCAATCACTAAGATGATCATATTTTTTTTCTTTAGTATGTTGCTATGGTGCATTACATTGAATGATTTTCCAACTTTCAATCAGTCTCTAAAATGACAGGTAAAACCATATTTGGTTGATTTTATATATTCCTGAACTTGTTTTACTAATATTCTGTTGAAGTTGTTTACATCTGTGTTCATAAAGGGCACTGATCTATAGTTTGCTTTTACTGTAGTATTTATATTAGGTTTTGGTGTTAGTTTGATGGTGGACTCATTAAAATAAGCAAGTTGTTCTTTATTTGAGGATGGATTGTGTAGGGTTAATATAATTTCTTCATTAAATATTTGGTGGAATTCATCAGCAAGCCATCTGAATGCAGAGTTTTTCTTTTGATATGACAAAGAATGTAAAATGGCATTCAATTTCTCTAATGCATGAAGGTTATTCATCCTGTTACTTTTTGAAAAAGCTTTGACAATTTATTTCCCTAACCAGTTGTCTAGTGAATTTAATTGGTCAACATTAAGGGCATAGAGTTGTTTCTAATGTTCCATTAATAGCATTTTAGTGTCTGTACGGTTTATAGCTATGTTCCCTTCTTCTTCATTGATATTGGTAATTTATATCTTCTCTGATTTTTGTTTCTTCTTTTTCTTTCTTTATTTTGTTTGTTTTGTTTTTTATTTTGGTCAATCTAACTAAAGTTCTATAAATTTCACTGAGATTTTCAAAGAAACATGTTTGGGACTGGTTAATTTTCTCTGTTGGGTTTCTGTTTTCGGTCTCTTTTGTTCTACTCTTATCTTTTTATTTTTTTCCTTCCTGCTGCTAGCTTGGCATTTAGTGTACCATTATTTTACCACAGATCATTTTTTAGACATGAGTAGATTTCTGATACAGACACTTATTAAGTCTGTACATTTCTCTTTAAGCATTACCTGAGATCCATCTTAAAAATATTGATATATGATATTTTAGAAAATTTCATTCAATTGTACATGTTTTTCAATATATCTTTTGGGTTTCTCTTTGGCCCATGGTTTATTTAAAAGTCTGTCTCTTAATATCTAAATAGTTGGGATGTTCATCTTTCTGCTATTGAATGCTGTTTAATCATATTCCTGTAAATCACTTCTTTGTGGCTTCAGTGCATTGAACTTGTTATTTCCTCTTTTATCACTGAAAATAGGTTCTTTCCTGGTGCACTAACAAGTGAGTATTCTTCTCTAGTTAAATAACATCACACAGATGCCGAGGGGATCAAGTCATAGTGATGATGATCATTTCTTTTCTGCCTTCGTGGTAGCCTCAGTATTGGTCTGTTGATTCTGTGCAAAAGCAAAATCTAAGTCTTGAAATCTCCTACTAGGTTGTTGACTTGTCTATTTCTCCTTTCAATTCTAATAATGTTGTTTCAAATATATTGAGCCTCTACTCTTAGAGGCATGGCCATTCAGCATTATCATGCTTTCTTGGTGAATTGACCCTTTTATCATTACATAGTACCACTGTTTTAAGGCAATAATCTTAGCTACCCTTCTTCCAAAGGCTAAAACTCTTTTTTTGTAGGCAGCATAGAAGAATATAATCGATGTGGGTCACAAACTTAGGTTTTGCTCCCCAGGTGCATGCCACAGGGATGGCTTTCTCAGATAGCTACTCAGCCTTCACACTCTCACGAGCACTCAGAGATACCACATCCTGCGTGGCAATTGGAAGTCTTCACTTAGCTTATTTTGAAATTTTGTTCACAGAATATTTAACCCACAGCCCAGTTTTATCCAATTTTACACATGGGCAATGCAAAAGAGTTTATAAATTGCCCCAAATCACATTGCTAGGCTAGTGAGAGAACTATATTGTTCCCTTAGTTTTTACTTCACTTTGCATTCACTAATTAGGAACAAAGACAAGATTATATTAGGGAATTAGGTACATTAACACTGTTTAAATATTTCTTAAGATCAGTAAATCAGTGGAAGATCATTTATACATAGTTTTTCTTCTGCATATATTTTATACTTGTGTAAAGGCTTTGATAAACATGTTTCTTCAAAAACCGAGTAGCATGTTGCTAGGAAAATGACAGTGGAATGTTAACACACAGTTCCTACTTCATTTTCTTGCAGGGTAAAATTTAACTCCATTATTTTCAAATGGCTCTTATAGTGTCATATAATTGCAATATTTGAGAGGGATTATTTTATAAAATGGACTAAAATACTAGGAAAATTATTGAAATGTGCACAATCGAAAGGAAAGCCTATGTTTAGGAAATTGGAAGCATTCGAGCAAAGCTGCACATAGCAGATAAAGCTTAGGGACAGTGGGAATTGAGGCTGGATGTGAACATGGAGGCTCAGCGAAGTGAGGGAAAAGCAGCCGGTGTGGTGGCCTGAGGCTGAAATTCTACCCCAGCCCAGTGAGCAGCCACTTACGGTTTACAAAGGGAGACAGCAATGATTAGTTTTCTTTGGTTACACAATTTTGAATTACTGATGAGACACTTAATTTCAAATAGTCCAGTGAAATATCTTAAAATCCCACTGTCAACCAGAAGAACTTACTTAAAATCAAAGGTTTTCATTGAATTTTTAGACCATCAGAGGCATGAATGTTACAGAACATTTGAAACCAAAGTTTTAAAAAGTACCAACCATTTTTATAGAAAACGATGGAGAGAATTAAAGGTGAGTGCAAGGATAAGGATGGTGACTAAGCCCCTGTAAGGAGAGCGTCACGACATGACTTCACTATTTGGTACCTCTATAGTTGAATACGGTTAGAATGCTTACTGTATGGTCTTATTTACCATTTAGTATGTCAACAACCATAGAAAAATCACTGAATCATACAATAAGTTGTGTTGGTTGTCATGATGTGCTTGTAGACTCTAGATTTCCACATTAAACTTCCTCTTTCTGTAGAGCAGAGATAATAACCAGGAATTTTTATTTCTTCCCTAAAATAGGAGAAAAGGAGGACATTGATAAATCATGCAGTCCTTCTGATTATTCAAAATGGCAACTGCAAGAATGTAGATCTCTTCCTAGATTTTTTTCAGAGTGGAATGACGTGGGTTAAGGAAGGCTCACATCTCTATTACATGAGTAAAATATAAAGTTTAGTAAATTCAGAATTAGTAACATTTTCAAATTTATACCTTTTTTGGTAAGTAGTAGTAGAATTCTAAGAAGGTTAGATAATATCTTTCACTACTCCTCAGTTCATAGACCTTTAGAATAGGGGAGGATTTCATGATGCACATAATTTTAGATTTGGAAACAAAAGGCAGATTAGGACAAAGGGCTATTTCAGAGATGACAGTTTAAGAGCTGGTCCTGGGCTCTTCCTGCAATACCTAAGCCTTGTCCCCACACTCCTCTATCCAAAGAAGTAGGTGTGTTTGTCTTTGTTCCTTTTTTATTGAAGTATAATATATAAACTGTAAAGTGCATAAGCTGTGTTGCTATTGATGTATATAATAGACATACCTCTTTTTTATTGCAGTTAGCTTCATTGTACTTCTCGGATTTACATTTTTTACAAACTGAAAGTTTGTGCCACCCCTGTGTCAATCCAGGTCTATTAGAACCATTTTTCCGGTAGCATTTTCTCACTTGGGAGTCTCTGTGTCACTTTTGATAATTCTTGTGGTATTTCACACTTTTTCACTGTTACTGTATTTGTAGTGGTTATTTCTGATCAAAGATCTTTGATAATACTATTGTAATCGTTTTGGAGTGGGCTCGAACAGTACCTGTATAACATAGCAAATGTAATCAATATGTGTGTGTTCTGATTGCTATACCAACTGACCTTCCCCAATTCTCTCCCTCTCCTTGGGGCTCACCATTCCCTGAGACACAACAGCACTGGAATTAGGCCAATTAATACCCTACAATGGTCTCTAAGTGTTCAAGGGAAAGGTAAAGTCACATATCTCACACTTTAAATCAAGTGCTAGATGTGATTAAACTTAATGTGGAAGGCTTATCCAAAGCCAAGATAGGCTGGAAGCTATGTCCTTGGGCCAAATCATTAGCCAAGTCATGAATGCAAAGGAAAACCTCTTTAAGGAAACTACAAGTGCTATTGAACACAAATGCTAAAGCTAAACGGCCTTATTGCTGATATCCAGAAAGTGTCAGTGGTCTGGATAGAAGGTCAAACCAGCCACACCATCCCTAAAGTCAAACCCTAACCCAGAGCAAGGCCACGACTATTCTGTGAAGACTGAGAGTGGGAAGCTACAGAAGGAAAGTCTGAGGCCAGCAGAGGCTGGTTCATGACATGGGTAGAACGAAGCTGTGGCCATAACATCAAGGTGTCAGGGGAGGCCGCAGGTGCTGATGGAGAAGCTGATGGAGAAGCTGCAGCACGCTCTCCCGAAGGTCCGGCTGAGATACATCAGGAAGGAGGCTACACGGAACAACACATTATCTGTGTAGATGAAATAGCCTTCTGCTGGAAGAAGATGCCATCTGGGACTGTCATAGCTGGAGAGGAGAAGTCAGTGCCTGGCTTCAAAGCCTTAAAGGACAGGCTGGCTCTCTTGTTAGGGCCAGTGCAACTGGTGACTTTAGGGTGAAGTCAGTGTTCATTTACCAGTTCAAACATCCTAGGGCCCCTAAGAATCAGTCTAAGTCTCCTCTGCCTGGGTCTAGAAAGGGAACAACAAAGCCCGGATGACAGTGTAGCTCTTTCAGCATGGTTTACTGAATATTTTGAGCCAGACTTTGAGATCTACTGCTCAATGATGATTGCTTTCAAATATGACAGCTCGTCGATATGTACCTGGTCACCCAAGAGCTCCAGTGAAGATGTACAATGAGATCAATGTTTTCACACTTGCTAACATAGCACCCATTCTTCAGCCCATGGATCAAGGAGTCATTTCAACTTCCAAGTCTTATTATTTAAGAAATGTATTTCCTAAGGCTATAGCTGCCGTCGATGGTGATTCCTGGGAGGAATCTGGGCAAAGTAAATGGAAAACCTTTGGGAAAAGGATTCACTATTCAAAAGACAGCCTGAACAAAGGATATATCAATATCCTTATCATACTGATTAATACTGATATATTAATTTAAGGTAATTCAGCCCTCATCAATGCCTTTGAGGGGTTCAAGACTTTAGGGGAGGAAGTCACTGCAGATGTGTTGGGAACAGCATGAGAACTAGAATGGAAAATAGGGCCTGAAGATGGGACTGAATCACTGCAATCTCATGTCAGAACTTGAACAGACAAGTTGCTTCCTATGGATGAGCGGAGAAGTGGTTTCCTGAGAGGAGTCTTTTCCAGGTGAAGATGCTGTGAAGATTGTTGAAATGGCAACAAAGGATTGAGACCATCATAGAAACTTAGTTGGTAAAGCAGCAGCAGGGTTTGAGAGGATGGACCCCAATTTTAAGAGAAGTTCTACTGTGGGTAAAATACTATCAAACAGCATCACATGCTACAGAGGAACTGCTCATGAAAGAGGAGTCAGTCGATGCAGCGAACTTCACTGTTGTCTTCTTCTGAGAACCTGCCACGGCCACCCCAGCCTTCAGCAGCACCCCCGCCCACGACCCTGGTCATTAGACCACCAGCAAAAGGATTGACTTGCTCATATTTCAGATGATGGTGAGCACTGTTCAGCCATAATGTGTTTTTAAGTAATACGTATATTGGTTTTTTTTAGCCATAATCCTATTGTATACTTAATAAAGTACAACAGAGTGTAAACATAGCTTTTACATGCACAGGGACACCAAAAAATTCCTTTCTTGCAGTTTATTGTGATACTCCCTTTATTGCATGGTTTGGAACCCCCTGACTTACCTTTGAAGCAAGGCCTCTGTTCCTACGGCAATTCATATAAATCTGTTATATCTTCGTTCAGACTGTCTTTTGATTGGTTTGGTATATTAATTTAATGATTTCCAGTTTATTGTTATTGTTGATGGATTGGGGGTTTTTGTGTCCTGATCAAGATATTTTCGCTACCAAAATGTCACGAAGACATTCTTTTATGTTTTCCTGTAAAAATATTATTTCTTCTTTCATATCTAGGTAACGATCTTAAACAGTTTTTCTGTAGTCAGGGTAATTGTTACATTTTTTATGATTATGTTGTGTTCTTTTCATAATGATACACACACATTTATATAAAGTTCAGAAGTGGCACAGGTACTCTATGGCCTCAGAAGTCAGGATCATGTTTGCCCTTGGACAGAGGGACATTGGTTGGCAGGGTGTAGATTCGTTGAACTGTACCATTTTAACTTTTGTACTTTTCCATAATTTATTTTTCAGTGAAAACTTACATAAAGTAAGAAAGTATACACTTAAGAAAATATCAACCAAATGCAGTGTGTGGAACCTATTTGTACCCTGATTCACACAAAGCTCTAAGTAAAATCGAATCTGTGGGATGATTATGGAAATTTTAACACTGACTTGTTGATAGATAATACTAAGAATTACTATGACTTATGTCATGATAATGCCATTGTGACTATTATTTCTTATCTTTTATTTTTTTATGTAAATTTTAAATTTTTATTTTAATTTCAGTTAGTTAACATACGGTGTGATATTAGTTTTTGGTGCACAATACAGTGATTCAACACTTCCATACATCATCCCCTGCTCATCACAGCAAGTGCCCTCCTTCATCCCCATCACCTGTTTAATCCATCTCCCACCCATCTCCCCTCTGGGGATCAGTAGTATGTTCTGTAGACTTTAGAGTCTGTTTCTTGATTTCTCCCTCTCTCTCTTTTTTCCCTTTGCTCATTTGTTTTGTTTCTTAAATTCTATATATGAGTGAAATCATATGTTTATTATCTTTCTTTGACTTAGTTTGCTTAGCCTAATACACTCTAACTCCATCCATGTCATTGCAAATAGCAAGATTTTATTCTTTTTGATAGCTGAATAATATTCCATATTATACATACACTATCTCTTTATCCATTCATCAGTCAATGAACACTTGGACTGTTTCCATAGTTTGGCTATTATAAATAATTCTGCTATAAATATAGGGGTCCATGTATCCCTTCAAATTCGTGTTTTTGTATTTTTTTGGTAAATACCTATTAGTGCAATAACTAGAGCCTATGGTAGATCTATTTTTAATTTTTGAGGAAACTCCATACCATTTTCCACAGTGGCTATACCAGTTTGCACCCACCAACAATGTACAAGGGTTCCCCTTTCTCCACATCCTCCCCAACACCTGTTGTATTTTGATTTTAGCTATTCTGATAGGTGTGAGATGATAGCTCATTGTAGTTTTGATTTCCATTTTCCTGATATTGAGTGACATTGAGCATCTTTGGATGTGTCTGTTCCCATCTGTATTGTAAGTCTTCTTTTGGAGAAATATCTGTTCATATCTTCTGCCCATTTTTAATTCTATTATTTGTTTTTTGAGTGTTGATTTGTATCAGTTTTTTATATATTTTATTTTTTTTTAAAGACTTTATTTATTTGAGAGAGAGACAGTGAGAGAGAGCATGAGAGGGGAGAAGGTCAGAGGGAAAAGCAGACTCCCAGCAGAGCTGGGAGCCCAATGTGGGACCTGATCCTGGGATTCCGGGATCATAACCTGGGTGGAAGGCAGTAGCCCAACCAACTGAGCCATCCAGGTGCCCCAGTTTTTTACGTATTTTAGATACTTTAACAGATATGTTATATCTGATATAACTAGTATACTATAACCAGTATCAGATACTAGCCCTTTATCAGATATGTCATTTGCAAATACCCTCTCCCATTCAGTAAGTTGTCTTTTAGTTTTGTTGATCATTTCCTTTGCTGTGCAGAAGCTTTTTCTTTTGATGAAATCCCAATAGTTTATTTTTGATGTTGTTTCCCCAGCTTCAGGAGACATATCTAGTAAGAAGTTGCTATGGCCGATGTCAAAGAAGTTACTGCCTGTCTTCTCTTCTAGGATTTTTATGGTTTGCTGTCTCACATTTAGGTCTTTAATCAATTCTGAATTATTTTTGTCTGTGTGAAAGTAAGTGGTCCAGTTTCATTCTTTTTCATGTTTTCATCCAGTTTTTCCAATACCAGTTTCCCATTACATATTCTTGCCTCTTTGTTAAAGATTAATTGACCATGTGACTGTGGGTTTATTTCTGGATTTTCTATTATGTTCTATTGATCTATGTGTTTATTTTTATGCCAGTACCGTATTGTTTGATCACTACAGCTTTGTAATGTAACTTGAAGTCCAGAATTGTGATGCCTCCAGGTTTGGTTTTCTTTTTCAAAACTGATTTGGCTATTTGTGTTCTGTTGCAGTTCCATACGAATATTAGGATTGCCTGTTCGGACTCTAAAAGAAATGCTGTTGGTATTTTGATAGAGATTGCTTTAAATGTCTAGATTGCTTTGGGTAGTATAGACATTTTAAGAATATTTATTCTAATCCATGAGCATGGAATATTTTTCCATTTGTTTGTGTCATCTTCAGTTTCTTTCATCAGTGTTTTAAGTTTTCAGAGTATAGGTCTTTCACCTCTTTGGTTAGGTTTATTCCTAGGTATTTTATTCTGTTTGGTACAATTGTAAATGGGATTGTTTTCTAATTTCTCTTTGTGTTGCTTCATTATTCATGTATAGAAATACAACAAGTTTCTGCATGTTGATTTTGTATCCTTTGACTTTACTGAATTCATTTGTAATTTCTAGAAATTTTTTGATGGAGTCTTTCAGGTTTTCCATATATAATATCATGGCATCTGCAAATAGTGTGAATTTTTTTTCTAGTTTGGATTCCTTTTATTTCTTTTTGTTGTCTGATTGCAAAGGATTGCATAGGACTTCCAGTCGTATGTTGAATAAAAGTGGTGAGAGTGGACATCTTCATCTTGTTCCTGACCTTAGGGGAAAGTTCTGTTTTTCCCTTTGAGTATGATGTTGGCTGTGGGATTTTCATACATGGCATTCATCATATTGAGGAACGTTCTCTCTAAGCCTACTGTATTGATGCTTTTATCATAAATAGATTTTGTACTTCATCAAATGTTTTATCTGTGTCTATTATAATGATCAGACAGTTCTTATACTTCTCTTTTGATGTGATATATCATGCTGATGAATTTGCAAATATTGAACGATTCCTGCATACCAAGAATGAATCTCAATTGACTGTGGTAAATGATTTTTTTAAATATATTGTTTGATTCAGTTTGCTAGTATTTTGTTGGGGTTTTTGTATCTATGTTCATTAGAAACATTGGCCTATAGTTCTCTTTTTTAGTGGTATCTTTATCTGGTTTGGGTATCTGGGGAATGCTGACCTCATAGAATAAATTGGAAATTTTTCTTCCTTTTCTGTTTTTTTTGGAATAGTTTGAGAGTAGTAGGTCTTAACTCTTCTATAAAAGTTTGGCAGAATTTGCTCTTGAAGCTGTTTGGTCCTAGACTTTGTTTGTTGGCAGTTTGGTTACTGATTCAGTCTCCTTGCTGATAGTCTGACTGTTCAAATTTTCCATTTCCTCCATGCTTTCAGTTTTGGTAGGTTATATGCTTCTAGGACTTTGTACATTTCTTCTAGGTTGTCTAATTTGTTAGCATATAGTTTTTCATAATATTCTCTTACAAATATTTATATTTCTGTGGTGTTGGTTGTTACTGCTCCTCTTTCAATTGTGATTTTGTTTGAAGCCTTTAGCTCTCTTTTCTTTTTCTTTTTTCTTTTTTAAAAATAATTTCTTTCTTTCTTTCTTTATTATTTTTTAAGAGTCTCGGTAGAAGTTTGTCAATTTTGTTGATCTTTTCAAAGAACCAGCTTCTTGTTTCATCTATCTGTTCTATTGTTTCTTAGATTCTCTATCATTTAGTTCTGCTCAAATGTCTATTATTTCCTTCCTTCTGCTGGCTTTGAGTTTTATTTGTTGTCCTTGTTCTAGCTCCTTTAGGTATAAGTTTAAGTTGTTTATTGGAGATTTTTCTTACTTCTTCATGTAGGCCTGTATTGCTATAAATAGCCCTTGGAGAATTGCTTTTGCTGCAGCCAAGAAGTTTTGGACCAACGTATTTTTATTTCCATTTGTTTCCATCTACTTTTTATTTCTTCTTTGATTTCTTGGTTTACCCATTCATTGTGTAGTAGCATATTATTTAACCTCCAAGGATTTGTGGTGTTCTGAGATTTTTTCTTGTGGTTGATTTCCAGTTTCTTAGTGTTGTGGCCAGAAAGGATGTATGGTATGAGTTTAAACTTTCTGAATTTGTTAAGGCCTGTTTTGTGGCTTAATATGTGATCTGTTCTGGAAAATGTTCTCTGCACTTGAAGGAATGTGTATGCTGCTATTTTAGGATGGAATGTTCTGAATATATCTATTAAATCCATCTGGTCCAGTGTGTCATTCAAAGCCAGTGTCTCCTTGTCCATTTTCTGTTTGGATGATCTCTCCATTAATGTAAGTGAGGTGTTAAGGTCCCCTACTATTACTGTGTTTTATAACCCAGTTCCTTTAGGTTTATTAGCTGGTTTATATATTTGTAAATATTGTACATGTTGCATGCACAATATTTACAAATATTGTATCTTCTTGTCCCCCTTATTATTATATAGTGCTTTCTTTGTCTCTTCTTATAGTCTTTGTTTTAAAGTCTATTTTGTTTGATATATAAACAAAAGATAGCAATATAAGTATTGCTATCTTTTGACATCCATTTGTATAAAAAAGTATAGCTTTCTTTTGACATCCATTTGCATGATAAATGTTTCTCCCCTCACTTTCAATCTGTAGGTATATTTGGTCTAAAATGAATCTCTTGTAGGCAGCATATAGATGGGTCTTGGGTTTTTTGTTTTGGTTTGGTTTTATTTTTGTTTCTGTTCTTTTTTTTTTTTTTTTAAATCTCTGTCACCCTGTGTTTTGATTGGAAAGTTTTGTCCAGTTCCATTAAAAGTAATTGTTGATAGATAGGTATTTATTGCCATTTGTTACTTGTTTTGTGGTTGTCTTACAGTTTTCTCTGATCCTTTCTTCTCTAGCTGGCTTTCATGGTTTGCTATTTTTCTTTAGTGACATACTTGGGTTCCTTTCTCTTTATTCTTTGCATATTGTAGGTGGTTTTTGATTTGTGGTTAGCACTCTATATTAAGTCAATGGTTGCTTACGTTTGAACCCATTCTTCACTCCTCTCCCCCACCATGTTTTGGTATATGGTGTCATATTTTACATCCTTACCTAATTCATTTTGTGAAACCCTTATGATTTTTTACAGAAATACTCATTTTTTACTGCTTTTGCATTTCCTACTTTTCATACTCTTACTTATGGTCTTTTTGTTCCACTAAAAGAGTCCCCTTTAGAGTTTAGTGGTCTTGATCTCCTTTAGTTTTTGTTCCTCTGAGAAAATCTTTACCTCTCCTTCTATTTTGAATGATTGCCTTGCTGAATAGAATATTCTTGGCTGCAGATTTATTCCTTTCAGCACTGTGAATATAACAGGTTTCTCTCATCTAGCCTGCCAAATTTCTGCAGAAAAATCAACTGTAATGTTAGGGAGTTTCCCTTATGTGTAATTGTCTTTTTCTCTTGCTGCTTGTAAAATGTTTTCCTTATCACTACTTTTTGCCATTTTGATATCTGTGTGTCTTGGTATGGACCTTTTTTGCTTGATTTTGCTGGGAGACCTGTGCCTCCTGCAGCTGGATATGTTTCCTACCAGGTTAGGGAGCTTTTCAGCTATCATTTCTTCATATGAATTTTCTACCCCCTTATCTTTCTCTTCTTCTGAGATCCCTATGGTATGAATGCTATTAAACTTGATGGAGTCACTGTGTTCCCTAAGACTGTTCTCATTTTGCATGATTCTTTTTTCTCTCATTTGCTCAGCTTGATTACTTTCCATTATTCTGTTTTTCTGGGTCACCAGTTTATTCCTCTGCTTCTTCCAGATTGCTATTTATTCCATCAAGTCTATTCTTAATTTCATTTATTGTGTTCATCTCTAATTCCTTCCTTTCTATCTCCGTTTTAACGGTCTCACTGATGTTCTCTACTCTTTTCTGAAGTCCAGTGGGTATCTTCATGACCATGTTAAGATCAAACATGTTATTTATCTCCATTTCACTTAGGTCTCTTGCTGTGATTTTGTCCTATTCTTTCATTTGAGACCAATTCCTCTCCTCATTTTGTGTAACTCTCTGTGTCTCTCTCTGTGTGTGTTAAAAAAGTCAGCTATGCCTCTTGCTCTTGCAAGTAGTGAGGGTGACATGCATTTTTAACTACGCCTCTCCCACAGAGGATGCCCAGCCTCAGGGGAGCCCAGGCAGGCAGGGATGTGGTGTGGCAAGCTATGCACCCTTCTTCTACTCCATAGGGGATGGAGACACACAGCCACTGAGGAGACCCAGGCCAGCTGGGGTACTCAGCTAAGTGCTTCCATAAGTGCCTGGTACTACATACTGCACATGCAGATCTTCTTCCATGTGGGATATGCACAGCCACCATGGAGCCCAGGCCCTGGCTGGTGCTGCTCTGCTGAGCACCCATGAGTGAGAATGTATCTTAAAGTAAGCTGTGTGTGTCCTCTGCAGGAGGTTGGGAAATAATGTGTTAGCAAGGTTTGAACAGGTCTTTTGGTTGGATGGGATCTGCAGCCCTGAGACTGAGGCAAGCCAGTCCGGAGGGGTGGGTGTCTGTGTAACCATGGTGGACGGTGAATACTTGCATTGTGCTGGTTTCCGCAGATGGCTTTGTGTTTATGCTGTGGGGTGTGGGTGGGGGGCTATGGTGCCTGCCAGCTCCTTTGTTCCTGGAGAAGTCTCTTAGGAACTCTGAGATCAGTAACTGCCTCTCCCTGAAGCTCCAGGTGCCTTTCAAACTGCTGCCTCCAATCTCTATCTCCAAGGGCTGTTTGCCATGCTGGCAGGGACTTGGCTTCCTCTCACCCTCAGGGGTCTTCCCAGAGCCATGCCTCCTGGTTTTTAAATTTCTAGGCTTTAAGTCTTATCGGTTGTATAAAACTCATGAGGTTTGGCCCCTCTCATTTTGAAAGCCAAATGCTTTGGAAATTTCTCTTTGCCTTATAGGCTCCCTGATGTGCTAGTCTATTTCTCACCCCTCTCTGTGTCTGTGGCTTCCTATCTTTAGTGGTTAGACCCAGATTCCTGCCAGGTCCTTGCCCTTCCTGTCCTCTTCTATGTGGCTTCTTCTCACCACTTAGTTGTGGTGTTTGTTGGGACAGTGTTTAGGTCCTTTTCTGGGATGTTCGTTCTGGTGCAAGCATTATCTAGTTGATCTGTGGGAAGAGGTGAGTTCAGGGTCTTCCTTCTGCACCATCTTCCCCAACACCCATGTTTCATTGTGGTTATTAAGGCTCATACACCTCTCTGATTTGTACACAGCAAGGTATTCATGGGATGACATCATTTAGTGTTTTGGATTTTCTTTAAAATAATCCAGTAAGTGAAAGTGTGTGTGAGAATAGTTGGAAATAAAATAAAATGATGTTTTTAAAAAGTAGATGATGAACACATGCTTCTTTATTTTCTGTTTTCTCATCTGTTATTATTCTACTTTTTTGGATGTTTGAAATGTTTAATAATAAATAATAAATATATTCTTGCTAAATTACATCCCCAGATGGAGACACACCCAGGTGGGCAATGTGATAGCAGCCTTGAGAGACCCGAAGCAGGGGACTCAACTCTGCCAAACCTGCAGGCCAGAGCCACGGTAGTTCTGAGATAAATGGCACCGTCATAGGGTGCTAAGTGTGCAGTAATTTGTTAAGCAGTAATTCAGACCTCATGCATTTACCAGTAAATTGCTGCATATAAACCAGTCATTCTACTCAACTATATTTGTCACAACGAACAAATTCAAACAATATTCTCATTCTATAGAGTAAAAATTTCAGTAGTCTTTCAAAGTTCCAATCAATCAACAGGTGATCCAGCCAAATTCATATTTGGTTCTGTCAAATTGCAAAGGCTAAGGACATTTCTTATGTGCCACACACCTCCAGGTAGAGACAGATCAGAACAACCCCTCATTAGCATCAAAGAGCCCAGGCCAACTGCCAGGTCCAAGTGCTGGTGCTGATGCTGCCTGCAGTAGGACAGCATGGGAAATCCTAGGAAGGTTTTAAGTAGTCTGTGGTCAACAAATCCATACTCAGTATGACTATCCTGTCATGACTTGTTCTGCACACTCCTCCTGATGAAGCCACTTCTGTGGAAAGTGAGTAATATGTAGATAGAGTAAGAAAACATTGGAGTTTCTGAAAAATATTCATGACTAGAAACTGTCTTGAAAAACAAAGCTAGCTATAAATTAATTACTCCTTTAACATGGTGCTTCTTTCTTCTGAGCTATATTTCAATATTTTAGTCAAAAAGATTTATGAATTCTCTTTGAAGGGCATTGACTCCTGCTACCTAATAATTAAGAAAGTCTTTGGATTTTAAATGAGTAGTCCTGAGTCATTAAACAGCATAAAAATGGGATATGTTTCTGCTTGATGAGGGTTAATAAACGTTATTATTTGACCCAATAATCAAGACATACAGCACATTTTATATATGAGTCAATGATTACAAAAGTCCAAAAAGAAATGCATTCTTTTAGTTAAGCAATAAAAGGGAAACAAGAAGCTCATATCACTAGTCAAATTAAGTTATGACTCTAGGTATTAGTTTAAAAATTTTTTTGGTAGAAAGCTATGTGGTACTCTTAGTAAGAAGATGTTATCTCTCAGAGATGACAGAAAATTTCCATTTTCTAGGTAGAATACTTCCAATGCTAAAATTCTAGAAGGTCATTCAAATTTGAATGGCTATCAGGAGGCACTGAAGACAAACTAGGTTATAGGAATGTGGATTAATGTGAGGGAAGGGTCCTTGGAGTAGAGGAAAGGCATAGCTTTTGAAATAGTTAATTTTGTGTAGGGGACCCATAGATGGAGCTGTAGGCCTGACCATTGTTTGGAGGGGGGGCGGGGAATGAGGTCCCTGGGGGCATAGCACCTCACTTCTCATTATTTTAAATAGAAATATTACAAAAGAAAGATGACAGTGTAACTTCCTTTCAGTTGTGAATGTCCTGGACACATCCCCCAGACTTGACGTGCAAGGCCTCCCCCCTTCCTGAGTCAGACCCCAGGTGGGAGCAGGAGGGTGCCATGTGTAGTAGTGGAAGTGACTGAGTTACAGTAAATCATCATAACTCAGGGCCCTGGAGAAAATATTAGAGCTCCACCTGCAGGGGAATCTTCTAAAAAGTGGAAACCAGAAAAACTGATAGCCTACCAGCTCTAGCCTTGATGCCAATGGAATCGTACCAGAGGTATTGGAGGAGCTCTTTCAGTCTACCTCTGGTGTGGTGCAAAGCCAAGATGCGTGAGTCAGGCATACCAGCGAGTGTAGATTTCAAAGAAGACTAATGACAGACATTTTTAAGTTTGTATCATCTTCTATCTTTTCAGTGTTACTTTTTATTCATTCTGCTGTCTGTCCACAGAAGAGTCTTCAGAAATACACTTCAAAATCATATTCTTATTTCTGTGGATAGGGAGGAAGGAAGTTGAGGAACTGATCTCCCCCGACGGTGGGCCAAGGAGCAAACTCATGCTGCACACGCTGCTGTCATCCCACCCCAGCAACCCCCCCCTTCCCCCAGGCCACAGGCCAACCCCTCAGTGGCCAGTGCTGTTATTTCTTTCCCTGGGCTCTGTGGACATCCAGTCCACCTGCTTCTTATGCTTTGGGCCAGAAATGACCAGGAAGTAGCAGGGATTAGCTCCCCTTTCATGTCAAAGCACACAGTCCTCCTCGGCTAAGGACGAGCTGTGACTGGTGTGTGAGCCTCATGGTTGTGTCACCCACTGGATGACTGAGTTAACTCTTTGCTATGTGATCTGCACTGGCTTCTGCGGGTTCCTAGTAGGGTTAAGTTGTAGATGAGCTCAGAGGTCACTTGGAAGACAGCACACACATAATTGACTGCCTTCCCTTCCCCAGTTTTTGTCCTCCTTTCCCTGTTACTCTTCCCAGAGCTCCTACTCTCTACTCTTTACAGGAACTCTACTTTCTGTGTCGGGGTCTACATGCTCAGGGAGCCTGACCTGAGATGTCTGCTACCAGAAGTGACCCTATAAATTAAATCCCAGCCAGCACATGCAGCGGTGATCCCCTGCTGGTGGCTTGGGGGTTCCAGATGTGTCATGGCACATGCTAGTGTGCTAACCTGGGGTAGATGGTGATGTGAGCCTGGTGGGGGACAGTGCACTGAGGGACCCAGGGCCCCTGTCACTCAAGGGCTGTGGAGGCAGGACTGTGATGTATTTGTGGGTTACCCTCTGTGATGCCTCAGCTAAGGTCAGCCGATGATTTAACGCAGCGAAGAGGCTAGAAGCCGCACTAGAGGAGCACTCATCTCTGGCAGCTGGCTCCCACCTGCCTTCATCGCCAGGCTCACCTGTCAGCACGTCACCAGTCAGAGGTGTGATAACAGATTTGAGGCGGGAAGACCTTCTTTTCCACCAAACAAATCACCAGGCTTGGAAAGGTGTTTGCCATTTGATCTTGAAGATACTGGAAGTGGGGTTAAGTGATGTAAGGTGAGGAGGACTTTGGGGGAATGCTTCTCCATGTCTTCAGACCAGATGTCCTGGTTCTGGGACACTGGGGGCTGGTCCGATGGCCTGCTGAGATGGTCCCTTGAAACTTAGACAAAACGATGACTGACTACCAAGTGGGTGAAAATGCTAAAACCACTTTGTGAGAGTATTGGAGGAATCGTCAGAAAGCTCCAGGAAGAGAACATGTGAGAGGGGATACATTTCATTCCAGAGAGCCCACTGTTTAGCAACTTCTCCGGGAAGGCTCAGAGGACATATGCCTCCACCGTCAAAGGAAGAGCAGCATCCACAAGGGCACAAGGCAGACAGCAGGGTGGCTGACAGAGTTACGCAGCCTGCTGGCTTGGAAGAGGAGCCAGGCCAGCCGACCCTGACCACAGGGTCCAGGAGGCTGAGAGCCCTGCAGGGGAGGCCAATGCAAGCTAAGGAGGGCACTGCTTACTTTCTGTATATGAAAGCCCTTACAGGTCAGGGCCCGCTAGGCTGATGCCATCCGTCAACGTAGAAAATCCAGTGTACCTTTCTGTCCCCAGACTTGAGCCAGGTCTCAGTCAGAGAGTGTAGCCATAGAGAGAAAGCCCTTTGAGAAAACTCCCAGCTGCCACTAGTGTGTGTAGAGCACGAACCTAATCCCCTTCTCAGACATGCTTATGCCCATTTCCCAGGATCACCATGTGCTGGAGGAAAAGAAACACACAGCTCTTTCCCAGCTTGTTGTGGACGGGGTCTGATGCCTGTGGAAAGCCAGGACCGACACCATGCCCAGTAGAGACAGACTCCAAGTCCAGTCCTCTCTCAGGTCCTGGAGTGTTCCGTCAGCAGGGATGGACTTGACCCTGCAGAATCAGCATGTGGGCCTGCATCAGTGGACAGGAGGCACTAAAAGGAAGGACCAAGTGCAGCCAGTGAGTGGGCCCCTCCAGAGAGTGATCTGGGGGTAGCACGGACCCTGGGTAGGGTGAAGGGGAAGACTCAGAGACCACATTGGTGGCACCTGCCTCTGTTTCCCTCGGCAGATGAAGGACCTCACAAGGCAGTGAGCCATGCTGACCTTAAGCAGGGGTGTCCCCGACGACAGGATTCTGCTGCATGTGGGATGCTCAATACAAAGACTCAACACAGCTTTCAGCACACAGGGTATGTTAAACTATCTAGCACATGTGTTATTCTTAATCCCTATCAGGTAGGATGATGAGAATCAAGTAATGTTCACTGGAAAGGCTGGTGCATAGGGTCCCTGATGAGACACAGGCGTGCCAGCAGCTGGGCAATGTCCCATGTCACTCTGTGGTCTGTACAACATGAGGACATCCCTTCCAAATAATGGACACATTTCTGCATCATGTGTGTCTGGTCCACTGAGACAGTGACAAAGCTCTTAGCACATCCTTGTGGATTTTAACCATTTGTCATATTTGGGAATGCTCCTGTCACCCAGAAACATGGAGAGTGTCATTTTCAAGTGGGGTCCATAGAAAATGAAGCCTCTGTGGAAAGTCAAGGCTGTGAGATGAGTGGCTTTGACCATTGGTCCATGGGGGCAGATACCACGCATGCGGTCTCTGAGGAGCCCTGCATGAACCTCAAGGCATCTGGAGTAAAGCCGTGTCACCCCCACATATGGCCCCCAAAGAGACAGAATGCTGCCTAGCCTTGCGACCGAAGACGTGGGACAAGTATCATTGCCACATGGGGTAGGCACAACGCTCAGATGAATGATAGATTTAGGACTGAGTCTGATCATGTCTGGACGATACAAGTCAGTTAGAGAAAGCAGCTGGAGGGAGGAAATCTTAGTCAATATACGGGAACCTGGACAGGGCAAATGGTTTCATTTGTTGGTAAGAACCTTGAAGAATCAAAGTTTAAAAGACCGGATCCAAAGAAGTTTGAGGAAGAATCATTTGGATGTTCTTATGGGAGTGGGGGAAACACATGTGGATTTCAGGGTCTTGAGTTAATTAAAGTGACATAGCCCCTCCAGCACCGAGCAGGGACTAAACCAGCAGGATGGCACAGTGCTGGTGCAGCGGTGTTGAAGCAGAGGGACTGTGGGGTTGGGAACAGAAGTGCTGTGTGGGCCTAGAAACACATTTCCCTTACAGTGACTATCTCCTGGGGGCTCCAGGTGACCCAGAGGTGCCCCTAGGAAGGGGGCGCAGTGGCTGGGTCTTGGCTGAATGCCTACTTCTAGAAGAGCATTCTTCTTTTATCTGGTTGTAGTTCTCTAGAAAATAGAATTCCAGGGTTTTATAAAGACGTAAACAAAATTAAAAACCGCTGCTGGAAAGGAATACTACAGGAGTGCTACTACAGGAGTGCTACTACGTGCTAGGTCTGGCTTTCCAGGAGTTTATGATCTACTTTGGAAAATAGAGTTCAGATATTTACTTCTCTGCAAGAATATACGTGGACATTGTTGTCCAAATTATTCAGAAGCAGGAGGGATTTCTACCCACTGAGAGAAAAATTCTCATGCAAGAAGTAGACACTGAGTGGAATTGTTGAAGTTGAGATCAAAATAGTCACGAGGAGTCAGTCGGTTCAGTGGGGATGAGAGGGGAGCTCCACTCCGGGCAGACCATCGCAGGCTCGGGTCTGGGGAGTGTGTTAGTTTTCTGTTGCCGCTGTGATCGTGATGATTTGCCAGACTTCGTGACCTAAAACAAACCGATGAATCCTGTAGGGTTCTGTGGGTGAGAAGTGCAGCGTGGTTCTTGGGGTAAAAATCCAGGTCACCGCAGGTCGTGGTCCTTTCTGCAGGCTCCCAGCAAGAGGGCAATTCCTTGCTCTGCGGGATTGTGGGCGGAGTTTGTGCCCAGTGGTTGTGAAAGTGAGTCCCCATGTCCTCGCTGGTGATGAGCTGGGAGCTTCTCCTGGTGAGCAGGTAACCAGGCTCCTTGGCTAAGGCGGCGAATCCCTTGTCTCCAACTCAGCCTTCTGCCTTTCCTTCCTCACTGGTAAGGACTCCTACATTGAGATCAGACTGACAGGGCAACCCTGGATAATCTTTTTATCTTAAACTTACTAGGAACCATGATTCCCCTGCCATCCTGATGTCTTTTTTTTTTTTTTAAGATTTTATTTATTTATTTATTTGACACAGAGAGAGACACAGCGAGAGGGAATACAAGCAGGGGGCGTGGCAGAGGGAGAAGCAGGCTTCTCACTGAGCCAGGAGCCCATGCAAGGCTCGATTCCAGGACCCTGGGATCACGATCTGAGCTGAAGGCAGACACTTAATGACTGAGCCATCCAGTTGCCCCATGCCATCCTGATGTCTTTTTGGCACATAATGTGACATGGGTTTTGTGGGTGTCTGTGAGCATGGGAAGGGCAGCATTATTTTGTAGACCAGAGTCCAGAAGATGGCCGAGAAGGGTGAAGCGTGGCCAGGGCAGGAAATGAAAGTGCAAGCCAGGGGCGAGATGCTGGGAGGCTTGTGGCTGCTCTGTGCACACTTTGTGGCACTTTTAAGAAATTCTGATTTTATCCTAAATGCAAATGGAAAGCTGTTGAGGGAAAATGTTTAAAGGGAATTGTGCAGAAGGGGGCAGGTGATGATGGGATTCAGTCTGCATTTTTAACCGCAGACTCCATCTGTGTTGTGAAGGAGAGATGAGGGGTTAGACTTGAGGGAAGCAGACCTGCCAGGAACCCACTCCTGTATGTTATGAAAAATAGGGGCATGCCTTGCACAAAGGCAATGGAGGGCAAAATGCAGAGCAGTGGCTGGGTCTGTAGAAGACACGGTGGGTAGGAATCTGTACAAAGTTCTCTGAAGTGTAGCTGGTACAGGGATGGGAGGCAGACACCAACTGAACAGGTTCCCATGGTCTTGCAGGCATGAATAAAGGGGAGCATGTTTTTGAGCAGAACAAGGAGAATGGAACAGAAGGGAATGGTAGATGAAGTATTCCTTAGCTGCAAATCTATGAAGGTCAGGAATACTTGTCTTTGTAATACTTGCACACACAATTCCAGGACCCACTGAATCAAGCTGTTGAGAACAGGAGTTAAGAAATTTGCATTTTGGCAAGTTCTAGAGAAGCATCTCAGAGAGC
Organism: Enhydra lutris kenyoni; assembly: GCF_002288905.1. NCBI lineage: Eukaryota > Metazoa > Chordata > Mammalia > Carnivora > Mustelidae > Enhydra > Enhydra lutris. The sequence continues at coordinate 11,299,351 of NW_019154096.1, read as the reverse complement.
CAGACTCCCATGATCCACAGAAAAGGCTTTGGGACACAGCCCTGTGTGACCCATGAAGTTGAGATAATATACCATTCATGGAAATACACATGCTAAAGGAAATATTTAAGAAGATAAAGTACAAATAAAATACAGTACAGAAATTAACCTCTTAATAGGCCTATCCTAATATAAATCTTTATCCTTTGATAGGCCTTTAAAATGTAGTTTTTATACATATGAAACCATTTCCTCTGTATTCTGGTAGTGCTTCTATTCAAAGTAATGAAAACACATTGCTCCAAATTCTATGATCTCTCTTTAGTGGAAGCTTCCACTGCAAACGTCTGCCTTTATCACCCTGCAGTGCATCCCCCTTGATGTACTGAGTATCCAAAATACTCTTCCCAGAAGAAGTTGTCTCAGGCTAATTTGAGCACCTGGAGCATAATGAGAAATATAAGTACAATTCAAAGGATGCTCTTTCCTGCCGATGAGATGGATTTGGAAGGAATGCTTCCTTTGCCCATCTGGGACACCTCCTACCAGCAAGCAGCCCACTTCCTGGCAGCCCCGCCCACAGGACAGTTTCTGGTTTTTTTCCCTCGCATATGCATGAGGAGGAGGGGCTGTTTGAGGCCATTTCCACAGCCAAAGTCACCTCTCCAGCATGGAAACTGGATGGGATTTTCTCTCATGAAGTTCCTCAGATTCTCCTTTGCCCGCTGGATCCACTGGAAGATCTTACCAGTTACTGGACCAGGCGCTGCTGGTCCCTGGACAGACCTGAGACAGCGGGCTGCACAGAGAAGCACCTGCTGGGTCCAGAGCTCCAGAGGCATGACTCCGTGTCCCAGCAACCCCTCCGAGCCCGTGGTCACTCTGTGTCCTGTGTTCTAGGGTCCTTGTGTGACTGAATGTCCGTCAGGAGTTCACATCTTCTCCACCGGCGTGTGAGTGCCCACACAGAGCGTCAGCCAGAGAGCCCTGCTGCTCGCTGGGCTCCTGCTCGCGTTCAGCTCAGTATCCGTGCTCCTGCGGCCCATGTCCTCCCAGCATCTTACAACATCTCACTACGTGACGTGTATGAACATGACCGGTGATGGGCTCTGCACTTCTTGCTTCTGACCGTGCCTCGGGAAGCATTCCCGATGGAGAAGGTTGTCATTTAGTGTGAGCCGTGCCTAAGAGCTTGACTCTGTCCCCACGGCTGCACTTCATGTAGCCCAACTCTCTGCTTTCTTGCAGGGTGAGCGCAAAGGACAACTGGGGAAGAAGGGAACACTCTGGAGCCCAATGGACAGTTGCTGTGGTCTTGGCAACACTGTCCTGCACTATCCTGCTGCCTTCAAAGGGTCCTGCCATTCTGGGTCACTCGTAGGTTGGGCCAGGGGAGACCGGGAAGTCGTATGTTAGGTGAACGCAAAGTACACCCAGCACGCAGCTGGACAGCTGTGCCACCGAGCTTACAGAGCGGGTACGGACAGTCCTCTACTGAGGTTTGATCTCAGTTTTTAGGAATACCTACTCTGCAAAACACCCTTTTTGAAATAAAGTTAAAAATAAGGTTTTAGATACTACATTTTAAATACTACAAAAGTAGAGATTAAAATATAATTTTCATAGACTTCTCATTGGAATTTACTACTTGCCATGGGGGCCAGAGTGTTAACAGTGCTGTTCTAGAAAACAGGAGAATCAGAAGACAGAACCCCGTGAAAGAAGCATTTACATCCAAAAGTCAGTGATCATGTAGAAGACGGCCCTCGAGAAACAGATTCAGCTACAACATCTGCAAAACCCAGACCCTCACTCTTCACTCTGAGAAGCCTGACCCCTGAAACAAAACAAACAAGAACAAAAAACAACAACAAAAAAAAATGGCAGTTCTTGTGCAGAAATACAAGTGGGTTGATGGCTTTTAATGTGCGAGCACCCTTGGGAGAACCACCTAAACATTTAAATTTGCTTGATGTAGATCAGTGTCAACAGGTGTTTTGAACAGGTTATCTCCAGTGAAGGGTTCCATTTTGTAACACAAATCAAGGCAACTTTTAGGAGCTGATTCTGATAAATGTAAACACCTACTAGAATTATGAGTGCTCTTGTAAAGTCATTTAAGAGTTCCATATTTGGGAGGGAAATCATGTTCTGACCAAAAAATCAGTTTGGGGTAGAACAGAACCTTGTGGTTCAAAATGTTCATAGGAAAATAAGACATTTAGGATCACAGAGGTGCTTGGAATGAACTGTGGAGACACAGGATAATGTTAAGCTATAATGGAAAATGGAAGTTAGGGTCTGTGTTACCAACGTCTTCAATAAACAAAGGTTAATTTTACTCTGGCATTCGATAATAACCCTGTGGTCACACAGCACAGGAGCTGTGGGAGCACAGATGCCGACCTCCTGGTCTTCCTTCTAGGAGTTCACTTCACCATCTTTTCAGCCTTCAAGGAACTACTCTGTAAGCCAACACTATTGTCCTATGGTGATATAAAACTTTTTTTGGAAAAATAAATATGATAATTTTAGTTACATTGTGTTCAGAAAGTTGACCAAAGATTTTAAATCAAATATTCAGTGAATACAGGGACAATCACTTAAGCTTTTAAAGTTTACTAATGAATTACAATTTTTGGAAGTGGTGTTTGCAACATGACACTATGGCATTTATTCATATAAAAGCGAAGAAGGAATTACGTAAATTAACTGAAATCCCGAACAGTGTACAAAATGTAGTATCAAATGGATTTTTGGGGTGGCTTGACTTGTGTGGTGTTATTTCTGTTAGAAATGTGACTCTTACTACATGTACTCTCTATTCGTGACTCTTACTACGTGCTGTTGACTTTGCTCATTCCAAGTGTACCATTCAGTGGTTCCAGTATACTCACAGAATTGTGAAATTTTCACTGCGGTGAACCCTAAAATGTTTCTGTCACCCCCAAAATAAACTCTGTACCTTTGAGCCATACTTTCCATCCACCAATCACTTTATCCTTCTCAGCTCCAGACCATCACTTCTGTGTCTGTCATATAAATAGGATCATACAGTAGGTGGTCTCTTGTGGCTGTTGTATTTCATTTAGCATGTTTTGGGGTTCCTCCATACACGTTATCAATAATTCATTCTTTTTGTGTGGTTAACTAATTATTCTATGAATATGTCACATATTGTTTATCCATCTGCCAGGTGATGGACATTTGGGTTGTTTCCACTTTAACTATCATGAATAATACTCTAATGAACATTCATATATACACGTTTTTCTGTGTGAGGATATGCTTTCAGTTCTCTCAGATATATACCTGGTGGTGGGATTTCTGGGTCAAATGGAAAGCCTATGTTTGAAATTCTGAAGAACTCCCCAGTTGTTTTCCAAAGAGGGAGCTCCATTTTGTATTCCTACTTATGCACTGCCTATGGGGATAGTGCCTGCTATGGTGCCACCCATGGCTCTACCAACAGAGTCCCTCTTTCTTTTCTGTAAGACTACCACGTGTTTGCCAGCAAAGGGCTCTACCAGCCTGTTTTCTACCTGTAGGCTCTCGCAAGTCCAGATGCATTCCTCATTTCACCCATCCGTATTGCCTTATCCACGATGGCAGCGTCTCTGCTGATACAGCATTTCCAAATAGTGTGTCTTCTGTTTATGTCATGAGGACACACGCCAGGAGACAAGATGGTCTTCCACAGACATCTCCTTAAAATATCCTATTCCAGGGTCATATGGGACTTCCGTTGTTAACTTTCCTGGGAACTTCCATACATACTGTTCTTCCTATTGGCTATACCAGTTTACATTTCCACCAACCATACACAACAGTTTTGTTTCTCTACACCTCTACTGCTACTTGTTGTCTTTTTGATAATAGCCATGTTTACAGGTGTGAAGTGATATCTCATTGCGGCTTTGATTTGCATTTTCCTGATGATGAATGATGGTGAGCATTTTTCCTCCATATCTGTTAACTTTGTATGTCTTCTTTGAGAGATGTCTTCTCAGGTCCCTGACCTGTTTTTAAAATCAGGTTATTTGTTTTCTTGCTATTGAGTTGTTTGTGTTCTTTTTATATTTTGGATATTTACTCCTTATCAGATGTGTGGTTTGTAAATATTTCCTCCCATCCCACAGGTTGTCTCTTCACACTGTTGAGTATTTCCTCTGCTGTGCAGAAGCTTCTGCATCTGACGCATACACACGTGTGTGTTCTTGCTTTCACTGTGTACATATGAAGCTGCAGATCTCATTTCTGGATCTGCTTACCTCTGGGTATCTATGCAGAGGAAGTGAAATCAAGATTAAGAGGCAACTGCACCCCTAGGTTTATTGCAAAAACATTCACAATAGGCAGAGTGTGGAAGGAATCCAGCTGAGTGTCTGTGGGTGAATATAATTTAGCCTTTAAAAAAGAAGGAACTACTGTCATTTCAACAACATGGATGAACCTGGGTGACATTATGCTGAGTGAAATAAGTCAGACACAGAAAAAACACAGACCGCATCCTCTCACTTATCCAGAGAATCTAAAATAGTTGAAGTCATAGAAGCAGGGAGTAGAATGTTGGTTGCCAGGGGCTGGGAGGTGGGGGATAAAGGAAGATGTTGGCGTAATGATATAACGTTTCAGTTATGCAGGATCTCCAGACATCTGATGGGCAACAGGTGACTATATTCGATAATACTGTACTGAAGGCTTTACATTTACTAAGACAGGAAATCGTACATGTTTTTACCACACACAGACACACACACACACACCCATAAGTATGTGAAATATTGGATATGCTAATTAGCTTGATTATTGTAATCATTTCCCAGTGTATATGTATGTCAAAATATTATATCATACACCATAAATATATAGGATTTTTATTTGTCAATTACACCCCAGTAAAGCTGAAAACATTAATACTCCTGGCTTTAGCAAAACGTCCAACTAAACTGTTGGCCTACTCTCGAGCTTCCCAAGGGTGGATTTCCTAATTTGAGTGCCCTTTGCACTCCGGACAGACCAAGAACATTCCAAATCACCAACTTCTTGTTCCTTTCTCTTTATAGTTCCTCACTCAGTTCATCTCTTTGCTCTCTCATTTTATTAGAAGGAGCAAGGACACACCAGCACCTTCAATACTTTGGAAACTTCTCAACCGAATGTGCAACTTTATTTTTTTACGTGCTTCGCCTTCACACAGCTGTAGGGCCAAGTCTCCCCAAGTTTCTTCCACCAGCAAGACCCATTTTCCCCCAGTGTGTAATAACACGTTCTTCACTTCCTCCCGAGCCCTCACCAGAAGCTCCTTTCCTGTTTCAGTCTCCAGCAGCACGCTTGCTGCCCATGACAAATTGCGTATGCCCCGAGACAACTGAGGTGTCTCCGTCGTGCTGCTAACTGCTCTTACAGTCCTCATAAGGCTCCGGGCCTGAAGTTGTGCCTCCAGCTTTTCCTGGCCCTCACTCATCCCCCAAATCCAAAAGCCACCTCTGCATTTATTAAGTATTTTCACTCGCAGCACCAGACCCCAGGAGCCAATGACTGTAGGTGTTTACTTGAGCTTCCACGAAATGGAGATCAAACTTGGTGCCTTCAAACAGCAGAAATGTATTCACTTACAGTTCCAGGGATCAGAAGCTCCCGTCCGATGTTAGTAGGGCCACGTGCTTTCCTGAGGCTTGAGGGCAGATTCCGTTCCTTGCCTATTCCCTGCCTGCGGCCCTCCCCACCCATCCTTTCCATCTCCATGGCCTCCCTTCCTCTCTGTGTAGCTCTCTTCTGTGGTTCCCTTTAGAAGGACACTTGCCCTGGCATGTAGGTCCCAACTCAAATAACCTAGTATGGCCTCATCTCCAGATCTTTAACTTAATTATATCTGGAAAGGCACTTTTTACAAATACGGCATGTTCACAGGTCCCAGAGGTTGGAACTCACACGTGTGTCTCTTTGGGGCCACCATTCAGCTCACTACAGAGGGCACTGACTGACATCTTGTTAAGTCTTTGGATCTGTGAACATGTGCCATCTTTCCATTGTTCAGATCTTTAATGCTTGCGGAACCTTTTGTAGATTTTAGAGTATAAGGTTTGCACTTCTTTTGTTCAATTTATTTCTTAGTTTTGTGTTCTTGTACTACTCTATATGGAATCACTCCCTTGATTTCATTTCAGATAGTTCATTGCAGGTATATAAAAATGAATTTATAATTTTGCATCTTGCTGAAGTTATTTATTAGATCTAATAGTTTCTGACTGGGTTCTTTAGGACTTTATGTGTACAATGTCCCATCTTGTGCCTATGGCGGTGGCTTTCCTATTCCATCGGGGGCCTCGTATTCCATTCTCCTGCCCTGGCTGGGAGCTCCATACAGTACTAAAGGAGAGTGGTGGGATGGATCTCCATGTTTCCTTCTTGATCTTCTCCATTTTGCTGATCCTTTAAGAGTATCAACTTTTCTACTGTTTATTCTCTATTTTGTTAATTTTCACTTTCATCTTTATTCTGTTTCTTCTGTTTAGGCTTAGTTTGCTCTTCTTTTTTTTTTTTTTTTTAAAGATTTTATTTATTTATTTGATACACAGAGAGAGATCACAAGTAGGCAGAGAGGCAGGCAGAGAGAGAGGAAGAAGCAGGCTCCCTGCTGAGCAGAGAGCCCGATGTGGGGCTTGATCCCAGGACCCTGGGATCATGACCTGAGCCGAAGGCAGAGGCTTTAACCCATTGAGCCACCCAGGCGCCCCTTAGTTTGCTCTTCTTAATTTAGTGTCTTATAGTGGGAGGTTAGGTGAATGATTTGACATCTTCTTTCGGTTATGCACATGAAGGTAAAAATTCCTTCTAAGAGGTTTTGGTGTGGTTTGTCTTCATATTCATTCATTTGAAGGTATTTCCTAATTTTCTGGTGAGTTCTCTTTTGGCTGTTTAGGAATGTGTTGTTTGATTTCCACATTTACTCCCTAAGTCTTTCTTCTTCCAAGTCAAATCCACTATTGAGCCCCTCTAGTGAATTTCTCATTTCAGTTATTGTCCTTTTCTTTCTTTTTCTTATTGTAGGTGTCATTTATTTCTTATTAAGGTAATTCTTAGTGATCATAGTTCATATATGTTGCTGTAAATGAAGTCATTTTTCCACTGTAATTTCTTTTTGTTATTGTTGTTTCAAATGTTTATTTAAATTCTATTAGTTAACATACATGCAATATTGGTTTCTAGGGTAGATATCAGTGATTCATCCCTTCCATACAACACCCAGTGCTCATCACAACAAGTGCCCTCCTAATACCCATCAGCCATCTAGCCCATCCCCCACCCATGGCCCTCCATCAACCTTCAGTTTGTTCTCTGTTATTAAGAGTCTCTTGGGGGCGCCTGGGTGGCTCAGTGGGTTAAAGCCTCTGCCTCCGGCTCGGCTTATGATCTCAGAGTCCTGGGATCGAGCCCCACATAGGGCTCTCTGCTCAGCAGGGAGCCTGCTTCCTCCTCTCTCTCTGCCTGCCTCTCTGCCTACTTGTAATCTCTGTCTGTCAAATAAATAAATAAAATCTTAAAAAAAAAATTAAAAAAAAAAAAAAAGAGTCTCTTGGGGCGCCTGGGTGGCTCAGTGGGTTAGGCCTCTGCCTTCGGCTCAGGTCATGATCCCAGGGTCCTGGGATGGAGCCCCACATCGGGCTCTCTGCTCAGCGGGAAGCCTGCTTCCCCTCCTCTCTCTCTCTCTCTGCCTGCCTCTCTGCCTACTTGTGATCTCTCTCTCTGTTGAATAAATAAATAAAATATTAAAAAAAAAAAAAGAGTCTCTTATGATTCGTTTCCCTCTCTTTTTTCTCTCCTGGGTTCCCCTATGTTCATCTGGTTTGTTTCTTAAATTCCACCTATGAGTGAAGTCATATGGTATTTGTCTTTCCCAAACTTATTTTGCTTAGCATAATACTCTCTTGCTTCATCCTCATCCTTGCAAATGGCAAGATGTCTTTCTTTTTGAGGGCTGAGTAGTACTCCACTGTCAATACATGCTACATCTTTATCCATTCATCAGTCAATGGGTGTCTGGGCTCTTTTCATAGTTTGGCTGTTGTTGATACTGCTGCTGTCAACATTGTGGTGCATGTATCTCTTCTAATCAGTGTTTTTGTTTCCTTTGGGGTAAATACCCAGTAATGTAATTGCTGGGTCATAGGGTAGCTCTTCTAACCTTTTGAGGAAACTCCATACTGTTTTCCAGAGTTACTGCACCAGTCTTCAACTTTACAATTTCATAATTTTTATTTGGTCCCTTTTAAAAATATAATTTATCTGTTTTTATTGGTATGGTATGTTTGATACAATACTGTAATCATACTTTCCTCTGCTTCCTTAAGGATGATTTCTTATAATTCTTTCAACATATTTATACTAGCTGCTTTGAAAGTTTATAAAATCTGAAATGTGGTCCCTCTCAAAGAAGGTTTTTGTTGCCTGGTTAATTGTGTGTGTTTTGTTTCTGTATCTGGGCCACATTTTCCTGTCTTTGTGTGCCTCCTAATTTTTCTCTTTGTGTTGAAATTTGGATATTTTTGACAATGTAGCAATTCTGCATATTCCTTCCTACCCACCCTGGACTTGTGATGGTTGTTCACATATGTATGTGTGTAGTGGCTGGCTGGAGCATTTTAAGGAAGTCTATTTTCTGAGCACTGTGAAGCCCCTGCTGTTCATCAGAGGGCACGGCTCGGACATATATACTATCACCTGGGGACACCACAATTCCAGCAGGGCTCTCGGTTTCCTTCCTGACTCCATCCAGCCTGTCAGCTATTTGGTGGCTGATTTCTCTTCAGTTCCCAACACCACCTTGCAGCGTACATGACTCCACAAACTGATCCAGGTACATTCTGGCTCCTTTAACAGGGTTGTTTTTCAAGTTCCAGTTTGAACTTTGTTCTGTCTTCACAAGGATTTTCCCAGTCACCTCTTCACTGTTTTTCTCTGAAAATCTTTCTGCCCTGGGGCTTCATTCATATCTCTAATAAAACTGCAGTTCTCCTCTTAATTGCTTTTCACCAAAACCATTGTTTCTGAGAGCATCTTTGGGGTTGAACTTTCTCATGCTGTGTCTCAAACTGGGGGGAGCCCCAGAGCTCCCCTATGGCCTGTGCCTTTCTTACTGGGCAACAAATCTGAAGCCATTCTGGGGATAGTGGCCTCTTTATGAATGAACTGCCATCTTAAAAGGAAGGGGTGGTGATCTCTGGTCTTTCTGGTTTGCCTTTATCTATACTTTGTGAAGAATGGAACCGCCTCCCTGAGAATGAGCTGGGGTACCATCGTTCTGTGTGTGTGTGTGTGTGTGTGTGTGTGTGTGTGTGTGTGTGTCTTGGGTGGAAGAACAGAGCCTCCAGCTTTGTGGGAAAATTCACTTGGATTTTAAACTCTTGGACAGGTAACTGGGTGGAGGGCATGAGAAATCTGGATGTCCCACACCTCCCCAGAAGATGCTGCAGCCTTCCCCTAGAAGGGAGGAATGGGAGTCCAATGTTTGTTTCCACCCATCTTCTGTTGAATCTCCATTGTACTGGGTGGGCTCAGGGCCTGTGCAGGAAGGAAGGAGGAGTTTCTGGTTCAAAACACAGAGTCACCATCTTACTGAGTATTAGGAGGTTTTCTTGAGTAAATGTTTCCCCACTTATGGTGTGTTTTTAAGACCATTTCATGAAACTCTGTGTGTTCTTTCTTATTTTTTTCCACCACTTGCCATGATCTGAATGCTTGTGTCCCCTAAAAATTCATATGTTGAAATCTCAATGCCCTATGTGATGGTATTGGGAGGTGGGTCATCTGGGAGGTGATTAGGTCATGAAGAGGGAACCTGCATTAATGGGATTAGTGTCCTTGGAAGGGAGGCCCCACAGAGTTCCCTTGCCCTCCAACCCTCCCTGCAACCCCCCGGCCCGTGAGGGTGCAGTGAGAAGATACAGGCCATGAACTGGGAAGAACTTCTCACCAGAATGCAATCATGCCATGGCCTTGACTTTGCACTGCCCATCTTCAGAGCTGGGAGACACAAATTTCTGGTCCTGAGCACTCTGATTTATGGTATTTCTTTATAGCAGCCTGAATGGACCAGGATACCAGTTACACCTGTTACAATGGGAAGTGCATCTGCAGAGGTCTCCTCTGCATTTCCATTCTGAACAGGAACTCAGAGATCATATTTTTAATTAGATAAATTATATTTGGTTTTGTAACAAAAAAAAAAAAGGCCAGTGATTTTTATACCATCACAATTAGGTGCTAAACATTTAAAATAATGAGCAAGATAATTAATTTGATTGTCTTTATCTTTTAAAATATTTGCCAAAGAAAATTACTTTTAATTCACATGAGATGCAATCATTTTGAACATACTTGCTTTTTTAAAGTCCTGAGCAGTTATTTTGCTGAGCCATAAACAACTTGGACTTTACTCATACCGGCCTCCTATTTACTGATGGAATGTGTATATTGTTCCATCGCTAGAGTGGTTAAATGCCTTTTCCCAGGCTAATTAATAACAGGTAGGACTGGAACCCAGACATTTGCACTTGTAATTTAATGTCAGCAGTAGGTTGGCACAGCGGCTTTGTCAGGCTCCTCAGGAGGTTGGCCCCTCCTTGGGGTTGATCCCTGGCCCTAACTCCAGAGTGTTCTTTCTTACTGATTTATGCAAGCTTCTGAGCTCAGAGCTTTCACACTGCTACTTTGTCAAAGGCAAACAAACAACCAAACAGAAGAACTTAGTGTAAACCACAGGTGCATTTCTAATGTGGCTGCCTTCTCTGGGTGGCAGGGGGGCCAGGAGGTCAGAGAGGCTAGGACACTGTCCACGGTAACCTGATGAGACTCTCAGCTACATTGTAGACTTGTCCCATTATCTTAATTTATTTCTTTTCCTTTTTTGTGACACTACAAACTGATTAAAAATTATGGAGCTGGGGCGCCTGGATGGCTCAGTGGTTAAGCCTCTGCCTTCGGCTTGGGTCGTGGTCTCAGGGTCCTGGGATGAACCCCGCATCAGGCTCTTGGCTCAGCAGGGAGCCTGCTTCCTCCTCTCTCTCCGCCTGCCTCTCTGCCTACTTGTGATCCCTGTCTGTCAAATAAATAAATAAAATCTTTTAAAAAAAATTATGGAGCTGTTTTGTTAGTAGCATTTATTTTAGATATTTTTATATATTATATATATGTGTGTGTGTGTATTTTATGTATTTGTTAGTAGCGTTTATATGTTTATATACTTTATTTTATATGATCAAGTATGAGAACCGGGTTCCTCCATCAGTTTTCCAGATGGACCAAAGCACCGAACAGAGCTCATGCTGCTTTGCTGGTGGTTGACCAGACTGGTGGGCCCTGGACACATGGAGGGAGAACAGGGACGGTCAGAAGCACAGGCATCCAGACCAGGTCCATGGGGTAGGGGGTACGTCAGGACCACAGACATTTGAGGCCCAGAGTCACAAATGGGGTGGCTGGGCAGGGAGAGGAAGTGGGGGATGCTGGGGAGGAGAGTTCTTATTCATGAGTTTGTCTTGAAGCCCTCAGTTGTGGAAACATGGTAAAGTAGAGAGAGTTTCCTGAACCCAGGTGATGCATTAGAAATGAAACACAAACAGACTTCAAATCCACTGTGCTTTCATAGCACTGAGGTCTCTTTTTAAAATGTTATTTTGTTTTCCTCCTCTTAATTAAAGCAAATCTTTAAATAACATCTAGAATAATGAAAGTATAAGTCTTCATCATCCTCTTCAGTCAGGCAGAAAATTTTATTTTTGTTCAGCTTTTTTTTCTGTTTGCTTAGCAACTTATTTAGCATTTAAAATCATGCAAAAGTATGCAGACACACCGTCAACAAGCCCACGTCTCTAAATGTCAGACTGACCTCCGTTATTGAAATCGGAAAACTGGTTTTGTATTGCCCTTTCTGAGCAATTCGTGCTTGCCACTCAGGAACGCGCTTGTGCGTGAGCTGCTGCTCCGGAGCGAGGGCCGAGACCAGCCACCCAATGCCGGTCTGAGCTCGGGGAACGCGGGGCAGCACGCACAACCGCGGCCCATTCGGATGGTGACAAATGCGTCTTGGACAAAACTCCTGAGCTAGGGACAGCCCCACATCACTCAACTGAAGGATTTTATGCAGAGTTGTTTGGTTTTTGTCTCCCCTGTAACCCAAACAGATGCTTGTCATTCCTGATCTGTGCGAGCAGAGAGGGCCGCACACACTTCCTTGGGCATCTTCTTGATGGGGCTGGAAGTAGAGCAAGTGTCTCTGGCTATTTGGCAGTTATTACTGGTTAAGTGACTGAAGTTTGAGATCGTGAGTCTCTCTTCCAAACTCAGCCAATAGTTTATGAGCCGCAAGGTGCCCAGCCCCAACCAGGACGCAGACATCTAGTATTAGAAAGATGAATTAGCTTTATAAAGCACCAAACATGGAAAAAATCAGGTAACAGTCCCTTGTAGTATGCGTGCTGCACAGTGTCCGGAATGCTTTCGCACATTCATCCACTTGAACCGTGCAGTAACTCCATATGGTACAAGGTAGGGTGTGATTGTCTTGCAGCAGGGGCACAATGGAAATGTAACCTGTTTTTACATCAGAATGTCAGTATGTCCAGATGTGTCTGTTGCCCCTGTAATGCAGGCTCATGAGGGGTCTACTTATCTGAAGGTCACAGAACCTCCTGGGAAAGATGTCTTTAGAGGGGAAAAAGATGAAAGTTGCCAAGTTTAACTTCAAGGACAATGGATCACGATCAGTAGGGTAGCATATTTACAAGCAGAGGATTGCATTTATATCTGAGGTTTTCCCTGCAAGTCAGGACCTATAAAAGTATGTCCAAATCACGGGGCCAGTGTGTCATGCCGTAAGTTTCTCTTCACTCAACATCTCCCTGAGATGTCCGGCCACGCCAGCAAGGGCCGCCGGCAGGTGCTGTGACCTGGGTGGTTTTGCTTATAGTGAGTGGACGGTGTCTCTGCTGTCTGTGAGCTTGTTTCCCTCCGGGCTCTTCTGTAGTGGGACATTTTTCCTAGTGTCACTCCTGGCACAGACGGCCCATGCCGTATTTTTGTCACGTGCCCTGGGATATCACCAGTGCAGATAATTTTTAAGTTTCTAAGTTTGTATATTCCTGAACCACAAGAATAATTTAAAAATTGAAGCCCAAATCCATTCTCGATGTCAGCCTCAATTTGGGGTCATCTGGGCTTTTATTCTCTTTTCATTGAATGATTTTACCTATTTCTCTATATTTGCCCTAGAGCCAAAAGAAGTAGTATATTAAAATCATATTAGTCGTTAACTCATTAGATAGTAGTTACTAATTATATGTCCAAAAGAAGTAAGTTCATATCTAATGTACTACTCAGGGATAATTATTCTCTTATACTGAACTATAGCTATAACCATTTGTCACTATAACCTTAAAGTCATGGGTCTACCTGACAGAGGTGATATGTTTGATCTGTGGGACATGTGATCCATATACAACTATGAAATGTCTTTTCTAATTTTTAGAATATCATCATAATTCGTAATGATTTTTCTTTTTTCTTTCATTCTTTTTTTTTTTTAAACCGGGCATGTCTCTGAATGGCATTCAATTCATAGCTAGCTCTGTTTATCTTTTGATGAGCACATGAAAAATGAAAATAGAATGTTCTCCTTTTGTACAGATCTTATTGACATGAACCCTTCCTCAAAAGAGAAATACCTGGCATCTTCCCTAAAATGAAATGAACATGCTTTGCTGCATGTGATAAGAGCTTAGAAGCAATAAACAAATCAATTTATTTCATATCTCATGTTCAAGGTTTTAAATATGTGCCAAATGCTAACAGTTATAAGGAACAATGGGGCTCACTGATCCCAGAATACAGAAAAGCCTTTTGCAGTAAGTGCCTGTAAATGAGCACACACTTACAGTCCTTTGGAAGCCAGTTGTAGCACACACGTCTCCAGGGGACACTGAAGAGAAAAGCACAGTTTCCACCTCCCACCCAAATTCCTCTGGTCCACTTCCAACACACGCCTACTCTAACAAACATAACTGGGTGAGTACCACGGACATCTATGTCTCTCTTCCAACTGAAAGGAGGCCCCCATCCTTCCTGTACAGGCATGGTAGGGCTGCCACCGACTTGGTAGAAATTTTGTGGGCTGGATACTTAGTAATTGCCTTGAAAAGGGAAGGACTAAAACCAGAGAGCCAGGGAGTGGGGAAGGAAGGAGGGAAGTTTAGAAGACAAGAAAACAGGCAAGTTTACACAGAAAGCGCAAAATACCAGAATCCAGTGTGATAAAATAAACATTCTTACTATAGGTTACTAGACTGGGGAACTGTTTTCCAATATAACTGGTTTTTCCTCCCGGAAATACGCCAGCACCTCATACTCCAGCATTCTGCGATGGAAGCTGAGGTCACGTGTCTGACAGGTAGCCAGTGGGCTGCTAGTGGATGCGTCACCCATCTACCCTGGGAGTCCAGGCTCCTCGACACACACCCTGTACCTAGTGTCCCCTGCTTTTTCCTGCTTAGTGTTGCTGCACACAGCCAATTGGGGAAGCATTACAGAAAAATGAACCCATGCCCCTGAGTCCTTAAAGGAGCAGGGACACTGTTTGTACTTTACGTGAATGTAACCTAAACATCGCTCTATGTGGTGATGTTGGGGGCTCAGTTTGCCGAGGCGGTCAGTGCTGCTCCGCCAGTTGTGATTCCTCTGGTGAAACACCCCATTGAAAAATAAACGGTCAGAGTCACATAGGACTTAAAGAGAAGAAGCGGTTAAAAGTGAAAGTTTAAAATTAAGCAAACCCTTGTGAAATGGAAATTAAATCACATTTCTGCTTCTATGAATCTTTGTTCTCCTCTTGGTTACCTTAATAATTGATTTTTTCCAAGACCATGTAACACTGATCTAGGAATAGAATCGACTAGCATATTATGGAAAATAATCTTTTACTTTATCTTGAAATCATACCAAATCACAGCAGTGTCATAATCACCAAAACCCTTACCCAACCCAGTGTTCTTAGGTCTTCAGTGCAGAATTTGTATAGAAAAATCTCTTGAAACCATAGGAATCCACTACCTCCAGTAGTCAGAGCCTTTTCCTGCAAACCAGTGAATGCATTTACTTCCAAAGTTGAACAGCCATTGTGATTAGGTGCAGACCCTGCTGGGGTATCTCATTATTAATTAATTAATCTGTTATTAAAGATAGCCAAAGAACCTCAGGTTAACGTATTCCATTTGGGGGCTTATACTACTTTGAAAAAAAAAAAAAAAGCTTATTTATTGAGAACAAGTGAGCAGGGGGAGCACTGGCTCTGGGCCAAGTGCTGGCCGGTGCTGGTGATCGGTGACCCACGCTGAATCAAACAGTTGTGGCAGACCTCACCTTCCCAGGGGAGATCTGACTTCTGGAAATGCAGGTCTGCAAAGGCTCAAAGCTGTCGAAGAAGGCTGAGCCCTCTGTGAAGGGGCAGTGATTTCCAAGTCTGTATTATGAAAAACATTCCCACATTTTTCTCTGTGGGTCAGCTTGATATCCTGGTCACTCAATTCTGTTTTTAAGTGCAAGAATGGAAAGATACACATTTTAATTAAAATAGATATGTTTGCTGAGTATGACTCTGGGAGAACTTACTTATTACTATGGTAGAAATTCTAGTCCCTGAGCGAACATGGCTTGAGAGCTGGTTTGGCTGATAGAACAGAGAGGGAGGTGTGCACACTTGAGACCAGTTTTTTGATGGACACATTGAGTTTGTGAACAGCATCAGCTACGTTAGGCAGAAGGGATGGAGATAATCTAAGTGGGGTCTGAGATCCCTACGTTTCTGTTTTATTTTATTGTTTTGATCCAGGATAAAGACAGCTAAGGTGAAGATAGTAATGAGATTAGAACCGGGAGGCATAAAAACCAACCCTAACCACCACAGAAGCATCCTGGTGACCCCTCAGCTTCCCAAGTCTCAGTTGTCCCAGCTGTCAATGCTGCTTCGAAATTCTGCAGTGACATAAACTACAACTGGCACTGACCGGTCTTGTCTCGTACAAAGCACTGTCATCCTGTGGGCAGCCGATGGCTGCTGCTCACTCGGCAGATGTGGGTTTGACTCTTGGCTCTCCAACTCCTATGAATCCCCTCACTCGAATGAGGGTGTGGCTCCTCAACTTCTCCATTGTGAAGTGACAAAGTATTGTTGCCCAGAAGCTTTGGGACTCGACTATGAAATAAGCATGAATAGTAACGAAACAATTTTAAATGCTGGAGAAATGTAGGGTCCTGTGACTTTTCCCCACTTTGAATCATGAAACACAAAGATTACATGAAGAAGTGTACTGGAAAACCTCTAAATACTTTATAAATGCCAAGTACGATCGTGTGATCTGGTCAAGTGCCCCATGGACCCAGCTTCTGTGGAGTTTTCCCATTATCTGGGAACTTCCTCTTGTTTTCCAACTCCTGAGCCTGTAAGACTCCCTTTGAGCATCTGATTATTGAGTGTTTATCTAGTACTTATCGAAGTGTTAAGCTAAATAGGTATTATTTTCTTTGCGTTGGCATGTGGCATTGGAGCCTACTAAGTTTGCTGATTTAAAAAAAAAAAAAAGATGAGTTTCAGTTTGCTACAAGTGAATCTTAAAAGCTCCAAATGATGACACATTTTCAACTATAATTGCCTTTATCTCAGAGACTAAGCTGGAAGATTATTGAAGATTGAATTTGCTGAAACTCCTTGTGAATATATAATGATACTCAGTAGAGAGGGGCAGCAAACACGTGTCCAATACCTGGGTTCTGTTTAGCTAGATATCCTGAAAATCACAGAAGTCTGCTTCTGAAAGGAATGGTGAGAAGTGGCAGAGGCTTTGCCCCTCCTGTAACCAACTGCGAAGTTGAGGCCCCAGACCTCATTCAGACCACAGGGAGTTGGTCTGAATCACAATCTCAGAGCAGAAGGAAACTCAGTTGTCTTCCCAGTAAAGTGCCTGACACCATATATACCACATGTTCTTTGAGATCATAACACAGAAAAGATTTTGTGCAAAGAAAATGAATAATAATTCACAGAAATACAGAAAATTCTTAGCAGAATAGAGCAATACAATGTGATTGGGTAAATGATCAATGATAGGTCTGGTTTTATTGACACAGATATCATTTTATCTGCATTAAATTATATTAGTTCCTTCTCTGAATTATCTCCCAAATACCAAAATACTGGAATGAATTTCATGATGAAAACCAGCATGATCCTCCAGGTTAGGGAATACTAAGGATGTATTAGAAATGTTGGGTAAATATATTTAAACTACTTTATTAGTGACCGATCACTCCTCATATGATTGGTGAAAGAAGCAATGCCCTTCCACTTAGCAGAGTTCTTGGAACATTGTAGATAATAAATGATTGTTAAAGGAATGACCACATAAGTGAGTAAGTGAACTAATGAATGACTTAAGGTAGTAATTTGTTAAATAATGCTTTCTTAATCCAATACGTTGAAAGCACTTTTCAAAATTAGATAGGAAATTGCCAGGGGATCACCATGTGTTCAGAATATTAATTTCCCCATGCATCCTTCCAAAGCAACTACCAGTACAATTATCTTCAGTTCAAAGAGATAAAGATGAGAGGAAAAGAAGCAGAGGAGTAGACAGAGTAAGAGAGAGGGCCCAGGGCTCTTGCATGTCTGTTCCAAGTATGCTCATGCGATGTGTTTGCATGTAAAAACCTACACACTAAGAAGTGTGAACAGTGCGACAGCTGGACAGATGCATATGTTTGCTCTGTGTGTGGGTAGCCTTATTACCAAGGGAGAAATGATAGGACTTATGTAACAGCTATATGATAATGGCTGTGTGACTTTTTCATGATAGCTGTTAACACAATAATAATGTTCAAGAAATTTCATGTAATAGATAAAGTAAATTGGGCAAACAGGTTGTATTTCTTAATTCATTATGTTTCTTTCCTGTTTCAATTTGCCATAGAGATCTTGAATTTAACATGTGGCCCCACATGTGCGTTTGAAATTCCGTTTACCCCATCTGCTGGCCCGGGAGTCCTTTAGCTGTGACCCTGGTGTGGTCCTCCCGTGCACCTGCCTGTGTCTCTCCTCCCACCACTTATCAGTTCCACAGGGATTTAGATTCCTGCCACACCTAGCTTGTTAAAGCCTGTGCGACTGAAATCTTCATAGGCATTTCATACAGAATGTAGGACTCCAGAAAAGATCCACTTAAATCCCCACCTCCTGTTATACCTGGGGGAGAAGTGGTTTCTGGTTTCACACACATTTATGCCCAATGTGCTATTTTGAAATGAGTTTGAAAGGTCAAACTACTCTCCCATGTGAAGTCTCTTGCATCAGGAATATAAAAGAATTTCCCAAATGACTCTGACCCTGTTTTGTCTTTGCCCTTTACTTTCTAGGTTTCTTTTGGATGCCTGGAGATTTGGATAAGGGGTCCTGGACCGTGTTGGTAAGTGATCAGTTCTTCTTATCTCTACCTTCTCGTTGCGGGTTTTATAAAAATGCAAACACACAAAATCTAAGCCGCCTCATATTTCACTTTTGAAGTAGTAAGGGTAGATCTGCTGTCTGTCTCACATCTGTGGCTGTCAAAGCCCCTGGGGATTTTGCCATCAATCCCGTTGCTGACTGGTGTATTTCAAAAATATCTCAAACATCCCCAACATGACTACACTCCGCTCCTACTGTTCGTTAGTTGTTCTACTGATAGTATCCTGTTAACTTCATGAAAATGAAAAAAGTTAAAACTAAAAAATAAAAATCCATCGAATAAGTATACCAATATTTTCCTTTTTAAGTGATCATTCTATTTATACATTTCTAAAATTCTTTTTGTATTCTAGAGATGTGTTTTCTAAAATTGACTTATTAAGAATTTGATTTTTGCCTCTCTGTAATGATTAGGGAAAGTAAGGACTTTATCTGGTGTAGTTAGTGCTATTTTCCTAGGGCTGGATAAAGTGTCTGACACTCAGTAGCTGCTTAGTAAATATCTATAGAATGGATACATTTAACAAAACTTGGGAATACTTATGTCACACATCCGAGAATAAAACAACTAGATTGTACTTCTTAGATGGGAATTACAGATCCAAATATGAGTCAGGCCCAGTTCCTAATCTGAGGGTTTCACGGGTAATGGGGTCGGTTGGCATATACAAGATTTACTAAAATACAAAATAGCCAGTACTCGATAGAATGTACCAAAAATTATTATTAGATACAAGTTCCAATACTGTTCTGCTAGTACTATTATCATAGACAGTCCATTTAACCTATTGAACCCAGTATTATTATCTGTAAATTATAGTTAATACCTGTTTATATTGCATGAGTATTACATGAGATAATACAGATGAAATCCCTACTACAAAGCTGGGATCAGAGTAGGTAATCTATGCAAACTTGATAGAAAATAGACAATAAAATAATTTATCTAACACATGTTTTGAAAACCTAATAGGGCAGTGTACTGATAACTACCTCAAATGTCTGAAAGAAAAAGAGGCACGTCTCCCATCTCCATGCTGTTAGAAGTGTTGCATGCTGCAGATACCTTCCTATCAGTCGTTTCACATCAACGGAACACCTTCTCTGTGCAACGTTCTTTGCTTCGGGTGGGAGGCAGTATGAAAATACAGTCTTGTGTGTATGGGTATGGGTATGAGAGAGAGAGAGAGGGAGGGAGATGAAGTAACGTTCCAGGAAGGTGAGGAGCCAGCAGTAGCAGATTTCCCTGCCTCACGGAAGCGTGTTGTGGATGTGGATGTGGACGTGGAAGGGCCAAGTGGCCATGTTACTGAGAGGAAGAAAGTGTGCTGTGCAGCATGGTGGCACCGTTAGGGATGTTCATACAGAACCTTTGATAGTTTGTGCTGTCTCTCAAGAAAAACATGTAACTATCCAACAGTTTTAAGTAGGAATGGGGAGATGGACATGCTTTAGGCAGTGCTAAAATTTTGTTTAAAAATTATTCACTCGAGACTTCCTGTACTAGCTCCAAGATATAAAGGACCTACAGGTTGTCAGTCCTACCCTTATTACCGGCAAGAAACTGAAAAAATTTAAAATCAGGGCCTTTTCTTGAACTTGTTGGAGAGTGAAGATTACAAGGCATAGGGCTGTGCTGAAACAGAGGCGGGTATGTGGGCAGTTGAATTAGAGAACCAGAGCCGACATCTACATGCCAGGGACAAAAGCCATTGGTGCTGTAACTGGAAGCAAGAAATAAGTCATAAGTATGAGGAGTTGCTGGAGACTGAATGTGGGCTACAGTGGGAATGAGGAATTCCTGGAGACCCCAGCATTAGGGGGCCCCACTCTCAGGGGTTTTCCTCAAGGAATCCCACAATGGTCTCAGGGTGAAGAGTCAAGAGAAGTCTCTCAGGGCTTAGGCAGGGGAGGGAAGATTGCCAATTTACACATATTACCAGAGTATTCTCCAGAACAAACACACACTCTCCGAGGGAGAGACTTTCTCCCCAGGGAGAAAGAGGAGAGCTTAGAAACACTCATAGTCCATTTTGCAGTCCATGAATGACAGTCAACTAAATGACCAAAATTTAATCATAAGACCATGGATTGCTCCCACTCCACCATACTTTGCCACCCCATGAAGAGGACATTAGAACAAGCACAGTACATCTCAGCTGAAGGAACTGCGGAGTTCCTCCGAATTCTTAGGGAAATCCACACAACCAGAGAGACAAAGTAAGAACAAAGGAAAATTTGAAGTCTCTGGAGCTACACCTACAGCAAACATTAAACAAAGTGAAACTCCTAGCCAGATTAACACAAAACCGCACACTACAGGCCCTGTTCTTATTGCTCACCACATTATGCTTGGCTTTCAGCAATGGCAGTGAAAATATTCAAAGCATGATAAGCAAGAAAAACAGTTTGAAAAGAAAACCAAGCATCAGACCCAGACTCAGCTATGATTTTAATGGAAAAAGTAGACAACATGGATAAAAGGTATATAATATAAACAGAAATGGAAACTATGATAGAATCAAAAGAAAATGTTAGGAATAAAAACAACTGTAAAAGAAATGAAGTTTAATTTTGATATGGTCATCACTACAGTGGAAATGACTGAGGAAATAATTAGTGATCTGGAAGATATGTGAATAGAAACTTTCCAAACTAAAATTTAATGAGAAGTAAGAATGAAAACAAACAAAAAAAAGAACAAAATATCCAAGAACTGTGAGACAATTTCAAAAGATTGAATATGATAATAGAAATATCCAAAAGAGAAAAAAAGAGGGGAACAAAATAAATATTTGAAGTAATGAGGATTAAGAATTTTCCAAAATTGACTAAGTTGCACAAAGCCATAGATCCAGGAATATTAGAGAACACCAACCAATATTTATACTGAAAAAATACACTTGGTCATATCATATCCAAATTGCAAAAAAGACAGAAAGATAAGCCTTACTTACAGGGGAATAAGAAAAAGAATTATATCAGACTTTTCATCAGAAACTGGGGAAGCAAGACAATATTAGAGTGAAATATTTAGAATGTTGAAAAAAATCCTATAATTCTACAGCCATTGAAATTAACCTTCAAAACTGAAGAATAAATACTTTACTTGACAACAAAATAAAACCCAAAACACCAGAATATTTATTACCAGCAGAACTGCTTCATAAGAAATGCTAAAAGAAGTTGTTCAGGACAATAAAAATTATGTGGTCATAAAATTTATCTACATTTTTCTGAGATGCAGAAGTAAAATCTTTTATTATTCTTCTTGGTCTAATTTAATTATTTGTATAAGGTAATAGTGGTAACAATGCTTTGGTTGATTACAAATTATGAATAAATGAATGACAAAGTGTTTTAAGGACTAAGAGGGGAGAGTTCAAATACTCTATTACATTACCTGGCTGGCCTAGATTAGTTGTACATGTACATTGAAAATTCTAGGGCAACTTATAAAAATTTTTTTCAAGGAAGCATAATTTATATAGTAAGGAAAGAGAGAAATTAGAATCATTTAAAATATTCAGTTAAAACCACAAGAGGCAAGGGCACCTGGGTGACTCAGTCATTTAAGCATCTGCCTTTGCCTCCAGTCATGATCTCAGTGTCCTGGGATTGAGTCTCATATCAGGGTCCCTGCTCAGCATGGAGTCTGCTTCTCCCTCTCCCTCTGTGCTCTCTCCCTCTCTCTTTCAAATAAATAATTAAAATCTTAAAACACACACACACACACACACACACACACACACACGTAGCAGAAAAAACTAAAAAATCAACTACTATATGTAAAGAAACAGGAAAATATCACAACTATGATAGCTATAAATCCAACAACATCAATAATTATTCTAAATGTGAATGGCCTAAATATTCCAATTAAAAAATAGACTGAAAGAGTAGGTAAAAATAAAAACAGGACCCATTGTTATCACAAGCAACGCATTTTATTTATTTATTTATTTTTTTAAGATTTTATTTATTTATTTAGTCAGAGAGAGAAAGAGCAAGCACAAGCAGGCAAAGTGGCAGGCGGAGGCAGAGAGAGAAGCAGGCTCCCTGCCGAGCAAGGAGCCTGATACAGGACTCAATCCCAGGACCCTGGGATCATGACCTGAGCTGAAGGCAGTGGCTTGACTGACTGAGCCACCCAGGCATCCCACAAGCATCCCATTTTAAAAAATAAACAGATTTAAATCAGAAGCATGGAGAAAGATAAACCTGCTAACACCAATAATTGAAAATGCCGTGACTATGTTCATTTCATCAATGCACACGTCGAACAAGGAAGTGATTCAGGATAATGAGGATTATTACATAATAACAAAAAGGTCCATTCTCCAACCTGATATGTAGTAATCCTTAAAGCATATGCACTAACAACAGAATGTTAGGTCCATGAGGCAAAACCCAGTAGAACTGCAAGGAGAAATGGGCAGGTCACTAATATAGCAGGAAACTTCACACCCTTCTTTCAATAATTAATAGAGCAAAAAGGCAGAAAACGAACTAAATAGCACTATCAATCAACTCAATATAGTTGACATTTTTAGAAAACACATGTTCTTCTCAAATTTACATTGAACATTCTCTAATGTAAACTCATTTAAAAAAATCTTACTTTGGGCAATAAAATATAATTAGAAATTTTTAAAAGTATACATCATTCAAAGTATTTTTCAGACCATAATGAAATTAAAATAGAAATCAGTAAAAGAAAGGTAGCAGGAAGATACTCAAATATATGGAGATATAAAAACACACTTCTAAATACCATGAAGGTCAAAGAAGATATTAGCAGAAATATCTGAAAATATTTTCCCTTCTCTTCTCTTCTCTTCTCTTCTCTTTTCTTCTCTTCTCTTCCCTTCCTTTCCCTTCCCTTCCCTTTTCTTCTCTTCTCTTTCTTTCAGGATCCATACCCAGCATAGAGCCCAGTGTGAGGCTTAAACTATAACTGTGAGATCAAGACCTGAGCCAACATCAAGAGTTGGATGCTTAGGGGCGCCTGGGTGGTTGAGCGGGTTAAAGCCTCTGCATTCAGCTCAGGTCATGATCCCAGGGTCCTGGGATCGAGCCCCACATAGGGCTTTCTGCTCAGCAGGGAGCCTTCTTCCCTTCCTCTCTCTCTGCCTGCCTCTCTGCCTACTTGTGATCTCTGTCTGTCAAATAAATAAATAAAATCTTTAAAAAATATTTTAAAAAAAGAGTTGAATGCTTAACTGACTGGGCCACCCAGGTTCCCCCTTACTTCTTTCAACTAAAATGAAACTACAGCAAAATTTGTGGGATGCAGGAAAAACACCATATATTATAAAAGAAAGTACATCTAAAAATAATTATCTAAACCACAACATTAGAAGCTAGAGAATGAAGAGTGTATTAAGCCTAATAAGAAAAAAGAAGAGAAATAATTAAAATTAAATCAGAAAACAATGAACTTGAAAGGAGTAAAAAATAGAATCCATGAAATAAAAGTTAATCATTTGGAAATATCAATAAAATTTATAAACATCTAACCAGATTAATAAGAGAGAGAGAGAGAAGACACACATTTCCAATATCAGAAATGAGAGGCCATCACTGCCAACCCTGTGGACAACAAAAAGAATAATGAAAGGATAATAGCAAGAACTCTATATCACAGATTTGACAATTCACATGAAATGGAAGCATTCCTTAAAAGACACAAACTACACACAAAGAGAAACAGATAGCTTGAATAGCCCTATATTTACTTTTTTAATTTAATCAATTATTAACATCCTTCTAAAAGGAAACACCAGGCCTGGATGATTTCACAGATAAATTCTGTCAAATACTTAAAGAAATGGCACCAATGCTCCTTAATCTCCTACAGAAATTAGAAGCAGAGGAAACAGTTTCTAATTAATTTTGTGAGACCAGCGTTACCTTAATACCAAAACTGGATAAAGGCAGTATAGGAAACAACAATTAAAGATCAAGATATTTCTGGGAAGAGAAAAAAAAAAGGGACCAAGATCTTTCATGTTCATAGATGGAAAAATTCTCATCAAAGCATTAGCATGCTGATAACCAGCAGTGTATGGAAAGAATGACATATAATGACCAAGTGACATTTGTGTCTGGTGTTCAAGAAGGACTCAAATTCAAAAACTGATAAAAGTCATTCATCACATCAACAACATGAGTAGGAAAAAATATATGATTGTATACATTTGTAAAGATTACTTACTTGAGAGAGAGAGAGAGTGCAAGTGCAGGGAGGGGCAGAGGAAGAGGGAGAGAGAAACTTTTTTAGCTGACTCCTCACTGAGCTTGGAGCCTGATGTGGGGCTTGATCTCAAGACCCTGAGATCATGATCTGAGCGAAAACTAAGAGTTGGATGCCTGACTGACTGTGCCACCCAGGGACTCCTATGATCATAAAATTAATGTAAAAAAATGAAACAAATCCAAAATCTACTTTTAATAAAAAATAATTAAACTAGAGATACAGTGGGCCTCCTCAGCTCACTAAAGAACTTCTTTAAAAAGAAACAAAAAACCCTACAACTGGCATCAACTAAATGTGAGAAACTGGTTGCCTTCCTTTTAAGTTCCAAGGCAAGAATGTCCCCTCTTATCACTCCTATGAATCATTATAATAAAAGAACTATCTACCTCATCAAGAGGAAAACAGGGAAAACAGCAGTATCCAAGTTGAAAAAGAAGAAATAAACTATCTTTGTTTGCAAATGACATGATTGTCTCTGTTGAAAATGCCCTCCTCCAAATCACTCAACACTACTGGAACAGATAAGAGATTAGAGCAAAGTTACAAGAAATAAGACTATATTAAAGGCAATTCCTTTGACGTATAGCAGTGGTAAATTCTTGGAATGAAAAACACATTTATGTTAACATAGGAAAACAATGGAATACTTGACTATGAATCTAACAAAATAAATACAGGATATATGTGCAGAAATTCATAATTTCCGACAAAAAATTAACAGCTCTAAATAAAAGGAGAGATACT
Organism: Enhydra lutris kenyoni; assembly: GCF_002288905.1. Lineage (NCBI taxonomy): Eukaryota > Metazoa > Chordata > Mammalia > Carnivora > Mustelidae > Enhydra > Enhydra lutris. The sequence continues at coordinate 11,273,819 of NW_019154096.1, read as the reverse complement.
GTGTTCATAGAGTGGAAGACTCAGTATGTTTAAAATATCTGTTCTAGCCAACCTGATGTATAGATTCAACAGATCTGTGATCAAAACACCAGCAAGTTATTGTGAAGTTTTCATCAAACATATCCTAAAACTTGTGTGGAAAGGCAAAAGACCTAGAATTGCCAACTCACCACTGGACAGTAGCAAAACCAGAGAAATAAAAACTTAATTCAGAATGGCCAAAAGATGTGAGTAGCCATTTAACCAGAGAAGATGTGCCAATGGAGATGAACTGTAAGAAAAGACATAGATGTGCAACATCATTTTCATCTGGGAATTGCAAATTTAAAACAGCAATGAAGTACCACTACATACCTATTAAAGAGGCTAAAAACAAACCATTAGAGATTCTTAATCTCAGGAAACAAACTGAGGGTTGCTGGAGGGGAGGGTGGTAGAAGGAATGGGGTGTCTGGGTGATGGACATTGGAAAGGGTATGTGCCATGGTGAGTACTGTGAATTGTGAAAGACTGATGAATCACAGACCTGTACCCCTGAAACAAAGAACACATTATATGTTAATTTTTAAAAAGAAAAAGAACAAGCCCAGTGCTAGTGAAGATGCAACAGAAACCCCGTGTGGTCAATGGTTAAGCCACTTTGGGAGATAGTTTGATGTTTTACTACGAGCCAAATATGGTCTTAACATAAGATCCAGCAAGTTATTTTCCCTGTTGATCTGAAAACCTATGTTCATGCAAAGAACCTGCATGTGAACTTCTGCAGCAGCTTTATTCACAATCACCAAACCAGGAGGCAATGAAGATGCCTTTCAAGAGGTGAACAGAAGAGAAGCTGCAGAACATTCATACACTGGGATGCTAGTGAGTGATAAAAAGACGCAAGAAGAAATTGGGTAGAAGAAAGACCTGGAGGAATCTTCACTGTATATGGGCAAGTGTGAAAAATTGGTCTGAAAAGGCTAAATACTGCATGATTCCAATTATATAACAAACTGAAAAGGGCAAATCCATAGGAACATTGAAAAGATCACTGGGTTGCCAGGAATTGGGGAAGAGAAAAGGGAGGCAGAGATGAATAGGTGAGTGCAGGGAATTTTTAGGGCAGGAAAACTATTTTCTGTGGCATCATAATGATGAATACCCCAGCATTGTACATTTGTCAAAACCCACAGGAATTATAGCACTAAAAAGGAAACTTCGTGTATGTCAAGTTAAAAACATAATAATTGGGACGCCTGGGTGGCTCAGTTGGTTAAGCCGCTGCCTTCGGCTCAGGTCATGATCCCAGCGTCCTGGGATCGAGTCCCGCATCGGGCTCCTTGTTCTGTGGGGAGCCTGCTTCTCCCTCTGCCTCTGCCTGCCACTCTGTCTGCCTGTGCTCTCTCTCTCTCTCTCTCTTTCTGACAAATAAATAAATAAAATCTTTAAAAAAAAAAACATAATAATTTAGGAGTTTGTGGGGTCCTGTAGAGGAAGGCCGACAGACAAGGGTATCTCATACCTCACCAGTACAGGAGACCACCTTACTGACGGGTCGTGGGGAAGGCTGCTTCCGGTGCCTCTGGAAGGACTGTCATCTCCGAAATTCGGACATTAGGAGGAGCGTGGGGTCCATCGGGTTACCTTCACGATACTGGTGCCCCTGCGGGTGTGCTGGCCCTGAACGATCAAGGGCACAGTGGCTGGCGGGGATGCGGTTTCCCACTGTCAGAGTTTGAATTCACCGAGAAGCAAGAGCAGGAAGCTGCAGTGATCTGTTTGGTAAGAATTAGACCTGGAGAAATCACTAGTAATTCATATTTAGCCTAGTATAGATACAGATGTTGACATATGCAGACATTTAATGGCGTGTATAAAAATACAGGTGGCGTATATGGTGTGTGTATTTATATGCATATCACCTTTTTTCTGTCAGCTGAGACCTAAATGAAACCACACTCCCTTAGCAATGAGGACAGCTAATACTCAGATCTTGGTTTTCAACACCAGTTTCCTAATAAAAAGAACAAAGAATCCTTAGAAAAATGTCTCATTCTAGGTCTGAGGCAAGATCTATGTTAGACCATCCTGGAGCGTTTTGTATTAGGAGAAGGTGAGAAAGTGCCCCAAAACAAAACATAACAAAAGGCCATAGGAGTCAACTAGAGGAGCAATTCCTGGCCAAAACAGGGACAGTTTGAACAACAAAATAAAATAAAGTATTGGTTTATGACCCAAAGAATAAATGCCCATCAAACCATGCTGATATAAATAAGTACCAAATACATAAATAACTGGGGAAGAAGAGACAAATCTCCCATGCAGAAGAATTCCAGATAATTTTTGTAAATATTGCACCCTTGAACATGGAGCAGATCATTCCCAGTCCCTTCACCGGGGCTGCATGCGGTCACCTCCCTATTAGTACGGTTTGGAAAGCGGGGGACACATAATGAGTCTACAGTGGAGAAACACAGCAAGCGCTACCGTAGCCACGGGTCAAGATCAGCATCAACAGCGGTAAGTCCTGGTGACCGTATGTGCCTTTGATATGAGATGCTGAACACGGCACCTCCTCTCTATGGTTCCCAAGGCACAAAACTCTGGTTTCATCACAGCAGAAACACCAGAGGAATCCCAATCGAGAGACGTACTATAGAACACCTGACAAGTACCACTCAAAACTGTCAAAACCCTCAAATGAGAGAGTCTGACAGACTGTCATAGCCAAGAGCAGCCTCAGGAGTCTTAATAACAGTTCAGCTATGGCCCAGCTGGGATCCTGGGACAGAAAAGGGACATCCATGAATATTAAGAAAATTTGAATAAAGGGTAAGCCCATTCCTAATAACATATCAATATTGGTTCCTTGATTTTAACAAAGAGTCTACGGCAAGACGTTTAGAGGAAACCGATTAAGAAGTATATGGTACTAATTCTATATGATGTTCTTAATTTTCCTATAAATCTAGAACTGTCCTAACATATAAAGTCTACTTAAATGATATCCGTTCAGGCTTCCTAGTTCCTTTTGATGCTCCTTACTTTCTAGGACTTCTGTGTTGCCCACAAACCTCAAATAGAAATGCTCTTTACTTCTCAGTTCCTCTCTATCATATGCTGCCCTGACCCTTTCCCTAGAGTTTTTCTTTACTCTTTGTTCCTTTTGCTTTTAATAAACTTTGAAACATTTTACCTTCCAGGTTTGTAAAATTCTTTTTGTCATTTTGGGGTACCTGGGTGGCTCAGTTGGTGAAGCATCTGCCTTTGGCTCAGGTCATGATCCCAGGGTCCTGGGATTGAGCCCTGCATCTGACTTTCTGCTCAACGGGGAGTCTGCTTCTCTCTCTCCCTCTGCCTAGACTCCTACTGCCTGTGCACTCTCAAATAAATAAATTAAATCTCTAAAAAAAAATAAAAAAGTGTTTCAAAAATGATTGTCACCACTCCCCTTGAGAAGTGGTTCTCTTGAATCCAGGTCAACATTAGGGATTCACTTGTAACCAGGTGAACGGATCGGAAGAGATGCAAGAAAACTGTGGAGACAGAAGAGCCCATAGAACGCAATGCAGATTCCTTCTGATTCTATGCGGATGCTATTTCTGGAAATAGCCAAGTACCAGGTAAGAAGTCCCGGCTGTTTTGAGAAAATCCTACATACAGAGGCTGCCTGCAGGAACTCCAGTCAACACCTGAGCTGAGTTCCCAGCTGCCAGCCATGTGGGTGAGTCATCTCCAGCCTCGACAAACCACCAGAGGATTGCAGCCCAGGCAGCATCTGATGAAACTCCATATGAGACCTTAGGAAAGAACTGCGTATTCAAACTCTCCCTAAAACCATGACCCACCAGATAAAATAGTTATGCTAAGATTGGGGTAATGTGTTCTGCAGGAGTAGTAACTAGAATTAAAGCATAGAGTGTTTAGGTGTTTGCTATCTTCTCCGCTATGCTGCAGTATATGTGTCTGGAGAGACACTGCCTTTTTGTTAAGCACTGTGTACCCAGTATGTAGCACTTAATGTATTAATGTGGAAAGGGTGATGCTGATGGTTAAGAGCATCACAAAACATTTAAAATGTTATTATCATGAAACTGCATTAAAATGCTTATTATTATAGAATATAATATCATATACTCAGTAATAATCCTCTTAGGAATATGCTGAAAACATTTTCAGAGAGTTTTAATATAGAATACTGTCTAGAGACACATACCTTTGATTTCCAAAATATATTTAAACTGTACAACTGTGGATTTCATTCTTTCAGATAACTTCAACTACATGCCAACTCCGTATGTTGTTAGTTGGATCATTCAATGGTGCAACCACTCTGGAAAACAGTTTAGCGGTTTCTTAAAATTTTGAACGTATTTTTCTATTTTACCATACAATCCAGCAATTCTAGTCCAAGATATCCAGGAAAAATGAAAACATATGCACACAGAAATACTTGTATTTGCATGATCATAGCAGAAATATTCATAATAGTAAAAAACAGAAATAAGCCATAAGGCCATCAACTTCTGAATAGATAAACAAAATGTTGTATATCCAAACAATGGAAAATTATTTGGAAGGGGAAGAAAAGGAACTGTACTGATTTATGTTTCAGTGTGGATAAATTCCATAATATCATGGTGAGTGAAGGACCCCAAAACAGAAAACTACATATTACTTGCTTCTGTGAAATTTCCACAAAAAGAAAATCTGTGCAGAGAGTAGATTCATGGCTGTCTACAGCTTGGGACTGATTGCAAATGAGCAAGAGTATTCTCTTTAGGGTCATAGAAGTATTTTAAAATTTGATTGTGATGGTGCTTGCACAACTCTGGATTTTTATTTAAAAAAAATCATGGAATTGCAAAAAGAAAAGGAACAAATTTTATGGTGTGTAAATTATCCCTTACAGCCAAGAAAATGTGGCTTATTATAGCACCAGACCATGGTTTCTTTTTGAGCACATTACAGAGGTCAGGTGCTACTAGTTTCAAAAAGGAAGAGGAATTGATAGAATTATCTGAGCATTTTCAGAAACATATTTCTTAATGTGCTTTATCTCATAAACAAATTCAGAATTTTTTTTTTGTTAACTATACATAATGGTATGAAACAGCAAGCTAAGAATTAAAGAAAACTAAACAAAGGGAGAAAGAAAAAATGTAATGAGTTAACTGAGAAAAATGGAAGCAATTTGTAGCAAATGGGGAGGAAAGGAAACTTGGAAAAATCAAACAATATCCCAAATGGTGCACCAGCTAGAGGAATAGCCTGAGTTCATTGTTTTATCAACTGTCTGACAGCACACTTTCAAAAATCCTGTGGCGAAAAACGTATTAAGAAAGTGCGATCCACCAACGTAGAAAAACAGACATCTGAGTACATCTTGAAACAAGTGAAAATAAGAACATTGATCAAGAGAATGAGGCCTTGTCTATGTGATAGATCAGAGATACTGATGTTTCTTTTCAATAATGACTAAAAATTAAACAAATTAGGAAATGCAACTGACAAAGTTATTTCCCTATTCCCTGTTTCCCTATTCCCTATTCTAAAATGTGGTGTCTCTCAATACCTATTCTGGTATTGAGCAGGAAGATAAATTTAAAGACAGTTATATAATAGCCATAAATTGACATTTCATGAATTCTAAAAAAAATTTTTTTTAAATATAATCTAACTCAAACTAACTACTCTACATAGTTTTATACAGCTATAATAAAGATGGCTTAATTTCACACTAGCCAATTATGATTTAAACAAAATCTTAAAAAATGATTTCCTGAGCTGTTCCTGTTGTATAATGCTATAAGATTGGTCACATTAAAAAAAAAAAAAAAAATGCAGGCTTATGGGTCTGTTCCTTTTCTCTATTTCTTCCTGTTTCAGTTTTGGTAGTTTATAAGTGTCTAGAAATGCATCCATTTCTTCCAGATTGCCTTATTTGTTGGTGTATAGTTGCTCATAATATATTCTTAAAATTGCTTGTAATTCCTTGGTGTTGGTTGGGATCTCTCCTCTTTCATTCACAATTTTATTAATTTGGGTCCTTTATCTTTTCTTTTTGATGAGTCTGGCTAGGGGTTTATTGCTCTTGTTAATTCTTTCAAAGAGCCAGCTTCCAGACCCATAACAAGCAAAGAAATTGAAGCAGTAATCAAAAGTCTCCCAACAAGAGTCCAGGACCAGGCGGCTTTCCAGGGGAATTCTACCAAACATTTTTTTTTTAAGATTTTATTTATTCACTTGACAGAGAGAGAGAGAGATCTTAAGTAGGCAGAGAGGCAGGCAGAGAGAGAGGGGGAAGCAGGCTCCCCACTGAGCAGAGAGCCAGATGTGGGACTCAATCCCAGGACCCTGAGATCATAACCTGAGCTGAAAGCAGAGACTTAACCTACTGAAGCCACCTAGTTGCCCCTCAACCAAACATTTAAAGAACTCTTAACTGTTCTTTTGAAGCTGTTTTTAAAAATAGAAATGGAAAGTACACGTCCAAACTCATTCTGTGAGGCCAGCATTACCTTGATCCCAAAACCAAAGACCCTAACAAAAAGAATTACAGACCCAGTATCCTGATGAACATGGATGCCAAAGTTCTCACCAAGATACTAAACAATAGGATCCAACAGTACATTAAAAGGATTATTTACCATGACCAAGTGGGTCTTATTCCTGGGTTGCAAGGTTGGTTCAACATTTGCAAATCAATCAACATGATACATCACTTAATAAAAGAAAGGACAAAAACCATGTGATCCTCTCAATTGACGCAGAAAAAGCATTTGACAAAGTACAGCATTCTTTACTGATTGAAACCCTTCACAGTGTAGGGATAGGTATATCAACATCATAAAAGCCATCTTTGAAAAGCCCACAGTGATTATCATTCTTTTTTTTTTTTTTTTTTGACAGACAGAGATCACAAGTAGGCAGAGAGGCAGGCAGAGACAGAGGAAGGGAAGCAGGCTCCCTGCTGAGCAGAGAGCCCGACATGGGGCTCGATCCCAGGACCCTGGGATCATGACCTGAGCTGAAGGCAGAGGCTTAACCCACTGAGCCACCCAGGTGCCCCTATCATTCTTAATGGGGAAAAAGACTGAGAGATTTTCCCCTAAGGTCAGGAACATGACAGGGATGCCCACTCTCTCCACTGTTGTCCCACATAGTACTAGAAATCCTAGCCTCAGCAATCAAACAAAAAGAAATAAAAGACATTTAAACTGGCAAAGAGGAAGTCAAACTCTCATTCTTCACAGATGACATGATACTTTATGTGGAAAACCCAAAAGACTTCACCCCAAAACTGCTAAAACTCATACAGGAATTCAGCAATGTGGCAGGATGTAAAATGCACATAAATCAGTTGCATTTCTATACACTAACAATGAGACTGATGAAAGAGAAATTAAGGAATTGATTCCATTTACAATAGGACCAAAAACCATAAGGTACCTGGGAATAAACCTAACCAAAGAGGAAAAGGATCTAAATTCTAGAAACTACAGAACACTTATGAAAGAAGTGAAGGAGGAAGACACAAAGAGATGGAAAAACATTCCATGATCATGAATTGGAAGAATAAATGCTGTTAAAATGTCTCTGCTACCCAGAGCAATCTACACATTGAGTGCATTCCCTATCAAAATATCATATTCACAGGGCTGGAACAATTAATTTTTATATTATTATATCTTATTTTTATATAACAAAATTTATATGGAACCAGAAAAGACCCTGAATAACCAGAGGGCTGTTGAGAAAGAAAACCAAAGCTGGTGCTTTTCAAGCTCTATTACAAAGCTATAATCATCAAGATAGTATGGTACTGGCATAAAAACAGACATATAGATCAATGGAAAAGAAAAAAGAGCCCAGAAATGGGTCCTCAACTCTATGGTTAACCTGTCTTTAACAAGGCAGGAAAGAATATCCAATGGGAAAAAGACAGTCTCTTCAACAAATCGTGTTGGGAAAATTGGACAGACACATGCAGAAGAATGAAACTGGATCATTTCCTTACACCATACACAAAGATAAACTCAAAATGGATAAACAATCTAAATGTGAGAAAGATCTATCAAAATCCTATAGGAGAATACAGGCAGCAACCTCTTTGACCTCAGCCGCAGCAACTTCTTCCTAGAAACTTCCCCAAAGGCAAGGAAAACAAAGGCAAAAAAATGAACTATTGGAACTCCATTAAGATAAAAAGCTTCTGCACAGCAAAGGAAACAGTCAACAAAACCAAAAGACAACAGCCAGAATGGGAGAAGATATTTGCAAATGACATATCAGATACAGGGCTAGTATCCAAAATCTATAAAGAACTTATCAAACTCAACAGCCAAAGAACAAATAACCCAATCAAGAAATGGGCAAAAGACATGAACAGACATTTCTGCAAGGAAGACATCCAGTTGGCCAACAGACACATGAAAAAGTGCTCAATATCACTCAGCATCAAGGAAATACGAATCAAAACCACAGTGAGACACCACCTAACAGTAGTCAGAATGGCTAAAATTAACCAGTCAGGAAATGACAGATGTTGGCAAAGATGCGGAGAAAGGGGAACCCTCCTTCACTGTTGGTGGGAATGCAAGCTGGTGCAGCCACTCTGGAAAACAGTATGGTGGTTCCTCAAAAAGTTGAAAATAGAGCTACCCTAAGATCCAGCAATTGCACTACTAGATATTTACCCCAAAGATACAAATGTGGTGATCCGAAGGGACATGTGCACCCAAATGTTTATAGCAGCAATGTCCACCATAGCCAAACTATGGAAAGAGCCCAGATGTCCACTGACAGGTGAATGGATAAAGAAGATGTGATATATATATATATATATATCCCAATGGAATATTACTCGGCCATCAGAAAGGATGAACACTTACCATTTACATTGGCATGGATGGACCTGGAGGGGATTATGCTAAGTGAAATAAGTCAGTCAGAGAAAGACAATTACCATATGGTTTCACTCATATGTGGAACATAAGAAACAGCACAGAAGATCATAGGGTAAGGGAAGGAAAGCTGAATGGGAAGTCATCAGAGAGGGAGACAAACCATAAGAAACTCTTAACTATAGGAAATAAACTGAGAGTTTCTGGAGGGGAAGTGGTTGGGGGGAATGGGGTAATTGGGTGGTGGGTATTAAGGAGGACACATGATGTGAAGACCATTGGGTGTTGTATGCAACTGATGAATTATTGAACTCTACATCTGAAACTAATGATGTACTACATGTTGGTTCATTGAGTTTAAATTTTTAAAAATTGCAATTGAAATAGTGAAACACTTCTTTGGAAGAGAATATCATCGAGCATTTATGTTTTATGAATAATGGTCCTTTCATATGTGGTCAGATCTTTAAAACTTGAGAATTTTTTTGGGTGAAAAGAAGGCTCTTCTTTATTAAACTTTGTATTCATCTGAAATTAATGCTTCCTGATTTTTCTGGATCACCATTAAATCATCTATAATTTTTCAGGGACACAAGGATATACTCATGGGTATTGGAGTTTTTGAATTATACTAAATGGACTGATATTTTAATTTGTAGAAATTGCTGAATAATTTTTCCTTCAATATTGATAGTTACTTCTTGTTTCTGCTCTGTGGTTTATTTGAAGACAACCACTCACTTCCTGTTTCTAAACTACCTTCAGATGAGAGCCAGAGGTAAACAAAATACCAGAGTAACAGAAGGAGAAACAAGGCTTTTTAATAATGAAATGCAAATTAACATATGATATGAAATCAGAGGGTCTGAAGCAAGGTTTTCAGAGTCCACCCTTGCAAGTTCAATAAAATACATAGGATTTGACCCACCATTCAGACATTTTGTATTGACTTACTTTTATAATTAATCTATGTTTTTATAAGTTCAGTTCGGTAGTCTGAGTATAAGTAAAATGTTACTTCATTGATGCCCTGAAATGTTCAAAAGTATAACTGATTTTCCATTCCATCTTTCAGAAATATTTTTCTCAAATCAGCTTGAATATGTGAAAATGTACTGTAATTCCAATTATTTTCAAATATTTGCCCAGTTCCTATATTTTTTATCTATTTATCAATTTGCATTCTACTCTGTAATTTCCCCAGTTTCTATTTCTTTTCTTCTTAAATACAGTTTTCTGAAGTCAGGAACAGTGATCAAATAAGGACCTGAATGCCAAGTTATTAGGAAGATTATCCCTTCCTCGTACTCACATAGCTCTTGCCAACTGTCACTTAAAGTGGCCTCGCTTATCTCCACGGACTGTAGTGTTTGTGTGTTTAATCAGAATTGTCTTCCTAGCACTTGAAAAGTTTTTTCTTCCTCTGTAAGAATGGGAAGAAATAATTCTCAACTAATACCTCACACATTTTGATGTCTTTCAACACGCAGAAACCCTGAGCTTAGGCCCCTGGTAGAGACTTGACCACTGCTGGGGGTTTGTGACCAGTAAGACCCAGAGTGTCCGCGATGGACAGGGAATGAGCTCTCTGCTAAGTCAGAAATCTGCAGCAGTAACTCAGTGAATCTGTTGTATTTTCTTACTCGGTTTCTCCATCCACCAACCAGTTTCCTCCAATGTCTTCTTAACGATCCAAGATTAAACTATTTCATACCATCCAGTGTTAAACAAAGGAGAAAAATTTAAAAGATAATAAGAGTAAAGCATGACTGAGTGAGAGCATAAAGAAAAATTCTCCAGTAGACTTCCCATTGAGGACTCCCAACTTTTCCATGTGTATGATTTTAGATAGCCTTTACCTTAATTAGAAAAAAAAAAAAAGAAATATTTCAAGAGTGTCTTTTTTCTTGTATTCTGAGAAAAAAGTTTAGAAAACTTCTTCCTGGTACATCCATTTCATATGCAGTTGAGAAAAATAATACAGATGTTCACAATAGTAAGTTCTATCAGTTGACATTTTTGTTTCCTCTTCTCGTGAATGAATCTGAAGTTATTACAGAAATGAGAAGAGCATTGTATTTTGTGCTCAGATTTTTGCTGTCCAGATTGTCACAGAGCTCATACACGGAAGCCAAGGGTCTTCTTCAACCCCAGGAACTGGAAATGAGATGAATTTAAGTCACGTGCTTCACAGGGCATTAAAGAAACGTTTGAACTTGGCAGCAATACTGGCAAATTTACTTTTTTCCTCCATCTTCTCAAAAACTGCAAATATGTTACCTCCTGTGAATAATCACTCTAAACAAATAACCCGGTCTTATATTAATAAGATAACATTTTAAATGAGAACTCATATACTCATCAAGGCACAACAGTTGTTCCCTCTGATTTTTATGAGTCAGGTAACAAATGACAGTTCTTCATCTGACATTAGAAGAATGGGACAGTTCAGAAAAGAAATGCCCTAAAATTTGGTTCCCCTAGTTCCATTTCTAGTCGTTTGCTACCATGGATTTGTAAAGTTATTAGTGACAACAACATCAGTCTGCAAACAGATGGGCTTTAAGTTCCGGTTACAGACTGTGATATGTTCACCAAAACCTGTTTATTTTCCTACCACCTACTCTGGCCGTATTTTACAATTTCCCTTGCACTTAAATGCAAGGGAATTTCCTGAGTTCTGGCCAATAACATGGACAAATCCTTACCTATATCTGCATCGGGGCAAGTGCTGGATATGGGAGCGCTCTCTCCTTATCTTCTGGGATGACAGGGAGGACTAAGGAGCTAGAGGAAGGAAGCCTCACAGGAGAGGAGTCTGACCCCTGCAGGGTCAGATGCAGGACTGCCTGACAAGAACCCCTATGTGGTAATCCAAATCACAAGCTCTTCCTAAGCCAGTGGTAAGCCAAGGTGTATTTATAGCAACAAGTGGTAACTGAACCAATAGAGAAATGCATTTACACAGGGTATATCACCAAAAAGCCATACAATATTTGACATTGCTTGGGAATTGGGCTTGCAGCAATGAAGTAGCAGGCTGGAAAGCTAGAAACCCACATTATAAAGTGCAAAATACTTAGTAAAATGTCATTTGCCATCATCTGGAAAGCAGAACTGGGGCTTATGAAGCAGGTGGGCCAGAAGAGTGTGGGAAAAAGTACATGCGTTTGTGTTTTTGACACTATTGACTGCCTTGCACAAGGTACTACAACAAAGAAATGAGCTCAGGCAGAACTTGGTTGAACCTCAAAACAAGATTAAAGAGAACATAAGCTAGAGTGCAAGATCTTTTAACAAATAGGAAATTGTTTCAATACTCACCTGCTCATGCTAACACTCTGCCTCTACTCTACAGTTAGTTAAATGCTTCTATTTAAAGAATGCCCTTTTCCTTGGCAATATTAGAATTATGATAGATTTAAAAATTGAGTTAATAGACACCAGGATCTGACACACAGTAGCTTCTTAAGTAGAGAGCAAGAACATTGTTGGTAATTATTTTTTCAAGTGTTTGCAAGCACACAGAAGACTGCCAGGCTTATGATAGACACACAGGAAGATAATTTGGGGGAAAGACAGTGTTTCCAATAAATGATGTTGGGAAAACTGGACAACCACATCCAAAAGAATGAAACTGGACCACTTCCTTACACCATACACAAAAATAAAGTCATAATAGATTAAGGACCTAAATATGAGACCTAAAACCACAAAACTCTTAAAAGAAAACACAAGCAGTGATTTCTTGGACATCAGCTTTAACAACATATTTGTGGATATGTCTCCTCAGGCAAGGAAAATAATGGGAAAATACACTATTGGGAATACATCAAAATAAAAAAGCTTCTACACAGAAAAGGAAACAATCAATAAAAAGATAGCCTACTGTGTAGGAGAAGATATTTGCAAATGACATTATCTGATAAAGGGTTGGCATCCAAAATATATAAAGAACTTATACAACTCAATGCTTGAAAAACAAATAATCCAGTTAAAAAATGGGTAAAGGTCATAATAAACAGTTCTCCAAGGAAGAGCTCCAGATGTCCAGCAAAAACATGAAAAGATGCTCAACATCACTCATCATCAGGGAAATACAAATCAAAACCACAAGGAGACATCACCTCATACCTGTAAGAGTGGCTAAAATTAAAAACAAAAGAAGCAACAAGTGTTGGTGAGGATGTGGAGAAAAAGGAACCCTTGGGCACTGTTGCTGGGCATGCAAACTGGTGCAGTCACTTTGGAAAACAGTATGGCGGTTCCTCAAAAAATTAAAAATAGAACTATCACATGATCCAGTAATTCTACTACTGAGTATTTATCCAAAGAAAATGGAAACACTGTTTTTTAAACACTGTTTTTTAAAGTATTTATCCAAAGAAAATGGAAACACTGTTTTTTAAAGAGTGTGGGGTGAGGGAAATAGATAAAGGAGATTAATTTATTAGAGAGAGAGAGAGCACACCAGAGTGGGGGAGAGGCAGAGGGAGAGAGAGAACAGATTCCATGCTGGCAGGGACCCCAATGTTGGGCTCCATCCTAAGAGCCCAGGATTGTGACCCAAGCTGAAGACAGTTACTTAACCGACTGTACCACCTAAATGCCCCCGAAAACAGTATTTTGAGAAAATACATGCATCCCTTTGTTTATTTCGACATTACAATAACAAAGATAGAAGCAATCCAACTGTCCATTAATAGATGAATGGATAAAGAGGAGGTGGTGTGTATACAAAATGGAATATTACCCAGCCATAAAAAAAATAATGAAATCTTGCCATTTGTGACCATATAGATGGAACTATAGGGTATTGTGTTAAGTGAAATAAATCAGAAAAAGGCAAATATTATATGATTTCACTTATATGTGGAATCTAAAAAATCAAACAAAAAGCAAATAGATTCTTAAATACAGAGAACAAACTAGTGGTTACTAGAGGGGAGGGAGTGTGGGGTGAGGGAAATAGATAAAGGAGATTAAGAGGCACATACTTCCAATTCTAAAATGAGTAAGTCATGGAGATGAAAGGCGCAGCACAGGGAATGTCAATAATATTGTAATAACATTGTGTAGCGACACATGGTGATTACATTCGTGATGAGCATTGAGTAATAGATAGAATTGTCCAATCAGGATGTTGTACACTTGAAACTAATAAACATTGTCTGTCAGTTATACTTCAGTGCTGAAAAAAAAAATGAAAGACAGTTATTGAATGTATTTACATGTACAACAGGTTAATTAAGGAAATATCAAAGTTTAAGTTTATATTCTGATAGTGTCAGGTGCACACAAACATAAGAGGAGGTCATCTACAGCTAAGTCTTTTTTTTTTTTAAAGATTTTATTTATTTATTTGACAGACAGAGATCACAAGTAGTCAGAGAGGCAGGCAGAGAGAGAGAGGGAGAAGCAGGCTCCCCGCTGAGCAGAGAGCCCGATGCGGGGCTCGATCCCAGGACCCTGGGATCATGACCTGAGCCGAAGGCAGAGGCTTTAACCCACTGAGCCACCCAGGTGCCCCTACAGCTAAGTCTTGAAGACATAAAGAAATGCATGGGGCCATGCATGGTCAGTTTCATATGTGTGCAAAACCATTCCCATGCGTCATGCTACTGCCTTTTAGCCAAAGATCATTAGGAACACAGATGTTGGCAACTGAGGAAGAGTTGATCAGCTCCTTGCAACAAGGAAGACAGCCCACTGTGAGGAAATAAGGGACTTCTTGTCAAGAGGGTGTTAGTAGGAGGTTGCTGCATGATTTGGGTTTCCAGTGGGTGAATTTGGAGAGGGTGATTTTGGAGAGCCCGTGCCTTGCTCTGACTTGAGTGCTGTGGGAGAGCAAAGGGAGTTCTACCATTGGGCATCTGAACAATGTTTTATGTAGATGGTGGAGAAACGCAGCGGGTCTAAAGCTGTAATTGATAAAGAAGCATCAGTAAGTCATGTGATGAAAAGGGAATGCTTGGTCATTTTTGTGGTTTGGACAGAGTTTTTTTGTTTGTTTGTTTTTTCCTATGCTCAGATGTGATTAATAGGAGTGGTCTTATTTTGGTCCACCCCAATTGTGATTTAGAGTGGCTATAACTGAAGTTGGTGATCTTTGAAACTGTTGATGTTCCACGGGAGAACGATGGCTTACTCCATAAAACTTGGCTTCCTTTCTGAGTGACATGATCTCAAATGAGAAATGGTCACTGGGTAGGAAAACCAGAAATACAAAATATAAACATCAGTATATTTTTATATATTATACAAATACAAACATTAAAAACCACAAATATAAAAATTATAAAATCATCATCATTTTCAAATAAGGTGGGGAAATACATATTTGTTTCTCTCAGGAGAGGAGATAGGGATTCTAATATCAGAAATTTTAAATCTCAGTACATTCTAGCTTGTCTTTTACTCAAGTGATCCCCATCTCAAAAATAAATAAGAAAATAGTAAAGTTATAATAAAATGGACTTTGGCCACTGCCCATCTTTGTTTCTTCCAAAACAATTGTATATGGTCAGAGTGAATTTTTTTTTCCTTTTTTACAGTAAGTTAACAAAGCCAGTGGAAATTCCCAGAAGACAAATGTTTCTCTTCCTTATTTTTAAGCTTCATACTAATCAATGTAATTTTCGAACAAAGTAACCAGAGTTTAATATAGTTAAACATGCTCAGCCTCCCTTTCCCTACAATCTAAAATAGTGCTTCAAATTAAAAAAAAAAAAAAAAAAAGACTAGTAAATGTGAGCTCCTATGTGTGGAGATAGATATATTTAAAATAAGCAAAGCAAAAATTTCATTAAAAACTTAACACATATGAAGCCAAGTTTACAAATCAGTGGTGCATTTCATCTTGAGTCAGTGTCAAAAATGAGCGATAATACTGTAGGGACTTTCTGAAGAGTTAGACATCCCCCAACCCCGTACACAGTGTGTAGTGATACGCATCAAAGCATAATACAAATTTGTCCTGTAGAGGCCAAGAATAAAATTCAAAATCAGATCAAGATACATGATCTCCCTGCATATCCTAAATCCACGAAAGTAATTTAGCCTCTCTGAAATCATGTATAAATATAATAGATAAAAGCCTTCTTGCCATTTACACTTGGATAGCAGGTATCATATATTATCAGATCTAGGTTTTGTAATTCCTTCTCACTGAGGACTCCTAATGCCATAGGAGCAATCTTTATAGAAAATCAGGATCAGTGTGGGTGATAATCAGCATGAAAGTGAATTCTGATACCTGAATAGTCCGGTGCACTCTGGTCCTTCAGCTCCTTTCCTCTAAAGGGCAAGCAAAACAAAAACAAAAATGTTCCATTTTTTTCTTTTGTCTGAAAAAGATATTCTTTTCTAATCAAATATTAATCTGGTAAGATATTTATTTTTTTGTTGTTTTTTGTTTAATAGTACGGATAGAGACCATTTGACCATATGCACATAGTGCCTTTTTATTTATTTATGCATTTGACTTTTTTTTTTTTTTCTTTCTGGATTTCTGAGAACAAAAGACAGCAGTAAAAACCATAGATTGTACACTTTCTAGTACATTTAAATTTGGGACTCTTGTGCCTAATTGTTCAATTTTCCATAGGCTTGTAGTTGGTGTCATTAGGTAACAATTATGATTCAAACCAAATTATTTATTTTTAAAAAACTGACTTACAGAGTCTCATAGGTCAAGTTCATGTTTACCTTGTTGGAATTAATCTAAAGTAAGTGTTCTATCTAAAACTTCTGTTCACAGTTTTATTTTTGGAAAGGCAGAATCTTGATGATTAAGATCTGCAAGTACTACAAATCCAGCTTAATGATGGATTTCACTGATGGAAGTGAGCGGTCTTATTAAAAGGAGTTGTAGCAAATTGTAGCTCATAAGAGTTTTTTAAGGGCTGTGGAACTAAGAGCCTATAAAATTTGATTGAAGATTAAGTTTGCTTTAAGAGATTATCCTCCATTCTTTCTGAGTAGTCAGATACCTCATGTGGAGTAGCAAGAGAAGTAAGCCATTGGAAAGAAATTCTGACACTAAATTTCTTAAGAGCCTGACATGCCCAAGACAGAGATGGGGTTATACGGGGAAGGATTTTTTATTTTAATGAAATTCCCCTTAGCTCACTGTAGATTCTGTTTAGGATTGAGTGAAAGAAGACACCTGATTTTCATAGCTGGTGTGTGTATGTCCTCAAAATTAGATTTTCTTTTTAAATGTCACATCAGCATAAATTAATTTATAACCAGTTTAAGAATATGTGAATACAAAAGTACACTAAACAGCCTTACAGTCCTAGCCCAGCCTCTTAGTGATACTTAACTGAAATATATTGGCTTGTGACAGGCAGGTCACCACGTGCAGTCAGAAATATAAAGAAACAAATACATCAAGTATGTCAGTTTTGGTTTTTGAAACCAGTGATTTTTAACTCAGTAGAAAATAAACTTTCAACGTGAAACCATGAATTTATCGGGGGTATTAGTAAAGTTCTTTGCTACCTTTCTGGAATATGGATTTATAAATGTTTAAGGTGAGTGGATGTCTTGAGCCTAGATAAGTCCACTTGCCATATGGCTTCTATATTGACTTTACTCACTTAGAACACTCAAAGCTGCAAGCAAGGATAATTCCACAGGATTATTGCTTAGATGTTCCCTTTAGAATTCCATAGCAATTTAAGGTTTCATAAAGATGCACGAAACTTAGAAATTCTAAAGTATTTTTTATACCTTTTCTCCCTTTTCAACTAATTACAATATCTTACCCTGACAATATGGCAGAACAACTAATCTTTAAAATATGTTAATCTATTTCCCTGACAATTCTGTCCCTTTTGATTATTTACAACACTTTTGATAGAGAGCTATAGCAGTTGAATTTATGGTCTTTCAGGGGAAGTCAGGAGGTTAAATGAGCAGCTACTTACGGGAACACTTCATCTATAGGCAACAAATGTTAACTTCAGACCTGAATTCATAAAATGGAAATCTCCCTTTGAATTACAATAATGAAAGATCCCAGTTTACTAGATACATGGATCATTAATACCTCTAAGACTATATGTAGGCAATGAAAATGATAAGAATGGTTGCCTGGTAGCTCAAAAAGACTTTGCCTGTCTGGATTTCATTAGCATCCCAGTCGAAGAATATTGGACTAGTGATCTCATAGAAGGACTCAAAGTTAAAGTGAGCTTAGAGTCCCACTAAAAGTTATTCTATATATAATTGTATATCTCAGGTCAGATTTGGGCAACTGCCATTATAGTCACTTAATTTGATGGGAGTTGATGCTGGAATGACAAACTTAGGAAGTTCTAATACTATATTTTCACAAGAAAAGGTCCTGTGTTCCTAAAGGTTAAAATGGAGAAAATTATTAAAAAAAAAAAAAAGAAAAAAGGTAGAATGAGGATAGTCTCACAGAGAAAGTCCTGTGTATAGAATGCTAATTCCTTATGAATCCATCAGTAGAATGTAAAAAACTACACTATTTTTGCAGACTTCCTGTAAAACGAAATTTTGTTATGTAAGGACTACACATTGAGCAGACTTAAACCACACGCCCTTGAGGATATGGGCCGTGTGTGAATTATAGTTTTAAAGTATTCAGTATAAAATAAGTTTCTGTATATAGATGTCTCAAGGGGACTATTTTCCAGGCCAGTTGACTTAGTAAATTCAATGAATAGTTTTGGGCCATGGCAGAAGGATTCCTTGGAGCACGCAGTGTTTCCATGCTTTGCCTTAGCTCTTTCCTCCTATTATCTTCCCATCTGTCTCTCATCCTTTCCATGATGAAGTGTCCCCAGAATCTCCCAAATCTCCCCTCCTTGTCCTGAAGATAAGCTCCTAAGATAAACTGATTAGCCTAGATAGATTAGACAAGCTGATTAGTCAGAGGGCCTCAGATATCCTCTCTAGAAGGATTCTTCTTGAACTAAAACCGTTTTCTCTTATGCATTCCTAGTGGAAGGTGTTACTGTACTAATTTTACTAATACAACACTTACTTGACTATCTGATACGCAAATACTAGGATATTTTCATTACTTGGATAAGCCCTTTATGATCATGGTCATGTTTTAGTAAACAAAAACAAAAACAAAACTACAGACTTAAATATTTTATCAGCATATGTATACATATAATGTGCAATATATATAATTATATATTATATAGTATATAATATATAATACATTCAGTGCCTTGTATACAAGCAATCCATACTGGTTTTTCCTTCCCATCCTTCCTTCTGTCTAAGTTCAACAAAGTTAAAAATGATCTAGTATGTGTTCACCCACATATTTATTGAAACACTTAATTTTCCATATGTGTATTCTGTGAGGCGGTATTTGTGTATGTGTAGTGGGCATCTTGGTCACTGTAAACATGATAAAAATTGAGGTTTTACTATCTGATAAAGCTTCATTCCATTCGTTCTCGTGTATATTTAACAGAGCTGATTCCCTAGGGCAATGTCTACATCACAGTCCACAGCGCAGGGCAGAGATCTTTCCCACATTTTCCATCACTTGGTTTTCTGAAGCAGAGGCTGGATAGGTGGCTGTAGGACGGCTCACAGCAGCCACCAGACCGCTGCCAGGAATGTCCAGCTGACTCCAGTCTAAATTACAGTCCTAAGCACAGAAATCTCTCTTCCGACTCCTGTATCTTCCTTGGTGCCCTTTCTCTAATCTAATGCGTCTTTGTATTTCAAGTGGTTTCTTATAACCACATAGAGTTGGATCTCGGGGTGAGCTCGGAGGTTCCCCTTTGCTGTGGACCACGTCTTGTCCATCTTTTTGTGCAGCGCCTCTGACGTCGTGCTCAGTCTCAAGGTTGCTGGCACCATGAAGCCTGATCTGAGACCACTGTGCTGCCCTGACCAGAAACAGAAGCCTGTCCTGCTTCCTGTCCTCGGATGACTTTGGCCTCCTCATGTTCTGGAGGCTTCGGTCTCCTGAACGTGAGTCTGCTTGATAT
The DNA here is from genome assembly GCF_002288905.1 of Enhydra lutris kenyoni. NCBI lineage: Eukaryota > Metazoa > Chordata > Mammalia > Carnivora > Mustelidae > Enhydra > Enhydra lutris. The sequence continues at coordinate 11,253,940 of NW_019154096.1, read as the reverse complement.
TGTCCTACAAGACACCAGATCTCTGCTCATTTGTGCTCAAACTAGTTTCCTCTATGGTTCAGTTTAGAGAGTTTAAACCCACTACTGATTTCATCTGCTATAGCCAGTCCTCTGGACACACCCAGTGAACTCTTCATTCCTATGTGATGTTTCAGGCTGTCCATCTCTAGTTCTTTACCGTGAGTCCCTGTCTCCTTCCTCCCTCCCTCCCTTCCTTCCTTCCCTTCTTCCTTCCTTCCTTTCTCTCTCTCTCTCTCTTTTTTTCTTCCTCCTTCCTTTCCTCCCTCCCTTCTTCTCTCCTTCCTTTCCTTCCTTCCTTTCTTTCCCTGTCTTTATTTACTTATTTCTATTTATGCTGATCTTAAAACTTTGTTCAGACAGAGTGTGCAACAGCTGTTTGCTAAGTTCAGCGTGTCTGTCATTCTGTTAATACTACTGAGGCTTTAATTCAGGCTATTCGTCAGATTCTCTTGTCTATACATACAAACACATTTGTAGTTTTGTTTTGCATGTAGGAACTAATGGGTTCTGCTGTGCTTAGTATCTATAGTTTGTATTTTTCCTTTAAGGAGGGTTAGATTGTGTTCTGACATGCGGTCCATTTACACTTGAATCTGGTTGATCCCTTCAAGGCTTGTTTTTAAGCTTCCAAATCCATCCAGAGTAATCCTGGACCTAGCATTTAAGGGCTCTATTTCGGAGGTCTCAAGTGAATGGCTGGTGTACTCAGTAAGATTTCCCCAAGATTGGTGGACGGAACTCCTGCCTCTCAGCTCCATGTCGCATCAAGTTCTCCAACTCCCTGTTACATCAGCAACACCTTGGATGTTGCCTGCTTGTGCTCTTGATTTGTGCACGGACAGCTGTATTTGGACGGCCGTCCAAGAAGAGGACCTCTGGCAGATTTCTGCAGTGTGTTCCAGGAAAAACCCTTATTTTCTGATACCCTGTTTGGAATCTCAGCTATGTCAGCAACTGAGAACTCCAGGTTCCTATTCTTGAGTTCAGCACAGTCGGTGTGCTGTTTGGGCCCATTTCCTCGGGATGAAGTTAACAAAAACCTGCAATCAGGAAGCTTGGGTTCTCCTGGAACTCACCTTCCATTGTATGAACAATCCCTGTCCTGTAAGGTTGTTGTCCAGCATCTGAAAGCAATTCACCCGGTTTCACACTTCTTGGTGGCATGAAACTGAGTCCGTCATCAGCTACTTTACTGTGGAGAGAAGCAGAAAACTCTTGATTTTTAAAAAAATTTTATTTTTTGAAAGTTTTATTTATTTGAGAGAGAGACCAAGAGCATGAGACAAAAAAGAGAGATCATGAGCAGGGGTGAGGGGTAGAGGGAGAAGCAGACTCCCCACTGAACAGAGAGCCTAATGTGGTCTCCATCCTAGGACCCCAGGTTCATCACCAGAGCCAAAGGCAGATGTTTAACCAACTGAGCCACCAAGCGCCCAAAACTGTGATTTTTTAAAAAAATGAAGATAGTACTTATTCTGTGTCTACACTTTTTTATTTTCATTTTTAAAGATTTTATTTATTTATTTGAGAGTGAGAGAGAGAGCAAAGTAGGGGAAGGGGCTGAGGGAGACATAGACTCCCCGCTGAACAAGGATCCTGATGTGGGACTCAATCCCAGGACCTTGGGATCATGACCTGAAACTAAGGCAAATAATTAACTGACTGAACCACCCAGGTGCCCGAATATCTACACTTTAAATGAAAGTGGGAAAATACATTTTTTTACTCACATAAATATAGACCTTTTAGATTTAATTGATTTGCATATTATATGGTTAGCTTTTACATCACTAGAAATGATATATTTTTTTAAGATTTTATTTATTTATTTGACAGAGATCACAAGTAGGCAGAGAGGCAGGCAGAGAGAGAGGAAGGGAAGCAGGCTCCCTGCTGAGCAGAGAGCCCGATGCGGGGCTCGATCCCAGGACCCTGAGATCATGACCCGAGCCGAAGGCAGAGGCTTTAACCCACTGAGCCACCCAGGTGCCCCTAGAAATGATATTTTTGGACACAAATAGAATATAACATTACCAAAAAAAAAAAATACCACAAATACTAGTCCGAATTCTTTCAATGAATGTAAATTATTAGGGAAATAAAATGCTCTACACAAAATTATTTCTGATTACTTGAAAAAATGTAAGCAAAAAAAAAATCTTTATAGACATTGTAGTCCTTGATCATCCTTCCTGAAACTGCTGCTGTGTAGTAATGAGTTCATATAAATTTATTATTTATCTGAGAACCAAAAGCTAATGTCATACATTTATATAAACCTGAAAGCGTTTTCCATACTTTCTGAGTTGGAAGTGAGAGTCTTTCCATGAGAAAGGGAATATGCATGCTTTGACCTCTTGTGCGGTTGGGAAAACAAAGGTCAATTAGTGTTACTTATTTGAGGTTTTGGTTTCTAAGTGGCCACATGGATTTTAAATGAGCTCTTTCTGTGCTACAGTTTTGTCTTCCATACACAATCCTCATGTGTTATGTGGTTATGGTCATAAATTATGGATTATTATCCTCTTTTTTTTCCCATCTTGAACATCTAAAGCCCCAAGTTTAATACTAAATTATTTATTTCTTAGCCTTCGTTATCACTAGCAGTTTTGGATTTACCATTTGAAAAGATTTCTTTCACAAGACTTACCTGCCTTCTCCCTTTCCCAAGGAAAGAATTGAAAATTTTGTTGGTTTCTCTGTTTGGTCTGCATGCTATTATGCCTATTATCTGAATTTTAAAAATAATTATTCTGTCACAGTAATCTGTGGTCACAGGGTTCCAGCAGCAGCTTCAAAATTTATATTAAATGTTTATTATTTTGACATCTCAGCTGTCATTAAAATGGGAGATAGCTGCTTTGAGTTTACAGAGGCCATTCATGTGGAAAGAATAATGCATATTTTACTAAATTTATTGTTCAAAATAGGAGGAAGGCTATTTTAAGCTGTCAACATTAATTGTGCATTTTTTGGATGCACAATAAATGTGTTTTGGTCAAATAACAATTATGATGTAACATGGCGTGATGAGCACATGTCAAGGAAGGGCCCTTCCAGTGACATAGCTATTTCAAGACATTGTGGGGCACATTGGAAAATGTGTAGTCAGAGGGCACTTAATTTGATTATAGGAGGTTTGAAGGACAGGAAAAGCAAACGACTGAAACAGTTGAGAGATAAGAAAAAATGTTAATACAAAAAATATATTAAGGATAAAGCCTTAAAGATAGAATATATAAAGAATATTACCTAACCTTATAAATATCGATGTCTGATTTGCATAATGATTTTATTTATACAGCAATCTTGTATTGAATATTCAAGGCCTTATATAAGGCATATGGCACTATATAGGAAGAAACATGAGAAGTTGCTCAGGTCATGAGTGATTATGAAGAGGATAGAATTAGGGAAATGATGTTAATGCATCCAATACAACATACTAAATGGGTAAGAAATATGGAGAATCCATGGGGGTTTCAGAAGAAGAGAGATTGCTTTAAACAAAAACATTTTTGGGAGAAAATAAATCACTTGAGCTGGATCTTTAAGGACATTTGGGATTTCTTCATAGCTTGGAGAAGTAGAAATAATGAGAGGAAAGTGAAATGTGTCAATAGCACAGAAGCTAAGCTAGTAACCATGGGATAGACTTTTTAAAAACTGGAAATAGTCTAGACTTACTGTAATTTACTATTTGAAGATGGTAATGCCAAGTAGGCCTTGGGGGAAAACCCCATTCTGTGGTGTGGAGGGAACTGAGCACCAGGGTTAGGAACAGGCTGTTATAGAGCGTTCTAATTCAGCGTTCCAGTTCAGATGTGAGCGTGCTCCCTGTGGCCCTCATTGTCTGTTCCAAGGAGCCCCCGTACTTCCAGTGCTCTGGTATCCCAGAATGCAAATGGCGATCACATCTTGACTAAAATGGAGAGTGAAAGAGGTAGAATTGCAGAAATAGTGAACACCCAGTAGAATATCCGAGACGAATGGAAGAGCTAGAGTCAGCTTGGATCCTCCTTCTACCGCACCGTGAGGTTAGAATCTTGAAAGAGGGTGGGAAGCTGGGGGTGGCCAATGAGGGCCGAGGAGAATTTGGGTTTGGAAGATTAAATGAGAGCATGTGGCAGCATCCCTGGGAGAAGCCGGCCGGGTAGCACTTTACAATGTCCCTTTGAACTTCAGGCATGGGAGCAGGAGAATGGGCATTAGCCCTGGGGGGTAAAAATGTGAAGAGACAGTAGTTGAGGCTGCTCTGTGGGGGTGCCCGGTCTTGACGTGCACCTCATCGCCAGGAAGGCTGAGTCCCAAAGCCTCTGGGATGAGTTTCAGGGACAGCATTGCCCATCTGAGAACTGGATGAGTGCTTGCAGAAGATAATGAGAGATGAGCACGCCCCCCTGCCAAAAATAAAGTCAGATACCGCTAATGTCAATAAATTATATAATTTTAGAAAATAAAATGCATCAATAAGGTGTACTAGTGAAATACCATTTTTTGGAGTTTTGTGGAATCTTGAAGAATAGGTCTTGGGAATTGAAAATAGGTCTATAACATTGTTTAGCCAGCCTCCTATAAAAGAGAGATTCTTGGGGCATTTGGGTGGCTCAGGTGGTTAAGTGTCCAACTCTTGAGATCACCATCTCGGGTTCCTGGGATCAAGCTCAGCATAGGGCTCTGCGATCAGTGTGCAGTCGGCTTCAGAGTCGCTCTCCTTCTCCTGCCCCCTGCTTGTGCTCCCTCTCTCTCAAATAAATAAATACATGAATCTTTAAATAAATAAATAAATAAATAAATAAATAAATAAATAAATAAAAGAGAGGCTCTCTGTCACAGACATGATTATCCACTTCTCTTTAATAGTATTCTTTTCAGGGGACCCATGTCCTTTCCCCGCCCCAGTGAAGCCTGGAATGCTTTTGTGTTTTTGCATAAGGAAGTTGGTACTATAACCTGACTTATTCTGGTTTTAAAGAGAGAAAATATGGTGTAATGGATTATTTTATGTTGTGAGTATTAGAAAAACCTTGGTTAAAGTCTCATGTTCGAACACATGAGCTCCAAGGAATCCATTCTGCTGGTCAAACAAATTTTAGCTGGGGAGTTTTCCTGAATCCTGTCCTCATGAGTTACATTCTAGACTAATGTTTCAACTTCACAGACCTCGGTAGTAAAGTGTGAACTAGTTACTGGGAGTTTGCAGCATGACTTTATTCCCAGGACAAACCCCTGCTGAGGTAGGTGTACATTTGAGTTCTGCACACTGGAGTGAGAAGCATGGGGTCCTCCTGTGAGGTTCTGTCTGGAACACCAGTTGTTTGTGTTTTGTTTTCCTTCCTCATTTCCTCAGTGGTTTGGGCCGAATCACCTCATGGACTGGTTGCAAACCCAGACAGCATCAGCCGTCTCTGACAATAAGCGTCACGATCAGTGTAGTCGATTCAAAATGAGAAATAAGAGAAAAAAAAGTCAGGCAAAACCAAATTTCATTCATTTTCATGGGAAAAATAAAAATAAGCCAAAATTAGTAGTTGTGTGGCACAGTGATTCAAACAGAGAAAGAAAGTTAACAATTGGGTATTTTCCATGGTTAATACGCATAGAACTTTTACATTAATGAGAACACTTTAACTGTGATCATATCCTTCTTCGTAGTAAAGATGTTGTGAAAGAAATGTATCTTTTTAAAACGAGTTTTATATATATATATATATATTCAATTTCAGTTCTAACCTAAAAAGGTACAAATGGCAACATTTATTTTTTCCTGTGATCTCTATGTGTTTGTAGGATAGTATTAACTAATTAAAGTGTTTGATTAGAAGAAACTGACTTGTGGAAATATTTAGTGATTTCATTAGAGATAAAAATACACATTTCCAAATGATGATATAAAAACTAAGAAAATAATTCTAATCCCATAGATAGCTTGGGATAATCCTAATTTTCTGTGAGTTAGTCAGCTATGATGTAAATAAATAATATTCTGGGACAAATTACATGTTACTAAAGATACTAAAATATTTAAATTAAAATTGATTAACACAGGGGAAATATCAGCTATGTATCATTGATCAACATATTGTCTAGACACATTGTCTAGAAGTTAGATTTTTTTTTTCATTTTCCAAATGTTTCCATGGGGCAAAATACATATTGCTATGACAACTGGATGGTAAATTTAACCTGAATAATTTTTTTAATACTTTACTAGGATAAAACTTCACTAGTATTGATGTTCTTTAAACCATAGCTTTTTCTGAAACAATAAAAATCCTTAAAGAGAGCACAGGCAGTAATTTCTCTGACATCAGCCTCAGCAACCTTATTCTAGATAGATCTCCTGAAGCAAGAGAAACAAAAGCAAAACAAAAGTTGGGACTACATCAGAATAAAGCTTCTGCACAATAAAAGAAACAATCAGTATAACTAAAAGAGGACCTACCAAATGAGCGAAGATATTTGCAAATGACATATCTGATAAAGGATTAGTATCCAAAATATATAAAGAACTTACACAACTCAACACCAAAAAAACAAAACAAAACAAAACAAACAAAAAATAAAACCTAATTAAAAATGGGAAGAAGATATTTCTCCAGAGATATACAGATGGCCAACAGACACATGAAAGGATATTCAACATCACTCATTATCAGGGAAATTCAAATCAAAACCATAAGGAGATACTATCTCACACCAGTCAGAATGGCTAAAATCAACAACAACAAAAAACAACAGGTGTTGGCAAGGATTTAGAGAAAGGGAGCCCTCTTACATTATTGGTGGGAATGCACTGTTGTTGGGTGCAGCCACTGTGGAAACAGTATGGACGCTCCTCAAAAAATTGAAGACAGAACTACCCTACGGCCCAACAAGTTCACTATTGGGTATTTATCCAAAGAATATGAAAACACTAATTTGAAAAAAAAAATATGCACCCCTTTATTATTATTGTAAATAGCAGCATTATTTACAATAGCCAAGATATGGAAATGGCCCATGTCCATTGATTGATGAATGGATAAGGAGGATGTGGTGTATATATACAAGAAAATATTACTTAGCCATAAAAAGAATGAAATCTTGCCATTTGCAACAACATGGATGGGGCTAGAGGGTATTACGCTAAGTGGAATAAGTCAGTCAAAGAAAGACAAATACCATATGATCTCATTCATATGTTGAATCTAAGAAACAAAACAAATGAGCAAAGGTAAAAGAGACAAATAACAGCAGACTCTTGACTACAGAGAACACACTGATGGTCACCGGAGGGGAGGTGGGTAGGGGAATGGTAGAAATAGGTGCAGGGGATTAAGAGCACACTTATCATGATGAGCACTGAGTAATGTGTAGAATTGTTGAATCCCCATATTGTACACCTGAAACTAGCCTAATACTTTATGTTAATTTTACTGGAATTGAGATTTTTTAAAAATAGCACTTCTTGGGGCACCTGGGTGGCTCAGTGGGTTAAAGTCTCTGCCTTCAGCTCAGGTCATGATCCCAGGGTCCTGGGATCGAGCCCCACATCAGGCTCTCTGCCCAGCAGGGAGCCTGCTTCCTTTCCTCTCTCTCTGCCTGCCTCTCGGCCTACTTGTGATCTCTGTCTGTCAAATAAATAAATAAAATTAAAAAAATAGCACTTCTTTCCAATCCTTGGTTCCTCAAAACATAGCATACTTTTAATCTATTTCTAAGTAAGGTAATTAAAATATATTTACTTCTCTGACATCCAGATACATACATTTACATGCTTAAGTCAGTTATATATTTGGATTTATCAAAATATATAAACAAGAAGGATATTTGAAAAAATTAAGTATTTGCAGCAGCATAAACTTTTTTCTACATTTTGTTTTGCAAAAACATTTCTCAAATGTTGGCATATATTTGTTTAGTGTACAAATCTGAAGCTTTATAGACAGTACTTACAGTAAAATAACTTATTGATGCATTTAACCCAAAAAGTTGACAGTCAGCCAATTATAACATTTTCACAATGAGATAATAGAGAAATGATAGTATATACTGCAAACAACTTACTTTTTAGTATTTACTAGAAAGTCTCCAAAATTGGGGAATAGTATTTTAATATGTCATAATAAAACAAGCTGCCTCGAAAACAATATTGTAAAATGTATATTCATTTAGGGAAGGAACTTTTTTTATTTAAATGAGAAGATGTTACATAATGGACACTGATGTTATTAAAGAAATTCTTCATTATTTCTCAGTTAAGCTTAATTTTCTTGAATGTGATTACAGTAGTAATAAGATTATGAACTTGGTGTCTCAGTTACTGTTCACCAACACAGTGTGGGATCAGCACTTTGCCCAAAGCCATGGACCTGGACTCTGCAATACCAATACTCTGACCTGGCTCTTTCTAACCACTAGCCAGCACTCTTAACTTCTCCTCGACCTGCTTTTGGTGTGACATATGAGTTAACAATTACACTGAGAATATTACAGTTAATCTTCAGCTGTGCTGAAGGGAGTGTTTTTTTTTTAACTTGGATCAAAAAGTTAGAATAAAATTAAGGTTATCTCCTAAATAACTAAGGTTTTCTTTTATGGTTGCTTACATGGAAAGGTAATTTTAACTCAGAACAAAATTAGTGCCCTTGTGCTGTTAGGAGATGTACTGCTCATATAGGGTCCCCTCAGAATCCTTAAGTCCATGTAAGATTAGAGAATCTTGGGAGATATGACACAAAACTAAAATTCACCCATATTTCACCATTCAAGAGATCATTTAAAAAAAAAGTAAATATATTTCCTTCTCCTTAAAAAACTTTAATGAACATGTGAAAGTATTTTCATGCATGTGTTGGCCTAATATTGACAAAATACATAGACATTTAAAAATATTAACATTACATCATGGCAATTACCCCATTCTAATGAAATGGTTTTAATTAACCCAAGGTACTCTTACTATTTTATTGACAGCATATTTGAGAATAACAGTTTTCATATAAGAAAACCTCTTACATTAAAATAACATGGTACATTATGTTAATTACTATTTGGTTCTATAGTCAGTCAAGTATATAAATTATTTTTCCACTATTTAATTTTTTTCTGGAATATTCAGGAATATGAAGTGTTTTCATTCTTCCCTAAAAATCACTGGCCCCCAAAAAGTGAAGCATGCAGAACTTAATTCAAACATACATTGGCTGTTCTTCAGATTTCCCTGGAGGGTATGGATTCATTACTGGGACTACAGTGGAGAGTTGCAGTACTGCATAGACACCCTTTAAGCTTGAAGAGGAGTTGACAGAGTCATCCCAGACCAGATCCTAGTAGCTGCCAGATGCTTACTGTTAAGTGATAAAGTTTACCTCAAATTTCCATGACAGATTAAAACTTCCCTCTACTTCCTAGAGGGAAAAAAAAAGAATGTAAGATAACGTTTTCATCCTTCATATGCGGATATATCTCATTAGAGATTTGGGGAGAAACTGTGAGAATGTGAGAATCACTTTCCTTTTCTGTTGCTTTAAATTACTGTGTCTTCTAAATCCACACTTCTCCCGTCTCCTATGTTAGGTGACTTGACCCTGTCTTATACATCTGCAGTTGTTGTCTTTATTTTTTTTTATTTTATTTTTTATAAACATATAATATATTTTTATCCCCAGGGGTACAGGTCTGTGAATCGCCAGGTTTACACACTTCACAGCACTCACCATAGCACATACCCTCCCCAATGTCCATAACCCTACCCCCCTTCTCCCAACCCCCCTCCCCCCATCAACCCTCAGTTTGTTTTATGAGATTAAGAGTCACTTATGGTTTGTCTCCCTCCCAATCCCATGTTGTTTCATTTACTCTTCACCTACCCCCTTAACCCACCATGTTGCATCTCCTCTCCCTCATATCAGGGAGAATATATGATAGTTGTCTTTCTCCGATTGACTTATTTCACTAAGCATGATACCCTCTAGTTCCATCCACGTCATCACAAATGGCAAGATTTCATTTCTTTTGATGGCTGCATAGTATTCCATTGTGTATATATACCACATCTTCTTTATCCATTCATCTGTTGATGGACATCTAGGTTCTTTCCATAGTTTGGCTATTGTAGACATTGCTGCTATAAACATTCGGGTGCACGTGCCCCTTCGGATCACTACGTTTGTATTTTTAGGGTAAATACCCAGCAGTGCAATTGCTGGGTCATAGGGTATTCTATTTTCAACATTTTGAGGAACCTCCATGCTGTTTTCCAGAGTGGTTGCACCAGCTTGCATTCCCACCAACAGTGTAGGAGGGTTCCCCTTTCTCCGCGTCCTCGCCAGCATCTGTCATTTCCTGACTTGTTAATTTTAGCCATTCTGACTGGTGTGAGGTGATATCTCATTGTGGTTTTGATTTGTATTTCCCTGATGCCGAGTGATGTGGAGCACTTTTTCATGTGTCTGTTGGCCATCTGGATGTCTTCTTTGCAGAAATGTCTGTTCATGTCCTCTGCCCATTTCTTGATTGGATTATTTGTTCTTTGGGTGTTGAGTTTGCTAAGTTCTTTATAGATTTTGGACACTAGCCCTTTATCCGATATGTCATTTGCAAATATCTTCTCCCATTCTGTCAGTTGTCTTTTGGTTTTGTTAACTGTTTCCTTTGCTGTGCAAAAGCTTTTGATCTTGATAAAATCCCAATAGTTCATTTTTGCCCTTGCTTCCCTTGCCTTTGGCGATGTTCCTAGGAAGATGTTGCTGCGGCTGAGGTCGAAGAGGTTGCTGCCTGTGTTCTCCTCAAGGATTTTGATGGATTCCTTTCTCACATTGAGGTCCTTCATCCATTTTGAGTCTATTTTCGTGTGTGGTGTAAGGAAATGATCCAATTTCATTTTTCTGCATGTGGCTTTCCAATATTTCCAACACCATTTGTTAAAGAAGCTGTCTTTTTTCCATTGGACATTCTTTCCTGCTTTTTCGAAGATTAGTTGACCCTAGAGTTGAGGGCCTATTTCTGGGCTCTCTATTCTGTTCCATTGATCTATGCATCTGTTTTTGTGTCAGTACCATGCTGTCTTGATGATGACAGCTTTATAATAGAGCTTGAAGTCCTGAATTGTGATGCCACCAACTTTGGCTTTCTTTTTCAATATTCCTTTGGCTATTCGAGGTCTTTTCTGGTTCCATATAAATTTTAGGATTATTTGTTCCATTTCTTTGAAAAAAATGGATGGTATTTTGATAGGAATTGCATTAAATGTGTAGATTGCTTTAGGGAGCATAGACATTTTCACAATATTTATTCTTCCAATCCAGGAGCATGGAACATTTTTCCATTTCTTTGTGTCTTCCTCAATTTCTTTCAAGAGTACTTTATAGTTTTCTGTGTATAGATTCTTAGTCTCTTTGGTTAGGTTTATTCCTAGGTATCTTATAGTTTTGGGTGCAATTGTAAATGGGATTGACTCCTTAATTTATCTTTCTTCTGTTTTGTTGTTAGTGTAGAGAAATGCAACTGATTTCTGTGCATTGATTTTATATCCTGACACTTTACTGAATTCCTGTACAAGTTCTAGCAGTTTTGGAGTGGAATCTTTTGGGTTTTCCACATAGAGTATCATATCATCTGCGAAGAGTGATAGTTTGACTTCTTCTTTACCGATTTAGATGCCTTTAATTTCTTTTTGTTGTCTGATTGCTGAGGCTAGGACTTCTAGTACTATGTTGAATAGCAGTGGTGATAACGGACATCCCTGCCGTGTTCCTGACCTTAGCAGAAAAGCTTTCAGTTTTTCTCCATTGAGAATGATATTTGCGGTGGGTTTTTCATAGATGGCTTTGATAATATTGAGGTATGTGCCCTCCATCCCTACATTTTGAAGAGTTTTGATCAGGAAGGAATGCTGTACTTTGTCAGATGCCTTTTCAGCATCTATTGAGAGTATCATATGGTTCTTGTTCTTTCTTTTATTAATGTATTGTATCACATTGATTGATTTGCGGATGTTAAACCAACCTTGCAGCCCTGGAATAAATCCCACTTGGTCGTGGTGAATAATCCTTTTAATGTACTGTTGAATCCTATTGGCTAGTATTTTCGCGAGAATTTTTGCATCTGTGTTCATCAAGGATATTGGTCTGTAGTTCTCTTTTTTGATGGGATCCTTGTCTGGTTTTGGGATCAAGGTGATGCTGGCCTCATAAAATGAGTTTGGAAGTTTTCCTTCCATTTCTATTTTTTGGAACAGTTTCAGGAGAATAGGAATTAGTTCTTCTTTAAATGTTTGGTAGAATTCCCCCGGGAAGCCATCTGGCCCTGGGCTTTTGTTTGTTTGGAGATTTTTGATGACTGTTTCAATCTCCTTACTGGTTATGGGTCTGTTCAGGCTTTCTATTTCTTCCTGGTTCAGTTGTGGTAGTTTATATGTCTCTAGGAATGCATCCATTTCTTCCAGATTGTCAAATTTGTTGGCGTAGAGTTGCTCATAGTATGTTCTTATAATTGTCTGTATTTCTTTGGTGTTCGTTGTGATCTCTCCTCTTTCATTCATGATTTTATTGATTTGGGTCCTTTCTCTTTTCTTTTTGATAAGTCTGGCCAGGGGTTTATCAATCTTATTAATTCTTTCAAAGAACCAGCTCCTAGTTTCATTGGTTTGTTCTATTGTTTTTTTGGTTTCTATTTCATTGATTTCTGCTCTGATCTTTATGATTTCTCTTCTCCTGCTGGGTTTAGGGTTTATTTCTTGTTATTTCTCCAGCTCCTTTAGGTGTAGGGTTAGGTTGTGTACCTGAGACCTTTCTTGTTTCTTGAGAAAGGCTTGTACCACTATATATTTTCCTCTCAGGACTGCCTTTGTTGTGTCCCACAGATTTTGAACCGTTGTGTTTTATTTATCATTTGTTTCCATGAATTTTTTCAAATCTTCTTGAATTTCTTGGTTGACCCATTCATTCTTTAGAAGGATGCTGTTTAGTCTCCATGTATTTAGGTTCTTTCCAAATTTCCTCTTGTGATTGAGTTCTAGCTTCAGACCATTGTGGTCTGAAAATATGCAGGGAATGATCCCAATCTTTTGATACCGGTTGAGACTTGAATTAGGACCGAGGATGTGATCTATTCTGGAGAATGTTCCATGTGCAAAAGAGAAGAATGTGTATTCTGTTGCTTTGGGATGAAATGTTCTGAATATATCTGTGATGTCCATCTGGTCCAGTGTGTCATTTAAGGCCTTGATTTCCTTGTTGATCTTTTCCTTGGATATTCTATCCATTTCAGTGAGGGGAGTGTTAAAGTCCCCTACTATTATTGTATTATTGTTGATGTGTTTCTTTGATTTTGTTATTAATTGGTTTATATAGTTGGCTGCTCCCACGTTAGGGGCATAGATATTTAAAATTATTAGATCTTCTTGTTGGACAGATCCTTTGAGTATGATATAGTGTCCTTCCTCATCTCTTATTATAGTCTGGCTTAAAATCTAATTGATCTGATATAAGGATTGCCACTCCTACTTTCTTCTGATGTCCATTAGCATGGTAAATTATTTTCCACCCCCTCACTTTAAATCTGGAGGTGTCTTTGGGTTTAAAATGAGTTTCTTGTAGGCAACATATAGATGGGTTTTGTTTTTTTATCCATTCTGATACCCTGTGTCTTTTGATTGGGGCATTTAGCCCATTAACATTCAGGGTAACTATTGAGAGATATGAATTTAGTGCCATTGTATTGCCTGTAAGGTGACTGTTATTGTATATTGTCTCTGTTCCTTTCTGATCTACTACTTTAGGGACTCTCTTTGTTTAGAGGACCCCTTTCAATATTTCCTGTAGAGCTGGTTTGGTGTTTGCAAATTCTTTCAGTTTTTGTTTGTCCTGGAAGGTTTTTATCTCTCCTTCTATTTTCAGTGATAGCCTAGCTGGATATAGTATTCTTGGCTGCATGTGTTTCTCGTTTAGTGCTCTGAATATATCATGCCAGCTCTTTCTGTCCTGCCAGGTCTCTGTGGATAAGTCTGCTGCCAATCTAATATTTTTACCATTGTATGTTACAGACTTATTTTCCCGGGCTGCTTTCAGGATTTTCTCTTTGTCACTAAGACTTGTAAATTTTACTATTAGGTGACGGGGTGTGGACCTATTCTTATTGATTTTGAGGGGGGTTCTCTGCACCTCCTGGATTTTGATGCTTGTTCCCTTTGCCATATTGGGGAAATTCTCTCCAATAATTCTCTCCAATATACCTTCTGCTCCCCTCTCTCTTTCTTCTTCTTCTGGAATCCCAATTATTCTAATGTTGTTTTGTCTTATGGTGTCACTTATCTCTCGAATTCTCCCCTCGTGGTCCAGTAGCTGTTTGTCCCTCTTTTGCTCAGCTTCTTTATTCTCTGTCATTTGGTCTTCTATATCACTAATTCTTTCTTCTGCCTCATTTATACTAGCAGTGAGAGCCTCCATTTTTTATTGCACCTCATTAATAGCTTTTTTGATTTCAACTTGGTTAGATTTTAGTTCTTTTATTTCTCCAGAAAGGGCTTTTATATCTCCCAAGAGGGTTTCTCTAATATCTTCCATGCCTTTTTCGAGCCCGGCTAGAACCTTGAGAATCGTCATTCTGAACTCTAGATCTGACATATTACCAATGTCTGTATTGATTAGGTCCCTAGCCTTTGGTACTGCCTCTTGTTCTTTTTTTTGTGGTGAGTTTTTCCACCTTGTCATTTTTTCCAGATAAGAGTAGATGAAGGAGCAAGTAAAATACTAAAAGGGTGGCAACAACCCCAGGAAAATATGCTTTAGCCAAATCAGAAGAGATCCCAAATCGTGAGGGGGGGAGAAAGGGGATAAAAACGTTCAGAAAAAAAACAAAAAACAAAAAACAAACAATTAAAAAAAGAAAACCAATAAAGAAAAAATATAAAAAGGAAAAAAATATATATATATTAGATAAACTAGTTAAAAAACGTTAAAAAAGAAAAGGGTAAAAGTTAAAAAAATTTAGCAGAAGAAGAGAAAAAAAATTTGAAAAAGAACAAAAAATTAAATTAACTGCAAGGCTAAAGAATCATGGGGAGAAAGCCATGAGTTTTGTGCTTTGCTTTCTCCTCCTCTGGAATTCCGCTGCTCTCCTTGGTATTGAAACTGCACTCCTTGGTAGGTGAACTTGGTCCTGGCTGGATTTCTTGTTGATCTTCTGGGGGAGGGGCCTGTTGTAGTGATTCTCAAGTGTCTTTGGGAGTTGCACCGCCCTTACCAGGGGCCGAACTGAGTAACCTGCTCGGGTTTGCTTTCGGGAGCTTTTGTTCCCTGAGCACTTTCCGTAGAGTTCCGGAGGGCGGGAATGAAGATGGCGGAGCCGAGAGCCTGGGGCCCTCTCCTCAGTGCGCCCTCAGAGAACAGCACCCAATTACTCCCGTCACCCTGCCTCCGGCCGCGCTCTGAGCTGACTGAGCCTGCAACCGGTTCAAGGTAACCCCGAGCTTAGAGCTCACTCCTCGGCTCTGTCTCTGTAGCCGGCTTCCCCATTCTAATACCTGTAAGCTCTGCGACACTCAGACACTCCCGATCCTTCTGTGACCCTGTGGGACCTGAGGCCACGCTGACCCCGCGTGGGCTTCACCCCGGTTAAGTCTCTGGAGCGATGTCCCTCAGTGGAACAGACTTTTAAAAGTCCTGATTTTGTGCTCTGTTGCTCCGCCGCTTGCCGGGAGCCGGCCCCTCTCCCCGCGGTCTATCTTCCTGTTGCTTTGGATTCACTTCTCTGCCAGTCCTACCTTTCAGAAAGTGGTTGATTTTCTGTTTCTAGAATTGCTGTTCTTCTTCTCTTCGATCTCCCATTGGATTTGTGGGTGTTTGCAATCTTTAGATAAGCTATCTAGCTGATCTCCCGCTACCTGAAGTAGTCTCAGCCTGCTACTTCTCCACCATCTTGACTCCTCCCCCTGCAATTGTTGTCTTTGATGGTGAGTAAATACTAAGTTCAGCTTCAAAGTCAGTCCTAGGAAGTCTCCTTTGTCATAGACCTAAGTCATCGTCCCTAACCATATTTATTATAAATAAAAGAATATATAATATCATAACTCAGGAAGAGAAAAGAGAATGTTTTAATCTCTTCATATTCCAATCTACTTAAAATAAAAGTTTGTATGTTACCAAAATAAACATTATCAGAAATTTTCTAAGAAAATTCTGTTTTCTAAATCGATAATGGATTAATTTAAACTGGAAAATATTTGATAATGATGGCTTATATTGGAATGCTTTGCAGTTGAGGCAAAGGATAGTGGGGATGGCTGTGTGTGATTGATCATCTGAGTGTTTCCATATGCGATTATAGAATTGTGTGCTATCTGACTGGAGGAAGTAGCAAATTCCACCAAATAAGATGAATCTCATAAAAAAATAACTGCTTGCTTTATAAGAAGTACTTGAATTAGATGAGGTGTTCTGAACTGCAGGAAAATACACACTGCTGTGTGCCGAAACCTTTCCTAGAGAAAGATCTATGATGGCAGCCATAGATTCAGGAACGGGATTTGGAAGTAGCAGGTATTTGTCAGTTAAGAAGTGAAAAGTTATCTTTTCCTGATAGCTTTTTCTCCCGGTTCAAACCCAGGCTAATAGTTGCCGCAAGGGTGAGGAGTCAGAAACTCAAGCAAAACAGCTGCAGTAGAGTAAAATATGTAAGTATCGAAAGGAAAAAAACAAAAACAAAAACAAAAACAAAAAAAACCCCCAACATCTTAGAATTCTGTGTCTGGTGAGATTATCCTACAAAACTGAAGCAGAAATAAACTTTCTCAAACAAAAATTATGGGAATTTGTTACCCGTAGGACTGACTTGACAGAATGTTAAAAGAATTTTTTTTTCAGGGAGAAGGAAGATAATGCAGAGTAGAATGTGGATCTACATAAAGGAGGAGGGTTTTTCAAGGAATAAAGGAAAGCAAAATTAAATCTTTACTTTTTTCATATTCTTAACAGGTAACAGTGTTTTCAATTAGTAATGGCAACACTGTGTTGAGTGAATATAACTTATGAATACATGGATGACATAAATGAGGGATGGGAGAGAGGAATTGCTGATACTTTTTTATAAGGTCCTTGCAATACCCACACAGTGGTGTAGGGCTGTTGAAGGCAGAACAGGGTCAGTGGTAAAGATCTATTGCAAACTTAGGGGCAACCGCGAGAGGAATTAGCAGAGATATCATTGAATGCTAATAGAAGAAAGAAAATGAGGCTATATTAAATGCCCACTTAAAATAATAGAAAGCGGGAAAAGAAGTGTAAGGAAAAAAAAAGTAGCCAACAATAAGGACAGTAAGTAGGAAACAGTCATAAATATGGTTAATGTCACTCTATATAAATAATCAAATGAAATATAAATTGACTACATATACCAACAGAAACTGAGGACAGAAACTGTCAGAGTGAATCGGGAAACATGGTACTATTACATGTTGTCTACAAGAAACTCACTTTAAATATAGAGATACAAATAGAATAAAAGTAGAGGAAGAAGAAGGGTATATCATGCTAGCATCAGGAGTAGCTATATTAATATTGGACATGGCCAACTTCAGAGCCAGGAAAGTCATCAGGGAAAAAGACAATTAATTACAAGATAAAGGGATTAATACAACAAGAAGACCTAACAATCCTTAATGTGTATGTGTCTAAAAACTGTGAAAAACTAAAAACAGGAAAAGCCTACTTTACCCTACACCCCTACCCCAAACCCCCAAGCAGGAGGAAGGAACACTTTGTCCTTGCCCATCAACAAGCTCAGCCAGTAAGAAAATGCCACACTCAACCAGTGAGGAAACATCACCACCTTGAACTCTCCAGCTTCCTCCTGTGGACTTCCACTTAGAGCAGCTTTCCTACCTCCCAACTTTCTTCTTTTCTTTAAAGTTCTTTTTCTTTGATTTCCTGACTGCTTATGGCTTTGTGATAGCTTGCTTGTCCTGAATTGTAATTCCTCTGCTATTTATGAATAAATCCATTTGCTGGTTAAACTTACTTTTAAGGTTGACACAATAGGGCATCAAAGTACATGAAGAAAACACTGATAGAACTGCAAATAGTATTATATTTTGAAACTTTAACCCTCCTCTATTAGAAATGAACAGATTCAGTATGCAGAAATTGAATAACAAATGATACCATAATATGTTTTAGAAAACATAAGCAGAGAGAACACTCTAGTTTATCTATAAGGACAAGTATGCAAGGCTGGTTCAACACCTTCAAGAACCAATTAAAGTAGTTCATCCCATCCACAAGATAAAAAGAAATACCATATGATCACATCAGTAAATTCAGAGTAAGTGTTTGACAAAAATCCAAGACTTATGATAAAAGTTCTCAACAAAGTAGGAAAAAAAGAAAGAACTTCTTTAACATTATAGGAATGTTTACAAAAACCTGCAGTAACCATTAGTAACTGTGAGACACTAGACCTTTTTTTTTCCTACAATCAGGAATAAGCAAGGGTATTGCTTGCTTATTCCTGTTAGACATGGTACAGAAAGTCCTAACTAATATAGTAAGACAGCAGAAGGAAATAAAAATTACATATATCAGGAAATAAGGCATATACCTGTCTTTGTTTTCTAATGAGATGATCATCTGTGAAGAAAATTCCAACGAATCAAAAAATTTCTGGAATTAATAACAATTAAATCATGTAATTAAGATATAACTTTAATATATAAAAGTCAATTGCCTCCCATATACCAGCAATGAAAAAAATGGAGTTTGAAATTAGAAGCACAATGCCATTTATATTAATACTTCCTAAATGAACTAATTAGATATAAATCTTACAAAATATACATATTTCCTGTGAGGAAAATTATAATAGTCTGATGGACAGAACCAAAGAAGAATTAAAGAAATGGAGACATGTCTTATGTTCATGTGTAGGAAGACTCAAAATGATTAAGATGTCAATTCTCAACTTGATCTACAAGTTCAATGCAATCCTGACCCAAATCCCAGCAAATTACTTTGTGGGTAGTTAAATATTGATTCTAAATTTTATATGGAAAGATAAAAGACACCAAATAACTGATATGATATTGAAGAAGAACAATGTTGGATGTCTGACACTACTCAGCTTTAAGATTTACTATACAGCTACATAATCAAGACAGTGTGGTATTGGAGAAAGAGTAGACAAATAGATCATTGGAATAGAACACAGAGCCAGAAACAGACGACGCAAATAGAGTAAACTAATCTTTGACAGAGGAGCAAAGGCAACTCAGTGGAGAAAGGGCAGCTTTTCAAAAGACAGTGCTGGAGTAGCAAGACCACCACATGCAGAAAGATGACTCCAGACATAGATGTTGCACCTTGCACAAAGAGTAACTCATAATGGATTGCAGACGTAAATGTAAAACGCAAAACTTTGAAACTCCTAGAAGACAACTTAGATAATCTAGGTGACCTTAGTTTGGCAATGTGTTTTCAATACAACACCAAAGGCATGGTCCGTGAAAGGAAATTTGGTATGTTGGACTTCATTAAAAATAAAAACTCTGCCCTTTTAAAAGGATGAAAAGACAAGCCATATACTGGGAGAGTATATTTACAAAACACATGTCTAATCAAGGACTTTCACCAAACCTATACAAATAACACTTAAAATGCAACAATAGGAAGACAGACATCCCTATTAAAAAGTAAATAAAATATCTGAACGGGTACCTCTCCAAAGAGGACGTATACATGGCAAGTAGACATATGAGAAGATGCTCAACATCCTATGCCAGGGGGAGACTGCGCATTGCAGTGATATGCTACTACACACTTAATGGAATGGCTCAAATCCAAAACACTGACAACGGCAAATGCTCATGAATATGTGGAACAAGGAAACTCATTCATTGCTGGTTGGAATGCAGAATGAGGTAGCTGCTTTAGAAGACAATTTTACATTTTCTTACATAAGTAAACATACTCTTAGATTATGACCCAGCAACTGTGTTATGCAAATAAGTGGAAAACTTATGTACATATAAAAGCCTGCAATTGTTTACAGAAGTTTTATTCATAATCATCAAAAATTGGACCCAACCACAATGCCCTTCAGTATGGGAATAGATAACCAAAATGTGGCACAACTATGTAATAGACTGTTATTTAGTGATAAAAAGAAATGAGCTATCATGCTCACTAAGGGGCATGGGAAGAATTTTAAATACATACTGTTGATTCCAAGAAGCTAGTCTGAAAAGCCTGCATAGTCTATGATTCTAAATATATACATTATGAAGCAAACTCTAGGGAACTAGTAGTCAGTGGTTGCCAGGGAGTCCTGGTTGGCGAGGGGTGAGAGCATCAGTTGGAAACAGAATGAATAGATACAGAAGATAGCTACTTATCTGTCTGATACAGTAACATTGGGTATAGGACATGTGCATTTGTCATAACCCTTAGAACTGTACAAAACAAAGAGCAAACGCTAATGTAGTATGGGCTTTAGTTAGAATAACATCGATATTGGTTCATCAACAATAGCAAATGTGTCACACTAATGCAGATGTTAATAATAGGGGAAACTCCAGGGAGTGGATGGTGAAGGCTCTATGGGAACTTAATGGCCTACTCACTTATTCTCTGAAACAAACACTGCTCTAAAAATAAACTCTACTAATTTTGAAAATCATGGCAATGATTAAAACAAAACATTATTTTGAGGTGAAGAAATAGACATATAGTTAAGAGAGGCACATCTAGGTCTTCCAAATCAGTACTGTATACTATTCTTTAGGGAGTTTGTGAGTAACTGGGTATTTTGTTACTCAGTGTTTCTTACCTACAGAAATTGTTACGTGTATAAAAGTTTAAAAGAATAACTTAGAATAGTGCTGGAATTAGTTGATTTTATAGGCTTCTTAATGTTGTTTACCAATATCCCTTCAGTTGGTCTTCAGTTTTCTGCCTCAGGAAACTCTAGCTTTCTTTCTAAATTGATAAGAGGAGGCATTTTTATTTGTATATTTGTCTCCTTAAAAATACTGAACTGATAGAATGCATATTATCCAATTTTATGTTTTAAGGTTCTTTTGTGTTAATAACTGAGACAGAATTGATCTTTTCTACATTGAAACCATTACATATGATTTTTAAAATTTTAGCATGAACATTTTTGTGTGCTATTGAGCAATAAAATATATATCCTATTAATTTAATTGCTTGTTCAAAATCCATGGTGTAGACAGAAACATATTAAGTTACTATCCATCAGGGAAACATTGATCACCAAAATACCATATGAAAAATAATATGTAACATAAAACCCCCTTACTCTAGGTGGGAATTAATGAAATGGTAGATATCCAGAGACCATATAGTACATTTGAATAAAGTAACCTAAAATTTACTGAGTTTTGTGTGAAAATGACCACTTTTGGTTTCCACAATTTTGCCCTGATGGGTCACACGTTTATTTCGGTGATACTACCTTCACCAACTCAAGCTTTAGACTTCTCTGTAGATTTGCCTTCACATTTCATAACACATTTGTCTGAGCCTACTTGATCCTGTCAAATATGTATGTTGTCAAATACGTATGTTGTCTGTGAGTGAATAAAGTGGGTGGATGGCTAAATTGGATAATAAAGTATTTATTAAGAAATAAAGGTTGGCTATAAAATTACGTAATGCATGTGTGTGTGTGTGTGTGTGTGTGTGTGTTCTATATTCTCATATATTAGTTCTAAAGTTAGAATCCAAAGAGATATTCTAAAGAGTGTGGGGGCAGGAAAAACATCATCAAAACAGTATGTAGCCCCTAGATTATTGCAGAGGAAAGGGTCATTAATATGCATAGGATTTCATAAATTGGTTAAATAAATAAAATATATTAAATCTGTATTTTAACCTCTATATTTCTTTGTTAGAGCCATTTTTCATCATGGAATGCAATAAAATATGTCAAATCAATTTTCATTGCCTTAAGGTCTGAAACCATCAACTCTTTTTACTCAGAATATATTACAAATCTTTAGACTTCCTAGGAAGAAAAGTTTAAGATCATAATGTAAAAGGCCTGTCTTTTTCTTCTTTTATTCCCCAGTATAATCAAAATGAGATATTTTTCTGAAAATCTATCAGACATAGACAAAATTCATCTCATAATTATCATAAACATGATTGCTATTTTGCATTGAATGATTTAAATTCATTTATTGAAGAAACATTTATTTACCTACCATGTACCATATACCAAGATCTTTTTATATTTTATTTCTAGTATTCATAGTGAACTACTATGAAGTTGTGTTCTTTTTAATCACAACTTTCAGATGAGTAACCAAGTATCAGAGAATTGAAATAATTGTTCTGGGACGCCTGGGTGGCTCAGTTGGTTAAGCAGCTGCCTTCGGCTCCGGTCATGATCCCAGCGTCCTGGGATCGAGTCCCACATCGGGCTCCTTGCTCAGCAGGGAGCCTGCTTCTCCCTCTGTCTCTGCCTGCCATTCTGTCTGCCTGTGCTCGCTCTCTCTCCCTCTCTCTCTGACAAATAAATGAATAAAATCTAAAAAAAAAAAAAAATTGTTCTAATGTCATTGTGATGTCATAAATTAATGACACGTTAGACAAACATTTCTCATATCCATTTTCATAACATATATCCATAAAAGATCATTTTGTATTGGATTTCATTTGAATATTTTAATATATTTATGCAAGTCATTGTTTTCTTAGTTCTAGGAATCTGCCCATGATGAGATTATTGTCTTTTTTTTTTTTTTTTTTAAAGCGAGCAAGTGCGAGCAGGGGTCGGAAGGACAGAAGGAGAAGGGGGTAGAGAATCCTAAGCAGATTCCACACCCAGTGCGGAGCTCAATCTTACAACAGTGAGCTGACATCAAAAGTCAGATGCTTAACTAACTGAGCCACCCAGGAGCCTGGAGATTATTGTCACTCGTTAAAAAAAAAAAATCTTTAGTAAGGTAGTTTCATTTTTTTCTCTCTTTTTAGTTTGAAGTGAAACATTTGGCTAATTAGAAACCTCTTTATATTTTTATGAGTTTATATTTGTAATCTTTTGCTTTAGAAAGTCTTTCTCTTTCAGTAAATATTTAATGTTATGATTTTACTAAAAATAACAAGGATCTAATAGATGATGATTAGTATGGGGGGTAGCAGCTGAGGGACGACTGGGAACTTTCTATTTGCAGATTCCTCTGTACTGAGTGAGCCCTGGAAAGTGGCACATCACCCCATTGGAAGATAGTGTCTTCTTCCTTGTTTGGAGATCATGACAAAAGCTGACAAAACAAAGCTTTTCTGACTAAGGGTTCACCCTCATGTCCCTTCTGGGCAACTAGATCAATAATGAAATTCGAACCTGACATAGCCCGACTGAACAGAAGCTGGGATTTCCAAGGGAGGAGAGGTAATGAAAACAAAATGTTTCGAGATCTGGCTAATAGGCATTCTCAGGACTGTGACTGATCTTGAGGCTGTTTGATAGAGCACGGAGAAGATAAAATTGAAAGGGGGAGGGTGTGTTGATGCGGGGAAGCCTCCTATGATACAAAACTTAACACCCTGACAATAATCCTGGTGGGTGAGGCTGCACGCTGTTAAGGTTTTTCTCTGAAGCTTGAATAAAGTGATGACTCATTTTAATGAAATAGAAAGCCCAAAATTATGTGAAAGTGAAGGAAAGAATCAAAAGCTTGTGGAGGATTTGGGATTTTAAAGTAAACAGACAACATAAAGTTAGAAAGTCCAGTGGCCAACACTATTCTACTGAAGAACCTGGAGGATACTCTCACTCTCTCTAAAATAAAGAAATCTAAGAAAAAAAACAAACACTTTTTTTTTTTTTTTTTTTTTTTTTGTAGAAACTCCAGGCATTGCTGCTGCTTGAGCCCATTAGGATCCAACAGACCTTCCAATCTCTAATTTATAAATATATCCTTGGTAGGAAAATGATCGATTTAGGACTCTTGGTTAGCCAGAATGGGAAAGAAAATCACAGTGTCAACCCCTGTGGTTCTAAATCAAGGTCGTGGAATCAGCGTGAGAGACAGGAGGCTACTTCAAGGCAGATCCTGCCCTTACTTTAACTTCTAGACTCTGGCATATCTATTCTCTGATTTTTTTTCCCCATTTGTGTTTCTGTCAACATCAACATCAGGCACTGCAGTGAATCGTCCATTTCAGCCTGGCTCAGCTCTTTCTGCAGACGCAGTTCTCCTCAGGCTTAGTGCCAGGTGGCACCATCTCTCTGCTCAATACCTGAGCAAGGAATTATTCTAGGTTTAATTTCTCATAACTCCCACGCTAGTGTTTCACCAAAAAAGTTCTCTTGTCTGTCACCCAAAATCCTTCTCCACAAAACAGCAAGGATGGTATTTTTAAGATAGGCATGAGGTCATGGGGCTCCCTGGCTTGAAATGAATGCTTTAGACTACACCTTGCTCTGAGAATGACATCCATACTCCAGGCCTTCCAGGTCGCATCTGATCTGACAGCTGCCCCAGCCCTCGCTGGTGATGGACCAACGGTTTGTCTGAATGGGTCGCCACCGTTCCCACCCCACACCCTTGTGCCTGCTCTCCTCTCTTTCACTGACTTGGAGGATGCCTCTGAAAGTTCTTCACTGACCATAACATTGTGTAAAATAGCCACCCTACACCACTCTTCATGTCAATTCCTGGTTTATTTAGCACATGATACCTATGACTATTTAAAGTTTCTAAATAGTCATAGGTATCTATAGATACCTATGATTTCTATAGAAAACTAATAGTTAACCTATAGTCTAGCCATCTCCAGGCTGAAATGTGCATTATTTGAGAGCAGAGAAGCTGTCAGTGTTATTTACTGTGAGATCCCAGGTGCTTTGCACAGCTTCTAACACATAGAATGTACTTGCTAACTAATTTTGGGTAAATTAATTAACCTAAACAGAGACCTGGGGGTAGTTTCTCTATATGCATATATTTCATATGAAGCTACAAGAATGTGCACAAGGCAACAATTATTTTGTATGCTTATTATGTCTTCCTCTTCTGAGAACAACCACTCCCTCCAGGAACTTCATTCCAAACAGATTTGTTCACAATATATCTTTTTCATTTTTTCATTATCCCATGAAACCCTGGTCATGTATAAGAACAAAACTCAAAGTAGGAAAACTAGAAATATCATGTAGGATTAAAAAATTTGATATGAGGGGTGCCTGGGTGGCTCAGTGGGTTAAGGCCTCTGCCTTCGGCTCAGGTCATGATCTCAGGGTCCTGGGATCGAGCCCCACATCGGGCTCTCTGCTCAATGGGGAGCCTGCTTCCTCCTCTCTCTCTGCCTGCCTCTCTGTCTACTTGTGATCTCTGTCTGTCAAATAAATAAATAAATAATCTTTAAAAAATTACAAAAACAAATTTGATATGAGTAAAAGCTTCAGCTATAAAGTAGAAACTTGGAAGGTGGTGTTTGCCAAGTTTACATCATGTAGGAAAAAATGTGAAAAAATAATAAACTAACACAAATAGAGAAAAACAAATTAGATGAACCGGTCAAAGTTTAAGACTCAAATGAATTTTTTGTCCACTTTCCTCTCTGCCTTTTTTTGACTTATTCAATTTCTTGGTTATATTTAGTCAACAAACTTCACCCTCAACCTTAATCTTCTCTTATTTAGATTAGAATCCTTTTAGATTTTTAAGGACTTATTTATTTTTTAGAGAGAGAGAGCACAAATGTAAGTGGGGCGAGGAGCAGAGAGAGAGAATGTCAGGCTGACTCCCCACTGAACCCAGGACCCCAGGTAGGACTCAGTCCCTGTAGAGATCATGACCTGAGTGGAAGCCAAGAGTCAGATGCTTAACTGACTGAGCCACACTGGTGCCCCACTTAAATTAGGATCCTTGATATGTTTAAATGACAGGGTCCTAAAAATTGAAAGACACATTTAGGTTCTTCAATAGCAGTGCAGCAAATATAGACCACTAATTATATGATTGCTCACCCTGTGGGAGTAGAGGTACACAAAGGCATATTATCCACCTGGTGAGCCAGTGTCCAAATCTTGCATAATTTTCTGAATGTCAGTTCCAGATGATACATCTTCCCAGTTGAATTTAATTTGTCCTTCACAATCAAAATTTCAATACCATTCAGATTTTCTGCATTTTTCTCATTATGTTGTCTCTGTTGAATTTTATTGATGGTTTAATTTAGCATTCAAATTTCTTTTCAAATGGGATTTCAACATTCTGTTAATTGAAATAAGAGCCTTTTAAAAGTAGCATGCAAATGTAGATACCTTTGAGTATTTGATTGTTAATGGATGACAACGTATATTTTTGATATCTCTAGTATAATCCTCATGAAGATTACTGTCAGCCAGCCACAGTGCATTCCATCAAATATCAATGTGATATACAGTCATTTCTGTTTCTAATTTGATACTCTTCTTTAGAGCCCATCACTCCTATGTTATTGTCATTGTTAAGCAGGACTAGAATAAGTCATTTCACAGCGCATAGTTTAGTTACAATAACAGTTCATTTTATATGGTCTTAGTATATATTATGAGGCTATTTCCCCGAA
Organism: Enhydra lutris kenyoni; assembly: GCF_002288905.1. Classification (NCBI taxonomy): domain Eukaryota; kingdom Metazoa; phylum Chordata; class Mammalia; order Carnivora; family Mustelidae; genus Enhydra; species Enhydra lutris. Next base: position 11,227,361 of record NW_019154096.1, on the reverse strand, counting down.
TGACAATTTTGTTGGTACATAAAATAAAATTATATGTTAGTTTAAATTGTGATGCAACAAGAAACAAAGGATGAAATCTGATTTGATTATCAACCATATCATTTGCATATGTGTCCAAAGGGAAACTAGTTATAAAGTTGCATGTTTATAATATGGTTGCTTAAGACATTTGATAACTTAAACAAAAAAATATGAAGGCATAATATTTCTTTTGTTTTCTCAAAATCTTGTTAAAATGTTAAGAGGTATAATATCCAGGGCTATAATATTAAACTGTGATCACTTATAGTATTTAATAGCCCACTTTCCTTACTTTTGTCTTACTTAACTAAAAGGGCTAAAATTCCACTCTCTGAGAAATAAGGTTATAGTATTTGAGAATAACATTTTTGCAGCTTGGATCATAAAACATGATTTTTAAAATGCATCTAGAATTCAGAATTAATTCTTGTGAAAGTAAATTACATGTAATTAATATTATTCCAACATACTTCACCTTGATTCAAAACAGAAATCAGTATGTGAAAAGACATACCAGTGGGACTAATACTTGGCTCACTTTTGTCCTTTATTTCTTCTGGAGCTCAGTGTTCTCTTCCACAAAATGAGGTTAGCTTAAACAATTTCCACTCTTCCCACAGCTCTTGACATTTCATAAAACCAATATATATACTCTCAGAAGAAGTGAAGGGATCATTTTTGATTTGGAGGGCTTTAATAATACATAAGATACAAAGTTTTTCAATGTTTAGGGTAAAAATTTAAAATAAAAAAAAAAATACATTCATATCTCTCTCGTCCAATCCCTTCACTCAAGATGAAGCCAGTCCTCAGAAAGTTTGCCAGAAGTTACCAAAATGTTGCCTGAACAATTGGATATAAAACATTGGAAAGTTTTTTTTTTCCCCATAATCAAATGTTTGTCTTCATTCTCCTTCCATATTATCCATACAATTTAATGGATTGATGATTAAAAAAAAGATTTAAAATATGTATGTTGATTAATAATACTTAATTCCCTATTTCCCCTTTGTTTAAACTTGTATATTCATCTCTGCTACATTAATTGTGGGGAGATAGTGAGACAGTTACAAACATAAGCTGCCTTTATGTCTTTGGCTTTTCCAGCGAAAAAATCTCAAAAGGTGTGCAGAGAAGAGAAATGAAGGGGCTAGAAGACCGTAACATCTTGAAGAGGAAAAAAATGGGCCGTGAGACTGAAAGGATATGATCCCTGATTGGCTAAGAGGAAGAAAATAAGGAGAATTGTGAAAGTCTTTAATACAGAATTAAACATAAGCCTGGTGCTTGGAGCCACTGTGAGGGATTGACGAAGGTGTGAGACAGAAACTCGGCATAGTGCAGGTGGACCTGGGGCATCATGAGTGAACTCAAAGAAAGCTCCTGGGGCCCAAACATGACAGAGAAGTGACAGGTTATTTCTCAACTGAATAGCTTTACAACTAAAGAAAGTTAAAGTTCTAATTGAAAGTCTGTCCAAAAAAAATTTCTGGGTCCTAATAATTTTACTGGTGAATTTAATGAAATATTTAAAGAAAAACGAACACCAATTTGATTCCATTTTTTCCAGAAAAATAGAAGACAAAGAACCATTTCTCAATTCGTTTTTTGAAGGTGGTATTACTCTGATATAAAAATCAGACAGACAAAACAAAACAAATGAAAAATTACCGACCAGTAATCCTCATAATTATAGACACAAAAAACCTCTACATAGTATTGGTAAAAATACTTTTGTAGCATATAAACATAACAATACCATGGAGCATGGGCACATAGTTTATTCCAGTGATGCAAGGTTTTATCAATTATATTAATCTAAAATTGCTCAATGTAATTTATCTTATCAGCATACCAAAGAAGAAAAATCATATGATCATACCAATCAAGCAAAAATAAAATTGTGAAAATTCATTTAACATTCTAGAAATTGTGAAAATTTTTTATCATTCACAATTTAAGCTCTCAGAAAAATAGGAGTAGTGAGGAATTTTCTTAACTTAGTAAAGATGAGAAAACTGATAGCCAACAGTACAATTAATGATGAAAGATATAATTGTTGCCCCTAGGACTTGGAACCAGGTAAGGATGTGCACTGTCAATACCTTTTATTCTGTGTAGTACTAGAGATTGGAGGGTGTGTAGGAAGGCAGGAAATAAAAGGTATACAGATGAAACAGCACTAGGTGAGGAGGGGCAGAGGGAGGAGCAGACTCCCCTCTGAGCAGGGAGCCCCATGCAGGACTCTATCCCAGGACTCTGAGATCATGACCTGTGGCGAAAGCAGGTACTCGACCGACTGAGCCACCCCGGGCTCCCCAGAAATAAAACTTTCTATTAGGAGATAAAATGATTGCTCCATAGAAAATCCCAAGGAGGGGCACCTGGGTGGCTCAGATGGCTAGGCGTCTGCCTTCGGCTCAGGTCATGATCTTGGGGTCCTGGGATCCAGCCCTGCATCGGGCTCCCTGCTCAGCAGGAGGCCTGCTTCCTCCCCCTTCTCTGCCTGCTTGTGATCTCTCTCTCTGTCTGTCAAGTAAATAAATAAAATTAAAAAAAAATCCCAAGGAAATCTACAAAAATTTTGTAAAACTAGTAGGTGAGTTTAGTGGAGCCAAGAATACAAAATAAACATATAAAAGTCTATTGTAGGGGTACCTGGGTGGCTCAGATTAGGCATCTGCTTTTGGCTCAGGTCATGATTTCAGGGTCCTGCAAGCAAGCCCCATCTTGGGCTCCCTGCTCAGGTGGGAGCCTGCTTCTCCCTCTGCCTCTCCCCGCCCCCCACTCATGGGTTCGCTCACACACACACTCTCTCTCTCTCAAAAAGTAAATAAGTCAAATCTTTTAAAAAAGTGTATTTTTGTCTCAGCAATTAATGCATGGGAAACAAACTTAAAAATATGATTCCATGTATAATCATTCATGTAAACAAAATACTTAGGTTTACACTTAACAGAATATGTATGGGACCAGTGTGCTAGAAGCTACAAAGCTCTCATAAAAGAAATCACAGATTTTACAATTTAAGAATTTGGAGAGACAAAAAGGTTCATAGAGTACAATGTTCAATCAGTGGCTGTGTCAGTTCTCCCTTAATTATACATGTTTCCTGCAATTCCTGTCTAAATCCCAGTGAGATTTGTTGCAGATATAGAAAGAGAAAGGCAAAGGAACTAGAATTAAAACTTAACAAAGGTAAAGCATTTTATAAGGCAAGGAAGGGAGTGGAACTAGAATAGCCCAAACATCCCAAATAGACAGGACAAGGGTCACCCAGTCTACTTACTGTTAAGAATCACCGCATAGCTACCATCACCAAGGCTTTGTAGCATTAGCAAAGGGATAGAAATTAAGGCTTGGACCTTGCACAAGAAGTAACTCAAAATGAAACAAGGACTTACAGGTAAAATGTAATAAAGTAAGTGTTTTAGAAAAAAATATAAGATAATGTCTTTGAGGTTTAGAGCTTAGCAAACAATTCTTCATCTCGCCGGCAAAAGCATGACCCCTGAGAAAAAAAACTTGATGACTTCATCAAAATAGGAAATGTTCTGCAAACTCCTCTGCTAAGGCTGTGAGATTCGAAGGACTGTCTGGGGGGAAATTTGCAAACAACATATATGACAAAGAATTGAAACCGAGAATATATAAAATTTCCAAAAACTCAACAGTAGAAAACTAAGTAGAAAACTAATTGTCCGGTTATAGTATGTTCAAAAACCATGATGGGACATTTCACCGAAGAGGTTGTACAGATGGCATACGGGCAGATGAAAACATGTCCAGTGATAGTAGCCGTCAGGGGAATGCAAATTAAGAACAGTGAAATATCACTACACAGCTCTCGGAACGGCAGAACTAAAAATCTGTGACAACACCACATGTCGGTAAGGGCACATACATCGAGGGTGGGAATATAAAATGTCACAACCATTCTGCAAGACAGCGGAACTGCCATAAAAGCCAGCACTCTTGATCTTTTCTCTCTGAAACTTGAAAACTAATGTTGATACAAAGACTCGTACATAAATGTCCTAACAGCTTTGGTCATAATAGCTAAAAACTGGACACAACCCGGATTGTGATCAATCAATGGCTAAGTGAAGTGTAGTTTACTCAGGAGCAGTCCACTGACACACGGAGCAACCTGCGTCTAGTCCTACAACATTCTTAAAATGACAAAGTTACAGAAATGCAGAACAGGTTAGTTGTCAGGAGTGAGAAGAATGAGGGAAGGACAATACGCAGGGTCCTTGTGGAGATGGAACTTTCCCCCAACTTGACTCTTATCTTGGTTTTTTGGGGGGAAACTGGGTAAAGGGTACCAGGGATCTCTTAGCATTAGTTCTTAGAACTGCATGTGAGTTTACAATTAAATCAAAATTAAAAGTTTAATAATTAACATGAGTCAACGTGCTTATATTTACTCAATTTATAAGTTTCAATTACTTTCTATACATAAAAACAAGCAAAGCAAAGCATGTCAATAAATCTAAAATGAGAGAAAAAAAAACTTACCTATTATATAAAATATGAATCAGTAGAGGGAAACTAAAATTACTCTCCAAGTCAAAAACTCAGATGAATATTTATCTTGTTGAATTACTGCATTAGTATGTATTTGTATTGGGGGCACCTGTGTGGCTCAGTTGGTTAAACATCTGCCTTCCGCTCAGGTCATGATCTCAGGGTCCTGGGATCAAGTCTCTCATCAAGCTCCCTGCTTGGTGGGAGTCTGCTTCTCCCTCTCCTGTTCCCCCTGCTTATGCACACACTCTCTCTCTCTCTCTCTCTCTCAAATAAATAAACACAATCTTTTAAAAAATGTATTTGTGTAATAACATAACATAATGAATGAATTTTTATCTTTATTTTTTTAAAGATTTATTTATTTATTTGAGAGAGCGCACCAGAGAGTGCAATCATGGGGAGGGGCAGAGGGAGAGGGAGAGAATGTCAAGGAGACTCCACACTCAGTACAGAGCCCCACTTGGGGCTCCATCCCACGAGCCTGAGATCATGACCCGAGCTGAAATGAAGAGTGGGATGCTCAACCCACTAAGCCACCCAAACGTCCCAATAAATGATTTTTTAAAACTCACAACCAATCAACTTTGCTCCAGGCTGTACCCTGTGAATGGCAGCTAGAGAGTAGTCATTCACTCATTTCCCAAGATATGTTTTTTGTGTGTATGAATATGTGTTAAAAAGGAAAAGAGTTGGGGCACCTGGGTGGTTCAGTGGGTTAAAACCTCTGCCTTCGGCTCAGGTCGTGATCCCAGGGAACTGGGATCGAGCCCGCATCGGGCTATCTGCTCGGCAGGGAGCCTGCTTCCTCCTCTCTCTCTCTGCCTGCCTCTTTGCTAATTTGTAACTCCGTTTTTTCAAAAAATAAATAAAATCCTAAAAAAAAAAAAAAAAAGGAAAAAGTTGAGCATTATCTTGCCAAATCTCAGTCAGATGCAGATACAAAGCATTCTGGGTACCTGACCTGGTCACTAGGCATCTAAAAATACTGAGAATATATTTTGAATTATTTTTACTTATTAAAACATATGTTCTCATCTCCTCACAGTCTAGCATTGAACTTTTCATTGAACATTGAACATGAATTGCAGAGGTGCTCATGAACAACTGTGAATGCCCGAATGGTACAAGATGTTCAGCTACGTACCTTACTAAAATGTCAGCTGGCATAACCTTCCTTATATTCCCCCCACCCCCGCCACTGCATATATTGAACCAGATCCATTTGTTCATCCCTGATGAAGAGCTAATTTTTCTGGCCTGAAAATATAAACAGATTGAAGAGTTCCTTTTTTCTTTCCTTTGAAAAGACAAAAGCAAAAAAAAAAAAAAAAAAAAAAAAAAAAAAAAAAAAAAACAAAAACCCACCCATGGCAATGGTATTTTAGATGTCCTGAGGGGAAGAGAGAGACAGCAAACTGTCTATTGAAAGCCAGGAAATAAACGGAGCTCAGATTCTCCCAGAAGGGCAGGCCTGGCCAAGAGCAGGGACGTGCCTATGAGGGGGCTGCTGTCATGGACCCCCACCCCAGCTGAGGAGGAAGCATTCCCAGCAAGGGAGAGCTGCATTACTCAAGTGAAGACACATACCTGTGAGAATTCAGCATTGCAGAGCTGTCTTACATTTAGTACTAGAGAAGGCTGTTGGCTTGTTATCTTGAATCCAGTAGTGCTGCTCCAGTAAATGTGCACATAATTTGCATATGTACACACACACTAAAAATGTGTTTTATTTTATATTTATTTTATTTATTATATATATTTTATTTTATTATATATATTTTATTATATATATTTTATTTTATTATATATATTTTGTTTTATTTTATTATATATTTTTTATTTTATTTTATTTTATATATTTTATTTTATTATATATATTTTATTTTATTATATATATTTTAGGAATTGCAATATTATATTTTATTTTATTTTATATTTTATTTTATTATATATATCTTATTTTATTATATATTTTATTTTATTATATATATTTTTATTTTTATAATATAATATATATTTTATTTTATTTTATTATACATATATTTTATTTTATTTTATATTTTATAATATATATTTATATATATTTTTTAATTTTATTTTAATATATTTTATTTTATTATATATATTTTAGGAATTGCAATAATAAACACAGAATTGCAATATGTTTGACAAATTAATGGATTAAATTTATGAAAGAAGAGTAAAGCTGTCGAGTGCTTAGCATTTTGAAAAATAAGTTTTTATGACATTTGTTTTTCCCTTCAAATAGGTACAGCAGAAGAACTAAAGGCAAGGAATAGCTAATTTGGGTTGAAATTTATCTCTATTCATACAAGTAAATTCTTTATACAGAAAGCGAAAGTAGCAATATAATGGGAAACACTCATTTGTGTAAAACTGCTATGTAAACGCAGTGTGCAGGACAAGCCCTTGGCGTGTGCCTTTTCCCCCGCATCGATCTGTGCTGAAGTTGGTGTCTTGGTGACAGAGACCAGCGGTGAAGGCTGATACCAGAGCACAGTCTCACTCTGATTGGGTTTCTCGTCCAGATTTGCTTATTCTGTAGAACTGATACAGACTGAACTACTTTTTCAGGGTAATCTATGTAGCCTTGATTTATCAAAACCAGAAACTTCGGGAGGATGTGGCATCTACAGTTAGCATATTAATCAGGTAATGGACCTAGCTGTTCACATTCACTAGCTAAAAATGATTTTTTTAAAAATGGTGCATTTCAAATCTGACATTCCTCTAACAAATATCTTAGAAAATCTGATACTTAATGTTCAGCTTGTTGTAGAATTACATTAAAACAGAATGTGCACAGTTTATAATTTGGATTTAGATACATTTTTTTATACAAATGGGTACATCTGGATACATTTTTCTGAAACTCAATGTGACTCCCAAGTGAGAGGTGGGAAGCCCTCTACACTCAAGGTGCTGCCCTCCTGTATCGCCTCCAGCCTCCAGCTGCCTCCCTGCAAACATAGCTGTCCTTTGGACTTCTGTTCCTACTGCAGACATTTGTCCCATTTTGAAGTTATACAAATGCAATCAAGTTGTCTGAGTTATTTCGCTCAACATTGCGTTTGTGGAATTGCATCGCACTTTGTGCATCATTATGCCTTCAGTCTTTTCTGTTGCGGCATTGAGTTCTGTGGTATGAGTACAATGCAGGTTAGTTATGCTCCTGATGAATACAGGTTGTTTCCCTTGAGAAGATACTACAGATGCAGTTGGTATAAGGTTGCAGGTGGCTTTATTGTTGCTGTTGAACACATGTATGCCTGTCTGCCGAGCTGACTTAGAGGTGGAAGAGATGTCCTGTTTGTAGAGTGTGTATGTTCGGCTATATTCAGCTACAGTTCGTAGGACTTATCAGTTTTTGAAAGGAGCCAAATCAATTCATATTCACATCATTTGTGTCTGAGAGTTCTGGTTGTTCCGTGTGCTGGTCAACATTTAATACTAGTGCTCTTTTTTCTTTGTTTCATTTTCAACACAATTGTAGGTATACAAAACTATACCTTTTCTACATTTTCTTAGTTCTCATGTTTTCTTTTTAAGTAAGAATATACACAAAACTCACATTTAGTTAATCAGTCAATAATCTACTTTGAAAACTTGCATTTGTTGGCATATGCCTATGTATCTATATATGTTCCTAAGAATTAAAAAGTACAAAATTATATCGAATGTCATAGAGTGACTGCACACTCAGAAAAATCTCATTGTACTTCTTCCCACCTTCTTGTATTTCATCAGACAAGAAAAAATCTTGACATTGATGGTTTTCAGAAAGTGTTCATGGACTGATTCACAGTAATCTTTGAGAAGACAACTAGGGACTCATGGAACTATACAAAGGACCTGTGATCAAGGGATGTCAGTTTTGCTGACCTCAGCTTTTGTTCATGTGTTTGTTTTAATCTGCCTGTGGTGCATGAGGACGTCTTTCTGTGTTTGAGAACAGGGTCTTTCCTGAGGGCTCATCAGAACCATAACCTAAGCTTCAAGGTGCACCTGGACTTTACATTCTTTTTTTTTTTTTTTAAGATTTTATTTATTTGTCAGAGAGAGAGAGGGAGAGAGAGCAAGCACAGGCAGACAGAATGGCAGGCAGAGGCAGAGGGAGAAGCAGGCTCCCCGATGAGCAAGGAGCCCGATGCGGGACTCGATCCCAGGACGCCGGGATCATGACCCGAGCCGAAGGCAGCTGCCCAACCAACTGAGCCACCCAGGCGTCCCTGGACTTTACATTCTTAACCGATTCTTCCTTCCACTGAATTTTCCTTTCCTTGATCCCTCACCACATGGATGGCTCAGAGGCAAGAGAAAAATTAAAAAGTTTCAGTTTTGGCAAAAAATACTGAGTTTGATCCTGGAGTTCACAATGTGGATTATTTGCATTTTAATCACAAATTTTGCATATGACTTTATGAAATGTATCATAATTATTACTTTTTCCTTATTTGTTTTTTAATTAACTTTAATTTTAAACATTACAAGAATCCGAAAAATAAAGCATCTTAATGAGGTGATTATATAATATTTCTCCCCATGGCTATATATATAGACATATGTGGAAGTTTTAGACTTTGAGACGTTTATTTTTATATTATGAGTAGAATTATATACTCTGCCCCAGAGGCCTTAGGGCAGAAATTCCTATTGTACTAACTGAGAACATTAGATTTGGACCCAATAAAGGCTTCAGACTTGGAAAAATATTAAGCTAAGACCAGCAGTAAAAGCAGTGTGGTAGTGCAGTTGGGGCTGTCTGCTCCTGGTACCAGAAAAACACAGATTACCTGAGATATGTCTGGTGGTAAAAGGTGCAGGTTACCACTGACATAGAGGTTTATAGGTATATTATGTAATATTTTTTTTCATTTGAAGCTCAAGATCCATGGCATATAAGAAAAGAGTATTTGTCATTAATTTTCTCCTTCTGAACTCCCATAACAACATAGTATATAATTATATTCTGTAAAATCTTAAAATATTTGATGTATTGTTATTCCTATCTCTAACAGAGACTTGGGAATCTTCACAAAGTGATTATTTATCTATTAATTTAGCAACCTCAACAGCAAACACAATGTTAAGTATGTAGTCGATGCTTGAGGAATGTTATTTGTCTATACAGGTCTGTGTCTCATCAGAGCTATCAAGTTACATTGCAAAAGACTCATACATCAACTCTTCCCCTGACTGAATGATCCATTCCCTGAGTGCTTGTGAGAACTGTTATTTGAAAGAATAAAGCTCAGTATCAAACAAATGTTAGTAGTTTAAATGAATTCATGAAAGCAGAAGAGAATTTCTATCTCTGAATATTCTGTTTGTGATTTCAAACCAGAGCTAAAGAAATTTAGAAGACATAGTTATACATGTGTAGGGGTGGAGAATTTTTCTCTTCTTTCCCTCTAGGTCCTTTGGCTGGCCTAATAACTGAATTGACATAAAACAGATTAACAGGAGGAAAACAAATCTGATTACTGACCCGTGAGAGCCCCATAAGGACGCGAGGCTCACAGGCAATCAGGCAGTTGAGGTGATGGGTCAGCCTGAGCTAAGGAAAAGGGGGGGGGCTTCAAAGAGTGGAAGACAAGTCATGGAAAGATGAAAAGAGCAAGTATGTATAGATAGATAGATAGATAGATAGATAGATAGATAGATAGATATAGATAGACAGACAGACAGATAGATATGGCCAGGACGTAAACCTTTCTGATACAGAAATTATCTCTGGCATAGCATCTTCATGGTATAGGCCCCCTTGTCCAAATTCTTGTAGGCAGTGAAGGGAGAGACTGCTGGTCTGTGATTGCCTTCAGCTCAGAATAATCCAAATGCCAAAGTGACATCTTTTGTGGGGGGGCTTCTTCTGAACCCCTTCAGAGGTATATTGGAGTAATTTGGTAAACTTTAGCAGGGTTTTAATGTAAGCACTGAAAAAAGGGATTATTTGGAAATGGAAGAACTCTGGCTACCTCCTTGTCCCCAAAAGAGAGCTAGCAGGGCCTTCTTCTGGATGCGACCCTGGAAGGTGCACAGAAAAGTCAGAGAGGGCAGGTGAAGAGGCAGAATGCGCTGGTATCCTGGACTGCAACCCCTGTCTGGCCCAGTGGAGCCCTCCACTCCTGGAAAGTTCTTTGTCTTGCGAAGACCTAAACCTATAAATCCAGGTGGATAGCAAGCTGATAGTTACCTTCACCTTTCAGATACTCTACCAAGTTCCTTCACTGCTATCTGGCAAAACTTCAATCACTGATAACGTATCGAAAGCCAGCCTCCTTATTTCATATAACTGATCAAATGCGTTCTAGAAGACTGAAGAGTGCACTTCAGACTTTTACTTCCCCACTTCATGTTTTAAGCCCTAAATTCAAGGATAGCTATTATTGATTTTCATCTCTTACGGGATCATCGCTGCTTGTTCCCTCTCCTGGATTGTCCTTCTTGTTTGGTATAATCCAGGTGATGTCTCTACAATCTTTTCCCAGAATAGTTATAATATTTTCCCCTTTGCTTGTCATTTGTATCCCAAATACAGAATTTTAATGGCAGTGGAGACTGACCACACTTCCTCTCTAAACATAATCCCATGTGTTGTCCGGTGTTAAAGTCAGGAAAGGCAAAGTTTGTTTTGTTCTAGTTTTTTCTTCATCAAAGTGTCTCTAACCCTGAACCTCAAATGAAATGTAAAACATGCTAGTCATACAGTGGTAGTCATTTTTCTTTCGTGTATCTGTGTGTGTTGAAAGACTTATGTATTTATTTGAGAGGAAACACACAAGCAGGGGGAGGGGCAGAGGGAGAGAGAGAATCTCAAGCAGACTCTGCCACACTGAGCATAGAATCCGACATAGGGCTCGGTCTCATGACCCTGAGACCATGACCTGACCCTGAGATCATGATCAGAGCTGAAACCAAGAGTCAGAAGCTTAACCAACTGAGGCACCCAGGTGCCTCTCCTTTGTGCTTTTTAACGAAAATCTTTATTTCCATTGAAAAGAGTCTACAGTTTATTAAAATATGAAACATAATGACATAAGCTAAGCTTACTATAAAATAAACTTATTAAAATATAATACATACTCATTTATAAATATGGCATGCATATTTCTCACAACTGTTCATTTTCCCTCACGTGGGCAGGTCCCATGCAGTTGGCTGGGCTTGAATACAGCAAAAGGCTGGTCCTGGAAAGAGTGAGGGAACTTCCACCCACTTGAGGCGGTACAGCAGGAGGGGTCCCCAGACTTCTGGGATGATCAGCCTTTGGTTCTATGGTGGCTGTTTTAAAGCCACTCCAGTTTGGGGGCAATTGGTTGCACAGCAATAGATCATGAGCACAACTGCTTTTGAGACCCAATGTTTCCTTGTATATTTAACAGAAGCATGGGCACTGGTAATCGCAGAGAGCTCCGTGTTTACTAATTTGAGCAGAAAGAACCTCTTTCATAACTGACTAAATGGATTATCTTTTGAATATTACAATTTTGTGACCAAATTTCACACTATTCTTTAATCACATCACCAAATGCTTATTATGTCTTTCCATGTTCCTGCCAATCCTTTACTGCTATGCTCACCTTGTTTTGATTTCTAAATTATATATATTTTAGTGTGATCAGGTGACTCTTTGCAGGTGATTAATGATAAGACAAGAACTGAGGCTATTATCCATCCAGAATGATTAATGACAGAACCTCATCATTTCCATACATTTTGCAAAAAAGGTGTATGCAAGTATTGGGTATATGCATTTTCTAAGAGTAAGATTCATGGGTCTCCTCAGGTTCTTTCAAATATTAAGGACTTAAGAAAACTAAGAAACGAGAGCAAGGAAAATTTCACAAAGTCTATGAGAGAACTGTGATACAAAACAGGGAAGCTGATTTATGAGAAGCAAACCAAAGGTCTGCAGATTGAATGTTATAGATTGAGATTTATCCCTGCACTCCATAAATATACATTTGATACCTAGCATGTACGCTATGCTGGAAAATTGAGATACACCTGGTATTGTAAACCAGACCCTAACACTCAGTCCTGCGCTCACTCTTCTCATCTTCATGGTCCCGCCACAGATCTCACTTTGCACTTGGTTACACATGCTCATATACTAGTTGCTGTAAACTCACATAGGAGCGGTTAGGAAGTGCTGGAAGGAAAGTCCAGGACATAGTAGCCATGCCCACTCAGAGGATGCCCGTAAGCCATCAGATGCAAGAAGGAGGGTGGTCGTCCTGGCAGAGAAGATGGGGAGCACAGGTGATGGAGAGTGTGATGGAGATTAGAGACCCCACATCAGAGGCTGAGTGTGATTTGGGAACAGCATGGGTGGAGGGAGCAGTTGTGAATGACATGGAGGTAATATGCAGAGGAGACAGATCTAAGGGTCTGCGTGTTTGTTAGTGTTAATTTGTTCATATTCAGTTCCCAATAGAACAAGAAGAAAAGCTAAAAATCCCAGCTTCTAATGGAAATGCAGAATCATCATATTTCTTTTAATTAAAAACAGATCATTCACTTGAAAACACATAAAGTGTACTTTTTATTTTGATGGTAAGTTATTTGATTGATTTATTATAATATTAAAAGGAATTCACCTTTTTTAAGCCACATAATCATAATGTGACTTGTTTTGTCAAAATTGTATTTTATAAACTTATCATTTAGTAAGTAACTTGTCCACACTTGAGTTTTACAAAACATGAAAGTGGTTGCCCCTGAAAATATGGTTCTAGGAAACCTTAAACCTGAGATCAGTGGGAAATGCTCTTAAACTACAAAGTTGTAATAATTCAGACTGTGGGAAATGCTCTTAAACTACAAAGTTGTAATAATTCAGACTAAAGTATTCCTGAGAGACTCAAGGTTTGAAACGGCTTTTTAGGAATGGTTAAGTGAGGCTTCATATCTTAAATATATGACTTTATTTATAATCACAAAGCAGTAATTGCTGTTTATTATATTTGTTTTAAAATTTGTTCCTGACATAGGAAAATAAATCACCAGTTACCTCATTTTTACCACTGACGAATCTAATTACTACATAATATTTACACTCTCATTGCTTCATTAATTACATACAAAGCCTATATTTTAAAACTTCTGAGAGCTTAATTTGCACTTAAATCACAACACTTCTATTTATCTTACTCATTTTAGTTGCAGGTCTTTAAATACTGAAAATGTTACAATGTGGCAGGATAGCTCACTACACTGAGCAAATTACATTTCTAGTCTCTTCCTCTTCACAGATTTTGTGCCTGCACAGGTGGTTATGAAGTATCTTTCCTTTGTTGCAACAAGAGTGGGGGATGAATGAGGGCAGGGATACAGAGTGTGTCAATAAATATTTTAAGATCTACTGTACATAATGCTGCAGTAAACGCGGGGGTGCATGTATCTTTTTGAACTGGTGTTTTCATTTTCTTTGGGTAAATACCCAGTAGTGAAATTACTGGATCATAAGGTAGTTCTGTTTTTAATTTTTTGCAGAACCTCCATATGGTTCTCCCCTGTGGCTGCACCGGTTTGCCTTCCCACCAGCCGTGCACCAGGACTTCTGTTACGCTATTTTCCTCTATCTTTGTCAGAAGTTTGACTGTGATGTATCTCAGTGTGCTTTTCTCTGTGTTTATGGTACTTGGAGATTGCTGAACTTCATCATTCTTGGAAAATTCATACACATTATCTCATATGATACGTCTTCTGCCTACACACTATCTTTATTCCTTCTGATAATTAGAATTTTGTTTTACATTATGATATTGTTCCTTAATGTCTTGGACATAATTTTCATTTTTTCTCTTTCTCTCTGTGCTTCTGGTTTGTTAATTTTTATGGCCCAAAACTATGAATTGGCAGCCCATCTACCTTTTCCCTCTTTGCAGTGGTCTCTTGAGATTTTCTATGTCCTGATCAGAATACAACTTGTTTCTTTATTTTAACATTTTATTGTCCCTGTATATAAGGTGTGATTATTTTAAGAAACATAGGGAGCCCTCCCCCTTTTAAAATCTGTGATTATTTTTCTTTTTAATGATTTATGTACTTTACTTTCTACCTTCACCACAAATTCCTTAATTTTGAGTTTTTATCTCCCCTTGATCTCTCCCTGACTTTGAAAGTTTGTTTTGCTTACTAGATTTTGTGCTTAAATGAATGGATAAAGAAGATGTGGTCCATGTATACAATGTAGTATTCCTCAGCCATCAGGAAGGATGAATACCCACCATTTGCATGGACCTGGATGGGACTGGAGGAGATTATGCTGAGTGAAGTAAGTCAAACAGAAGAAGTTAGTTATCATATTTTTTCACTTACTTTTGGAACATAAGGAACAGCATGAAGGACATTAGGAGAAGGAAGGGAAAAATGAAGGGGGAGGAATCAAAGGGGAGATGGACCATGAGAGACTGTGGACTCTGAGAAACAAACTGAAGGTTTCAGAGGGGAGGGGGTGAAAAGATGGGGTAACAGGGTGAGGGATATATTAAGAAGGACATGTGTTGTGATGAGCACTGGGTGTTACATGCAACAGATGAATTGTTGACTTACTGAATATAATAAAAAGATATGTATTGTTTTATAGCAAGACAATTTTATAACTAACTAGATAAAGGACTGAATAACCCATTTGATTTTATATAAAGTGATTTTTTGTGTGAAGTGACTACAAAGGTTATGTACAAGTATACTGTTGATCTCTATTCTCCACAAAATGTATGTGCATTTGTTAGTGTACGAGAAATGGAATCCCCCTTATTCTTCTCTTTTATCTCCAAAAAATTTCTTACTTTACCCTTACAGATAACTCTTTTCTCACCAAAATGATGGCCATTGACTGAAACATGTAGATGTTAACAGTGAGGGTACTGAGGCAGAAAGATCAGGATTGGTGCAGTACATTCCTGTTCCTGCTGTGATAAGTCACCACAAACTCCGTGGCTTGACAGGACACACTAGTTTTTAAGAGGTGGGGAGGGGCAGGGGGAGAGGCAAAGAGAGGATCTGAAACTGACTCCCAGCTCCACACGGAGCCCAACACCTGGCTCGGCCTCCTGGCCCTGAGATCATGACCACAGCTGAAAAAGAGTTGGATGCTTTACCAACTGAGCCCCACACATTTTTTCTAATCTTATATTCTACAGACCAAAAATCTGACGTGGATCTCATTGGGCTAAAATTAAGTGTGGCAGAGCACATTTCTGGAGGGTCTCCAAGAGACTCTCTTTCCTTGCCTGTTCCAGCTTCTAGACCACATCAGTCCTTGGAGTGTGCCCTCATCCTCCACCTTCAAAGCCTTCAGGAGAAGGTTGGGTCCTTCCCACATAGCACCACTCTTCTGCTTCTTTCTTTTCAGGATCACCCCAATAGTCCAGGATAATCTCCCTATTTTAAGGTCAACTGATTGGCAGCCTTCATTCCACTGACAATCCCTTTTGCCATGTCATCTCACATAAACAGAGGTCCCAGGGATGAGGATATGACTTTGGAGGGTGATTATTCTACTTACCAGTCATATCCTGACTTCAGTCTTGGATCGCATCTTGGCCGCATCTCTTAGAATTTGTCTACCAGATTGTATCTTTAAAAGCTTCTATTTCCTCATCTGTAAAATTGCCTGTTTGTTGTCAGGAAATAACAGGGAAATAAATATGAATGTTAAGTATAGAACTTAACAAATAAGAAATACTCAATATATGTTAGTTCTACTATTATTGATAATGAACATCACTAGAGGATGAAGACACAAGGAAAATATCCTTAACTTCCTGCTGGAGGCTGGAGCGGCTAGTATGGGGATGGGTGAGCTCATGAAACCTGGGAGGGTGGTTTCTGGCCAGATGCTACTCCATACCCAAAGCAGTCACGTGAAGAGCGTTGATGATGCCTCCTCAGACTGTCCTACTGCCGTGTTCTGGTGGCTGGAATTAGCCACTATATGCCCAAAGTGACAGCTGCCATGGGCAAGAAGAAAATCGCCAAGAGGTCAAAGATCAAGTCTTTTGTGAAAGTTTGTAACTACAATCCCCTCATGCCCAAAAAGTACTCTCTGGGTATCCCCTTGGACAAAACTATGGTCAACAAGCATGTCTACAGAGCCTGCACCAAAATGCAAGGCCCAATGAGGGGCCAAGGTCAAGTTTGAGGAGAGATACAAGACTAGCTCCAACAAGTGGTTGTTCCAGAAGCTGCAGGTTTGCTCTCTTTTGTTGCAGTTATTAAAAATACCAAAAAAGAAAAACACCAAAAGACAACAAACAAACAAACAAAAAAAACCGGGAACCTGGGTGGCTCAGTGGGTTCAATCCTCTGCCTTCAGCTCGGGTCATGATCCCAGGGTCCTGGGATTGAGCCCCACATCAGGCTCTC
Source organism: Enhydra lutris kenyoni (assembly GCF_002288905.1). Taxonomy (NCBI): domain Eukaryota; kingdom Metazoa; phylum Chordata; class Mammalia; order Carnivora; family Mustelidae; genus Enhydra; species Enhydra lutris. The sequence continues at coordinate 11,210,408 of NW_019154096.1, read as the reverse complement.
TGCTCTGCGGGGAACCTGCTTCCCCCTCTTTCTCTGCCTGCCTCTCTGCCTACTTGTGATCTCTGTCTGTCGAATAAATAAATAAAATCTTTTAAAAAATACAAAAAAAAAGGAAAGAAAGAAAAAAAAAGAAAAACATCCATAAAGTATACATTTTTTTTTATCAATTCTCTCCTGAATTTTTATAATCTGCTAATTAGTTATAAATAGTGTAAAGGTGCTTGGAAAATGCTTTAATATAATTTGAAGAAGTATGTCATTAAAATTGTTTTTGCAGTTTAGTACTGTAGACAAAATTGATAGTCACAACATGAGATTATTTAACAGTACTGTTATTGCATTGTTAGTAGCAGGAATGCTAATCACTGTCCACACAGACCCTGTGGACATCTCGAGGATGCCGACGCCATCTTGGCATCTGTCATGGCACCAGATGCTATTGGCATCTGTTTTCTGTGACAGTCACTGAAGGTGGCAGGAAAAAAAAAAAACAACACAAGCTGCTCAAATATTCAAGAACTTATTTGTTTTGTTGAAACACTTTTAAAAAATTATTGTAAGAGATGAGATTTATAAGAAATACACATCTTAAGAACCCGAGAAATTTATTGTTCTGACTTTACCTGTGAACACATGTATTGTGTCTGATTTCTAATGACGTGCTCTCATTGAATTCTTTTTTTTTTTTTAAGATTTTATTTATTTGACAGAGAGAGAGAGAGAGAGAGAGAGAGATCACAAGTAGGCATAGGGGGAGGCAGAGAGAGAGGGGAGGAAGCAGGCTCCCTGCGGAGCAGAGAGCCCGATGCGGGGCTTGATCCCAGGACCCTGAGATCATGACCCGAGCTGAAGGCAGAGGCTTTAACCCACTGAGCCACCCAGGCGCCCCTCTCATTGAATTCTAAAGGACAATACTTTAAAGCAAAAGGAAAGAGAAAGGAAATAACAGTTCTTTCAATTTAAAACTTAACACTTGACCAAACTTATCCTCAGTTATGTATTTGAAACTCAGCTTCTGTAAGATATGTTTACAGAGATTAATATTGCACCTTCAATTTTTTTAAAGATTTTATTTATTTATTTGTCAGAGTGAGAGCACAATTAGCTCTCTCATTATACAAATATATTACTTTTCTCTAATATGTGAAGTATATTAAACTTCCAAACATTTGAAAAAATTATGAGATCATTAACATCAACAGCTCAGTAATAACTAAACTAAGCCACAACAAAATAATGTTTTGAAATATAGAACAAATTAAGGCAATAATTTTCATATTAATATGGAGTAGGAAGAACTCACAACTTACCGGTGAAATTCATATATTAAGGAGAGTTTCAGTGGTTACATGTGAATATCCAAAATATGAAAGCTATCACTGAGACAAGATATAGTTTAATATGAAGATAAACACCTGTCAAACTTAAAATTATTGTTCAAAAGACACAACAGAGTAAAAAGGAAACCAATGGAATGGAAGACATTTTTGCAAATCATGTATCTGATAAGGGTTAATCTAGAAAATATAGAGAACTCTTACAACTCAACAACAACAAAAAACAACCAGTTTAAAAAATGGGCAAAAGACTTGAACAGACGTTTATCCAAAGGTGACATACAAATGGCCAACGAGTATATGAGAAGATGCTCAAAATCAGTAATCATTAGAGAAATGCAAATCAAAACCATGTTATCACCTCACACCCGATACAATGGCTATTAACAATAAAACAGAAAATAACAAGGGTTGGTGAGGATGTGAAGAAATTGGAACACTTGTGCACCGTTGATGGGAATGTAAAAGGTGCAGCTGCTATGGTAAACAGAATGGTGTTTCCTAATAAAAGTTTTAAAATAGAATTAGCATATTTATTAGTCTGCTCAGGCTGCCATAACAAAATACCACAGACTGGGTGTCTTAAACAACAGAAACCTGTTACATGAATCTGGAGCTTGGGAAACCCAAGATGGAGGGGTGAGCGGGCTTGGTGTGTGGTGAGAGCCATCTTCAGGCTTGCAGATGATGACCTTCCCTGCTGCATCCGAAAATGGCTTTTCTTCCGTGCTTGTGCACAGACACAGAGAGAGGCTGGGAGAAGGGAAGTGGCTTCATACCTATAGACTTCTGGTTTTCCAAGATGGAAAAGTTCTGGAGATCTGTTTATGTACACAGTAATGTACATAAACTTAGTACTACTCAACTGTATACCTAAAAATGGGGTTAAAATGGTGAGTTTTACATATTTTTACCATAATTAAAAATAAAAGAATGTTGACTATATTATGAACTTTAAAAATATATCTATATAATCAAACCACATATTTTCAGTTATGTAATATTTCCCTAAATATTTTCCTCCAAATTCCTTGCCATTTCTCCAGTATTCTTTTTGAGATTTATTTTTAGCATTTTTTTATTTGGATCACTAAGTTATAATTTAATCATTAATACTATCAATATACATAAAATGTATTTTTAACTGAATATTTTAAAGATAGCATTTCTATTTTAATGTTCTAGGTGAGCTTTTCCAGCATCAAAGGAAATGATTTGTTTTTAAATTTTAACAAGAGTAAGTTATAATAAGTGAAAATTCAATATTGTTTATGATCATGTCAATTTAATCTAATTAGGTAATATAAATATGTAACTTTTCTATGTTTCACACCAAGATAGTTTCACTACTTAAGGACAGAAAATAAATAAAATGTATTGATTAGCTTATAGAAGCGAAAAAAAATAGTGAGTCTACCGAATACCACACCTCTATGTTTGACTTGTCAAAGCTTGAGACTAACGAAGGCAGTGCAGGCATGCGCTGAGAGAGACTCCAGCTCTGCTCTGATGACAGCACCTTCAGAGAAAGTTCCTCTTTGGGGGCTCGTTCAAGAGGAAGTGTATTTCCTCGCGCTCTTGTGCCATCCTTTTAAGGTCTCCTGCTACTGGGGCCCGGTGCCTGGGAATCCAGTTCCGATTCAAAGGAACTAGCAGGAGCCGGCAAACTCTTTGGGAAACAGACTAGCCTTCCCGGAGCCTGAAGTTCAGGCCTGCCATGCGGTGGGCGAGGAGTCCCGGCCACAGCTACCCCTGCCCGCTGGGCACCGCGGGGCGCTCTCCCCGCCGGTTGTGCAGGCCCTTCTGCTGCGCTGGCTGGGCGCCCTGCCGGCAGAACCCTACTGACCCGGTGTGGCAGCGCTCGCTGGGTGCCCTCCCGGGGATCCCCGCCAACTCCTTGAGGCGGCTCTTGCGTATTGCGCCCTCTGGGGGCGGGGTCCCCGTCGCCGGGTGTGGCTGCGCTGGCGGGGCGCGCCCTCCCAGGGAGAGGACCCCACCAACCCCGTTTGGCTGTGCTTGCGGAGCGCGCCCTCCCTGGGGGGGGGGGGAACCCCACCGACCCCGTGTGGCTGCGCTCGCAGGGCGCGCCTTCCGGAGATTCCACTCGCCCGGCGCCCTCTCTCGGTCCGCGGGAGAAGGTTCCAGGCGCCCCGGCCACAGCCCCGTGCCCCGTCCTCCGGTGCCGGCCGCTCTCGTTTCTGCCCGGGAGGTCGCCGCGGGGACCCGGCGCGCCGAGGCTATGGGCGCCGGGCTCCCCCCGCTCGCAGTGGCTGGCTCGGCGACTCAGGGCGGCCGGGCTTTCGCACACGGAGGCGAGATGTGCGGGTGCGCGCCGGGCCAGCTGGGACGAGGGCGCCCCGAGTCCGGCCGTGGGGCCTGTGAGGCTCTGTTTCCAGAGTCCAGGTGCCGCGTTCCTTCCCCGAGTCCGGCTGGCACACCGAACCTCGGGACAGGAACGGGGTGCCAGCTCCTTCCCCGGTTGCTCGGCTGTGCCGGAGACGTAGGCGCGCCGGCGTCCCACCTGGGTCCCTGTTCTCCCCTTATCCGGAACCCTGACTCTGAGTCACGAATGAAACCCGGAGACTGGCTAGGCTCGCCTGTCCTGGTCACAAGTGATAATTCCTGAAGCCCGCGGCCGCTCAGAGAGCCACACAGATCGTGAAGATGGGGTTGGGGACAGTCGGTTCTCCCCGTTCTGTGACGAAACCCTTCCCCGATCCCAAAAGCGTTTGGAGCGAGCGCTAAGTTTGAAAGACCCGGAACCTAGCGAGAGTACAAGGTGTAGGTGCCAGCGCGACAAATGACTCTGTCCCCCGACTTCTTAGGAATTTTCAGGGTAAACCTGTTTGCTTGCAGAAAAAAAATTAGTTAATCTCTATTACTGGTGTTCTCCTAAAGCCCATTCCCGTCCTGCTCCCCTCCGTGCTCGCCAGGTATCTGCTCTTTCTGGGTATATTCACGACAAAGAGCACGCCCACTCTGGCCATTGCTAGTTTCCAAAGTTTCTAGCGCCTTGACGCAGGCGCTCCTCCGTAAGTACCGCTCGGACTCTCGCAGCGCAGAGCGCTCGGAAAGGGAGGCTCCAGAAGGGCCACCCGCCGGGAGGAGACAGGGTCAGGGGAGCCGCAGAGGTCCGGGAACTGCGCGCCGACCCACCCGCCCGCACGCACACGCACACGGGCACGCACGCGCGCGGCACGCACACGCGCGCACGTGGCACGCACACGCGCGCACGCACCCCGCGCGTTTCCTGCGCTCCGCCGCTAGAGGGAGGGCCGCCGAGCCGCCGCGCGACGTGGAGCAAACATGAAGCTGCTCTCTAGCGGAGTGTGCGTTTTCCTTCCAGTGACTGTGGTTCTGGGCAGTCCACCCTGGTGAGGGTGCAGCGAACCAGGGCTGGGGGGTGCAGGGGTTCTGGGCCCTTGACAGCCACCAGGCTTCCCTGGGCTTGGGGCTCCCGTTCTGTTACCCCTTTTTCATTGCGCTGGACGCAGCGAGTTTCCGCGCGCCCAGAACAGAGCCAGGACCGCTAACAAGTGTGCTCCGTTCGTAATTTCTGCCTGTCCTGAAGGAGAGTTGAGGAAGGGGTCGCGAACCTGTGTTTCCTGCTTTCTGAATTATTTCTGCATCTCCGTTTCATCTTACTTTATACTTTTAGAAATACTGTTGATGTTCTGGCAAAAAATGGAAAACTCAGCTGGGGACAAAATCAGTTTTCTTACACAAACTTTTTTTCCCCATGATATTAGAGTTTTAATTTAATTCCTCGCCAATCTGAAAATAGCAAAAACCTTAGAAAATACCACTTAAAGTAACATAGGACTCTATGAAATGCTACTTCCCTGTGCAAAGAAGGGCTCTTGGGTTCCCAATGGGCATGAAAACCATCTCTGAGGAGAAGTAAGGATCGTCGGAACGCTTCGAGGAGCTTCCTGTATTCATAGAACTCTGAAATAGGAAGGATGCCTGCAGGGTTAGGGTGAGATGTGAGATTATCTGCACCGGGATTTCGGGACTGGGAAATCTAATCCCGTTCACCTCCGTGGATCTCAGCTAACTTTGCAAAATGAGTCAGAGTGATGACTCAGAGCCCAGTGAAAGAGGAAAGTGATTTCCCTGAAAGCCAGGTTTGGAGAGCCTCGGTGACCCACTCCCGGGTGCGCGCGCGCAGACTGGCCGTCTCGCCCTGCACGCAGCTCCGGCTCTGCTTGGTTCCGCAAGCGCTCGCACAGCAGAAGACGGCTTGTGGCGACGGGCTCGGGGAGCTGTCGGTCCGTAGCGCCCCCAGCACGGTGTGCTCCCCGAACATAGCCACTCTCCGGGCGCGAGCCCATGTGCGCGCTCCAGCCCGCGGGGCTGGCAGCCCCTGCGCTCTCCCCGCGAGCTCAGCTGGTGCTGACGTCCGCTGGGGCCCGTGAACGAGTCGGTCCCTGCGCAGGAGGAAGCGCACTTTGTAGCAGTTACTTTGCCTGAAGGGAGTCGCGTCTGCGCTCCTGCCCGCTCACTCCGTTGGCGCCACATCCGCGGCCGCCTCTCCAGCGGGAGGCGCGTTGGGTATTTGCACCTCAGGAGAGGACCCGCGGTGCTTCCCCAGCCCTGTGCTTTCCCGACGGACTCGAGGACCATAGCTGACGAGGTGCGCGCGGGATCGCCCAAGGAGCAGGGGCTTCCTCTCCCGGATTTTGGGGAGAGGTGATTTTTCCCAGAGCTGATGAAAGAGTCCTCCCCGCCCCGGCACCTGCGACTTGTTTTGGTGTCTTCGCAGTCTTGCGTGTGAGGTTCCAACATCAAAGTTTTCCCTTCCTTCCCTGAAAAAGCTCTGGGTGCCATCCATCCGCCTCCCCCGCGCGGTGGCGGCCAGGCCTGCTTGCTGCGCGGTGAGTGGATAGCGGGGCGCTTGGTGTGGCGGCGGCGGCGGCGGCGGAAACCGGAGTGATCAGCCAGAGCAGCAGAGAGGAGGTGCTGCCGGGCCCCTTGGTCACCCCTCGCCGGGAGAAAGAGCTGCATGAGAGCTCTGAGCAGGGGCCGGAACCTTCGGGGACGCGGGTGCCTGGAAACTGAATTGAATCCCCTTTTTCTCCCGTGGTAACTCATCGAGACCAGCGCTTGACACGAGCGCTCTGCGGGACCCAAAGCTCCGGGCTGCTCGGGATCTGTGCGTCCGTTGCTGCGGAGGGAGCGAAGGGGAGGACGCTCGCGGATGCTGCTGGAGCCTGGAGGTAGGCGAGGGGGTGGGATCGGGATTCTAACGCTCAGCGGAGATTCCAAAGGGGTGTCTGGTTTCCTGGAGCTGAGGCTTTGCGCTCTCCCTCATTTCCCACCGCGCCCTCCCCGCGTCGGATTCAGGCTTAGGAACAGCACTCTCAAGGTGGATTGCCTTCCACGGCTCGTCGCCTGAATGCTTCGCTGCTTGCACTGGATGGTTGGGGGTATGTCAGCTTCCCTGGGAAGTTGATAGCTTGCAGATTTTGAGAAGGTCCAACTTGATTTTATTCAGTTTCTTAAAGGATGTGTTTCCTGTGGGCAAGAATTATGGGAAAGAAATGTCAGTGTCACATACAACTGCAATCTAGCTCAGAAATCACCTTCATTCCCCCCCAAAAGTTTTCCCCATGCAAGTTTTCCTAATGTCCAGATGTAGTGCATGGAGGCTTGGCTTGCTTTAGTTTAGATAAACGGGGAATGGGGCTCCCCTATTTTTAAAGTGCAATATGTCAAGGACATTGTTGCCACCCTGCCTGGCTGCCCGCCTTCCTTCCTTCTATCCTTCCTCCCTCCCTTTCCCCTAGGCTGCCCATGTAACAAAGCCTATGAACGTAGGGAGAATGAAACACTTTTACAGTCTGCAGGAATGATGAAATACTTTGCTGTTCCCAGGCTTGCTTGAAGTTTTTATTTAAATACCTGATCTTTTTTTAGTAAAAAAAAGGTAATTTGGGGTAAGAGTGAACTAGCATCTGTGGTGCAATTTAGCAGGGTAAGATTTTGTATATAGTGTGTATAATTGATCCCTATAGTTGCATGTTAACTAATGACAGAAATTGCATGAGATGATAGAAACAGCCCTTGATTTTTTGCCAAACAGTATTTTTGGACTGTGGGGAAATTAAAAAAAAAAAATCATTCTCAAAATTTATATATCAAGAATATGGATGCCTAGAGGAAACCAGAAAGGTAAGTTAACTTGCAGAGGGTGATTTATTGAAAATCAATGGGATTTCATATCTACATATGGTAATCAGGGAAATAAATGAACAGTTGTTATTCCCAGCGTGCAGTACCTGATCTGTAGAAAGGCTGCTGTTCCATCTCATTTCTGACCTCATTTGTGGCAATAGAACTGTGTTGGATGGGTTGATTTACTTCCTCATGCTGATGCTGTAGATGCCAGGATGTCCTGCAGGAAGACCTGAGGTCCAGGACCTCCCCTGGCCCCAGGGCCATCTCTGCAGGACAGGGAATCCTTCACAGGAGCTGCAACTGGTGGAATCTGGAGCTTCTTCGTTCTCTTGCCTCCACTCCTCCTCCTCCTTCTCTTGCTCCTCTGCACTTGTGGCTTCCAGTCTGAACCTAATTCTCGGTGCAGTCAGCTCTGTCCCTCCTGTGTTCCTTCTCAAGGGACACCCCTGAACTGGGGTTGCTCTGAACTGAAGTGTTAATACTCTAGCAGTAAATGAGCAGTCCTGTACTCAGCAAGCCTCCTGCTAAGCCAGGTGTGCAGGGGGTGGGGGGCAGCACTACTAAGCTAGGAGCATGGGTTGTAATGAAGGAGAATGGGGGCAGGGCAGAAGGGAAGGGATAGAGCTAAGATTTGAGTTGTGTGTGTATGCCTGTGTGTAGAGGTTGGATTCTCTGCAGGAATCAGTCTTACCTTAAATCTGCCCCAGCAGATTTACCTCAAAGGTCAGACTCCTTGCTTGATAAATGCTTTAGAAAGAATTGGGAATCCCAAGAAAGTAAACGGCTATCATTTGTACTTACTGACTTCCAAATAAACTCTTTAGTCTGAAGGTCTAAGACAGTTTTTGTCAAATTTTAGTGCCTAAGGATGCATAAAAATGGAGATTTATGACCCCAGACACATGAGAAATTTGTTCAAGAGGATCCAATTAACTGCATGTTTAACACCGTGGGTGATTCCAATTCTCTAGCTCAAGAATTATTCAGTGAAAAATACAGGCTTGGTGTTAATGAACTTGCTTTTAGGGAGGGTCTCGTGCTAATTTGAAAAATTTCCCTAGTATTTGTTATCTTCTTGAGTTTTCCTTGTTTTCCATTATCCACGTCATTTTTATTGTCACATCAGTCCTGTTAGGAGATGGCTATTCTCAAATATCAAACTTCTATGGTTTGTGGATTTGAATTGATGGATGGTGGCCATTTGGGATCAAAAACAGGAGGCACTAATGTGCCTCTGTCACTGACATGATAGGAATGCTTCAGGATAGAGATTTTATGTTTAAAAAAAAATGTAGTTGATGGTTTGGTTAAGTAAACATGGTTATCTCTTCCCTACCAGAGGGAGGTCATTTTTTAAAATGTTAATCTTTTTATTTCATATATTTACATGTTTATATATTTGCTAATAATGCAAGTATTTCAAGTAGCTTACATGGTATTATAAAAAAAGAAAGTAAACTTAAGAATCCCTACAATCAATTTTTTTCTAATCTGTCCATTAATAAAACTTAACCAAGGTAACATAAAAGTAAAGGAAAGGATTGATGAACTCCTGAACCCAATGAAAAAATGAGTAATTTCTTTTGGGTCTTATCCTGGCAGTGACATTTCCATGAAATTCTTAATTTTTCTTATTCTTTCCAACCAAAGCAATTTGGTCATTCATTGTTGTGGTCTTCAAGTGGTGTGGTGTTCATTGACATTTCGTTATCAGGGTTCTCAATTCTATGTTTTATCATACTCTCTCTACAATGTGGCTTGTATAGAACACGTTTTCACATTAGTAAGCATTTAGAGCTTCCTATTATTAAAAAAAATTTGCAGCATAAAAGCAGGGCATCACATATGGTTAAAGGAATAGGATGTTGTATTTGTTTATTTTCTTAAACACTTTATCCAACTGTAGTTATATGTTGGTTGATTACTATTTTAAATTATGTACATGTGGAAAGTTTTTGAAAGTGCTGCTTGCATGTTTTAATAACATATGACCTTTCAAGTGATTTATAGCATAGATTAATATGAATTATATGTTAATTTTTGAGTTGAGTTTTGTTTTTGTTTTTTGTTGAAACTCCAACAATCTCTTTGGATATTTGGTTGATGACACGGTAAGACTTGGGAAATCTGGGAAGGAAATCACAGAACTAGTTTCATCCTAGCAAGATAACCTCAACCTAAGAAAGGTGTGGGTTTGCTACATATTAGCCCCAAGTCACAGATGTAATGACTGATACACAGAGATTGAAATGTAGTCCAGGATTCCTGCCACATTTTAAGACTTTCTGTAAAATGATGGCATCACTGATAGTAATCTATTTCTATGTTTAAGAATATGTGGAATTTTACTTAGAAGCTCTGGAAACTTCTTTTTCTCTTACATAGCCCCTCTCCCCATGGGGTGAAAGAGGGAATAGCCCACATGATGGCACTATTGTGATGAATAATATTTTATGTAATTCTGCCCTTGAACCATCTTTAGCTACATGTATACCAATGGAAACTTTGGACTTTTCTCTAATGATAAATATTCTGACAACATTTTCCTAGTAAACATACTATTTATTAGGTCCGAGTGCCCATTGTTGCCAAGAATGGCCTTTTGAAATATGATTTCCCAATCTCTGTCCAAGAAAACCTAGAAGCCATGACTCCTATATTTTTTCCACTCTCTTGCCCTGTGTTCTGGTATAAATCACTCCATAGCTACAGAAGTTATTATCTCCTATAGTAATTTCACATATACTAGATATATACTTTTCTCGTCAACTACAATGTTAAATATATTCTCATCTCTGTTCTCTGTTCTTAAAATCGGAATGGATCCTCTTTTTTGCATACCGTCTGTGTTTATCTCAATTCCTCTATGCTACCAGAAAGTCCATTCATACTAAGTCGGTAATTTAATGGATTCCTTAACAGGTCATTTGCATTTTAATAGAGGACCCCTAGAAGACAAATTCTAACACATTTCCAGAGAGAGTTTCCAGGTCATTAGACAAAAATTCCTACAAGTTAATGCTTCGCAGACCACAGTCACAGGTGTATGAGGTCAGGTCTACAACCTCTCCCCTATTGCTTACCTCATGACTGGTGTGTTAGAGCCTCCAAAGACCTCAGTGCACACAACAAACAAGGGTTGAGTATATTACTGAGACTTGGATATGAAGAATGGGACATTACCACTAATCCAGGGACAAGGGACACATCAGAAGGGGAGACCACATACTAGAGCCTGTCTTTCTTGGTTTGCTGTTGGCACAGTTTGTGAGTGGGATCACAGTAGAAGATACAACTGTGGTAGAAAGAACAAATGGAAGGCACAGAAGAAGTCATGGTGTCTGGTCCAGTCCGTATTGTCTTTGAGTGTGGAGGGAGGACGTTTGCGCACCTATCTCTCATACTTCTTCTTTTGCCAGACATTTGAAAAATTGTCTTATAGGATGACCACTACAAGTTTCATTCCTGATATAAAGGAATTCTTCAACCTTTTCTTCAGTTCTTGAAACCCTAACATAATTGTCTTCTAAGAATTTCATCTCCTTGGTTACTGATAGAGCAATATGGCTATGGTTGGTCAAGGACTTCATTTAAATAAAATGTCCTACAACTGATGTGAGAATACTGGGATGTCTCTGGATTGGGTCCTACAGCTGCACACAATAGGATGAAACAGAAATGCTGGCTTTCGTTTTAAAGATGAATAAAATATTAGAAGTTATTTCCGTGATGTTAGGTGTTTTCTAACTTTCCTATAGTTTTTATTTGTGAATTACTTAAATCCCCACCTCTTCTCAGTGATGAATTTTTTTCATGAATGAAGCAAGGAAGGGAAAGGAAGCACATCTAAGATATTCAATGAAAAACCACGTGAAAAAAGGCTCTCAGAGCTATTTTCTCATATTGTTTTTCTTCTAACATGTTTCAAATAACATTAAGATCTTATATGTATTTTACAATTCATATGTAACGTATCAGAATATATATGTATTAGAGCTTATTGAACTTTATTCTAATTGCCATGTTTATCCCTTCTTCACTTTGAAGTCCTCTTCCCATGGCTACCGAGGACAGACTTTTCTGAGAAATTAAACAATCAATTATTAATTAATCTAGTGGTTTGATTCGTAATTCCTTTCTAAGAATATTTTTAAAAGGATAACTAACAATCAAATATGTATAAGTTAAAAATCCATAATGTCCCAGTTCTTAATTTTTTCTCTGCGGAAACACCTAAGCCAAATGTTATTCAAATTATTATTTATACTGTGCTTTCTGATAGATTTCACTGTACTTGGAGGGGTAAAAATATTTGAATTCACCAATATTGTGATTTAATCATTTGATGTATCAATGATATCTAATTACTGCATTTTTTAAAGAGTACGTTACTGTTTAAAACAGTATTACTGTTTTACAAATAACTCCCTAACATTATCACAATATATATTACTCAAAACAATTTTTAGGTAAGCAATATGTATTAAATTAACATCTGTATAACATTTTGTCTTCTCTTAAATGGGTTTGTGAATGTTAAAATTTTAAATTATTAAAAGGGTCTTTACATGCTAAAATGTATATATAAAGTTGAGCTGATATCATTATTTGCATAATATTTTACAAAGCTTAAAGTGTTATAGTTGCTGAATCCTGAAAAATTAATACACTTAAAAAAGTAGCGTATTAATTACTATGTGACAGCTACATGCTGTATCAGCTCTGACTTAGCAATAAACCTGGAGACCTCATGCTCCATTTTTTGAGGTGTTATAGTGTTTCCTCTAAAAAGTATTATACTGGCCTATTGAACGTGTCATGGTACATTTTTAGGGTATAGTATATATATTCTTGTTGATCAGTGTATGACAAGGTGAGGGAATATAATTTGATTCTATACTTTCAGCGTCCAGAAGTATGAAAATAATAACCCTATACAGATATGTATAATACATTTACACATGCACATGCATGCACAAATAATGAGTTTTAAAGAATGCCCGTGGTCACCGAACTCCCCACAGATATTCACAATCTAAAATATACCAAGTGTACTTAGCTTTAGGAATCAGTTTTCTGTTGGCATTTAGAATCCATCTGGCTGTGACATACTGATGACATTTGGCATGGATTAAGGAATTACAAATCTACTTGCAAACATTTCTGTTTCCAAAAATAGTAGATTAAATTTGGTAAAATTTGGTTGAGTCTCTGTTCATTGTTAACATATTCTTAGGTAGGAGCATATTAATTAACAAAAATGGTGGAGTAGTACTTTTACTCATCTTTCTAATGGGAAAAAAAAAAAAGACCATATGCTTAGGAATACATCTTAGGAAAGGACACTAATTGCTTTAGGCAAAAATTTGATAGGTAAAATGTTGGCCAGTGAAGACTTGAGTTTAACAAGCTTTAAACTGATTAAAAATTATGGCATGTAAGTAAATATTATATAAAACTCCTACATTAAACACTATTCTAGAAAGCCATATTTTCTACACAATAAGTCGTCAAAAACATTTTAGAAATTAGAAAGAAATTCATAACATTTTATCTTCATACAATAACGATACTTAGACTAAAAAAATAAATAAGGTTCTCAAAAATAATAAAAAATTGTTATGTAGCAGTTTATTTTATGCCAGTTATGATTTAAAGAATTTTACATTTACCAACTCACTTAATCCTTATAACTTCATCAAGCAAATCTTATATATTCCCAATTTATTGATAAGAAAATGCATGCTCAGGAAGGTTAAGACCTTTGGCCGAAGTAAGCAAGTAAGAGATGGAGTTTGACTGGAGACACCGGGTGTTGTGTTCTTTACTTCCACACCCTAAGGGCTCCTGATGGTGGTTTGTGAACACCACCAGCCACAATTTAACGTGGCTGGTGGACACTGCTGACCTCATCTCTAGCAGCGTACGGACGCTGATTGCCAGCAGCTGTTCCACTTTGGGGATTTTTCTGTTCTGATCTTAGTTTTCACATTTATTATATGAAAAAAAGGAAATACTGCCCCTCAACTTGCCAGTCCGTGTTTTGTATTTTTAGAAGTTAATTGTATGACTTTTTTTTTTTATTATTCATGAAGGACAGTCTTATTTTTAGCATTGAAGTAACATGGAGTATTAGGTTCAATATATGAATATGTGTGGGTGCCTTTTTTGGTAAGGTATTAATACCTTTTTCTGAAAATAGACTTTTACCAAACAGAGTGTGTTTACAATCACGCGTCGAGTGTTTTCCCATATCTAATTTGTAACTGAATTCCGAACTCTCTCTCACCAAGCGCAGGGCAAATTCTTCTACCTGATTCAGATGGGCACACGTTTGTGTGTTCTCATCCTGTGTGTCCATCAAGAGCTGACTACAGCAGGTCAGGCGATGTTCTGGATGGCACGGGGCTGAGCGAACTTGCCTCCTGTCAGCCTTTTTGGGTCCATACAAAACAGTAGTTAATGGTCCAGGGTGGGCACTGGGGCTTCCAGGCTCTGATGTTTAGCTGCTCTGAAACTGGACATTTTTCCCCAAAGCTTCTTCACTTCAGTCTTCTCCCCACTAGGACCTCCTGAGTATTAACAGACTTTAATGAGATAATTCAAGTAACATGTTTGTGGCCATGCTTGACACACAGTTCAGGCTGCTGAAAGGCCAACATTTTGAACAGGTGTTTGGGAGGAAAACTGTAGAAAAGTATAAAACTAGATATGACTGCTTGGTAGTTTTACGTGTACACAAATATCATCTTATAACTAAACATGCTAGTCATGATCCAGAAAGGGAAAATGCATATTTTTTTATATATTCCAATGAAAATACAGTTGCAGTGGTTCATTGTTTTTACTCTTTGGACACTCTGAAGAACAGTGCGTTTTCCAGCATTAGAAAGACAGATTCACAGATAAAAAGCTACAGCAAGTAACAGCTGACCTAACTCTTGTGAAGGATCCCCAAAAAAGTTTTACCTGAGAGGATTTTCTTAGTGAACGACTGGTTCAATTTTAAAATGAAACAGGAAACCAAACAGATGAACACAGAGGCAGCAAGTTGGTGGGCATGCGGCATTTCCTTGGCTTGGAGTAGCTACAACTAAGAAATAAAAAGCAATCAATTAAAAAAAAAAAAAAAGCAACCTGGCTTGCTCCTAGAATTGTATTTATGCTTGTTGAAAACCATCTGAAATGAAAGCACAGTTATTAGAAATCATTACATTTTTTTTTTTAAATAAGGACTCTGCCTTCTAACCCTGATTTCATTAAAGTTACATGTCTTTCTTTCTTCATTTGTTTTTCAGAACAAAACAGTGGTCTTTAGACTTCTTTACTACTCAGTAGCATTGATTAAAAGTTAGAATAGAATTAATTCAAAAGTTGAGAAGGAAAACAAAGTCTTAGAATGGTGTTCAGGTCTAAAAGCTGATGACTCCGCAAGACAGATCTGTTGTCTCTGGTGAAGTCTTCAGCCTTCGGTGTTGGGCTACAGTCTTACCCACTGCCATGCTGAATCAAAGGATGTAATATTATCAGAGCTTCCCCAATTTAAATGGTCATTATCAGATAATTAGGAGGATAAGAATTAAAAGGCAGAGCACCAGAGAAGTTATTAGACCATTTCCCTCTAAAACAGTATGGATCAATACCATTCCCTGAATCTATGTGTACTAATTGTTAGAGAGGGATTGTAAGGGCAGCCGGATGCCCTGTCTCGGGACTGATGGTGCCAGCGAGATGTTTGAGGATGTAATTCCGCTAGCACTCATTCATCCACGGACTAGTAAATTTGGTTTTTTATATTTCTCAATAGCAAAAATATGGGTACCCTGTTGTTCTTTCATGACCACGTTACATATCATGTTAGTCTTTCATTGCTTACAGTAATTGTCATGATTATACCTTTTATTAGAGATGTATTAGTAATATGAGTTTTCTACAGTGTAAGTCTCTACATGGGATCTTCTCTTGATCTACAGTTTACAAATAAAATCTATCTTCTCTGCATCACATTCAGCATATAATATGAAAGAGGGACAAATGAATAAATAGAATAAACACCACTATTTGGAAAGAAAAAGAAAGAGATGTCTCAGACAATGACCATTGTGGGGTGTATGCCATTGGGCTTCTGCCTGCAAATGAGCCGTTTATCCCCAGAGTCATCTCTTCCTTGTACAACCTCCCCAGTTGCAGGCCTCAGCTGTCCTGCATTCCTGAGATCCTGTGGCCTCCCTGTAGTTCCAGTACGAGGGCTTGGTTAGGTAGGGCTCTGAGTCCCATACTGTCTCAGTGCACAGGGTCCTCAGTGGTCCCCCACCATGTTCCACGGCTCACCTTCCCAGGCTCCAAGACAATTTTCTTGCTTGCCTGCCCACGGACTCCTGTTGTTTGCTACAACACACCTGATTTCTCAGTACAAAGTTCAGTATCACTCAGAGTGTTCCTTTCCCTCCTCCTACTCCCATTTTTTGAATGATACAACCCAATGGTGAAATCTTGAAGAATACAGAAGGAAAAAATATGTCATCAATCCTGTGATTGAAAGAGAGCTGTGGTGATTTCTAGTGGCCTATAATTCTTTGTCAAGTTCCTTTTTTTCATTTATTTTTACTTATTTTGTATTATTTTTACTTAAAACTCTGGATTTCACAGTTCTTTAAAAGTTGTCTTTGCTGTCAATACTTGTACATAGAAGATTTTTGGAATTTTCTCCTTTTGAAAATATGGAAGATTCAGAAATATGGCCACTTTGCTGCAGGGTACGAGATGTTGCTGCATGAGGCAGGCTTCCCAACATTCTATCTGTCATTGCCCACCTTGGTCTCAGATGCCCCTCCTTAGTGTGTCATTCATTTCTCAGTACCATAAACATCGCTTCTAGAAATATCTATATATCTCTGGGTGCATGTCCTCAGTTATTTTCTTATATATTTCTAGGGGTAGAAAATTACTGCCTTAAAGCATATATACAAAGAGAGAAAATAATTTGCACTTTCACTAAGTTAATGTCCAATTTGTGCTATTTTACATTGTGTCATTTTAATGATGAGATTGACTTTAAATATATAATTTTTATGTACCTTTATTTTTGAAATGACTTCATGCAGTTTTGAGGTTTTCCAAATATTTATTTTTACTGCTTATCACAATTTTTCAAAATTTGACACCTTTAACTTTTGATGGTATATTTGAATGTATTTATTGTTTATATTTTTATGTCAGATTTATTAATATTTCCATTACTTTTGCCTTTCATAATTTGCACAAAGAGCTTTTTTACTGCTTAATTATTTGAAATTCACATTCATGTCTTTTATTTTTAATTTTTTATACTTCATTAAAGCCTGAGTTACTTATAATGTAAGATATTTATAAGGAACTGATTTTTTAATAATTTTCCAAATAGTTAACCAATTAACTATTGGCCACTTATGGAACAGTTTAAATTCTATTGGAATATAGTTCCAAATTAATGTGAATATAGTTCCAAATTAAGTCTTCCTATAAAAGGAAAGTTATTTCATGTTCTTTTAAAAAAAAAGCACACTCTGCTTTTATTTGTATAAGATACCTTGTGCATTTTCATCAGCTCTTATTAATGGGCATTATATCACCATCCTACCAAGATAACCATGGATATCCCACTAACTTGGTATGACTAATATAGTAATCCTTATTAAGTCAAACTTGACAAAAAGCTATAGAATTCCCCTAGGATGATTGTTAGGAATAGATTGAGCACTTCGGCTTATTTAAATACCCCTGGTGTGCAGTTGATCATACAGGAACAATGACCAAGCCACTTTTAACAAAATACATATTAGCCAGTTTTACCATCAGCAGAAAATATTGTTCCTTCAAAGGTCATTCAAATTCAATTCATATCCTAGTAATGGCTATTTAAAATTGTGTTCAAATTTTATGTGGAAATCACCTTCAGAAGAGAGGGTATTTTGAATTATTTTAGCATAGGTCATTTCTGTTATAGAAGATATATTAGAATGAGACTGTCTTAGCAAAAATATTTTGAAGTCTTGCTTTATCACCCATGCCTTTAAAACAGTAGAACAAACTCCTTCTCCTCAAGTATCAAGGTAGCTACTGGGTGTTCTTTCCTGTAAGATAAACCTTTCTATGCTTCTCTGTGAAACCAAAAGAGCTGCTGTAAATTAATAAGTGTGTTTGAGTTCATTACCATCCCTACAAAGAATGGCTCCCTCTATTTGCTGGGTCTCCATTCTAAAATGAGTTTAGGAAAATGCACATCCCTGTTTCGTGTAAAGCCTACTCAGGGGAGTTTACTATCCATTCACTGACTGTTCCATAGTACACCCTCGGCATTTCAAAATTAAAATAAGACTTCAATAATTTTTTTAAAAAGTTTAGAAATTAATTTTCTTTTTAATTTTCCTGTTGGAATAGAAAAATATAGCATGGCCTGATTACATACCACTTGTATCAATAATGGGCAGGAAATACATTTAATAATTGAAACTTGCATTAACATTTGTCTTTTGAATAATGCATGTCTTTTCTATTCTGCTTGGAGCTATGTGGATAGAACCTTCTAGAGGATAGGGAAGACTAATGCTAGGATTCAGGATAGGAACTGTTACGCACTCGTAGTTTGCCTAGCATTTTCAAGTTCAGAAAAGCAGGTGGAGAAATAGAGATCATTGTCACAATGATCACAAATAATTATTCTTATATGTATCATGTATGTAACATTTTGTTTTCTACCAAATCCTTTGGATAAAAGGGAGGAAGGGTATTGTTGTTTAATATAGAGTCTACCTATTTGAGAGTTGAATTACTTATTTACCTGTTCCAAAGCATGAAAGTAGTATATGTCCCAGGTATTGTTTTTTGTTAGCACTACCTTTGTGGTGCTCTCACACCCCGGTGGGAGAGTTTATGGGAGCCTGGGAACCCTGTATAGTGAGGCAGTGGCCAAAGGCAGTCCATGGGGCCCTTCGGAGGATGTAGGTAATGAGCTGTGAGCTAGCTTTACGTGCATCTTGAAATAGAAGGAGGCAAGGCCCCCTGAGGCAGCGCTTATCATGGATTACCAACAGAGACCAGTCTGTTTTGGGAACAGAGAACTCTAAGAGAACTCTGAGAGAACTCTGTTTTGGGAATAAATATGTGTTGGAGAATCTCCACTTTCCAAACCATGGAGAAAAACTACTGTGATATGATAGCTTGAGAACATTGTTCTGTAGCTTATTTAATAATGAACTTTAGGTGGTTATTTTAAAGTATGAAGTGGTAATATTTGAATTCAATGAAATCAAAGGGGAACCATGGAGATTTATCAAAAACTCCAAGAGTTTAAGTGAATTACCTGAGTTATACAGACATAAATGAGACACCAAGATTTGTGACTTTGTTTTTAATATTTTTTCATTGATACAGTTCTCCCATTTTTGTACACAGTACTAGAGCCCAAAACATACTTAACTTTTGCTAGTTTGACAGATTTTAGTTTCAGGAATTTAACAAAGATCCTTGTGAGTATGTCATTCATCTTAAATCAAACTCCATGTTTTGAAGGTTTTAGAATATATGGCTTTCTTGTTCTGATAATATCATACACAGCTGATTAAACAATATAGGTTTATATACAGTAGTGCCCCCAAACTCTTATCTTGAGGAGATGCATTCTTTTGGACATACTATATTTAATTTTAATTTGTAGGACCTACTTTGGCATGAGAGACAGAAAATAGAAAAAATCTGAATTAAGAGCTTTGTCTTCTTGGCTCAGGTTTGTTTTTATCATCTGTCTAATCTTGAATAAACCCTATAAAATTTCTGAATTTCAGTTCCAAAATGAAACACTGCAAAGACTGACTTAAATGACCTAACATGTTCCTTCTAACACTGATATTCTTTGATTCTACAAATAAGCATTTTATTATTCAAGAATATCTTCTCTTCTGGTAACTTGCATGAACTGCTTAGGAATAATTTCAGGTCTTTCAGCTAAAATTCCATATTAGATTTAGGTACATTAGACAAACAACCAAACGCTCCATTTAGATGTCTTAATGACAGAATTCTGGCAAACTGTTGAGTATTTGGGTTGTTGTTACTCCATAAACACTCAGATCACTAGACATTTTGATGATGTGCAAGGCTGACTCTGGGGGCATAATTGAGCTGTCACTGAGCACTGTCAAAATAAATGTCTAATCACACCATTCGGGAGGTTGGCTGCTGGATTCTGAACAGAACCTTTTACGCTTTTAAGTAAAACCAACAGAAAATTCTTAGCCCTCCATTTAAATAGCTTTTGGATTTGCAAGAGCTTGCCGTATTTAATGAAAGCTTCAGCAACTTGAAATGACTTGTACTTATCCCTCACCATCTACCAGAATGCTGTTTCCCCCCTGCTTTAAGACCATCTGTAACCGAGATTGGAAGTTAAAGGAGATAAAATCCAGTGAGTTAAAGCCAAGCTCAGTCATTAGGATAGGTTTTTCCCCTTGCAGTCAGTTACACATGTGAATAATCACATGCAACCTCAGGGTAGGAAACCTGTATCACAGTGAATAATGAATGATTTAATTCTAATTAAGAAGTTTCCTTTTATAAAGAACAAGTGTAACAGGCCTCTTCTGAATAAATTAAAGTTAACTTGAAAATGAGGTTTTGTTGAACACATTTGAGCAGCTTCTCCTTCAGTTTTGGGGAGTCCCTGATATTAACTGTTTGGCCTTCCAAGTTCTGCTTCAGAGCTCTCACTTCCCCTTGATGTAGACTCTGCCATGGAATCGCCAAGTGATAAGTTCCAACCAGGACTTTTGCTTGCTTGTTTGTTTTTGGTGTTATAATTACCTGAGAGATATCTCCAGAGGTTTTCAGTACCAAACGCGTTATGTTTGACGAGCATATCCTATTTTGCCTATTATTTAAAGATAGTTTGAATTTTTTGTCCCTTATTATGACAGCTTAAATATTGTTTATAGAGCCATTCCTGTTTGCCTCTGTATCAGTTAACAGAGTATGATTGATGTTTATTTTCCAAGTCTTCGTTTTCCAGAGCAGTTCTACACATGAAACCCCTGTGCAGAATAGCAAGATTATTTACAGTGCAAAATGTGAGTTCATTTCATGAATTATTTACTATATCATACATATGCTTGGGCATAAGCACACTGTCATACTGTTGAGTAGAGCTAGCATGATTAAATGTCTAAAGAATTTTTGTAAGTGTTCATCTTGCATATACCATTTATGTATGGACAGTGAACATCTGGTTTAAATATCTGATGATTTTATTTATATATATACGTATATATATATATATATATATATATATTCTTCCTTTTCAATACATACACATATACATATAAAAGAAGATACCTTTCATTTAGACATAGGATTCCGATGGTTAGGTATACAGGGAAATATAAAGGTCTGGACAGTGGGTACAAGTTTCAATAATACTTTTACACATGACAAAGCACTTCCCATATATTGCCCCACATGATTATTAGGACGGCTGTGAAGATGTTAGGGCAGGTATGATTACGCCTACTTATAGACCTAAAGACCAAGGTTGGAAGTGCACTGTAAATGCACATTCATCCAGTAATCCCAGAGCTGCCATTGAGAACCACCTCTCTTGAAATCTGTTGCAGTGTCCTTTTTATACAGTGCAATAAATTTAGGTTGTTTGGGGGTGATCTGAAAAATTGTAAAATCTCCCTCACTTCTTTTGCATATATGAGAATTGCTCCTATTCACTATCAGTAAGATTTAATTTTTACCTTGTAGAATCGCCTATGATGAAGAATTTGGGGGGTGCCTAGGTGGCTTAGTGGGTTAAGCCCCTGCCTTCAGCTCAGGTCATGATCTCAGGGTCCTGGGATTGAGCCCCACATCTGGCTCTCTGCTCAGCAGGGAGCCTGCTTCCTCTTCTCTGCTTGCTTCTCTGCCTACTTGTGATCTCTCTGTCAGATAAATAAAATCTTAAAAAAATAAAAGAATTTGGAAATGAACATAAATTCAGAAAAGAAATCTACCCAAGTATTGTGTGTGTATTAAACATAAACATAAACAAAATATTTGGGTAAATTAACATGCATAATATATGAATATATAGCAATTAGTTATGAATATCTGTAGTTTGAAATACACTCATGTGAAAAGTGATCTGGTTTTTATCTAGCCTAGAAAAGCAGGAAACAAGTTGGTAAAAATGGAACCCTTTCTTGACTCTCAGGAATCAGGAGCTCAGAAAGTTATCTGCACTCCCGTGTTCACTGGAATTTGGGAATATCCTCCAGTTGACATGACTTCTTGTTTAAGTTTTTGATGGCGTTCACTAACAAAGCCATCTGGTCCTGAGCCTCTTTTGTCAGGAGACTTTTGATTACTGATTTATCGTATTTGTAGGTATATTCAGATTTTCTGCTTCTTCAAGATTCAGTCTTAGTAGGTTGTATATTTCTGGGAATTTATCCGTTTCTTCTTAGTTATCCAACTTGTTTGTGTGTAATTATTTTCAGTAGTCTCTTAAATTCTTTGTATTTCTGTAATATCTTACATCTCCTTCAATTTTGGCTTTTATTTTAGTCTTTTTTTTCTTAATTTAACTAAAGGTTTGTCAATCTTCCTATCTTTTCAAGAAGAAGTTCTCAATTTCATTGATCTTTTCTAATTTTCTAGTCTCTATTTCATTTAATTTTCTGCCATCAACTTTTTCACTGTCTTCATTTTGCTAATTTTGGACTTGGTTTATTCTTCTTTTTCTAATTCTTTGAACTGTTTATTTGAGGTCTTTCCTTTTTCTCTAGGTGTTCACTGCTATCAACTTCCCTCTTAGAAATGCTTTTGCTTCATCTCACACATTTCAGTGTGTTGTTTTTGTTCTTTTTTGTCTCAAGATATCTTTCGATTTCCTCTTTGTTTAGGATTGATTGTTATTTAATTTCCACATATTTGCTATTTTTCCAGATTTTCTCATATTATTGAGTTCTAGTTTCCTACCCTTGAGGTTGGAAAAGTTGCTTGATATTTAATCTTCCTAAATTTGTGAAGACTTTTT
This sequence comes from Enhydra lutris kenyoni, assembly GCF_002288905.1. Taxonomy (NCBI): domain Eukaryota; kingdom Metazoa; phylum Chordata; class Mammalia; order Carnivora; family Mustelidae; genus Enhydra; species Enhydra lutris. Next base: position 11,187,839 of record NW_019154096.1, on the reverse strand, counting down.
GGTGAGCTAACATGTGATGTATACTGAAGAACGCCACATGTGCACTTCAGAAGAACGTGTGTTCTGCTGCTGTTGGATGGAACATTCTGTATGTATCCGTTTGGTCCATTTAGTCTGAAATGTAGTTCAAATCCAGTATTTCTGTATTGATTTTCTGTCTGATGAGCTCCCCATTGTTGAAAGTGGGGTATTGAATTTCACTACTATCATTACATTGCTGTCTCTTTCTACCTTCAGATTTGTTAACATATGCTTAATATGTTAGGGCTTCTGATGTTGGGTGTTTATAAATTTATGATTGCTGTATTCTCTGTACGAATTGACTCCTTTATCATTATATTGTGACCTTTTAGTCTTTCAGAACAGCTTTTGACTTAAAGAGTATTTTGTCCGGGAGAAATATAGTTCCCTGTGCTCTCTTTTGGTTTCCATTTCCACAGAATATCTCTTCCATCCTTTCTCTCTGCACACATGTGTCTTTAAAGCAAGAAGTGGTTCTCTAGAGACAGTGTAGAGTTGGGTCTCGTTATTTGTTATGTGTCCTTCCATTCTGTGTCTTTAATTACAGATATTAATTCATTTTCATTTAAAGTAATTACTGAGAAGTAAGGACTTACTCCTGCCACCTTGGTTGGTCATTGTTTTCTGGCTATTTTGTATCTCTTCTATTCTTTTTTTCCTCTTTTGCAGTCTTTTCTGATTTGACGATTTCCCTTGGTGGTATGCTTTATTTCTTTTTCTTTTGTGTATCCACTATAGGTTTTCCCTTTGTGGTTACCATGTGGCTTATATAAAACATTTTATACTAGCAATCAGCTCTAAACTAATCTGTTCTAACATTAATCATATACAAAAACTATCCTTTTATTCATTCCCCCACATTTTATGTTTTTGATGTCATAATTTATTTCTTTTTGTAATGTATATCCACTAAAATTATTGTTGGTATATACTTTTAATACTTTAGTCATTAACCTTTTTACTAGAGTGATGTGATTTATATACCTCTGTCACAGGACTCAGATATTCTGAATTTGAATACATACCTACTTTATCAAAGAATTGTATTTATACTTTCAAATGTTTTCATGTTATTAGCATCCTTTCATTTCCTCCCAGAGGCCTCCTTTTATCATTTCTTGTAAGGGCAGGTCTAGTGGTAATGAACTCCCTCATCTTTTGTTGTCTGAGAAAGTTTTTATCTCTCCATATCTGAAGGAGAGCTTTCCCAAGTAAAATATTGTTGTATGGCGGTGTTTTTCTTTCAATGCTTTGAATATATCATTTCATTCTGTCCTGATTACAAGGTTTTTGTTAAGAAATCTGCTGATAACATTATGGGAGTATCATTATAGGAAATGAGGCTTTTGTTTGTTTGTTTTGATTTGGCTTTGCTTTCAAAATTCTCCCTTGGTCTTTGATTTTTGACAGTTTATTATAATGTGCCTGGGTGAAGTTCTCTTTTGTGGGGGTGGGTGGTGGATAAAGTTCTCTTTGAGTTTAATCTGTATGGGGACCTATGACTTTTGAATACTGAGTACCTGCATGCTCATATCTCTCCCAGATTTGAGTAGTTTTCAGCCATTATTTCTTTAGATATGCTTTCTGCCCCTTTCTTCCCCTCTCTACTCACCCTGGGCCTTCCACAATATGAATATTGTTTTCTTGATGATGTTCCATAATTCTCATAGCCTTTCTATATTCTTTTTATTTATTTATTTATTTTTGGTCATTTTTCTCCTTTAGATAATTTTAAGTGACTTGTCTTTAAGTTCATAGATACTTTCTTTTGATCATTCAGGTCTCTTACTGATGTTCTTTATTCCTCTTTTTTTTTTTTTTCCATTTCATTCATTGTATTCTTCAGCTGTAGAATTTCTGCTAATTTTTTTTATCATTTCTATGCCTCTCTTAAATGTCTCTTTTATTCATGTACTGTTTTCCTGATTTCATTTAGTTGTAGGTTGCTAAGCTTCCTTAAAAACAATTCTTTTGAATTATTTTTTTGCCCAGTAATTTGTAGGTCTCCATTTCTTTGTGGTTGGTTATTGCAAAATTACTGTGTTTGTGTGGTAGTGTCATTTTTCCTTGATTTTTCATGTTTCTTAGATCCTTGTTTTGATGTCTGCATATTTGATGAAGGAGTAACCTATTCCTGATTTTAAGGAGTGGTTTTAATAGGGAAACACTTCTGCCTGCGGGTGGGTGTGAGGCTGCCAGCTAGCTGCAGTGTGGTGATTCCTGCTCCAGGAAAGGGCCCATTACATAGTGTCTGTGTAGCTTAGTCAGCTGAGGTCAGCATCAGTGAAGTTTCAGGAATCCTCAGGCCAAGGCTGTGTGTCTCTACAGTGGTGCTGAGGGCTGTTGGGTCTTCAGCAGTAATGGCTGCTGGGAACTTTCTGATGTGTTTCTCCCAGGAGAGTTGTCCCGGCAAAGGGTTCCCCCCTTAGTGCCAGGTCCACTCCCAGGCACCCTCACAGTGGTGATGACACTGATGTCTGCTGTGCATGTGCCCATGGGATAGCCTTGGATCTGGGTTCTGGAGAGTGAGTGCCTGTGGAGTGACAGCAACTGTGGGCCTACCTAGCTCATCGAGGTAGTGGGTGGAGTGCCCGAGATGTGAGTGAATGTGGAACACCTGAAGGACCGATTCTGAAGCATAGCTGTGTGCAGAGCAGCCACAGAGCTAGGCTCGGAAGCATGGGTGCACATGAAATAGCTACAGCTCTGGGGTCTACGACATGCAGGGGGCTTGGAGTGTCAGTCCTGGTCCTGGGGAGGCACAATAGCTACTCACTCTTGGGGGATGTAGCAGCCTTTCTTTCTCTGGGAGATGAGTGGCAGCAATGGTTGGTGGCTTCCTCAGTTGCTAAAGCTGCCCATGTTCCCTACAGAGCAGATTTCTGGAGTCTATGTTAGTGAACACTGTGGGATCCTTCATTGTGAGAGCTGTAGCTGAACCATGGCTGTCATGGGAGCTGCCAGGGTCCTGCAGAGCAGGCCATTAGGGACCACAGTGTTACCTGCCACGTGACTGACACTGAGTGCCTCCACCCTTCTTTGTTCCTGGCCATCCTGACACCTCAGCTAAACTGATTCCTTGGCAATCCTTCATGTAGGTAATTCTCCATGTTGTGCTCCACTGTGCTGGTGTACGTTCCTAACTGGACTATTGAGCTTTCCCAAAGCTACTTTCAGTCACAGATAGTGGTCTAGTTGTTGTTTTATGTGAAGGGTAGGTAGCCGGTGTTACCTACTTTGCCATCTTACTGACGTCCTTAACACTTCCTTTCTACTCTATTCTTCAAGACGTTGCCATGATCTCTCTGTCAATCAGCCATCTAGTCCTTTAATCTTTCTAGGCATTGCTGCTACAACCTGCTTGATTAACCTCATTGACTTCTCATCATTTCCAACATACTATATGAAAATCCTAGTCTTGCTCACAAATCTGCATAATCTAGTCCAAACCTACCTCTCCCAGCTCATGTCTCTCTCATTCCCATCTGTGGTTGTCCTTCAACCCAGGACTTTCCACCAAAATCAATCGGTGAAAGCAACTTTAGTCACCCTGTTTCCATAGAATCCTCTTCTAATTTCCTTATTAAGTTTCTCTTCCTGAAAGATCCAGTTTACATGTCCTTTCTTATGGGAAATCTTTGTAATCACTAGATGGAATTCAGGATACTATTTATATGTTGTCACATCATTCTCTTCACAACCTTCTTTCTTTTTTTTTTTAAAAAAGATTTTATTTATTTATTTGACAGAGATCACAACTAGGCAGAGAGGCAGGCAGAAAGAGAGGGGGAAGCAGGCTCCTCGCTGAGAAGAGAGCCCCATGCGGGGCTCGATCCCAGGACCCTGAGATCATGACCTGAGCCAAAGGCAGAGACTTAACCCACTGAGCCACCCAAGTGCCCCTGTGCACAACTTTCTGATAGTACTTCTGCCTTTTATTGATATTCTTTTTGCCCACTTGGTCCCTCTCCTGTACTGAGAGCTCTCTGTGGGGAGGAACTCTGTGTAATTCCTCTGTGAAGTCCTTGCACAAAGCACAGTGTAAGGCATTATACATTCCCCTGCATAGTTTACTGAAACAATAAGAGGTCATGGAGAAGGGAAAGGAAGCTAACTTTGTGGGAAACTGCCACTAAAATGTATGAAAACATGTGGGCCTCAATTTTTTTTTTTTTTGGTGCCAATTTTATATACAGTTTTATTTAAGACATTGCATTTTCCACTTAACAATACAGTGCTTATAAAGTGCAATGTTTATTTCCTTTCCCTGTGCACATATTCCATATTCAAGTATCAAGAATGCCCAGTTTTTTTGCTATAGCAGCTCAACATTACAACTGCCATGGAATTTGCTACAAATTTGGGTCCTTTGAATATTGTGTGTGGAACAATGCTCAACCTATTTATTCTCAGGTTGGTTTAGTCAACCTCTTCAATGGTGGGCCCAGAGGAGGCTCCACCAGAGGGAGGAGCTCCACCACCAGGGAAGCCTCCAGGCATTCCTCCTGGCATGCCCCCTGCACTCTGGTACAGCTTGGTGATGATGGGGTTGCAGACTTTCTCCAACTCTTTCTGCTGGTGTTCAAATTCTTCCTTCTCTGCAGTCTGGTTCTTATCAAGCCAGTTGATGATTTCATTGCACTTGTCAAGAATCTTCTGTCTTCATCATTTATCTTGCCCTGAAGTTTTTCATCTTCAACAGTTGCTTTCATGTTGAACGCGTAAGACTCGAGTTCTTGGAAGACACCTTGTCCCGCTGTTTCTCATCTTCAGCTTTGTACTTCTCAGCTTCCTGGACCATGCGCTCAATATCTTCCTTGCTCAAGCGGCCCTTGTCATTAGTGATGGTAATCTTGTTCTCTTTTCCTGTGCTCTTATCCATGGCAGAGACATTGAGGATACCATTAGCATCAATATCGAAAGTGACCTCAATCTGAGGGACACCACGAGGAGCAGGAGGTATGCCTGTGAGTTCAAACTTTCCAAGTAGGTTGTTGTCCTTGGTCATGGCACGCTCACCTTCATACACCTGAATAAGCACACCAGGCTGGTTGTCCGAGTAGGTAGTGAAGGTCTGTGTCTGTTTGGTAGGAATGGTAGTATTACACTTGATGAGAACAGTCATGACTCCTCCAGCAGTTTCAATGCCAAGAGAAAGTGGAGTGACATCCAACAGCAGCAAATCTTGAACATTTTCAGATTTGTCTCCAGAAAGGATAGCTGCTTGGACAGCTGTATCATAAGGAACAGCCTCGTCAGGGTTGATGCTCTTATTCAGTTCTTTTCCATTGAAGAAATCTTGGATCTGGGCCTCAATTTTATCACAGCTCCCAGGATGAGCTTCTCTCTTGTTAGGGGCTGAGAGTAATAGGGAAGGGTAGTGTATCTGCATGGAAGCTCACTAGCCAAGAATTCATGAGACCTAGGCTTGGGTCCCACAAACTCATGGACTAGCCAAGTAACTTCCCTTGTCTTTATCTATGCCCATACAGAAATGGAAAAAAAAATAGTTTGTAAACATTTTTGTGATGACATGATAGGTTTGTTAGAAGAATTGTATTCAAATTTTCCAATGTATTTAGAAAAAGAAATGGTAAGTTATTTAAAAAGCAAGTTTGTGTCATCTTGCATGGACATTTGCTTTAAGTTGATCTCTCAGATAAAGTGATTTTTCATGTTCATGAATTTAATGGTGCCTTTTCTCCTGTCATTAATTGGTGAACAGATACAAAATCCTAAAGCTTATGAGAGCGTTATAGAGTGCATTATTTTGATGAATAACAAGCTACTATTGATAGCAAATGTAATCACACTTTATTTTTAAATAACACTGTCAGCTTTGTAAGGTGACTTTCTCTCTCTCATTATATTTTAGAATAATCTTATGGGGTAGGTGGAGTAGATATGATCTTCCCTGTCTCTTTTTTTAAAAGATTTTATTTATTTATTTGAGAGAAAGAAAATGGGCATGAGCAGCGGAAGGGGGAGAGGAAGAAGCAGACTCTTCACTGAGCAGGGAACCCAACGTGGGGCTCAATCCCAGGACCTTGAGATAATGACCTGAGCTGAAGGCAGTTGCTTGAATGATTGAGCCACCCAGGTGCCCCTGATTTTCCCTGTCTTAAGTGACTCAAAATGAAGATGATACATTAAATGACTTTCTCTGTTAGTAAGCCACAGCACTATAGAACTAAAATTTGATTATTTGCAGTACACCACATTTTTTTCTAAAGTGTAGTGAGACCTGGGGACTGAGTGTAATATTCAATTTTCCTGAGTCAGTTCTCAAGATATTGGTTCATTTTTTTGTTAAAACAGACAGACACAAATAAACAGTGTGAAATTAGGCAAGCTAAAATGTTTTGTTAGGTTTAGGCTTTCAGAAAATTTCCTGTAGCCCAAAATATGTTACATTATTTTCCCTCCAAGATTTCTAAATGTATTAGTTTTGGTATTTCTGCATGATGGTGTAATAAAACAAAACAAAACACAACACAACACATTAGGTAGTTCTAATCACACATGTTCTAATCACAATCATCGAACATAATTTTAGAGTAAGGTTTGACCAGGAGTTAAATTTAACAGTTCTTACATTTTTTCAACTCCTGTGTCTGTGCTTATACCTTCATCTCTTGATGGCTATTGATTGTGCAGTTAGGATCAAAAACTATACATGTTTTCAACCTAGTAGTAAACAATATAAGCATTATTATTAGAATTTCATAGTGGACACTAGAGTATAAATTCTGATTGAAGTTACTTATTTCATTTTTCTAAAGATTTTATTTATTTGTCAGAGAGAGAGAGAGCATAAGCAGGGGGAGCTGCAGGCAGAGCAGGCAGAGGGAGCAGCAGACTCCCCGCTGAGCTGGGAGTCTGATGCGGGACTTGATCCCAGGACCCTGAGATCATGACCTGAGCTGAAGGCAGACGTAACCAACTAAGCTACCCAGATTTTCCTGAAGTTACTTACTTCAAAGCAGAAGACTTATTTTATGGACAGGAGCTAACAAAAATAGAATTTCATGTTTAAAATAATTTTAGAATTTTTTAAATGAATTGTAAAATTTTTATTTATCTTCCAAAGAATCAAATTTAAGATGAATATTAGCATTCTCTGATATTTACAGGAGAATGTATATACAAACACCTCAATTTCTAGGTCTTTTATAATCTCTAAAAAATAGATTACAAAATAATCTTATTATATTATTATTATTATATTAAAATTACCATAAAATAATAATCTTAGAGCTTTGCAAGCTCTAAGAAATTCTTGACACTTGGATGAATTGCCATGGCTTGCTACTATCTGTACAAATATTGGCATCAACACAATGATTTTTTAAATGTACTTACATGTGAGTTGCATTTATTATCTTGTGCAGTGATTCTTTTTTTTTAAAGATTTTTATTTATTTATTTGGCAGGGAGAGATCACAAGCAGGCAGAGAGGCAGGCAGAGAGAGAGGAAGGGAAGCAGACTCCCTGCTGAGCAGAGAGCCCAACGCGGGGCTTGATCCCAGGACCCTGAGACCATGACCTGAGCCGAAGGCAGAGGCTTAACCCACTGAGCCACCCAGGCACCCCTTGTGCAGTGATTCTCAACTGTGGTTACAGCTACAGGATTTAAAACAAACACTGATCCTAGGGAGCTAGAGCCAAAAATGCAGCCTGAGTTGGTCTGGGATATGGCCTATTCCTCATGATCTTAAAAGTTTCCTGTTTTAGAGGCCCCTGAGTGGTGTAGTCGTTAACTGCTGACTCTTGGTTTCAGCTCAGGTCCTGATGTTAAACTCCTGAGCTTGAGCCCCATGTTGGGCTTAGCACTCCACAGGGAGCTGTCTCGGGGCTCTGTCTCCCTCACCCTCTCACCTCAACCCTACACTCTCACTGTCCCTCCATTTCTCTCTCTCTCTTTCAGATAAATAATCTTAAAAAAAAAAAAAGTTTTCCAGTTTATTCTAATGTGAACCTAAATTTGTGAACAACTTTATTGTTTTGTAATGAGACCAGGTATAAATGTAAGGTTTTAATGTACACTGTTTTAAGTTTGGGAGCTGTTGTTGGTCATATAAAGCTGGTTAATATAGGTATTACTCTAAAGTAAATAGACTCTCACTTACCAGATTATACTAACACTTTATAGAAGAAAGATGATGTTCAGATAATTATAAAGAAAAAATAAACCTTTCAAAACACTTAACCTATGAGTACATGTTCCACCTTTTCAATATTATATAATCTTGGTAGATGATTAGAATGAAATTCTGGAAAATCTGAAAGATAGTCTAGTGTAACAAAATTATATTTGTATAATTTTCATGTTCAACATATTTCAGTGAATTTTTATCACTAAAAATCAGTAATCCATGGATGATATATAAATATGTGATTATTCCATTGCCAAGACTGTTTTATTAAGTGAAAGAACCAGTTCCCAGGAGATCTGGAAGCTGTTCCACCATCTGAAGAGGGCTCCAGAAGCCAGTGTTGGAATGCATTCGTCATTTCGCTATCATGGCCGTTCCATCCAGCAGAAGACCTCCCTTGTCACATCCCCAGTCCAGGGATGTCAAGTGCACCACAAGAGAGGTGTTAACTGGCCTCTTCAACAGTCATGATCCGCAGTAAAAATTCTCTTTGATACAGTAGATTTTGTTCAAACTCATTTACTATCCACATAACACTTGATTGAGTAGAAAAAAGGTTTACAATTGTAATTTTTGCCGCATGGAAAATGATGTGTGCCTTGATTAATCCCAGCTTCTTGCAGTCACGCCTGTATAATATTTACTTCTCTGATGGACTATTTATGAGAATTAGCAGCTGTTCTATTGTATTAGAAGACCCCACCCTCCAACATTGTCTGAGATAGCTTAACTTTTTTCTCAGTTGAAGTATTTTAATTTGTATTTTATTTAATGGCCTCATTTATCCTTTCATCCTTTTTGGAATTTAAGTTCAATTTAAGAAAATTGAATTGGTTCTTATTTATTTGCCATCGAGCAGCTCTAAGCAGAACATGCATTATTAGCCACCTGTCTGAATAAATGTTAACAAATCTAGAACTGACTCTTAACGATTTCACCAATGAGGAGATTTACCCTACCATCACATACAATCCTTTCTTAAAGAGTGCTTAGTAGTATTTATGAAATGGAAGCATATTTTCAAATTATTTTTTCATTATTATTGTCTTTACATTGTACACGTTTCAGCAGTAGCTTTAATAGCACGAACTTGGCAAGCATAGAGAAGAAGGAACTTGAAATTCCAGACTCTTAACACGTGTCTTTCAGACTAGGACACAAGCACTCTGAAGATGTTAATATCATCCTCATACCTGACATCTAATGTGTATGTATTTCTCCCAGCGAATACTAAACACATGAGCAGAAATTGTTGTAAACTGAGTGGCACTATGATGATAGTCTCCAGTTGGCAATCCAGCCATCCGGACCTTTTAGATTGCCCTAATGACATCATATAAGGTGAATGTGGGCACCATGTAAAGATCCCTGGAAAGCTCTTTGCTTAATCATAGATAGTAGCTTTCAAGGTTTTGGCAAAATCATGGAACTCTTCAATTTTGAATAATTTGTTGAAATTTTCTCTTCCATTGGTTGGTAGAGTAAGTGATAAAGCAATATTTCTATTTTGTCAAAAACACTGAAACAGTGATTTATCTTAATGTGTGTTAAGTATTCAGTACCTCTTATTTCCAGATCTACACAATAAATTCCTTTTATAGCTTAGAGCTGGAACTAGAGGGAAAATTGTTTCTCTTTGTAAACCACGTGCTCTTTTTCATCAGATAAGAAAAGCAAAACTCATCTTTATCACTCTCCTCTATGTGGCTTTTCATTTTGATTTTAAGAGTTAAACTTACTGATTTTATCTTGGTACATAAATTATACATGTTTAGTATATACAGTATAGATGAACAGCAAGAAGAGTTAAAAAAATTGCAAGAAAGAAGAATTTTATTTTTATTTATTTATTTATTTATTTATTTATTTTTCAGGTATTTTTTTAATGAAAATACTACCTAGCACTGTTTTTTAGTTTCCCCGAATGTCATAACTTTCATAAAAACATACGTTTTCTAAAAGAAGTCCTGTCTTCTTTCAGAACATACTTTCGTTTCCTCTTCATGTATTTTGAACATATATTTAGGGCCACTGAGAACTATTTTAAAAGCATAGGTTTTATTCCTTGGTATCCCATAGCTAAAGCAATGATAAAGTTGGACATTTAGATTGATTTTAATTATTCACTTCTAAGGAATGGTTATAGTGAATATCTTTGTTGTAGCTAAATCTAACGCACACCCAATACTATTTATTTAGAGTACATTTTCAGAAGTGGTGTTACTTCTTTTTTTTTTTTTTTTTAAGATTTTATTTATTTATTTGACAGATAGAGATCACAAGTAGACAGAGAGGCAGGCAGAGAGAGAGAGGAGGAGGCAGGTTCCCTGCTGAGCAGAGAGCCCGATGTGGGGCTCGATCCCAGGACACTGGGACCATGACCTGAGCCGAAGGCAGAGGCTTTAACCTACTGAGCCACCCAGGCGCCCCAGAAGTGGTGTTACTTCTTGAAAGGGTATTAAAAATGTTAAGGCATTTGACTTACATGTTTAAAATCCCTGTTAGAAAATGTATGTTCCTTTAATGGACCAATTTTATGTATGCTTTGTGTTATACGTTGCATGAAATATGTCTTGATACACATGCCATACACAAGAAATGCACATATAAGTAGATAAAGCAATAGCTTTGATACCTAACTATTATATAGTAGGTTGTTACAGTTTTAAGGATATTTCCAAAAAAATTTCTGGTAAATCTTTATCAAGTTAGTTCCTAAAGTAGTTTTTTAAAAAGATTCAGAGAACAGGGGCTCCTGGGTGGCTCAGTCCACTGTGTCTATACTTGGCCTGGGTCATGACTCCAGGGTCTTGGGATCAAGCCCCATATCGGGCTCCCTGCTCAACAGGGAGTCTGCTTCTCCCTCTCCCTCTGCCCCTCACCCTGCTCATGCTCTCTCTCTTTCTTTCAAATAAATAAAATATAAATAAATAAAAGATGCGAAGACAAAGTATTTAAATTTCTAGATATTGTAAGAGCACATTTAGATTCTCAGCAGATAACTGGTGGCATGATCAAATGAAGTAATTTGAAAAGCTGCACGCTTGTTTCCTATAAGGGTATGCCATCCTATAGGAAAGCCACATGGGTATTCCTCTCCCCATGAGGCCTTCTGCTGGTGCCTCCCATGGACCGAATGAGCCCAAGTTACACAGCAGAGGAGCCCAAGAAGTAGCCGCTGCGTGTCCCACCTCCTGAGTGTGCAGAGAGGGTATGAAGGACACAGTGATGGGAGTGGGGCAAGAGGTATCTTGCGCTATAGGGATTCCCAGCAGATATTTTCCTCCGTACATTCTTTTTTCATGACTGCTTCTAGACTGACAAAGATCATGTTCCTATTTGAAATACTTTATGTGTATTTGTACATGATTTTTACTCTCATAGCTTTTATTTTCAGTGAGATCTTGAAAATCCTAATCACTTGAATTTGCATTGGTAGAACTCATTGTCTATAAAAACAGGCTTAAGATATATATGTACATATAGGAGTGCCTGGGTGTCTCAGTGGGTTAAGCCTCTGCCTTTGGCTCAGGTTATGATCTCAGGGTCCTGGGATCGAACCCCTCATCAGCGGGAAGCCTGCACCCCCCCCCACACTCTACCTGCCGCTCTGCCTATTTGTGATCTCTCTGTCAAATAAATAAATAAAATATTTAAAAAATATATATATGTGTGTATATGTGTGTGTATGTATATATATAATGTATGTGTGTTATGTATCTAATATGTTTTATACTCCAAATATTTAATAACCTAAATAATATTATGGAACCCCAATATATAAACTAAGGATATACACATATTGCTAGTTACTTTTGTATTATGTGTTATGTTACTATTTGCAATGGAAAAGGAAGTAAGGTTCAGTTTGATGACAATTTCTGTTAGATGTTGAAGTCTGCATACCATACCCTAGTAGATTATTATGTTTATTTATGAAACAAGTGAAATTAGACATTAACAGCAACCCCTGTAGCCAGCTCTACCTACTTATTCATCTTTATGCCTGCCCACAAACTCAGACATTATTTTCAGGTGAAATTTTTCAGAAAAGGAAAGCAAAAGTTGGTAAAAATAGGATTTTTCTTTCTTTTTTTAAAAAATTCATTCATTCAGTCATTCATTCGTTTCTAGTATAGTTAACATACACTGTTATATTAGTTTCAGGTGTACAATAGTGATTGAACAATTCTATAATTTACTCAGTGGTCATCATGACTAATGAACTCCTTAATCCCCAATCATCTATTTCACCCATCCCCCACCTGCCTCCCCTCTGGTGACCAGCAGTTTCTTCTTTGTAGTTAAAAGTCTTTATAGGGGGGCTTCCTTGTGTGGCTCTGTGTCACCTGCCTTTGGCTCAGGTCATGATACCGGAGTCCCGGAATCAAGCTCTGCATTGGGCTCCCTGCTCAGCAGGGAAGGCTGTTCCATCTTCTCCTTCTGTCACCATTCCCCACCACTCAGGCTCTCTTTTGCTCTTCCTCACTCTTTCTCAAATAAAATAAAATTTTTTAAAAAGTCTGTTTTTTTGGTTTGTCTCTTTCTCTCCCTTCTGTTATTTGTTCTTTTTAAATTCCATATAGGAGTAAGATCACATGGTATTTGTCTGTCTCTGATGTATTTCACTTAGAATAATACTCTCTCATTCTATCCATGTTGCTGCAAATGGCAAGATTTCATTCTTTTTAATGGCTAAGTAATATTCCATTGTAGATATGTATTGTATCTTCTTTGTCCATTCATCAGTCGATGGACATTTGGGATTTTCCCATAATTTGCTACTGTTGATAATGCTGCTATAAACATTGGGGTGCATATATGCTTATGACTTTGTATTTTTGTATCCTTTGGGTAAATACCTAGTAGTGTAATTGCTGGGTCATAGGATAGTTCTATTTTTGACTTTTTGAGGAACCTCCATACTGTTTTCCAGAGTGGCTGCACCAGTTTGCATTCCCACCAGTGGTGCACCAGGACTCCCCTTTCTCCACATACTTGCCAACACCTGCTGTTTCTTGGCTTGTTGATTTTAGCTATTCTGATGGGTGTGAGGTAGTATCTCTTTGTGGTTCTGATTTGCATTTCCCTGAATGATGAGTGATATTGAGCATCTTTTCATGTGTCTCTTGGCCATCTGTACGTCTTCTTTGGAAAAATGCCTATTTGTGTCTTCTGCCCATTTTTTAATTGGATTATTCATTTTTGGGTGTTGAGTTTTACAAGTTCTTTATATATTTGGAATTCTAAACCTTTATCAGTTATGTCATTTGCAAATACCTTCCCCCATTCTGTACGTTGTCTTTTAGTTTTGTTGATTGTTTCCTTTGCTGATCTGAAAAAAGTTGCTACTGCTGATGTTGAAGAAGTTACTGTCTGTGTTTTCCTCTAGGGTTTTTGTGGTTTTAGGTCTAACATTTGGGTCCTCAATCCATCTTGAATTTATTTTTTTTGTGTTTGATGTAGGAAGTGGTCTAGTTTCATTCTTTTGTATGTTGCTGTCCAGTTTTCTCAACACTGTTTGTTGAAGAGACTACCTTTTTCTCATTGCATATTCTTTTCTGCTCTTTTGAAGATTAATTGTACCATGTAGTTTTGGGTTCATTTCTGGGTTTTCTATTCTGTTCTGTTGATCTATGTGTATTATTTTTTGTGCCGGTACCATACTGTATTGGTCACTACCACTTTGTAATATAACTTGAAGTCTGGAATTGGGATCCCTCCAGCTTTGTTTTTCTTTTTCAAGATTGCCCTATTTGGGTTCTTTTGTGGTTCCATACAAATTTTCATATTTTTTTTTCTAGTTCTGTGAAAAATGCTAGTGGTATTTTGATAGGGATTGCATTAAATGAGTAAATTGCTTTCAGTAGTATAGACATTTTAACAATGTTTTTTCTTTCAGTCCATAAGCATGGAATGTCTTTCCATTTATTGTGTCATGATTTCTTTCATCAGTGTTTTATAGTTTTCAGATTACAGGTCTTTTAGCTCTTTGGTTAGGTTTATTCCTAGGTATCTTATTGTTTTTGGTGCAGTTGTACATTGGATTGATTACTTAATTTCTCTTTCTGCTGCTTCATTATTTGTATATAGAAATGCAATAGATTTCTGAACATCGGTTTTGTGTCTCGCCAGTTCACTGAATTCATGTATCAGTTGTAGTAGTTTTCTGGTCAAGTCTTGTTGGCTTTCTGAGTACAGTATCATGTTACCTGCAAATAGTGAACCTTACCAATTTGGATGCCTTTTATTTCTTGTTCTTGTCTGACTGATGTGGCTAGGACTTCCAGTTATTATGTGAATAAAAGTGGTGAAGAGTGGACATCATTTTCTTGTTCCTGATCTTATATGAAAAGTTCTCAGTTTTTTACCATTGAGTATGATGTTAGCTGTACATCTTCATTTATAGCCTTTATTATATTGAGGTATATTCCCTCTTCACTTACTTGGTTGGGTGTTATCATGAATGAATGCTTTGTCACATGCTTTTTTTGCATCTATTTAAATGATAATATGGTTTTTGTCCTATCTCTTATTGATGTGATGTATCGTGTTGATTGATTTGCAACTCTGCCTTGCATTCCAAGAACAAATCTTACTTGATGGTGGTAAATGATTTTATTTTCAATGTATTGTTGGATCCAGTCTGCTAATATTTTGTTGAGATTTTTGCATCTATGTCCATTAGAAATAATGGCCAGTAGTTCTCTTTTTTTGTAGTGTTTTACTTGTTCAAATTTTGGTATCAGGGGAATGTTGGTTTCACAGAATAAATTTGGAAATTTTCCTTCTTTCATTTTTTGGAAGAGTTTGAGAAGAATAGGTATTAACTGTTCTTTAAATGTTTGGTAGAGTTAGTCTGTGAAGCCCTCTGGTCCTGGACTTTCCTTTGTTGGAAGCTTTTTGATTACTGATTCGATTTCATTGCTAGTAATTGGTCTGTTCAAATTTTCTGTTTCTTCCTGATTCCATTTTGGGAGGTTATACATTTCTTCTAGGTTGTTCAGCTTGTTAGCATATAATATTTTATAATATTCTCTTATAATCTTTTGTATTTTGAGGTGTTATTTCTCCTTTTTCATTGCTGATTTTAAATCCTCTTTTTTCTTTTTTTTTTGATAAGTGGCTAAATTTTATTCAATTTTTGTTGTTATTTTCACAGAACCAGCTATTTGAATTTTATTTTAGTCAGTAAATCTGATTACATTTTAACTGTTGGTTGAAGTTTTATTGTTGACTCCTTGCTTTTTTCTTTACTGAAAAAAAAAATGTGGATGATGGCAATGCCTATGATGACTTTAAAGATTTTATGAATTAATGTAGGTATAATGAAAAAGAATTCAATCTCTAAAGAGAAAACTGTCGCCTATGTATTTAATGGGAAATTGTTATTATTTAATGGATAAACTGAGGAAATGGAACTTTTTTGTGAGGTTTTCTTACTTTATTTCCTTATTACTAACAGTATTTCATAATGCTATTAGGACAAATACTTATTTTTCCCTTTTTTGTCTCCTTTTTAAAAATGTCCCTATTTCCCCTAACTCTACAGATTTTTTTCCCCAGAAAATATAAAATGGCAGATATTTGGTAATATTAGTGGTCTTTTCTTCTGTATTTTCTTTGAGATCCTCCAATGTTTTCACATGGCACATAAGCATGACTCTCATTCTAATGAAGTTGTAAATTAAAATTCAAATAAAATAAATTGTTATTATAATGTCAGGACTAAAACAAACACATACCCCAATGGGCTTCTGGCATTTGGGTAAGCTTTCTTCTTTTATTAATTAATTAATTTGTAATACATATCATTAGCTCTTGGGTAGTTAGTTGGGCCACCTATAATACTTAGTTACTCTAAATTAATATGAGCTTTCGATAATAGACATCATTAGAAGCAGGCAGTTGACAGATCTGGGCGTTTTTGTGTTTTGTATCATTTAGACAATAGAACAGTCTTAGATATTGGCAACTTTTGTTATGAAATTCTTACTTTATTACTGCCTTTGCCATAAATGGTTAGCAGATGGTCAAGAAAAAAGCAGTTTGGCATTTGCTTCTAGGGTGTTAGAGGCCAATGGCAAGGCAGCATCAAATAACATAACATCTCCTCCCTCCAAAGTATGAAGAGCTTTAACATCAGGGATTGGGGTTGCTCTGTAAATGGGTAAAGGTCTGTCCCAATTAATCTATCTTTCCCACTCACATCATTGCCTATCCCTTGGCTGTGCACTGCAGATTTAGAACTTGTAAAAGGGTTAGAATTAGAGCTGTCTTTTGTTCTGCTTTATTTTTCTTCCTGTTCTTGAACCTGTGTTGGATGTGCCTGATATGACTTCAGTTAAATTCAACAAACACGTCCTACTCATGTGTTCTGAGTGTCAGTCGCTCCGCCGGATCCAGGCCTCCAGGAACCTGAAAGCTGCCAAATGACCCCTTAATGGAAAAAAAAATCTTGAGGAAAATATTTAACATAGCATACAAATCTTTAAATCTCAATAAGCTTTTTTCATGGTAAATAGATCTAAATGATTGTTTTATCAAAACCACATTATAAAATATATTCTTTAAAGTTATTAAGACTGAGAAGTCTCCTTTTACATAATATTTATCAATATTTTCTTGTGTTAATTCTATAAGATTTTGATGTATTGGTTATTGGATAGCCGGGATTACTTCTGAAGGATGACTGTTGAAATATTATGGACACCAAGAGCAGGGGAAGATGGGCAGGCATGTAGAGTATATGGAATCTCTGAAGGATGGAGCTAATTCATATCTTTCAGTTCCAGGGCCAGTTGCTACTAATGCTGATAGGAATCATGTATTTACCACTTAATGTTTGCCAGGCACTGGGCAATCTATCCACAGGTAGTACTGAGGCAGGAAAGCTGGATCTGAGAACCCAAGGGAAGGTCCCACAGGTCCAACCAGAAGGGTCCTTGGCTTCACACAGGATAGAAATCAAATAAAAGCCAGAAAAAGTGAAAACAGTTTCTTGAATAGTGTCAGTGACAGACAGAGAATAGCAGACAAAGTGTCCAGGAGACTCAGAAAGGAGAGGAGAATGAGTCTGGTTGTTGTTTGGGATTAGAGATCTGTATCGGAAAGGGTTCTAGGTTCCGTGTTCATCCGGGAATCCATGGTCGCATCCAGTCAAAGGCAAGTGTCAGGTGAACAGGAAGTGTTTCTCTGTAAGTCACTGAAGGTGGGGCTGTGGATGCCAGTGTCGGTGGAGGTTTGCTTGAAGCCAGCGTTCCAGAACACGCTTGTGATCCCTCTCTTCTTAGATGTCATCAGGCGTTTGGGGCCAAAGACAAAACTGAGAATGATGAACTTTCTTTCTGCCCCCTTGAGGAGGGAACATACCTTCTTGGACTTACTTAGGTGCAGACTGTGGAACATGAGTCAGTAGGGCCCAGCAGAAACAGAGCAGAGACGGAGTCTTTCTTGCACGGAGTCCTTCAGCCTCCCCTTCAGTACTACTTACTCAGTTCCCTTAACTACCCTTTAAAGTAAGTGCCACGATTCTTCCCATTCTGGAGACTAGGGAACTGAGTAGTAGAGTTTGAATAACTTGGTCCAGATTCCACAACTAGCAGAGTCAGAATTTGGACCTACATAGTCAGGTCATGGATTCAACATTGGCCACTGTTGAAATAAATGATTTCTAGTGACGTCCCAAGTAATTCTTTCAGATAGTTGGTAGATAGCATAACTGATCATTCAGCTTTTGATGTAGTTGCAAAATTAATTTTAAAACAAAAAATCATTTTCTTAAATATAAAAAATATACAAGCAGATCTTTGATACAAAATTGAATCTATTGTTTACTCACTTGTTTTGTATTTTAGATTCCACATGTGAGTTAGACCCTGTGGTATTTGTCTTTTTCAAGCTGACTTATTTCTCTTAGCATAATATCCTCAAACCTGGGGCACCTGGGTGGATCAGTGGGTTGGGCCTCTGCCTTCTACGGCTCAGGTCATGATCTCAGGGTCCTGGGAAGGAGTCCCGCATCAAGCTCTCTGCTCAGCAGGGAGCCTGCTTCCCCCTTCTCTCTCTGCCTCCTTGTGATATTTCTCTATGTCAAATAAATAAAATGAAATCTCTCTAAAAATAAAATCTTTAAAAAAATAATATCTTTAATATCTTTAAACCCAACCATGTTGCAAAAGGCAAGCTTTCATCCTTCTTATGGCTGTGTAGTGTGTGTGTGTGTGTGTGTGTGTGTGTGTGTGTGTGTGCGTGTGTACAACATCTTCATTCCTCTCTCAGTGGACACTTGAGCTGCTTCCTTTTCTTGCCAATTGTGACTAATGCTGCAGTAAACATAGGGATGCATGTACCTTTTCAAATTAGTGATTTTGTTTTCTTTTGGTAAATATGCAGTTGTGGAATTACTGGGTCACATGGTAGTTCTATTTTTAATTTTTTAAGGACACTCCATACTGTTTTTCACAGTGGCTTCATCAATTTAAATTGCCACCAAGCAGAAACAGACCTATCAGCACAGAACGAACTGATGGTCACCAGAGGGAAGGGAGTTGGAATGGGCAAAGTGTGTGAAGGGGAGTGAGAAGGAGGTACAGGCTTCCAGTAATGGAATGAGGAAGTCGTGGGATTAACAATGTAGGGAAGAGAGTCCATGGTATTGTAACAGCATCATGTGGTGACAGATGGGAGCTGCACATGTGGTGAGCCCAGGGTAACTCATAGAAATGTTGCAACACTGCGTCTACACCTGAAAGTAATGTGATACTGTGTGTTAGCCATGCTCAATTGAAAACATGGACAAATAAATAAAACCAGAAAGTAAATACATACCTACATTGGACTTCTTTATGGTGCTGTCAAAACAAGCCCAGGCAGTAGACTAATAGCAATTTTGTTGAAGGAATGTTCTAGATCTCATCCCATTGTTTGTTTCTCCTCTGCTTATAGTAAAATAATGATCAAATACACTGAGCGCCCCACATCTATAACTGCTGGTGAGGAGATATGTATGAGAGTGCCTAGCACAATAAGCTGGGATGCCTTCTCCCTGTGCAATCCAGATCAAGAGGCAAAAATCAATTTGTATTTAAAATAAAACATGCTGCTCATTGTCAGTCCTGAGTATGGTGAATTTGAACCCGTTTAAATAATTAAGAGGCCTTCGATATGAATATTGTTACCATTCATGTTAATTTTAAAAGGAATACCAAAATGAGTAATTGAGGAGACTGATGGATAACACAATCTATATCTTTACTCTGTGAGCATATTTACAGTGAAGAATTGTGATTATAAACATGTTTATCTTCACTGTATGATCTTTGTTTTATGTATGGCACGTATAATGTATGAAACACCTTTGTCTTAGTGTGTTTCTTCCCAGCTATCAGGACCACAAAGGGCATGTGCCTCTAAGTCTTCAACAGCTGGAAAGCTTAAAAACAAATCCTAGTTCGAATGCTGGCAAAGCACCAGGCTTTGTCATCACTATATTTCTGCCCCACTTTAACTTCACTTTACTTTAGAACCTTAAACTTTACTTTAGATCCTGATTGTTCTTAAATGCCTATATTCTCAGTGTAAGTTCCTTCAAATCCTTAACTGAAGGAGAATATCAATGTATGAATAATACATACATATTCATTGCAAATAAAGTAAGAATAGAGGAAGAGCATATAATTATTGAGATGTAAAAAAAAATTTTTTAAAGATTTTATTTATTTATTTGTCAGAGAGAGAGAGAGATCACAAGTAGGCTGAGAGGCAGGCAGAGGCAGAGGGAGAAGCAGGTTCCCCGCCGAGCAAGGAGCCCGATGTGGGACCCGATCCCAGGACGCTGGGATCATGACCTGAGCCGAAGGCAGCCGCTTAACCAACTGAGCCACCCAGGCGTCCCTGAGATGTAAAATTTTTGACCAAAGTTCATCACTCTCTAGTCATAACAGGAGAAACAGAACTATCATAGGATAGCATACTAGTAATGGACATTTATAAATGCAGCCAACCATGTGTTTAATCAACATAAAACACATTTTGAAGGACTTAAACTTAGCTACATAAATGAAAGAGTAATGAAGTTAGTTACAGACTTTTTGGACACATTTGCCACTTCCTCTAATTAAGAAGATTAGTGATATTAACATTTAATGCTGCTTTATATTTTCAAAAAGCTTAGCTCATTAATGATTATAAATTTCCCTGGCATCTCTGCAATTATCATCATTCTCAATTTTATAGATGAGGGAATTTGCAGAAGAAAGTTAAGTACTTGGAATAGATTTTGAATCCACAGGGTTTCAGTGAGAAAACTGGCCAGGCGCTGGTCAATTGCATTCATCATGGAAAAAGAAAGCAAGGCGAATGGGTTTTAATCAAATCCTTTAATATGCAAGCTGGAATAATATTTGAGTTCAGGAGCTTGCAGTCTGATGAGAATTCAAAAATTAGCTCTGTTCCTTACTAGTTACGTAATCTTGAGTGTAATCTTTGTGAGTCTCACTTTTCATGTTTATGAGAGGGGAATGACTCTAGTACCCATGTCATGGGATTATGTCATGGGATTGCTGTACATACTAAATCACATGGCCCTTCTTTAAAGACTGGGAATACAGCAAGCATTTGGTAAAGTGGAGTGCCATTATTTTGATGATGTTGATGATGGGGACCAGAAATACCAGGCAAGTGTCAGGCATGTACGTGTGACCTGGGTAGAGATTCTTCTCATTTAAATCCTAATGCAGAGACCTATGCTATAGAAAGACCCCAAAAGGTGGGAGTGGTGGACTGAGATCAGGAATCGACAAAGAGAACAGTAGGTAAGCAACTTTTTTTTTTCCCCCCACTTGAGAGAACTGCCCTAGAGAGAAGTGAAGTGTGCCATTGGAAGTTCACATCTGGGAAACATGTGGTTTGTAGCGTCCGTGTCTGTAAAGGAGGACCAGCTGAGAATATGACTCCTGACTGTATGGGG
This sequence comes from Enhydra lutris kenyoni, assembly GCF_002288905.1. NCBI lineage: Eukaryota > Metazoa > Chordata > Mammalia > Carnivora > Mustelidae > Enhydra > Enhydra lutris. The sequence goes on along the minus strand of NW_019154096.1, from coordinate 11,166,692 downwards.
AGGTGTGGGTGTTTATCATGGATGTGTGGTTTCTGTTCTCACACTATTTACCCTGGGGAAAGTGAACAGAAGCATTTCCAGAATGCTGTGAGGCTGTGAGGTCATCACTTCTGGTGAGTTCCTCACTTGCTCACCTTACCAGTAGGCTGGTCACGTGAGGGAGAAAGGACCACACAGGTTCTGTGGAAACAGATGACAGAAGCTGGTTTATGGAGGGTCCTATTGACACGGGTGATGCGTGCTTACCATCCTCCCAATTTACCGTGACAAATCCTATCTTGCTAGGCAATAAGTTTTAACCAGTTAAGGATGTCAGAAGTTTTCAGGGTTCACATAAAAATGCTTATGAGTCAAAATACTGTTTTCAAGTACCTAAAGTAATTTATTTATTTTTAATTATGTGCTAATATAATAATTATCCATATATTGGCAGCCTAACATTTTATAAAATCTGAAGTACATCAAACTCTGATCTTCAGCAAAATCCTAATAAATACAAGGCATTTATATCTGAATTTATGTTTTCATATATGCGTATCTATCTCCCTACTTTACAGGTGAGAAAGCTGAGGTCTTGGAATTTTAATTGATTTTTGCTTTTAAAGATTTTATTTACTTACTTGACAGAGAGAGAGACAGCGAGAGAGGGAACACAAGCAAAGGGAATGGGAGAGGGAGAAACAGACTTCCTGCTGAGCAGGGAGCCCTGTGAGGGGCTTGATCCTAGCACCCTGGGATCATGATCTGAGCAGAAGGCAGACGCTTAATTGATTTTTCTAAGGAAAGTGCCTGAATTAAAATTCCGACTTGACACTTCTGACAGTGTTTATTGTTTACCTTAATATGATTTTCTCTTACTCAACTGCTGAGGCCCGACCTTGAAGATCTCTAGAACTTGTAGAGTCAAACTCCATCCCCTAAAAAATAATAAAAAGTGCATTTATACTTAGAAAACATACATAAACATGTATAACATTGCTTTTCAGAAGATGCTCATAACATAGTTTCAGAATTTTGTTACTGTGATTTTTTTTGAAAGTGGTATGAAGATTGGGTTTATGAAATTGGATGATACGGGATTGCCTCTGTCAATAGGGTTGTATTCTATATGTAGAACATTTACTACACAAACTGTGGGAACTAGGAGCTGATGAGAAGCATTTTGGGTCAGATTGAATTCTGTTGAAGCCATTTAAATTAATGGGACATGTTAAAGATGCAGACTCTTTACATTTGCATAATTTCTCCTGTGAAAATGTTAATCATTGGCCTCGATATTTCCAGTTTATTAAAAACATATGATTAGTTTTAATGTTTGTTGTACTCAGTATGTTTGCATAGTGATTAATGTGCAAAATAATAAGAGCAAATGTTAAATTTTTATTATTCCATTTTAATAATTTGTAAAGACTCATAATTTTTTATTAGAAATGCACCTCTTTTCATAATGAAGATTATAGGAAAAATATGAATAAATTTTGATATTATAAAAGTGATAGTAAAATTTATGGGGAAAGAATTTGCTATCCATTGACTTAATTTATGTCAGTTGCTCATGATAACTTATTAGAAATGATTTAAATGCCTAATAACATTTCATGGATATATTAATGCCACTTATATTTAAACTATCAAAATGTAAGTCTGCATTCAATTTCAAATATGATTTTAGATCATTAGTGAAGTATCAATCAATGACTTTCCCATCATCGTGTCACATTTTTGGAGTCATCATTCTGGGATAGCCACTGCCTCTCAATGTATTAACTCTTCAAATCCTCATTTTCAAGTGTTTGGAGAACATTTAATAAGTGTATTTTTGGCTTGTTGACCTGTAGCTCAGCTACTATTAATGCTAGGTTTATCAGATTTACCTTTAAAAATACAGGATGCCCATGGGCACCTGGGTGACTCCATCGGTTAAACGTCTGCTTTTGGCTCAGGTCATGATCTCAGGGTCCTGGGATCGAGCCCCACATGGGGCTCCCTGCTCAGTGGGGAGTCTGCTTCTCTCCACCACTGGCTTATGCACGCTCACTCTCTCACTCTCACTTTCTCCCAAGTAAATAAATAATATCTTTGAAAAAATATAGGATGCCCAGTTAAATTTAATTTCAGATATCCCACTCTTTTTTTTTTTTTTTTAGTATAAATAAGTCCCTGTTTTTGTTGTTATTTGTTTTTGTTTTTGTTTTTCCTGGTAATCCTCATTAAAGCCCATGCCACACTAGATTCCTCTTCACTCCAACTAAACCTGAATCTGGTCCTGTCACATAAGCTGCAATGTGCATGATCACCTTGGTTTTGTAAAGGGTCCCAGAAGGTGTTTCTGTGGTGGGAGGATAGCTGGTGTGCTCAGAAGACAAGAACTTCTGAAAGTCCTGTGCTGGGGACAGGGTGAGCCGGCTGGGGTGTAGGCTGGTTGGGGTGCAGCACTGCCATGGGGAGGAAAGCCAGCCTGCAGCCTGTCTCCATGACCTTGTAATCCTCCCCAGGCTCAGCCCGTACCCGTGACCTTGGGGTCCTCCCCAGAGCGGCCTGTGCCCTCAGCCTCAGGGTCCTCCGCAGGTCAGGCTGGGCCCGCGATCTTGGGGTCCTCCCCGGGGCAGGACCCTCAGCACCATCAGCAGGGGTGCAGGAAAGACAAACAGTTGTAGAGTCAAAGCAGAGAAAGGAGTACAAACACAAACAGCAGTGTGGACCAATACACATTTAGCAAGAAAACTTAAAAAGAGACAAAATTTGTCTAAAGAAGGGTGTTCTGAGTGGAGAGGAAATGGGAGTGGGAGGTACTAACAAAGGAACACTGAAAACCTACTGATTACTGGGGCGCCTGGCTGGCTCAGTCAGTGGAGCACTGCACGGCCCCCTATCTGGGGGTGATGGGCTGCAGCCCCACGTCGGGAGCAGAGATGACAAAAATAAATAAGTCAACTTCAAAAAAACCAGAAAGCGTGTTGATTACAGGTTTTTTATAGGATGTTCGTGCCCTCACCATGGGTACTTCGATGTGTTAGTCATTTACTGGTTTTAGCCACAGGGATTTTTGCTTCCTTTTGGAAGTACCACGGAATGCCTGTTTGGTGCCGGTTCCTAAGCATTTGGATAGTTGCTCATAAAGAGGTACAGGACAGAGCATTTCTCAGGATCTTGGTGGGGGGGATCAGAGTGTCTCCTGAGGGGTCAGATAGAGAAACGGCTCAGTGCAGTTAAGAAGAGGAGCAGAATAGGGGGACCCAGGACCAAAAGGCATGCAAAATATAACAGGAGTGACTTCCTGCAGGAGGAGCTCAGGGCTGAGATGCCTCCCTCCTAATCCTTCTGTAGTAGTTTAAATCTCCATTATTTCTCTGGTGATGGTGTCATCTACCCACTGACTAATCTGAAGTCCATTTACAATTATTTTTTTTATGATTATTGTTTCCCTATGAAAAGTAAAATGCAAAAAGAGTATTTATGATACTGATACAATACTCTACTCTTATGTAATTCTCTGTATAGATGCTCTAAATTCAGCAGCTGGATTTAAAAAAAAATAAACAAGTAAACCGCTTCATGTTGATACCTACTATGTAAGAAAATGATGTAATTAATTCAAAAGTATTGATGATTCTCATTTGGTACCAAAACACCAAAGTTTGGAAAAATAAGCATAGTTCAGAATTAAAATCTGAAATTAAAAAAGAGTGCATTTGCTGTTTTCACATAGATAAAACTGAGAATCAGTACCAGAGAAAGCACCATTGGTATACTTTAGCCACATATAATTAATGACGCTTTGGGAATTGTCACTTTGAAAGTATTGTGTTTCAAGGTTGTTTGAGCTTTTAATCCTGCTTTATTCCATAAATTTGGGCAATTTAGAAGACCCTAAATTACTTGTCATGTCTATTGAAATCATAGGTGATATTAATCTTACTTGTTTAGACTCATAAAATTAAACATATTTTTGTGGCTTTTCACTTTTAACTCATTATGGTTTATTGCTAGGGACTGGAAAAATAACACATACTCTCTCCCTCCTGTATTTTTAACTGCTACTTTAACCACAAGGTTGACTCTTTAAAGAAGGCTAAAGTTTCTTTTTTCTCAAGGGATTAGAAATTGAACAGTTACTGAATTGATTGCTGTGACAGGATTCTTCCATTATACTTAATATTTTGTGTAAAATATCAGCTAGTTAACAATCTGACTCATTTTAAAATATTTCTAGACAGACGTTATATGGATTGGTCTTCTAGGTGAATTTAACATTAATTTTTACCTGATGAAAAATCATATTTTATTCAAACCACTGATAGTTGACTCATCTAAACTGAATAGATTTGTTTTGTCTTTTACTGTGAGGATGGGGATTCCCCAGAATAGTGTTTTTTTCTTCCTATAAAACAATATTATAAAAAGGTCTTCAAAATAGTCACTACTGAGACAATAATAATTTATATGCTATGAAATAGAATACAAGTTCTTGTGAGAACAGCTGGAACAAGTGGTAAACTCGTAATGACTGACTTAATTATTCTTCATTTTACTTAGGTATCCCCACAGAATTTAGTATAATGTAATATTTAAATTGATGTTAAATATATAGTGATTACATAAATTTAAAGATCAAAAAATATTTCTGGATCTTCATATATTTGTATGTATAAAAATCAAATGTGAAGAACAAATTTTAGGCATTTCCCAATATTTTCAGAACGATTTTTAAGTTTTGGTTCTGAAATGTATTATACTTAGAACTATTTAAACACACACATGTGTATGTTTATGTGTTTAAAGAATAGCTCTAAGAGAGATTTAAAAATTCTGTAATTCCTTTGGCAATGAGATGAGAATAAGGCGTACTTTAAGGGAGTTTTTGTAAAACTGGACAACAGATCATTTTTGCATTAGTTTTCTCTAACATTATTTTTTTGTGTTTTTGTTTTCATTTTTAAGCATTCATTTTTTAATGCTTTAGTTATTTTGGTTTTGATATAGAAATAATAGCCTGGGACAAAATTCATATAATCCTGGTCTTAGTTCAGACTCTTATAATAAGATATATCACTGACGAGGTGACTTAGCCAAAGAAATTAATTTCTCACCATTGTGGAGGCTGAGAAACCTGTAGTCAGAGTGCCAACATAGCAGGGTGCTGGTGGGAGGCTCCCCTGGTCTGCACAGGACTCTGAGAGCAGAGGGAGTGAGCTCTGGTGGCTCTTCTGAGCAGGGCACCAATCTCAGTATGGGGACGCCACCTGCAGGGCCTCTCATGGCCCACCTCCTTTTTTTTTTTTTTTTTTAATTTATTTTTTAAATTTCTTTTCAGTGTTCCAGAATTCATTGTTTATGTACCACACCCAGTGCTCCGTGCAATATGTGCCCTCCATAATACCCACCACCTGGCTCACCCAATCTCCTACCCCCCACCCCTCCAAAACTCTCAGATTGTTTTTCAGAGTCCATAGTCTCTCATGGTTCATCTCCCCCTCCAATTTCCCCCAACTCCCTTCTCCTCTCCATCTCCCCATGTCCTCCATGTTATTTCTTATGCTCCACAAATAAGCAAAACCATATGATAATTGACTCTCTCTGCTTGAATTATTTCTCTCAGCATGATTTCTTCCAGTCCCATCCATGTTGATACAAAAGTTGGGTATTCATCCTTTCTGATGGAGGTATAATACTCCATAGTGTATATAGACCACATTTTCTTTATCCATTCATCGTTGAAGGGCATCTTGGTTCTTTCCACAGTTTGGTGACTATGGCCATTGCTGCTATGAACATTGGGGTACAGATGGCCCTTCTTTTCACTACATCTGTATCTTTGGGGTAAATAACCAGTAGTGCAATTGCAGGGTCATAGGGAAGCTCTATTTTTAATTTCTTGAGGAATCTCCACACCGTTTTCCAAAGTAGCTGCACCAACTTGCATTCCCACCAACAGTGTAAGAGGGTTCCCCTTTCTCCACATCCTCTCCAACATATGTTGTTTATATGGCCCACCTCCTAACGCTATCAGGCCCAGGGTCAGAATCTCAGCCTAGGAATTTTGAGACAACCCCAACATTCAGTCCATAACAACCAGAAAGCATTTCATCTTTTCCAAATGGTTTATATTGACATTCAAATGAAAATATCTTCTTGTAGATGAATGGAATTTGTTACTGTGGTCATAAATACTAGAGAATTTTACCATTACTGAGTTTAAGTATTAAACACATTTCGAAGTCTGAATTTTTATCAAACATGCAAACACATGTTATCCTTATTGCAAAGTGTAACATATTTAATTCAATTCAATTCACCCTGAAAACCAAAGGTATTCAGTAGGTGGGGAGCAGATTTGGATGCCTCACTGAGGGTCACACTACTGCCAGGTGAGTGCCCATTCTCTGGCGTGTTCTATGGTGAAGACAGAGTACAGCTTGCAAAGAAAGTCTCTCTATTTTATTTGGTTTAGTTCTTTCTGAATGCATTACCTTTTCTAAGTACCTTGAAGAAGTAAGGTTGATATTCAAGCATCATATTCTGTTGCTAGTGCAAAGGGAGTTGGTCACATGGGATTCTTCAAGTGTCTGACAGTTTTAAAGTGCAATATGTTTTTGCTACTTTAAGAAAGGAAAACAAATTCTTGAAGAAAAATGTACTGTTCCTATGCACCTGACAACCGAACAGAAAATGGCAATTCCAGCTTTGAGAGTGCTAACATTTATCGATATTTCAGCTCTTTGATTAGAAAAGAATGGCAAAGAATTCTGTTATAGGTTCTTCACTTACAGCTAAGGACGTGATTTTTCTCTGGAGATCAGTGTTGTCTCCCAGTATGGGAGTAAATTAATGGCATCACCTGGCCACACTTTTGCCATCACCACCTCAAATAATGAAAAATAAGGGTTTTTTTTGTTTTTTTTTTTTACTATTTCCACTTTTATTTGGCAAGTATGTCTATATTGGGAAGTATCTGACAAGAACTCTACCTGCATACTTTTTTATGAAAATAGTATCAATCCTCTTTCACTTCTCGGAATAAGGATATGTTATAAGTCATTATAAAGTTGTAAGTTCATTTTTCTGCATGTGGCTGTCCAATATTCCCAACACCATTTATTGAAGAGGCTGTCTTTGTTCCATTGGACATTCTTTCCTGCTTTGGTGAAGATTAGTTGACCATAGAGTTGAGGGTCTATTTCTGGGCTCTCTATTCTGTTCCATTGATCTATGTGTCTGTGCCAGTACCATGCTGTCTTGATGATGACAGCTTTGTAATAGAGCTTGAAGTCTGGAATTGTGATGCCACCAACTTTGGCTTTCTTTTTCAATATTGCTTTGGCTATTCGAGGTCTTTTCTGGTTCCATATAAATTTTAGGATTATTTGTTCCATTTCTTTGAAAAAAATGGATGGTACTTTGATAGGAATTGCATTAAATGTGTAGATTGCTTTAGGTAGCATAGACATTTTCACAATATTTATTCTTCCAATCCAGGAGCATGGAACATTTTTCCATTTCTTTGTGTCTTCCTCAATTTCTTTCATGAGTACTTTATAGTTTTCTGATTATAGATTCTTAGTCTCTTTGGTTAGTTTTCTTCCTAGGTATCTTATAGTTTTGGGTGCAATTGTAAATGGGATGGACTCCTTAATTTCTCTTTCTTCTGTCTTGTTGTTGGTGTAGAGAAATGCAACTGATTTCTGTGCATTGATTTTATATCCTGACACTTTACTGAATTCCTGTACAAGTTCTAGCACTTTTGGAGTGGAGTTTTTTGGGTTTTCCACATATAGTATCATATCATCTGCGAAGAGTGATAGTTTGACTTCTTCTTTACCGATTTGGATGCCTTTAATTTCCTTTTGTTGTCTGATTGCTGAGGCTAGGACTTCTAGTACTATGTTCAATAGCAGTGGTGATAACGGACATCCCTGCCGTGTTCCTGACCTTAGCGGAAAAGCTTTCAGTTTTTCTCCATTGAGAATGATATTTGCGGTGGGTTTTTCATAGATGGCTTTGATAATATTGAGGTATGTGCCCTCTATCCCTACACTTTGAAGAGTTTTGATCAGGAAGGGATGCTGTACTTTGTCAAATGCTTTTTCAGCATCTATTGAGAGTATCATATGGTTCTTGTTCTTTCTTTTATTAATGTGTTGTATCACATTGATGGATTTGCGGATGTTGAACCAACCTTGCAGCCCTGGAATAAATCCCACTTGGTCGTGGTGAATAATCCTTTTAATGTACTGTTGAATCCTATTGGCTAGTATTTTGGTGAGAATTTTTGCATCTGTGTTCATCAAGGATATTGGCCTGTAGTTCTCTTTTTTGATGGGGTCCTTGTCTGGTTTTGGGATCAAGGTGATGCTGGCCTCATAAAATGAGTTTGGAAGTTTTCCTTCCATTTCTATTTTTTGGAACAGTTTCAGGAGAATAGGAATTAGTTCCTCTTTAAATGTTTGGTAGAATTCCCCCAGGAAGCCTCTGGCCCTGGGCTTTTGTTTGTTTGGATGTTTTGATGACTGTTTCAATCTCCTTACTGGTTATGGGTCTGTTCAGGCTTTCTATTTCTTCCTGGTTCAGTTGTGGTAGTTTATATGTCTCTAGGAATGCATCCATTTCTTCCAGATTGTCAAATTTGCTGGCGTAGAGTTGCTCATAGTATGTTCTTAAAATTGTCTGTATTTCTTTAGTGTTAGTTGTGATCTCTCCTCTTTCATTCATGATTTTATTTATTTGGGTCCTTTCTCTTTTCTTTTTAATAAGTCTGGCCAGGGGTTTATCAATCTTATTAATTCTTTCAAAGAACCAGCTCCTAGTTTCGTTGATTTGTTCTATTGTTTTTTTGGTTTCTATTTCATTGATTTCTGCTCTTTATGATTTCTCTTCTCCTGCTGGGTTTAGGGTTTATTTCTTGTTCTTTCTCCAGCTCCTTTAGGTGTAGGGTTAGGTTGTGTACCTGAGACCTTTCTTGTTTCTTGAGAAAGGCTTGTACCACTATATATTTTCCTCTCAGGACTGCCTTTGTTGTGTCCCACAGATTTTGAACCGTTGTGTTTTCATTATCATTTGTTTCCACGAACTTTTTCAATTCTTCTTTAATTTCCTGGTTCACCCATTCATTCTTTAGAAGGATGCTGTTTAGTCTCCATGTATTTGGGTTCTTTCCAAATTTCCTCTTGTGATTGAGTTCTAGCTTCAGACCATTGTGGTCTGAAAATATGCAGGGATTGATCCCAATCTTTTGATACCGGTTGAGACCTGATTTAGGACCGAGGATGTGATCTGTTCTGGAGAATGTTCCATGTGCACAAGAGAAGAATGTGTATTCTGTTGCTTTGGGATGAAATGTTCTGAATATATCTGTGATGTCCATCTGGTCCAGTGTGTCATTTAAGGCCTTGATTTCCTTGTTGATCTTTTGCTTGGATGATCTGTCCATTTCAGTGAGGGGAGTGTTAAAGTCCCCTACGATTATTGTATTATTGTTGATGTGTTTCTTTGATTTTGTTATTAATTGGTTTATATAGTTGGCTGCTCCCACGTTAGGGGCATAGATATTTAAAATTGTTAGATCTTCTTGTTGGACAGATCCTTTGAGTATGATATAGTGTCCTTCCTCATCTCTTAGTATAGTCTTTGGCTTAAATCTAATTGATCTGATATAAGGATTGCCACTCCTGCTTTCTTCTGATGTCCATTAGCATGGTAAATTGTTTTCCACCCCCTCACTTTAAATCTGGAGATGTCTTCGGGTCTAAAATGAGTTTCATGTAGGCAACATATAGATGGGTTTTGTTTTTTTATCCATTCTGATACCCTGTGTCTTTTGATTGGGGCATTTAGCCCATTAACATTCAGGGTAACTATTAGAGATATGAATTTAGTGCCATTGTATTGCCTGTAAGGTGACTGTTACTGTATATTGTCTCTGTTCCTTTCTGATCTACTACTTTTAGGGTCTCTCTTTGCTTAGAGGACCCCTTTCAGTATTCCCTGTAGAGCTGGTTTGGTGTTTGCAAATTCTTTCAGTTTTTGTTTGTCCTCGAAGGTTTTTATCTCTCCTTCTATTTTCAGTGATAGCCTAGCTGGATATAGTATTCTTGGCTGCATGTTTTTCTCGTTTAGTGCTCTGAATATATCATGCCAGCTCTTTCTGGCCTGCCGGGTCCTTTGGGTAAGTCTGCTGCCAATCTAATATTTTTACCATTGTACGTTACAGACTTCTTGTTCCGGGCTGCTTTCAGGATTTTCTCTTTGTCACTAAGACTTGTAAATTTTACTATTAGGTGACAGGGTGTGGACCTATTCTTATTGATTTTGAGGGGAGTTCTCTGAACCTCCTGGATTTTGATGCTTGTTCCCTTTGCCATATTGGGGAAATTCTCTCCAATAATTCTCTCCAATATACCTTCTGCTCCCCTCTCTGTTTCCTCTTCTTCTGGAATCCCAATTATTCTAATGTTGTTTCGTCTTATGGTGTCACTAATCTCTCGAATTCTCCCCTCGTGGTCCAGTAGCTGTTTGTCCCTCTTTTGCTCAGCTTCTTTATTCTCTGTCATTTGGTCTTCTATATCGCTAATTCTTTCTTCTGCCTCATTTATCCTAGCAGTGAGAGCCTCCATTTTTTATTGCACCTCATTAATAGCTTTTTTTATTTCAACTTGGTTAGATTTTAGTTCTTTTATTTCTCCAGAAAGGGCTTGTATATCTCCGAGAGGGTTTCTCTAATATCTTCCATGCCTTTTTCGAGCCCGGCTAGAACCTTGAGAATCGTCATTCTGAACTCTAGATCTGACATATTACCAATGTCTGTATTGATTAGGTCCCTAGCCTTTGGTACTGCCTCTTGTTCTTTTTTTTGTGGTGAATTTTTCCGCCTTGTCATTTTGTCCAGATAGGAGTATATTAAGGAGCAAGTAAAATACTAAAAGGATGGCAACAACCCCAGGAAAATATGCTTTAACCAAATCAGAAGAGGTCCCAAATCGTGAGGGGGCAGAAAGGGGATAAAAAGAGGTTCAGAATGGAAAAAAAAAAAAAAAGAAACAATTAAAAAAAGAAAACGAATAGGAAAAATATAAAAAAGAGAAAATATATATATATTTGATAAACTAGTTAAAAAATGTTAAAAAAGAAAAAGGTAAAAGTTAAAAAAAATTTGGCAGAAGAAGAGAAAAAAATATTGAAAAAGAAAAAAAAATTAAATTAACTGCAAGGCTAAAGAATCATGGGGAGAAAGCCATGAGTTCCGTGCTTGCTTTCTCCTCCTCTGGAATTCCGCTGCTGTCCTTGGTATTCAAACTGCACTCCTTGGTAAGTGAACTTGGTCCTGGCTGGATTTCTTGTTGCTCTTCTTGGGGAGGGCCTGTTGTAGTGATTCTCAAGTGTCTTTGCCCCAGGCAGAATTGCACCGCCCTTACCAGGGGCCAGGCTGAGTAATCTGCTCGGGTTTGCTTTCCCGGAGCTTTTGTTCCCTGAGCGCTTTCCGTAGAGTTCCGGAGGACGGGAATGAAGATGGTGGCCTCCCAGTCTCCGGCCCAGAGGAGCCGAGAGCCCGGGACCCCACTCCTCAGTGTGCCCTCAGAGAACAGCGCCCAATTACTCCCGTCACCCTGGCCTCCGGCCACGCTGCGAGCTGACCGAGCCTGCGACCAGTTCAAGGTAACCCCGAGCTGAGAGCTCACTCCTCGGCTCTGTCTCTGTAGCCGGCTTCCCCGTTCTAATACCTATATGCTCTGCGACACTCAGACACCCCCGATCCTTCTGTGACCCTGCGGGACCTGAGGCCACGCTGACCCCGTGTGGGTTTCACCCCGGTTAAGCCTCTGGAGCGATGTCCCTCAGCAGAACAGACTTTTAAAAGTCCTTATTTTGTGCTCCGTTGCTCCGCCGCTTGCCCGGAGCCGGCCCCTCCCCCCACGGTCTATCTTCCCATTGCTTTGGATTCACTTCTCTGCCAGTCCTACCTTTCAGAAAGTGGTTGATTTTTTTTCTAGAATTGCTGTTCTTCTTCTCTTCAATCTCCCATTGGATTTGTAGGTGTTTGCAATCTTTAGATAAGCTATCTAGCTGATCTCCCGCTACCTGAAGTAGTCTCAGCCTGCTACTTTTCCGCCATCTTGACTCTTCCTTTTTATTTATTTTTTAAGAACGTTTTTAGAAAGTCAGGCTTTGTGTTAGGTTGTAATGGAAATCAGTAACATTGGAAGACATTTTCGGCTTTGCCCATGTATTTATTAGCATGTGTGTATACACACACACATATAATGGTAAATTACATGCTGTATATAAATCAGTATATTCCCAGCATAAGTAAATATATATTATTTTATACAAACAAAGCTTCCTTAAAAGTCATGTATAAATCAGACTTTATGCTCCCTGAATATCAAGCGATATTTTCCCAGTGACTGACAATGCAATTTCAGAGATGTTCTCCTAAAGAAAAAAATTGCCTCCTGAGCCTCCTAAGATGTCATGTTAAATTTATCAAACCTCTTACAATCTTAAATTTAGAAGTAAATTAGTATTTTTATAGTAAAATATGTATACTAAGATTTAGGTGAGATACCATGTCTGCTCTCTAGTGCAGTATTGGAAAGGTGTGCAGACCAGATCCAAGCAACATTAGCTGACAGACAATGATTTTTTTCTTAAATGTTACTGAAGAACTTTTTGAGGTGTTTTTCTCTGTTTACTTCATAGAGGTTCTGTTCACTCACCAAGTCCTCTCCTGACATGATTACAGATAAGCCGTCAAAGGAGTGCAACTGGAATCCTAGTATTTTTAGGAAACAAGAGAAATGATTCATAAGTGTACCATCACCATGAACATTTTAACAACCTGCAAAAATTTCAGCTGAGAAATTTTCTTCTTATATCGTATTTGAGAACAAAGAACTATTTTTTCCACTTAAAAACATATATATGTCTTGGTTTATTCTGAGCTTTTGCTTTTTAGGAAAAAGATAGCATGTTTAATCGTAAACAAAGGTAGTGTCAATTTGTAAGGTTTTTTTTTTTCCCCCTGAATAATTTCTTTTTGCACCAAAAGAGTAATCTTTTGTTTAAAAACCATTTACAAGTACTAAGGTGATGATTCATAGACATTGGCAGATAAAAGTTCATGCTTGTTAGATCATTCTGAATGAGTTTCGTTTTTATACCTGTGTTTTATTACTGTGTTTTTCTGAAGTTCATATTTTCATATTTCTGAAAATAGGTTATTTTGAGGAAAATAGGACTGATTTTGGAAATGTAGGACATAATACATTGCCCATATTTCTTCAGCAACAGAACAAAATGATCTGAGGATATTCTCATAGCAGTGTTCCATTTGAGGCAGTTGTTTCTGTTACTTCTTTTTAAGGAAATTGTAAGAAAAATCAAAGATAGATGTATATGAGTCATGCAGTACAACTTGGAGATATTTGTTTGTTTGCTTTTTTAAAAAAAAAGAATTTAAATTTCCACAAGTGAATAAATGGACACTTTCCTGCCTTTGTTTGCCTGGAAGTTGGGAGAGTGTGGGTGAGGCTGACATGACGTGTAGCTAATTCAGAGTGCAGCTGCTGGTTCATCTTGCGACATTTCCATCTTCAGTGGAAGAAACTTATATCTTGTTGGGTGATTTGAAGGCATTGAAGCATCCTACTGCTCAGATAATTCTACTCTCTTCATGACCCCAAACCATGTAAAATCTTTTTTTGTTTGTTTTTTTGTTTTGTTTTGTTTTGTTTTGTTTGTAAGAGGAAAAGGCATTTATTGGAAAGTTATAGATAGCCTGTAGAATTACTAAGTCTTCGTGGTTTTTATGTGCTTGCTTGTTTTCTTATTAATTTGTCTCAGCAGGTTTTCCATGCAACTATACTACTATATTTACATATATATACTACATATTCCCAGCATTCTTTTAAACTGCTCCATGATATTTCATTCTATAGATACCTATCCGCTGTCTGTTGCTGTGAAATAAGCCACACCCAAACTGGCTTCAAAAGGTCAGGTGCACAGTTGCTCTGGTCTAACCACTGTGATTAGTTTCTGATGAGCTCTTTTATGAATCTGTGATCAGCTGCCAGGTAGGTTGGCGTCTGGCTGGTCTGGGGTGGCTTTGCTCATTCTCTGGAGGTCAGCCGTGCTCTGCAGGCATGCGTCGGTTCTCCATGTGGCCTCCCATCCTCTAGAAGGTGGGTTCACGCTCCTTCAGGTGCAATGTCACAGTTTCAAGCACAGCAAAAGGACGGTTCCCACTGTGCAAATGGATCTCAAGCCTCTGCTTGTTTCATAGTGTAGTATCCCATTAGCCAAAGGAAGTCATACAGTAGGACCAGATTCAAGGAGTAGAGGAACGGATATCCATTGACATCAGGGCTGTTGATGGCATCACATTGGAAGGGTGTAGATGCAGGGAGGGGAAGAATTTGTGACCCGATTTACCATCTACCACATTATCAATAATTTTTTCTTCTTTCACTCTCTTGCTGATGGACATTTGGGTTGCTTCCAGCTCTTCACCATTATGAGAAGTGTTGCAGTTATTAGCTGATGTTTTCACAGACTTTCTTTTAGAATAGTTTTAGATTCACAGCAACTTTGAATGGAAACAGAAGAGAATGCTCATTTATTCCTTGCCCCACCTCATGTGTGACTGTTATCAACATCCTGTGTTTGTTAGAATTGATGAATACATTGACACGTCATTATTTACCCAAAGTCTGTAATTTACATTACAATTCACTCTTGGTGTTGTGCATTCTGTGGGTTTTGACAAATGTATAATTGTGTGTATCCAACATTATAATATCATCCAGAGGAGTTTCATTGCCCTAAAAAATTCTGCCTATTTATTCCTCCCTTGCCCTATCCCTGACAACCACTGATGTTTTTACTGTTTCTATAATTTTGCCTTTTCCATAATGTCATATAATTGGAATTAAATTGTAGGTAGTTTTTTCAGATTGGCTTCTCTCACTAGGTAATGATGTGTTTAATTCTTTTCATATCTTGATAGCTCATTTCTTTTCTTTTTTTTTTTTTTTAAAGATTTTATCTGTTTATTTGACAGAGAGATCACAAGTAGGCAGAGAGGCAAGTGGGGAGAGAGAGAGGAGGAAGCAGGCTCCCCACTGAGCAGAGATCCCGATGCGGGGCTCCATCCCAGGACCCTGAGATCACGACCTGAGCCGAAGGCAGAGGCCCAAGCCACTGAGCCACCCAGGCACCCGTTGATAGCTCATTTCTTTTGGTGATGAATAACATTCTACTGTCTGAATGTTCCACAGCTTATTTATCCACTTACCTACTGAAGCATATCTTGGTCCTAAAGTTGGAGCTAAAACTTTTAGCAATTCTGAATAAAGGTGCTACAAAGATCTATGTGTAGATTTTTATATGGACATGATATTTTAGTTCTTTTGGGAAAATACCAAGAAGCATAATTGCTGGATTATACGGTCATAGTATGTTTAGTTCTATAAGAACCTGCCTAGCTTTCTTTCTAAGTGGCTACACAATATTGCATTCCATTAGCAAGGAATGAGAGAGTTCCTGTTGCATCTGTTGTTGTCCTGTTCTGTAATTTGGCCAGGGTAATAGGTGTGTAATGGTATCTCATTGTTGTATTAATTTGCATTTCCCTGATGACATATGACATAGGACATCTTTTTATATGCTTATTTGCAGTCTGTATATCTTCTTTGGTGAAATGTCTGTTAAGGTCTTTGACCCATTTTTTTTTAACTGAGTTATTTGTTTTCTTACTGTTGAATTTAAAGAGTTTTTTATGTAATTTGGATAGAACAGTCCTTTATCTGATGTATCTTTTTCAGATGTTTCGTCTGAGTCTGTGGCTTGTCTTTTCATTTTCTTAAACAGCATTCTTTGTAGTCCAGAAGATTCTAATTAATGAAGTCTGACCTTTTGATTATTTTTTCTATGTGTTGTATTTGTGGTTTTCTTTTTTTTTTTAAGATTTTATTTATTTATTTGACAGACAGAGATCACAGGTAACCAGAGAGGCAGGCAGAGAGAGAGGAAGGGAAGCAGGCTCTTTGCTGAGCAGAGAGCCTGATGTGGGGCTCGATCCCAGGACCCTGGGATCATGACCTGAGCCGAAGGCAGAGGCTTTAACCCATGAGCCACCCAGGCACCCCTGTATTTGTGGTTTTCTAATGTAAAAGTCATCTCTAGATCCAAGGTCATGTGGTCTTCTCCTATAATTTTTTTTAGTTTTGTGTTATCTTCTAGAATTTTTATACTTTTGTGTTTTACCTTGAATTCTGTGATCCAGTGTTTGTGAGGGGTGTTAGATCTGTGTCTGGGTTTGTTTGTTTACTTATTTATCATTTGGATGACCAGTTGTTCTAGCACCACTTGTTGAAATGATTGTCAGTTTATGTGGATCTGTTTCAGGGCTCTCCTACAGTCCATTGAT
Organism: Enhydra lutris kenyoni; assembly: GCF_002288905.1. Lineage (NCBI taxonomy): Eukaryota > Metazoa > Chordata > Mammalia > Carnivora > Mustelidae > Enhydra > Enhydra lutris. The sequence goes on along the minus strand of NW_019154096.1, from coordinate 11,150,269 downwards.
CTGTTTGTCTGACTACACTGTCTTGATTACTGTAGCTTTATGGCATTTATGGAGTCGGGTGTGTCAGTCTTCTAACTTAGCTCTTCCCCTTAAAGTTAACTCTTGTGGGTCTTTAGTTACTTATAAAACTTTACGATACACTTTAGAGTCAGTTTCTCCATATCCACAATATAACTTGCTGAACGTTGAGATTGCATTGAGTCTGTAGGTCAAGTTGGGAAGAACTGATATCTTTACATTTTTGAGTCTTCTCTTCTATGAACCATGAAACAGCTCTCTAGTTATTTGGTTCTTTTTTGGTACCTTTCATGAGTTTTTAGTTTTTCTCATAGAGAAAAACCTATATTTTGTACATATTTTGTTAGCTTTATATTTTCATTTTTTAGTTGTTAATGTAAATACTATTATTTTTAACCTCAAATTATAGTTGTTTGTTACTGGTCTATAGGAAAGAATTTATTTTTGTATATTAGCCTTGTATCTTGAAAACCTTATTTAGGATGGCTTATTAGTTTTCGAAGTGTTTTTGGACTTTTCCCATAGTTGATAATGGCATCTGTGAATGAAGACAGTTGTATTTCTTCCTTTCAAAGCTGAATACCATTTATCTTATACAATCTTTAAAAGAAAAAAATATATATATAGCAGCATTTCCCAAAGAATACCCCATTGACACAGGATATTAATTTAGGAGCAACCAGGTTTAAAAAGTATTAACCAAAAATAAATAAATAAATAAGTAAGTAAATAAATAAAAAGTATTAACCTGAGCATGGTAAACAACTAGGCAACATGGGGATGAGGAGTAGACATGGTGATTCTTTGTCCTAATCCCTCTTCAGGGAAGGATGGGAACCCTTGTGTTACGGAGTGCTCTCTGCGGACATTCTGTAAGTGTCAGCCCCTTCCTCTTACCCCAGGCATCCCACAGAGTAGAGAGCTGCCTTGCTCATTCTGTCCCTCTCAGGGAAGCCCACATGCAGTTATTGAAGGAGAATAGGTATAAAAGTCTTATCCCCTTTGTCTAGTGCTGGACGGTTTGGGGTTGTTTTAGCTGCTCCGTACTTTTTCCTTGTTGTGGAGGTTGTGTGCAGATGACTCAAAAATTTACATTTCCTGTTCAAGTTTCTCTTCTAAGCTTGGAATCTGTGAATGACAATAATAATAATAATAAATGGCATTAAAGCAACTACCATATGCCAGAACTCCTTCTAAATAATTCTAATGTGTTAACTTATATTATCCCATTAGCTACACAGCAGCCTCTCTTGGATGTCTTAATAATATTTCCAGTTCAGCTTATTCAAAGCCAGACTCTTCACTTCATCCTTTTAAACCAGGCTTTTTTTAAAATACTATTTCTATGAATGATATCACCATTAATCCAGTTGTGTAAACAAAAAACCTAAGCATCCCTCTGTTTGCCCCATATGTATCATTCCTCACAAGGTCCTTTTAATTTTGCGTGTAAATACAACTCAGTTTCTATGATTTTAATCTTTCCAATTTTAACTTCTAAATATAACTGACATAGTTTAATTTGCTATTATTTGAATCTTTTTTATTTTTACTTATAAATATCACTTAGTTTATTTACTATTGCCTGCCTATCTATTGCCAAACACTGATTTCTTGCATATTATCTTAATTAAATGTCTCAGCAACCTGATATTCCCAGGCATACCCATGTAGATGCTGGACTTTATTAGAAGCTCAACATATTGCTTAGCTAAGTGGCAAACCCGGGTTTTCAGTACAGGTCTACTTGATTCTAAACTGCTTTTGTTACAATATGATGCCTCTCACTTATTTTCTGAAAAACAGGCTTTCAGTTATGCTAAACAGAAGTTTTGAGACTTCTATAAATATATATGTGGGAAAATATGCAAGTTTTTTTTCTATCAAATCAATTTCTTATACTTAAAAAATATCTGATTTAATCCTTAGAACAACTGTGCAGATAAAATTATTTCCATTTTATTAATAGGCAGTTACAAACCAGCAAATTAGGGCCATCAGTGACGTTCAGTTATTAAATTTTCAGCCAAGCTAAAATTCTGTGTTCATTAATGCTTTGTTATAACATCTCATTGGAAGAGTAAACCCTATTTTTAGGTAAAATTATGAATGCTACTAACTTTGAGACTATAAGTGTGTCCAACCAGAGCTGTGTGGATATGACAGGAAATCAAAGGATGTCCATGGGGGCATGGATTATAATGTTAACTGAAAAGCACAAAGGTAAAAAGTTCAGTCAATTAATGACTTAATAAAAGTTAATTATAAGTATTCTTAGAAACACCCCTGACTCAAAATCATAAAATTACATTTAGTATCTTAATTGGAGAATTAATTTTAAATGTGGGCTATCTCCGTAAGTAGCAGATGTTATGGTTGTAATAATATTGGAACTAATTTCTTGTTTCATTAGCTGTACTACTTTTCTTTTTCTCGTCCTCCAAAACTAGATTCAAGAAGAGAGAAAGGTGGTAGCTTTTGGTATCTAGGACAACGCATGTGTCTCCCCTCTTGTCCCCGTGGGATAATTGATTTAAAATATACCTCATGAGAGAGCTAGCTTAGGGCAATCAAGTGATGCTCTGTTCCTGGAATTTCTTCCTGTCATATGTGAATTCAGGGGGATAGTTGGGAATATCCTATCTGCTCCCGCCCTCAAGTCACATTGTTGTAGAATGTGCTTTCTCAGAGAACAGTTCTTAATACATCTGGGGAAAACAACACGTAATTACCAATCATGGAACTTACTGTTATTTTGTCCTGTTCAGAAGTGTAAATACAGACCACTTTGGGTAAATATATCCGAGCAATTCTGGATGATTTTCAAGCAAGTGTGGGGATGAGATGTGGTTGGTGTTATAGGGATAAAATGCAAGGGCTTCATATGAATGCAGTTTTTTGAAAGCATAATATGTACATTCCTGACTTGGCTATAAAATACATTTTATATGACATGTCTAATGATGTAGAGAATTGTTAACATCACAGTTTTCAAAGGTCATTTCAGACTTTTATCTTGCTTTCTTCTTAAAGATTAATTTCTTGGCTTTTGTTCTCTGAAAGTATTCTACTAAACCTTTCAGGTTATTTCTTAAGTAGTACCTGAGCACTTTCTTAAATACACATTCTCTCTTGTTTTCAGACTGTTTCTAAATGACCTATCCAGAATATCTTAAGAAAGAAAAAGCTATTGAGCTATTTGAAAACTAGTAATTTTTACTAATAAAAACATGCTTCTTATTATTTAAACTGTAAGTGAAGATGAATTTATTTTTTTTAATTACTGTGAGAAAAGCTAGTATTTCATTGTATTTATCCTCCACAGATAAGAACAATTCCTGTTTATAGTTCAGTAATTTTGTGGCTCATGGAATCTGCAGTTGTTAGCATGATGTGTTATTTGTAGCCAGAAAAGGCCAGTGATGACAGTGAGGTGTAGGTGTCACAGGACTTACAAGTGGGAAATCACAGACTCAATACTGTCAGGAGAAGGGATGTTGGAGGACCACTGGTGTGTTTGGGTATGTGATGAGGCCTCAGTACTCCTGTAGAGCCTGTGCCGGGAGAGACCATGTCATCATCTTGGGGGGTCTCCAAGCCCTGGCAGAGACCCATGCATGGAACATCTCAGTTTGTCACAGGGCTGTGTTTGTAAAGGTCCCTCACACGCTCCTGCTTCACCAGCAGGGAAGGCAGCGACTCCCAGACACGCAAGATAGAGAAAAGGATTGGTTCCACGGATGCTCACGCTTAGGAACGTTTTTGTCTTGTGCATGATCAGTCCATTGATGATGATGGTGGCGGAACGCTGGGCACCACTGGCCTAAGGGTTGCCAGACAGTAAAAATCTGTGCTTATTGTGCGAGGCTTTGTATTCTGGCCATTTCTCTGTTTTCTCCTTCATCGTTCCTCTACTGGTCAAGAGGAAAACAGCACTGCAGAAATTTGTCCATACTTAATCCATCAGAATGGCCTAAATTATTATAAAAGCTTAATTAACACTTCAAAAATTGCCAGGCCATCTTAAAAATGGTAGTAGGTGATACTGCGTGAGCATCTGAAGGCGGAGAGCAGGACATTCCCTAGATGTCTCTGAATTTCGCTCTTTAGTGCATTGGAGGACAGTTTGACCTTAATGGTCGGCAGTGCCCTGTGAGACGAGGGATGTAATTATGGCTTTCTTTATAGGTTACTCGTGGTGGCATCTGGAGACATCCTTAGTGATTGTTGAGAACCACTGTGTTGTGAATATTGCAAGTCATTGGCAGTTCAAAATATTATGTAAAGAGAACTATACAGAATATTGGAAAACATTTTTCTTAGGGAAAATTATACTGTTGTAAAGACAGGTGTGGGAAGAAGTGCAAACTTTCGTAGATTCATATGTCTGAATCCGGCTCTGTTCTTTTTTTTTTTTTTTTTTACTCCAGTGAATACTGTTTGTAATGCACTAATATGCAATACAATTTTTGAACTTTAGTGTCAGAAGTTTACCTTAAAACAAGTAAAAACAAATCTATTAACTGCCTTTTCTTGTGATAAAGCACATAATCTTCTGATATTCTTCTCCAGAACACATGCTTTCATTCATTTCTCATATATGAAACCATAGTATTCTGCATCTAGCCGTTTAGTACTTGTCATCCATAATAGTTGTGCATGACTCTGCTGTTGAAAATAGTTTACCTTAGTTCTTACTTCTGTAAAGATTCACTACTTTGTACTTTAATTATGTAATTATCATCACATGTTTATGTGACATTCCCTTTCAAAATTTTAAATCCAGTTTTCGGTGTGATATTTGAAGAAAGGTAGGGACATATTTACTGTTAACTCAGAATCGTTATTGGCCCATCAGTAATATGGGCATCAGTTCATTTCTGTCTGAGGCCGTGGTGTTTGCCCTTTTGGAACATCTGTGATGTCCTCACAGTGCACCGTGTAACCTATGCCGTGTGGCCACACAGTCACAGTCAGGACTAAAATACACTTCTTACACTTGAACGCTTACTGGACATGTCTGGGCTCAGGGCCAGCTGGGGAGTGTGCATGGGTTGGGGCGGGAGGGAGATTCATTTCCTCACATGGGTGTAGATCACGTGAATGCCATTGCCTTGGGACAACTTGTGCTTTACACATAGGGCCTTTCCAGTTTTTAGTGCTTCAGAGTGACAGCTCCCCAGCCCTCCATGTCTCCAGTCTTGGGGACATTCATAACTCCTGTAAGTCGATGTAAAGCCTTTTCTGATGTATTCTTATTTCCAGACACTGTGATGAAGCCATGTCCGTTGGGTGGACTTTCCTAACCTTTGCCCTCAGGACTACCTGAGGTTTGACCGTAGAGTGGCAGGACCCCATAGCAAGCAAACCCATATGCTAAGCGAGGTTGGCCTCTTTCCTTCTCTGTTGACTCAGCACAAGCGAACCAGATGAGAGCATCTGAGGGATGCTCAGGAGGGAGGAGCCTCGGCGGGACAGCAGATTGCAGGGGGTCTCCTGGTGAATCTGTGCCCTTACTCTGCTGCCTAATCTTGAACATACCTTCCAGCTCCTTATGCTTTCCTGTTTGCCTGGCCCTCCTCTGGCATGCCGCCCCTGAGTAAACTCTGCTTCTGGCAGGCAGTTCTGATCGTGGGATCTAATCTCAGAGAACTTGCCAGAAAAGCAAATATTAGTAAACACTCGCAAACTTATTGTGTAAATCTGCCTTGTCTTAGTGTAGTAAGAAAATGTAAATCAGGAATAGAATATTATGCAGCCATCAAAAAAAGACATCTTGCCATTTGCAATGATGTGGATGGAACTAGAGAGTATTATGCTGAGCAAAATAAATCAATCAGGGAAAGACAATCATCATATCATCTCACCAATATGAGGAATTTGAGAAATGGGCAGAGGATCATTGGGGAAAAGAGAAAAAAATGAAACAAGATGAAACCAGAGAGGAAGACAAACCATAAGATACTCTTAATCTCAGGAAACAAACTGAGGGCTCCTGGAGGAGAGGGGGGTGGGAGGGATAGGGAGCTGGGTGATGGACACTGGGGAGAGTATGTGCTATGGTGAGTGCTGTGAATTGTGTAAGACTGATGATTCACAGACCTGTACCCTGAAACAGGGGTTTTAAGACAGTTTTAATGTACAGTTTTAAAATATTATCTTAAAGGAAGAAAACGACCTTATAAATCATGGGTGATGATTCCCTGAAAATAGCAGGATAGGAGTAATTGATGTAGTAAGGAAAGACTTAATTAAAGACCTCTCTAGACGCCCCCCCGTATCCATAACTCCGTCTTGTCATGAAAAAAAGAAAAACCAGAAAAATTCCAGTTGAAGGATTTTTTAATTATATATTAACAAAGAAATGTAACCCAGGAAAATTACAGATTAATATGCCTATGGATATTGATTCTGTAAGTTGGCAAATAGTATAGCAAATCAAATCCAAGATGTATAAAGAAAAACATATCATAGCCAGATTTGTATTTTAGTATCAGATATTAGAGAATGAAAGCATAAACTATAAAAAGATTGGTGAATTTGACTAGGAAAACTGATTTTAGAAAATCGTGAAAAGGAATTAAATAACATTATTTGTGTATAATGTAAAGTCAGAGACTTCATGTCTGGAACGCACACAGAACTAAAAATTAATAAGGTAAAGACAACCCTCTCCACCCATCAAATGGCCAAATAATATAATAAGACAGTTCAATACTGAGGAAATCCACATGATTCACAAAAAAATGATCATATGCCCAACATTTCTGGTTACCAGTAAAATCTAGGGTAATTTTAAACCCAATTTGTTCAAAATAAAAAATTGAAACTATCTCCTGTTTTCGGATTTGGGGGAGAGTGCTGAACTTCAGAGCCCACATTGTGGCTGGCAGTGTGAGTGAGCACTGGCATGTTGCTGAGAGCATTCCTGCTGTCTGGTCAAGTCACGCACGGGCTGTGGTACTCACCTCAGCGCCTGCACCCTTCCGTGTGTGGGAAAGCAGCAGGAATGCTCTCGCCTGCACACAAGATGCCATGTACATTACTTTTTACTATGACACATTTTTAATATCAGAAATTTGGAGCAGCCTAAGTGTCCACCTGTGAGATGATGCATATGTTGTGATATAATCATCAAAGACAAAGGAAGACTTAATGAACCAGATACACACACACAGGGGGAGAGAGAGGGAGGGAAGGATGTAGAAGAATTTTTAAAGAAGTTTAAAGTTCTATAAAGTTCTAATGTGCAAGAGTCAGTGTCTTCGATGCCTAAGTATAAAATAAAATTAAGAAAGTTGTCTGAATGATAGCCTTAAATGAACAAACTGAAGGGTGAGGTGCACAATACGGAGGGGGAATAATGCAGCGAAGGAGAGCTGCTGACTGTATAATGATTTAAAAAATTAATTTTTGTTCTTCAGCTGTATGATGGGTACTCTGGCTTTCTTTAAATTTTTATGCCTTTTATATACATCTGTGGTATTTCAGACTACATTCTTAAAAATTGTCCAAATGGGGGGAAAAAAAAATCCATCAGGCACACTCATTACTTCCAACCTGTCATTCAAACATTGCAGAAACTTGAAGGTAGGTTATTTCCTACTTCAATATCTCCATGTCTCCTTAATATTTAATTTCAAATATAGTCTGTGTCAAATAAGTGGTCTTCAATTATTTGCTCTTCTTCCTTTAAGTCAAAAACTGAGAAGGGGTATTCTCTGGGGAGTAATAAAACACCTGTTTTGGGGGAAAATATACCATATAACTCTTGCCCATTGCTAAATTTAGTCAGTTTTAAATATTGGAGAAGCAGAAGAAATTTAAAAGAAAGAAAAGAAAAACCAGGCTCGCTTACACTGAAAATGCTGTGTAATGTAGTGGTTAAAAACAGAAGTGGGCAAGTTTCTGTCCTAGTTCTGCTGACTGTGAGCTGTGTGACCAAGGGCAACTCAACGTAACTGCAGAGCCCATGTTCATCTTTTTGAAAATAAAGATATGCTGGTCTTCCTTTTGGCCACTATGAGAATTTAATGTATTAGAAAAACTTTAGCACTTCGTAAGTTTTTTAAATTTATAGTGATTAGTCCAAATATCAAGTCAGTTTAGAAATACTGGTACATCTTAACAGGCAGTTTTAATGTACAATTTTAAAATATTATCTTACAGGAAGAAAATGACCTTATAAATCATGGGTGCTGATTCCCTGAAAATAGCAAGGGAGGAGGTAATTGATGTAATGAAGAAAGACTTAATTAAAGACCTAGACCCCCCCCCATATCCATAACTCCAGTCTTGTCATGAAAAAAGGGAAAAAAAAAAAAAACAGACAAATTCTAGTTGAAGGGCAGTATACAGTATAGTGACCCATATTCCTGAAGACTGTCAAGGTCACCACCAACAAATCAAGAGGCATTTAAGGAAACAAAACGTGGTGTGTGTTTTACAAAGGGTGATGTGGTATCTTAGATGGGATACTAGAACAGAAAAAGGATACCAGGTAAAAACTAAGGAAATTTGAGTTAATTATGGAGTTCAGTTAATAATGATGTATCAGTATCGGTTCACCAATGGTAACAAATGTATGTGTTGTTAACAGAAACTGCAGGAGGGTTGTATGGGGACTCTGCGCTGTCTACTCAATTTTGTTGTAAATCCAAACCTTTGGAAAAGATAACTTTCTAGTATTCTTAAATGTTCTATCATATATTCTTTTTTTTTAAAAGATTTTATTTATGTATTTGACAGAGAGAGAGAGATCACAAGTAGGCAGAGTGGCAGGCAGAGAAAGAGAGAAGGGCTCCCTGCTGAGCAGAGAGCCCGATGTAGGTCTCCATCCCAGGACCCTGAGATCATGACCTGAGCCGAAGGCAGAGGCTTAACCCATTGACCCACCCAGGCGCTCCTCTATCACATATTCTTTCATACTGTGGAGAATAATAAGAAATATAATCATGCCCATGTTAAAGATTGGGAAACCGAGACAAAAAGAAAGCGAGAGCTTGTTAATGCAGAATAGATGGTGGAGAATCTATCTGCCTTCCTGAGAATGGCTTCTTGTCCATTAGATCACTGGTTCGGTATCCAGAATTGAGAAAGGTCTTTGGGTGGGATTGAGGGTGTGGACCCATCATTTCCCAAGTACAGAGTCCACGGCCTTCCTTGATAATGACTGCACATCGTGCACATGTCCTGTTGTGTTGATGACGTCTTCATCTCCATGTGAGTGGTGGAAGAAATGTGAGGTCACTGCTCCTGGTTCTCACAGCTCATAGGTGACAGGACCCAACTCTAGTCTCAGGAAACCAAGGCAAGAGCCTTGCTCGCGGTATTCTAGAACCTGGTGTCATATGCTGCCTAGGGGAGAGGACTGGAAGCAAACATGCCAAAGTGACAGCAAATGTTAACTATACAACAGAATTTAAAACTTTTGTAATAAAATAACTAATTAAAAATTATGCAATACTAGCAAGCTTTTTCCAACCCTTCAGTGTATGGTAATGTTTCCTTCAAATTATTGGATTATAGGCAAAGATTTTTCTTTGCAGAAATTTAGAGGTTACATTTATTTAACAATTGAATAACCATTTATGAAATGTCTTGTTTGTTTGTCCTGTGTATCATTCTCAGGTCAGATACCCAGGGATGAACTGCATGAATCATTTGGATTTGATGCTTTACTATTATGCTAGATGTAGAAAAGAGCTAATCTAGGAATCTAATCCATAACCTATATTGTGATCAAGGATTGTCTCTAATTATGAGATAATTTAAGGGAATTTTAGGGACATGTTCATATGATTAAATCTTGGTAACTTTTATATGCAGTGAGTAAAAATTTTAAAAAATGCATCCTTCTATTTATCTTTTCTGTTTGTTCATTTTTCTTATTAATTTATTTTTATTTTAACTTAATAACTGAAGTTATTGGTATAAGTCTTCACAAGATTAAATTAACAAATTTAAGTTCAAATGATTCCTAAGGACATAAACATTCAGTATTCCCTTGATTTTAAGGGGAAAAAAAATTCCTTTAGGTACAAAAAATGATTTTTTTCTCTTTTAGTTTATGTATTTATAATGATTTAAAAGAAAAGTCCTTGTATTATATAGCTTATGGACATCATGCATTATGTTTTCAAAGCATATTTGGAACAGGGATTCAGTAATTCTCTAATAATGCATTCAAACACAATAACCATTTTTCTACCAACAGGATGTTGACTGCAACAATCATATTAAATGCCTTTTTTAAGGTATAAAGTGCTAATTACTGCTTATATTTGAAAGATTTCCTAGCCTTTGATTAAGAGCATAAAGAAGTTAAACTTACAATTATAATGAATATTTATATCGATAATCAGCTTTTTTAAAACCCCACATAGTACCCCTGTCATAATAACATGGCTTTATTTTTACTCCACAAATGCATAAAATACTATTGAACAAATTTTGGCAGTAACTTTCAAATATTTAAATGAGTAAGGTTCTTTTTTTTATTTTTTTAATGAGAATATGTTCCCCTTCCCCCCAAAAGGATGTGTAAACATTTTCCTTATTTATATAAATCTTAGGACTGAAATCCAGCAAATCTTCTCTATTAAGAAAGAATTGTTTGTTATTCTAAAGCATTTCAGTCTTCTCTAAGACTGAAGAAGAACTCTAAGGTAAACAAAGTATTTTTTTTAAATTTTATTTTATTTTTTCAGTATTCCAATATTCATTGTTTATGCACCACACTTAGTGCTCCATGCAGTATGTGCCCTCCTTAATACCCACCACCATTCTCCCACCAATCTCCCCTCCCAAACTCTCAGTTTCTCAGAGTCCAGTCTCTCATGATTTTCCTCCCCCTCCAAGTTCCCCCAATTCACTTTTCATTTCCTTCTCCTAATGTCCTCCATGTTAACAGAATAAGCATTTTTAAAAATCACATGTGCTCTGAAATCTAATGTTTATACAGATGGTAGCTATTTTTTTTCTTTTTAAGGAGATATAAAACCTCAGATATGAACTTATAAAATTTAAAAACCTCAGATATAAATTTGTTTAATGTGAAAAACCATTCAGATATTAGAATAAGAAATAAGGATGGAGGAATGTAAATTATACATTTAGATAAGTCAAGGATTTTATTACTTCACGGGGTTTTTAAGGGCAGGTTTAACTAAAATTCAACATTCATGAATAACTTATAGGAATAGCCATATTTCTCTTTGATTTCACAGTGAATACTTACTCAGAAAATTAGCAAACACTGAAAACTGAAAATTTGAAAATGACATTGATAATGGTTAGTTTTTCCAATCTTTTTTCTCCATGTAGCTTTCCATGATCTCCCTAGATTGAAAGTATACTGTTGTAATCTGGGTTTCTTACTTTCAATAATGTTAAATGTTTCTGGGAAGTTTTAGAATATGTGAGGTTCAGTGGGGTGAGTTCCAGAGCCGATGACCAAGAAAGAATTCTTGAGACATCTTTGGTGCAAAATGGTGGTTTATTAAAAGGGTGACAGGACCCCTGGGCAGAAAGAGCTGCAGTCCTGGGGTTATGAGGGATGGCAGGTTCTGTACCATGGGGGTGGGGGAGGGAAAAGGGAGGTTTCAATAGAACTTTCATATGGTAAAGAGGACCTGCAAGATGCTGGAGGCCTTGAGGCCTTGCCATTGTCAAGGTCATTTTTCCCTCTAGCAAGATATTAACATTGGCTCCTGGGTGGCTCAGTGGGTTAAATAAAGCTTCTGACTTCTGCTCAGGTCATGATCCTGGGGTCCTGCATTGAGCTCTGCATTGGGCTCTTGGCTCAGCAGAGAGCCTGCTCCCCACCCCCACCCCCGCCTGCCTCTCTGCCTACTTGTGATTTCTGTCAAATAAATAAATAAAAATCTTTTTTAAAAAATTAAGATAGTCGGGAGATTCCTAAAGAATGTCACAATATGTCCCACCCAGGAGTGGGGGTTGGAGGAGGTTGCTGGGTGTCAGCTTTTGCTTTGTCCTCAGCCAGCCTTCTGTTCCCTCATCAGGAATATAGCACTAAATACTTTCTTCCAAGATGATATTAAAGGCTATACTGTTTTCTCTCAAATTGTAAAATTAGCATTTATAGAATTAAGAAATCTCTCATTAGACTCCAAGATGATTGCACATTTAATCAGATATTACGATGGATTCTATAGAGCCTTTACAGAAAGCATGTCTCCACATAGAATGCATATCATTGTAAGCTGCATTAGGTAACCACAGAATTGCTGTTGCCAACAGTAATTGAAGGAATAAGGAATGGCCGGCTGAATTGAATTTAGCAATGTGATTCATTCTTACAAATTAAAGATCCTGTGGTTAAACCTACTGTCATAACAACTTGCTATAAATAGCTTCTATTTTCATAATGGCTATAAAAGATAAAAAGGAACTTTGGTATTTTGAAGTTCAGCAGCACTAAGTTCGGTGTCATGCTATTGCCTATTGACAACCAGGGGTAGATTGTGAACTGTAGTGTCTCCAATATTAATCAGGGGTCTGGTTTTTTGTACCTCTCTCTTTTATAAATGAGATTTGTGCCAGGATTTACCTTGCCTCAAAATGTGTCAAGACATTATAATGTAACCCACAGGCCTCTCAAAAACACAGGATTCATTATAAAACCTTTTGTATCAAATATGGGAAGACAGATCTTCTGTCATTTTTAAAAAAGATTTTATTTACTTATTTGAGAGAGAGTCAGTGAGAGAGCATGAGAGAGCAGAAGGTCAGAGGGAGAAGCAGACTCCCCATGGAGCCGGGAGCCCGATGCGGGACTGGATCCTGGTACTCCAGGATCATGACCTGATACAAAGGCAGTCACCCAACCAACCGAGCCACCCAGGCACCCTGTCATTTTTTATTATATTTACAAATCTGTACATCAAGGTGTATATCTTAGGAGAGACAGTCATTCTTGAAAATGTGTAAAACAAAAGAAGGTGAGGTTATAAAGATGGTAAATATTTTCCACGGAATTAAAGAAAATATTCTTATTTTTGTTTTCTTTTAAGTTGTTTCCTTTGTTTTTTTCTTGAAGTAAGTACATAGTAGATGCATATTTCTTTTATTGAGAACCGATTTGGTGAAAGAATTTAAATGGCGGCAGGGCCAAAAGCTTTATTTGTCTTTAAAAATGTTAAATAATGGTAGTTCTGTATAAAACTAACATGTTTATATTTAGACTCTTGGCAACATGATGAATACTTGCACCTAGTGTCCCAAGCTGTCTCTGGCGGACCTTTGTGTTCAAGGATGTGCTGAGCAGTCACTCTGACTCCCAGACAGGGGCGCCTTCTCAGGGACGCCACAGGTTCCTTATTTCTCCACGGACAAATTATCGCGGTGACTGATTTATAAATAGGAAAGAACTCTCCTAGCTTATTATTAATGTATCACTAGCATGTCCTTGGATGAGAAATGACAGTCAGTTGTACCACATCATTTTTACAACCCCAAAATAGATGGATGGAAGATAGAAATGTGATGAATATGTGAGCGGTACACTCCTGCATTCAGTCATTGCCTCTCCCCCTATCCCCACTACTCTTTTGTATGTTTCAGAAATTGCCCTACATGTTGAGATTGAGAAAAGATTGTGATACTTCAATAAAACAAGAAAAAGAAAATAAATAGAAATTTCTTTGTAGGAATATGATGGGCCAGGACTCAAATAGGCCATAGGCGAATGTAACAGGATATGGAGATTTTGCCAGGAGGTACAGAGCACCCTAATATAATACAGTACCCCCCTCAATAAGGATACACATGATACATAGGATCTCTGTCACCTGCTGTCTGTTTTCTTCTATCCCTACTATACCAGTCAACAATGAGGATAACCTGGGAATTCACGATGAATTCTTCCCTTTAATCCCTCACTGACAGCATTGATAACCAAAGAGGTGATTATTTTGCACCCAGATCCCTTACATAGACCATTCAGGGATTTGAAAGGGCAGGAAACATAATCATTTCAAATCATAAGGAAACTCCACCAAGGTAATAAGTATATCCAGTCCAAGACAAACATCTTGGCTACATTAAAAGGCAAAGTAGGGGTGCCTGGGTGGTGCAGTGCGTTAAGCCTCTGACTATTGGTTTTGGTCAGGGCTGTGATCTGAGGGTCATGATCTCAGGTTCATAATCTCAGGGTTGTGATCTGAGGGTTGTGATCTCAGGGTCATAATCTTGGGGTCATGATCTCAGGGTCTTGAGATCAAGCCTAGGCTCAGTGGGGAGTCTGCTTAAGATTCTCTCCTTCTGGGGCACCTGCATGGCTCAGTGGTTTAAGCCTCTGCCTTTAGCTCAGGGCATGATCTCAGAGTCCTGGGATGGAGCCCCACATCAGGCTCTCTGCCCACCAGGGAGCCTGCTTCCCCCTGTCTCTCTGCTTGCCTCTCTGCCTACTTGTGATCTCTCTGTCAAATAAATAAATAAAATCTTAAAAAAAAAAAAAAAAAGATTCTCTCCCTCTTCTCCTCCCCACACTTGTGCGGTTGCTCTATCTCTCTAAAATGAGAATAAATCTTTTTTTTAAGAAGAAGAAGTAAAACAAAGAAAATGGTCTTTTCTTTCTGTCCCCATGTCCATGTGTCACTCTTCTCTCTCCCCCTTCACTCTGTCCTGTGGTTAGTGACACCACACTGATCTTCAGACTCACTCCTCTACATGAGCCTGAATTGCAGCAGTTAGAAAGAAAATACGCAGCAATGTTTAATTAACATATCTTCACAATGTATCTCTACAATATATTGATTTTTATTAATTAATTTAAGTAATTAATAATAAGTAATTAATAATAAGTAATATATCTCAACAATAATCCCATTTTACTTTTTAATGTTGTTGTATTGATTTTGTTCCAGCTAAAGATTTACTTTCATTTTGTTCTATAATAATTTTAAAGTAATTTTAAAGGGTTATAAACAAAGTTGACTTAAACTGCCTGCTTTCTGTGACTTCAGTTTCTTGCCAGTCTTATTAGGGAATGTGTTTTAGTAGTTCCAACCATGAAAATCAGTAATATAATTTGTGCACTGGAAAAAACAACAACAACAACAAAAAACCCCCAACAAAACAAAAACAAAAAATCAAAACAACAATGCAGCTCTGCCCTAATGAGATACCAGTTCAGCAAACTGAATCGTAGCTATATTTATTTAGGCTTTAAAGTTAAAATGAGATGATTGAAATGTGTGCTATCCTATGCTATTGCAATATTATTTGATTTCTCTTTCATACTTTTAACTTCTCTGGTTCCAGTCCATTTGTAATCAATGTGTTAAATGGGTTAAATGTCTGAAAGTAATGTGTTTGTAGTCTAAGCATGAGTCTTCCAAGGCTTCACCAGCTCCTCCCTTCTGTTCAGATCTTCCTTCTATTTGTACCACTTTTCCAGTGGCTGTCTTTAGCCTGTGTTCTTCAAGCCCTACTTCACACATTGCCCCTCCCCCAAAGACTTGGCCTCCTGGGTGTCTCTAATTCCCTTGCATTCCCACAATGCTTTCCATCAGCCTCCAGGATCCTTACATCCCCCACCCCACACCTGCAGGGAGTATCATGGAGGAGTCTCACTGCCCCATCACCACAGTATGAGCCTTCAGATGTGGAACCTTCTACCACAGATGGATGTTCTCCACTCCCAGCTCAGTGCCTCCCTACCTTGAACACGAGGACCAAGGACAGCCTCCTGTGTCGTTTCCCTCTTAACACTAGACTCCTTCTTAGTCCGCCCTCTGTAAATCACCTACAGAGTGACTTCCCGTTTCTGTACCCACTGTCTTATATAAGTTGATCCTTCCGTCATTCCACATTGCTCTGAGAGAGCGCTCAGACACCTTTGGAGGGAGACAGGCTCTTCTCATTGTAACCACAGGTAACCTCACAGAGGTTTTCTTCTCACTGCCATGTCTGCGTCGCTGTCCGTTGCTGTGCAACAAACCGCTCCAAAACTTTGTGGCATAAACAACACCTATTTTATTAAGCTCACATTTCTTTCTGTGTGTCTGGAATTTGGAGAGGGCTTGGCAGGGACAGTTATGTCTGCTGGGTGATGATGGGAGTCTCAGCTAAGGTGCCTGAGAACTGGAGATCACTGGAAGGCTTTACCTGGGGCTATATTCTGCCTGGTGTTCATCTGGATTTCTGGTTCTTACGTCCTGATCCTAGACCTGGAATGACAAGGAAGGCTTCCTAGCCAACATGTCTGGTGCCTTTGCTGGGATGGCTAAACAGCTCAGGCCGGTCAGATCTGGGTCTCTCTTCCACCTAACGCTGTTACCTTTAGCTTCCTCACTGCATGGTGGTAACAGTGCCTGGCTTCCCAGAGAGTGACTGTTTCAAGAGGCCGGGGGGATCTGCAGTGGTTTTTATGACCTAACCTGAAGCATCCCAGGAGGTCATATCAGTAGCATCCTATTGGTCAAGGACATCAGAAGGGCAATCTATTTTCAAAGGGAGAGCAATCAGATTCCACTTCTCACTGGAAGGAATAATATCTGTGGACATCTTTGATCTTTCATGTTTTGTTTTAGTTTGTTTGATTTTTATTTCAGTCACACAGAATTGGGAAACTGTGTGTGATTCCTGAGACTCATTTCACTCTTTTTTATGCTTTTGCCTTTCTATTTAATGTTGCTGTGTCTGACAAAGCGTTTCTCTTCCCTTAGAGAACACTTTTCCAAAATATTTCTCCTCTTCTGTCTGGGTTAGGAACCTCTTCCATGCATTCCCAGGGCATCCTAAGATAATGCTTATTATACTTATGTTTACAATCTCATTATTTATCTGCTGCCCTTACCGTACTGTGGCCTAATAAGTAGAGATTGTACCATGGACACCTACAGTAGCATAGAGGGCCTTGCCACTGTGCTGCCAAAGGAGACCCTGCTGTGCAGTTGGAGAGGAAGTGATGGGAGAATAAGGGGACGAGGAGTCAATAAAATCTTGCAGAATACTGCCACACTATTTATATTTTAAACATTCACAGTGATTTAAAAAATTCTTTTATATTTATTCTACTTCTTTTGATAGTTAAAATTTGATCTTAATAAGTGAGCAGTGCCGTCTTTCCCCACTGGTGGAAATTCTTATATCCTTCCAGGTCCTCTCTCTGCGTGAACCAGTTGTCAGGACTTGGAGTGATCTGAACTGAGACTGACAACACTGTTTGACTCTGTGTTGATCCCGTGCTGGTCACGTCCCTGAAGCATTCTTTACTACCCACGGGGGAGCATGGGCCCTTTGTGCCCCCCTGTCCTTTGTCTCCACGGCGTCTTCCCAATTGTGACAAATGATTCTGCTTTAAATTAATGTGAATTAAAATTGAATTTATTTTGAGAAAAACAAAGATAATTGGATGCATTTTCAGTTGTCAACAGGGTTGATGATCAGTGGTTTAAAACATTAAATATTATATTCCTAATTCGACCATCATAGTCTTTTTCTTTAGTTTTTATTTTTTCCTCCCCTTATTTTTCAGTTTTAATTTTCAGTGAGTTTTGCCATTTACTCTTTGTGGTTTTCAAAATTTCTGAAAGTCTTTGTTGGATCAGCATGGGAGCAGCATCTTGAATCCTTAAGAGAAAATTGCCAAATAAATTTGATTTAAAAAGGGAAAAATGATAACATACCTATGTTGAGTGACTCTTGAGAAAATGGGAAAAATAGTCAGATAGAACATATTTAGAGATACCTACCTGGCATTTCTTTGAAAATAAAACTTTTCTTCCCTAGAACTGCAGTTTGGTGATAGAGTTTCATGGAGAGTTCTGCTTTTTCATGGAAGGTGTATGGTTGCAAGGCTGGCTGAGTTCTGGGCTACGGAAGTGTCTTACCCTTCCTTCCCCTTCCTGCCATGGGGATACCTGATCTTTTCCAGCCACTCCTGTCCCCCGCTCTGCTCTCAGCAGGGAGTCTCAGTGCCTGCTTGTTTTGTTTTAACGATGAAGATGCTAAGGATTAGAGTTTCTGTATCTGCAACGCTCTTTCCACAGGGTTTATGAAAGTTTTCCTTTTCTTGTGTGTACCTTGGGATTGAATGTGAAGGCGTAATAAGAGGAGGGACACGTTTATTATAACAAAGAAAACCTTTTTCTTAGTAATAAGGAAATAACAATCTCAGAGAATTTAATCTTTCTAAATGCAGAAGGTGAAACAATTACTAATCATTATGCTCTTATTTTGATTTCCTGTTGGGAAAGTTTTAGAGAAAGGTCAGTTCAAAAATATGAAAACGGGTGCCTGGGTGGCTCAGTGGGTTAAGCCTCTGCCTTCAGCTCAGGTCATGATCCCAGGGTCCTGGGATCAAGCCCCATATCAGGCTCCCTGCCCGGCAGGAAGCCTGCTTCTCCCTCTCCCACTCCCCCTGCTTGTATTCCCTCTCTCGCTGTGTCTCTCTCTGTCAAATGAATAAATAAAATCTTTTAAAAAATATGAATAGTTCAGTTTTCAAGGGACAAAGTGCATCAGACATTTTACTGTTGAACCATTTTGACTCAGACACCTTTTTTTTTAATTTTTAAAGATTTTATTTTATTTTTTTTAATTTATTTTTTATTTTTTATAAACATATATTTTTATCCCCAGGGGTACAGGTCTGTGAATCGCCAGGTTTACACACTTCACAAAACTCACCCCAGCACATATCCTCCCCAATGTCCATAACCTCACCCCCCTCTCCCAACCCCCCTCCCCCCAGCAACCCTCAGTATGTTTTGTGAGACTACGAGTCACTTATTGTTTGTCTCCCTCCCAATCCCATCTTGTTTCATATATTCTTCTCCTAACCCCTTAACCCCTCATGTTGCATCTCCACTTCCTCATATCAGGGAGATCATAAGATAGTTGTCTTTCTCCGACTGACTTACTTCGCTAAGCATGATACCCTCTAGTTCCATCCATGTCATAGCAAATGGCAAGATTTCATTTCTTTTGATGGCTGCATAGTATCCCATTGCATATATATACCACCTCTTCTTTACCCATTCATCTGTTGATGGACATCTAGGTTCTTTCCATAGTTTGGCTATTGTAGACGTAGCTGCTATAAACATTCAGGTGCACGTGCCCCTTCGGATCACTACGTTTGTATCTTTAGGGTAAATACCCAGTAGTGCAATTGCTGGGTCATAGGGTAGTTCTATTTTCAACATTTTGAGGAACCTCCATGCTATTTTCCAGAGTGGTTGCACCAGCTTGCATTCCCACCAACAGTGTAGGAGGGATACCTTTTCTCCGCATCCTTGCCAGCATCTGTCATTTCCTGACTTGTTAATTTTAGCCATTCTGACTGGTGTGAGGTGATATCTCATTGTGGTTTTGATTTGTATTTCCCTGATGCCGAGTGATATGGAGCACTTTTTCATGTGTCTGTTGGCCATCTGGATGACTTCTTTGCAGAAATGTCTGTTCATATCCTCTGCCCATTTCTTGATTGGATTATTTGTTCTTTGGGTGTTGAGTTTGCTAAGTTCTTTATAGATTTTGGACACTAGCCCTTTATCTGATATGTCGTTTGCAAATATCTTCTCCCATTCTGTCAGTTGTCTTTTGGTTTTGTTAACTATTTGCTTTGCTGTGCAAAAGCTTTTGATCTTGATGAAATCCCAATAGTTCATTTTTGCCCTTGCTTCCCTTGCCTTTGGGGATGTTCCTAGGAAGATGTTGCTGCGACTGAGGTCGAAGAGGTTGCTGCCTGTGTTCTCCTCAAGGATTTTGATGGATTCCTTTCTCACACTGAGGTCCTTCATCCATTTTGAGTCTATTTTCATGTGTGGTGTAAGGAAATGATCCAATTTCATTTTTCTGCATGTGGCTGTCCAATGTTCCCAACACCATTTGTTGAAGAGGCTGTGTTTTTTCCATTGGACATTCTTTCCTGCTTTGTCGAGATAAGTTGACCATAGAGTTGAGGGTCTATGTCTGGGCTCTCTATTCCATTGATCTATGTGTCTGTTTTTGTGCCAGTACCATGCTGTCTTGATGATGACAGCTTTGTAATAGAGCTTGAAGGCCGGAATTGTGATGACACCGAATTTGGCTTTCTTTTTCAATATTACTTTGGCTATTCGAGGTCTTTTCTGGTTCCATATAAATTTAGGATTATTTGTTCCATTTCTTTGAAAAAAATGGATGGTATTTTGAGAGGAATTGCATTAAAAGTATAGATTGCTTTAGGTGGCATAGACATTTTCACAATACATATTTTCCCATCCATGAGCATGGAACATTTTTCCATTTCTTTGTGTCTTCCTCAATTTCTTTCATGAGTACTTTATAGTTTTCTGAGTATAGATTCTTAGCCTCTTTGGTTAGTTTTCTTCCTAGGTATCTTATAGTTTTGGGTGCAATTGTAAATGGGATGGACTCCTTAATTTCTCTTTCTTCTGTCTTGTTGTTGGTGTAGAGAAATGCAACTGATTTCTGTCCATTGATTTTATATCCTGACACTTTACTGAATTCCTGTACAAGTTCTAGCACTTTTGGAGTGGAGTTTTTTGGGTTTTCCACATATAGTATCATATCATCTGCGAAGAGTGATAGTTTGACTTCTTCTTTGCCGATATGGATGCCTTTAATTTCCTTTTGTTGTCTGATTGCTGAGGCTAGGACTTCTAGTACTATGTTGAATAGCAGTGGTGATAACGGACATCCCTGCCGTGTTCCTGACCTTAGCGGAAAAGCTTTCAGTTTTTCTCCATTGAGAATGATATTTGCGGTGGGTTTTTCATAGATGGCTTTGATAATATTGAGGTATGTGCCCTCTATCCCTACACTTTGAAGAGTTTTGATCAGGAAGGGATGCTGTACTTTGTCAAATGCTTTTTCAGCATCTATGGAGAGTATCATATGGTTCTTGTTCTTTCTTTTATTAATGTGTTGTATCACATTGATTGATTTGCGGATGTTGAACCAACCTTGCAGCCCTGGAATAAATCCCACTTGGTCGTGGTGAATAATCCTTTAATGTACTGTTGAATCCTATTGGCTAGTATTTTGGTGAGAACTTTTGCATCTGTGTTCATCAAGGATATTGGCCTGTAGTTCTCTTTTTGATGGGATCCTTGTCTGGTTTTGGGATCAAGGTGATGCTGGCCTCATAAAATGAGTTTGGAAGTTTTCCTTCCATTTCTATTTTTTGGAACAGTTTCAGGAGAATAGGAATTAGTTCCTCTTTAAATGTTTGGTAGAATTCCCCCGGGAAGCCATCTGACCCTGGGCTTTTGTTTGTTTGGATGTTTTGATGACTGCTTCAATCTCCTTACTGGTTATGGGTCTGCTAAGGTTTTCCATTTCTTCCTGGTTCAGTTGTGGTAGTTTATATGTCTCTAGGAATGCATCCATTTCTTCCAGATTGTCAAATTAGTTGGTGTAGAGTTGCTCATAGTATGTTCTTAAAATTGTCTGTATTTCTTTTGTGTTAGTTGTGATCTCTCCTCTTTCATTCATGATTTTATTTATTTGGGTCCTTTCTCTTTTCTTTTTGATAAGTCTGGCCAGGGGTTTATCAATCTTATTAATTCTTTCAAAGAACCAGCTCCTAGTTTCGTTGATTTGTTCTATTGTTTTTTTGGTTTCTATTTCATTGATTTCTGCTCTTTATGATTTCTCTTCTCCTGCTGGGTTTAGGGTTTATTTCTTGTTCTTTCTCCAGCTCCTTTAGGTGTAGGGTTAGGTTGTGTACGTGAGACCTTTCTTGTTTCTTGAGAAAGGCTTGTACCACTATATATTTTCCTCTCAGGACTGCCTTTGTTGTGTCCCACAGATTTTGAACCGTTGTGTTTTCATTATCATTTGTTTCCACGAACTTTTTCAATTCTTCTTTAATTTCCTGGTTCACCCATTCATTCTTTAGAAGGATGCTGTTTAGTCTCCATGTATTTGGGTTCTTTCCAAATTTCCTCTTGTGATTAAATTCTAGCTTCAGAGCATTGTGGTCTGAAAATATGCAGGGATTGATCCCAATCTTTTGATACCGGTTGAGACCTGATTTAGGACCGAGGATGTGATCTGTTCTGGAGAATGTTCCATGTGCACAAGAGAAGAATGTGTATTCTGTTGCTTTGGGATGAAATGTTCTGAATATATCTGTGATGTCCATCTGGTCCAGTGTGTCATTTAAGGCCTTGATTTCCTTGTTGATCTTTTGCTTGGATGATCTGTCCATTTCAGTGAGGGGAGTGTTAAAGTCCCCTACGATTATTGTATTATTGTTGATGTGTTTCTTTGATTTTGTTATTAATTGGTTTATATAGTTGGCTGCTCCCACGTTAGGGGCATAGATATTTAAAATTGTTAGATCTTCTTGTTGGACAGATCCTTTGAGTATGATATAGTGTCCTTCCTCATCTCTTAGTATAGTCTTTGGCTTAAAATCTAATTGATCTGATATAAGGATTGCCACTCCTGCTTTCTTCTGATGTCCATTAGCATGGTAAATTCTTTTCCACCCCCTCACTTTAAATCTCGAGGTGTCTTCGGGTTTAAAATGAGTTTCATGTAGGCAACATATAGATGGGTTTTGTTTTTTTATCCATTCTGATACCCTGTGTCTTTTGATTGGGGCATTTAGCCCATTAACATTCAGGGTAACTATTGAGAGATATGAATTTAGTGCCACTGTATTGCCTGTAAGGTGACTGTTACTGTATATTGTCTCTGTTCCTTTCTGATCTACTACTTTTAGGGTCTCTCTTTGCTTAGAGGACCCCTTTCAGTATTCCCTGTAGAGCTGGTTTGGTGTTTGCAAATTCTTTCAGTTTTTGTTTGTCCTGGAAGCTTTTTATCTCTCCTTCTATTTTCAGTGATAGCCTAGCTGGATATAGTATTCTTGGCTGCATGTGTTTCTCGTTTAGTGCTCTGAATATATCATGCCAGCTCTTTCTGGCCTGCCAGGTCTCTTTGGGTAAGTCTGCTGCCAATCTGATATTTTTACCATTGTATGTTACAGACTTCTTGTTCCAGGATGCTTTCAGGATTTTCTCTTTGTCACTAAGACTTGTAAATTTTACTATTAGGTGACAGGGTGTGGACAGATTCTTTTTGATTTTGAGGGGGGTTCTCTGCACCTCCTGGATTTTGATGCTTGTTCCCTTTGCCATATTGGGGAAATTCTCTCCAATAATTCTCTCCAGTACGCCTTATGCTCTTGTCTCTCTTTCTTCTTCTTCTGGAATCCCAGTTATTCTAATGTTGTTTTGTCTTATGGTGTCACTTATCTCTCGAATTCTCCCCTTGTGGTCCAGTAGCTGTTTGTCCCTCTTTTGCTCAGCATCTTTATTCTCTGCCATTTGGTCTTCTATATCACTAATTCTTTCTTCTGCCTCATTTATCCTAGCAGTGAGAGCCTCCATTTTTGATTGCACCTCATTAATAGCTTTTTTTATTTCAACTTGGTTAGATTTTAGTTCTTTTATTTCTCCAGAAAGGGCTTGTATATCTCCGAGAGGGTTTCTCTAATATCTTCCATGCCTTTTTTGAGCCCGGCTAGAACCTTGAGAATCATCATTCTGAACTCTGTATGTGACATATTACCAGTGTCTGTATTGATGATGTCCCTAGCCTTCGGTACTGCCTCTTGTTCCTTTTTTTGTGGTGAATTTTTCCGCCTTGTCATTTTGTCCCGATAAGTGTATATGAAGGAGCAAGTAAAATACTAAAAGGGTGGCAAAGACCCCAGGAAAATATGCTTTAACCAATTCAGAAGAGATCCTTTCAGAAAGTGGTTGATTTTCTGTTTCTAGAATTCCTCTTCTTCTTCTCTTCGATCTCCCGTTGGATTTATGGGTGTTTGCAATCTTTAGGTAAGCTGTCTAGCTGATCTCCTGCTACCTGAAGTAGTCTCAGCCTGCTGCTTCTCTGCCATCTTGACTCCTCCTTGACTCAGACACCTTTAACATAAATCTTGTTTTTAAAATATCCAGCATTACATTTATCTTTACGTGGCCTAACAGTTTTGTCTCAGAAGACTTAAAGTTATTTGGGAAAGATTAACTTTAAAAACTTTGAACATGTAACTGTAAGCCATCATTTCATACACACACACACACACACACATTTCATCACCTTAGGATTTATTTACAAAGCTTCTTTGATGTATACAAAGTACAGATGTTGTTATCATCTGGTATAAATGGTAACCACAGCTGACTATCCAATTACGGATTTCCACACTGTAGTGTACATGGAAACATAACAAGACTTAGAGTTTGTTGGGTAAAGTCCTCAAGCTCGGTGGTGGATTTACAAGAGGACCTCAGTGGAGGAAGCTGGAATGTCACAGCTCATGGGTCTTTTAGGGTTTGTAACACAACTACCTTTATTTTTAAATAGCTATAAAACCATATGAGCAGTCCAGGCAATATTGAACAGTCCATTTTTGTGGGTTTTTGGACTCCTAGTCATCTTCTTCTTCATCATCTGTTTCATATGCATGAGGTTATGGCTTACAGTTAGTGTAACTACACACACGCGTGCGCACACAAACACACACGCACACACACATAATTGGAAGAAAAGTAGTGGCAAGTTTTAAAGCTCAGCTTTTTTCAGTCTTTTTTTTTTCTTTTAAGATTTTAATTATTTATTTATTTGACAGAGAGAGAGACACACACAGTGAGAGAGGGAACACAAGCAGGAGGAATGGGAGAGGGAGAAGCAGGTTTCCTGTTGAGCTGGGAGCCTGAAGTGGGGCTCCATCCCAGGACCCTGGGATCATGACCTGAGCCAAAGGCAGAGTCTTAACCCACTGAGCCACCCAGGTGCCCCTCAACTTACTTCATTCTTACCTGGTTCTGTGGATAAATGGTTTAATGAAAACTTGATTAAATCAATTATAATAACTCAGTGACTTATACCAGCAAGTAATGCATCAATTTTGTTTTTAAACAAAGTTCTCATACATATATGTTGAGAGGAATTTCCAAATTCTTTTGTGTAAATGACACATATTGGGGAAACCTATGAAAAACAAATGCAAGGGGATGCCTGGGTGCCTCAGTCAGTTAAGCATCTGCCTTCGGTTCAGGTCATGATCCTCGGTCCTAGGATGGAGCCCCACATTGGATTGCTTGCTCAGCAGGGAGCTGGCTTCTCCCTCTCCCTCTGCCCCCTGCCTGGCACTCCCCCTGCTTGTGCTCTCCCTCTCATCAAATAAGTCTTTAAAAAAATGCAAGAAGGAACACACAGAAATTTCAGTCTTTTGAGAAGCAGAAAATCAACATGAGACCTCAAGAACACACTTTGCTATTTGATAGTAGTTTATTTATTATCTCTAATTCTGTTTTTTTTTTTTTTTTGTTAATAATCACAATCTTACATTGCTCTTTGTCATGTTAGAGAAGAGTATCAGACCACATTTTACTGATCTGTGAAATCTCAAAATGCTGGTGCCCACTAGCTTAGAGGAAAAAGCGAACTCATCAGATAAACTTGAATTTAAATTACATGTCTTTATTAGCTGTGTGATTTCATCTCTCTGAATGACAGCATTGTTATCTATAAAATATCCTCAGTGTTTTTTCAGAGAGCCATTAAGAATTAAGTAGTTGTAGATGGGCGCCTGGGTGGCTCAGTGGGTTAAGCCGCTGCCTTCGGCTCGGGTCATGACCCCAGGTCCTGGGTTCGAGCCCCACATCGGGCTTTCTGCTCAGCAGGGAGCCTGCTTCCTCCTCTCTCTCTGCCTGCCTCTCTGCCTACTTGTGATTTCTCTCTGTCAAATAAATAAATAAAATCTTTAAAAAAAAAAAAAGAAGTAGTTGTAGAAATTCCAGCATATTAAGTAGCTCAGCTCTTTTCACTTTTCTTTATGGAAAATGATGACTTTTAAATGTATACATTGATTTATTTGTGACTTTAGATGCCAGAGATTTTCCTGTTTTCCACCTGACAAGAAGTTTCATGTTTCACATTCTGACGATAATTGTCAATTGTCTGTTTTGGAAGGTCATCATATCTCTCAATCCTGCTATATTGACATGGGAGTAATTTTAGAGACCCTTTCCAAAGCTTGTCCCATTTTTCCATCTCAAATTTATATATTGTTCTTATGTCACTTATCTATTGTGGTATAGTATCGGTAAATGAGTCCTTCTGGGATATGTAAGATCCTACAACATAATGTTTCATCTGCCTGTGGTCCAAATAGTTTTCCAACTCTAGCTTTTAAGGGAGGTTATTGTAACATGAGTCTAAGTCTTGGCACTGTTTCTGACATGCTTCAAGTCCTTTTGGAACATCATTTGGTGAAAATGAAAACACAGTTAAAAGGAATGAATGAATGCATGAATGCAAATAAACAGTGAACTTTGCTGTCCTAAAAAATACTTTATTTCAGCCTTACTTTATTGAAAAACCTGTTGATGGTTTTTAATAGCTGCAGAAAACGTAAATTAAACAACATTGATTCAAAGCAAAACAGCAGTTGGTAATTTTCTCAATACATCCCATATTTTTTATATAGAAAAATGGAAATGAAATGAAAATCTAAAGGACATATATAGTAAATGTGCTCAATGATTAAAGGGAAGTTAAATGAAAACAATGAACAACAACAAAAGAAATCAATGAACACATTGATCAGATATCTTAGTGATAGCTTGGCTTAATCTATTTTCATCCCTGTGTTTTTTGTTTTTATGGGGGGTCTGAAAAAAATAGAAGATGTGGATTACTTTCTTCTCTTCATTAGGAAAACTTTTAATATGATCATATGGCTACTGGGTATAATTGGATTAAATGGCAGAAGATATCCTCAGAGATAAAGTTTACACCAGAGTCAGTCTACCTAGATCTTTCCTTTTTTTTTTTTTCTTTCTTTCTTAATGTTGGCTCTCTTGATTAGAACAGCAGGGGTTCCCATGAAGAATGTTTGCAAGTTTATTAGTATAAATCATATTCTACATTTAGATTACTTTCAAAAACAAAGTAATGAATATGTATTCTTAGCTTTTAGTTACAAAGTTACCTATTTCTAAACATTTCAGTGCTTATCAATGAAAACATATTTATCAGGCACCTATTTTGTGTAAAGCCCTGTGCCACATCCTAGGCAAATATACAAAAAAAAAAAAAAGAAAAAAAAATAAGTAAGACAACTTTCTTTTAATTAACAGGTGTTTAATCTAATATAGGCACTTGGGCATGAACATGTGATCAAGAGAAGTTTCATAAGAAGCTTTATGTAATAACATCAGCAATTGCATAGACGTTATATTAAGTATTTTAAATAAAACATAACATTCTGTTGTTGTAGAAAACTATACCTTACTTCTTTGACTTCTCCATCAGTTGCAAGCATGACACTTGCCAGTACGAGTTGCAGTAATCAGACAATTCAGTTCAAATAACCTGCTATCCCATTCAGTAATATTTGGGGCAACATTAGATTTTGATCTGTGAGGTAAAATTATAGATCAAGTTGATGAAGAAAGCCTTTCCTGTAAACAATACTCTGTCATATTTCCTGGAAAACTTTGTTGGTTGCATTTTTACTTTTTAAAAAAATAAATCTAGAATTACTTCTCTAGAGGATCCCTTTATTCTCAGTCTGGGCCCGTGCCTCCTGAGAGTCTGTAGTGAGTTATAGCATGGAAGAGACTTCCTCTTATAACACAGCCATCTGGATTGTAGGAAATACAGAGATGCTGGCTTTCCCTTCTCCTTGCCATTCTCTATTGCAGCCCAGGGCTGTCTCTCCTCCAGTCACTTTTTATCCTGTTCCTCAGTATGGTTCATTCCCATATTCTTCTAATGATGGGATAAGACAGAGGCATTGTATTTTATGAAACAGGATCCAATCCATCCACTTTGCAGCTTTCTTCTTGAAACATTTAATAGACTCATTGCATTATATTTTTAGAGTCATCAAAATTCAGCCTAAAAATTAAAAATGAATATGCATGTATTAAAAAAAAAAAAAAGTGAAGCTCACAGAAGGTAATGTACCCCACCTCACAGACTGGCCTTGCATTGAAGAATTAAATTAGATCATAGTCATAAAGCTGCTTCAGTCCATAATCACTTTGTACTTTAAGCATGTTTAGCAGCTTGGTTAAGAAAGTAAACTGTGCAGGGGCACCTGGGGGGCTCAGTCAGTGAAGCATCTGCCTTTGGCTCAGGTCATGATCCTGAGGTCCTGGGATCAAGCCCCACATCAGCCTCCTTGCTCAGCGGGAAGTCTGCTTCTCCCTCTCCCTCTGCTACTCACCCCACTCATGCTCACACTCTCTCTCTCAAATAAATAAAATCTTGAGAGAGAGAGAGAGAGAGAGAGAGAGAGAAAGAAAGAAAGAAAGAAAGAAAGAAAGAAAGAAAAGTAAGCTGTGCAGTTTGACTGCTGGGTTTGAATGCTAGATCTGGCACTACTACTACTGTATAGTCTCGGGCAGCTAGTCAACCTTCCCATGCCTTGCTTCCTGTTCTGTATGATGAGGCTGATGTTAATACCTAACTCACAGAGTTAGAAGGACTTAATAAGTTATTATCTATGAAGTGTATGCAACAGTAATTGGGCCACTGTGTGTTTGCTTTTACTGGGCACCACATGAAAGAAAAACATCCCCAGTTATTGAAGATAGGGTTGAAAAAATTTTTTAAATATCTACCAGGGAAGCTATAAATATCTTTACTTCAGTCTTTGAGAGGGAAAGTAATTCTAAAAATTGAGAAAGAGAGATGAAAATGAGTTTTTGGAAAATGGGGTATTATTTAATGACTGCTGTCCAGAAATGTTATTGAATGCCAATTTGTATAGAGTGCTTGGAGATGTATGGAATTGCAATAGAAGATTTGCAGTTTATTTGGAGGCATCTTATTAAATAAATTTTTAGGTGCTGCCTAAAGATGTTTTATGTTTGCTTTTGAAAAATTTAATCAACTTGGGGTGCCTGGGTGACTCAGTCACTTAAGCATCTGCCTTTGGCTCAGGTCATAATCCCAGGCTTCTGGGATCCAGTCCTAGGGGTCCCTGCTCAGACAGGAAGTCTGCTTCTCCCTCTCCCTCTCTCCCTCCCTCCCCACTCACCCTCTCTTTCCCTCTCTCAAATAAATAAATAAAATCTTTAAAGAAAGAAAAAAAAATAATCAACTTGATAATTTGGACTAAAATATTTTTGGACCAAGATAGGACATACAATACTCTTAAAACAATTACTTGGTAGATGTTTAAGAAATGATCTTGATGATGGTGATGCTGATAATATTGATGTAAATATCATGATTACTTGCATTTTTTATTAAGAAGAAAATGAGGCACCTGGCTGGGTCAGTTAGTTAAGTGCCCAACTCTTGATTTGGACTCAAGATCAGGTCATGATCTTGCGGTCCTGGGATTGAGTCCTGCCTCGGACTCCTGCCTGAGTGCTCGGTATGGAGTCTGCTTCAGATTCTCTCTCCCTCTCCCTCCTGCTCTCTCGCTCTCTCTTTCAAATAAATAAATAAAATCTTTAAAAAAAAGGAAGAAAAAATGATATCTCTTGTTTCTAGTTGAGTGACTGTGGGTGACAGTGATTAAAGCTATTAATGACTTCAAAAACCCTTGGTTAATGTTCACTGAGGGCTAGTTTTTGAAGGAAGTATGTCAAAATGAATAGAAGGGAAACAGTATGCACATTAAAAGAAGGGAAGAAGGCAGGAAAGAAGGCAGGAAAGAAGAGAAAAGCGTTCTAATCATAAAACGAGGATTCTTACTGATAAAGAAGTGAGTCTTTCTGTACCTGAGGGAGTGGGGCTTAGGGATAGTTAAACATGTACATACTTAGTGAATCCTTATCTTTTAAATACAGTACTTCCACCATTAAGGGTCAGAATAAGACTTGGCAGGGCATGGTGGAGGTGCCCCTATGGTGCTTGGAGAGACAAGGCTGCTGTGGTCCTGGGCACTGAGGGTCCGGGCTCAGACTGCTTGCCTCTTAGTACAGAAAGACTGTCTGATCCTGGGTCCCAGGCACTTCTCGTGTTACCATCTTGTATCATGCTTTCTAATTTTAATTTCAGTTGTGACAGTTGACTCAACTGTCTCAATGCACTTTTGTTATTACAGGGCCTTGAGGAGTCTGGTTTTTCCCAACACCACACAGTTTTAGCACGTATGTAAGACCAGAACTGCATCTGATGGTATCTACACTGGTGCTGAGCACAGCGTACAGATTTGGCGAATCACTGTGTCATACACCGGAAAGGAATGAGACGTTGTGTGTCTGTGACACTTCAAACACATAAATAAGTAATTTTTTTTTTTTTAAAAAGACTGGGACCATCTCTGAGCAAATAGAGAAACATAAGCCATGAATGTATTATCTTCAAATCTGCTGCAGGGCTTTGCTACAGAGGAATGGGCTTTCTGAAAGACCTGCTTGAGTGACGTTTTATTACAGGGTCAGGAGAGATGCTCGTAATAATGAAAGCGTGTAAGTGGTCATAAATGGCCGATGTTCACTAGAGGCGTGTGCCAATATGTGGTGAAATGCCACAGACACAACTCACAAATGTGGTAAAATGCCTGTACTTAAAGGAAGAGTAAAAAATGAGAACTTCAGAATTAAGTTAATCATAAAATTACTCCCCCAAAATTGTTTTGCTTAATGGGAAAACATATTAGGGATTTCTGTTTGCATCTAACATGCTCTGGGATACATTACTGTCCTTGTTTCTAGTTCTGTGTTTCTATTTGGCTTAACTGCAGACAAAGATGAATATTTTTTACAAGCTTTCTTCCTCTCTGTTGATCAAACTTAAAATATGGTATAGATTCTGAACCACTCAGAAGAAAGTATCTGAGAATTGGGGTTAGGTGAACAAGAATATTAAGGAGCTCATGGAAAGGGACAGGACAGAAAGCAAAAACTCAATGAAGATTTTATTTATTCACTTGAGACAGAGAGATATAGAGAGAGAAGGAACATGAGCAGGAACAGAGGCAGAGGGAGAGGGAGAAGCAGGCTCCCTGCTAAGCAGGGAGCTGATAGGGGACTCAATCCAAGACCCTGGGAACATGACCTGAGCCGTAGGCAGATGCTTCACCGACTGAGCCACCCAGGTGCCCACAAAATGTCAATTTTTTTAAGAAAATAAAATAGCCGTGACTTTAGAATAACCGGTTTATGGAAGCTAGGAAGGACGATGTCAACAATGTGTTTAAACAAAGAAATAATTTAGATTCTCTGCTGATAAGTACTTGGGGAGAAGAAGCCGATACTCTGTTGAAAGAAAACTCAGTTTCAGTAAAGGAAAATACTATGGAGAAAAGTTGATGCATCTCGAGTTCGGTAAGTGAACAGTAGCGTGATAGTGAGAAATTTAAATGGAATTTCTCCTACAAAGTCAGAGATTCAAACCTGAAGCTTAAGTAAGAGAAAGTGTTAAACTATAGCTCTCTGGGGTTGCAGGGATCAGCTTTCTTTGCTATTTCCTCTCTCCTGGCAAATGCAGGAAGGGGGAGAGGACTGCTTCTTTCCCAGGCCTCCTTGCCTTTAGCATTTGTGAATTCAGGGAGTTGCTCATTGGTCAGGAAAATGCAGGAAAGAGATATGCAAATGCTGCTGGTATTTGCATATTTTCTCCTCTAATTTTTAAGTAGAGGAAATTAGGAGCTTCTCCAAAATTAAAGACAGAAATACTTCCAAAAATGTTTTTGAAAGAATCCTTTGAGCAAGAGCAGCACAGATTAAGGACATTAAAACTGTTTAATGGGACCCTGCAAGCAGCAAAATTTGAATAATGTGTTGTTTCTCAGCAACTATAGTGGCAATCATATGAAAGCAAAGTGTGCAAAATCTCATTTATATAATAAAGGAATACAACGGTGTTGGAAAATTAGAGTGTAGAGGGCATTCATAGTTTCATATTTTGATGTTATAAGTTCAAAATTTATTTCCTGACATATCCTTGGATTTGAAATAAATCCATCCATCAGGCATCTTAAAAGCCTCAGGAAGGATGGGTGATAAGGAGAAATCGATGGAAATGTGATGGAGCTATGTTTAGTTTACATTTTTCCATCTATAATGTGTAGATGAACTCAGTTGTTTTCAATTCATCTGATGTTATAGGAAGGCATAATATTGCAAATCAGAACACGATGTTGTAATCCCACACATCTGATTGCATTACATTTGGGCTCTTAGTCCTCAGTGTACCTGCTACACAGTGTGTGGTCTGGTGAATTCTAACCACACTGTTTTTAAAGAGGACAGTTCGTAATACTGGGATGCATTCCTGAATACAGTAAGGATAAATGCTAATTTGATGTGAAGTGTTAAGGAAAATTGTCCAAATTCTGGAAATAAGACAAAAAGAAAAGTACAACCTGTTTTTTTCATCATCACCTGAAGGCATATTTTAATAGGCCTTCCTATTATTTAACTCTTTGGGATAATTTATCTGCTTTCAATCTGCTTTCTTCTAATTGAGTATGCCTTAGAAATTGTGAAGTTAAATGTTAATTTGTAGATATCTTTCTGGTAGAACCATTGACCCCAAAGGCAACAATTTTGATGTCCTGTAGCACATTATCTAGTTCTGTATTTAATCTAGGAGTCTCATTTTCACATAGATTTTTAAATGCCTTTACATACTGGGTTTCTCAAATGTTCTTAGACACATCTTTACCATCTTCCTGTTTCTCTCATTAATGATGTTATAAATATATGACATTAGTGCTTTCTACATATTAAGTGGAAATCGTGTTTTCAGTTTTTGAAAATCTCCTTTGATAGAGCTTCATTTGGTTTGTGGCTGAGAAGGTAGAGTTTGAGGAACTGATAAATCAATGTCCCGAAAAACCGTCAAGAAATGTCAAGCTTCCAAAATGGTGGTTAGTTCCATTTTCCTGAAACCTCAAGTGATTAATCATGAGAAGACAAGTCGAGCAATGACAGGAAGAGTATGAACTGCAGTTTTGCCGCAGGGGACACCTGGGGTGATGGGTGTCATAGGAGCATTCTTATCAAGGATCCTTCACCTGCTGGCAGAGCTGGAGAGGCCTGTTAGGATCCTCCAGGCAGATCCCTCCTCCCTTCCTGGCATTAGCCCATCAGACCCATCAGCACCCAGCCCTGCTTTTCCCACCGCAGGCCTGCCTGGTGGCTGCCGGGAAGGCCGGACCAGTGGAAAGATGGAGCTGCCTCAGCAAACCTCCGTGGGTTTAAGCTGTTGAGACTTAAACTGTTTTTCAAATTTTGCCTTCAACTACTACTCGAAAATACTGGTCTCCTACTTCAACGAAGAGAGCAACTATTCTGTTTTATTCACCTTGGAATCTACAGCAACTATTACAGAAGTCACTGAGAAAATATTTGGTGACCGAATAAATGAGTGATCGTTCTGCAGGAAGTTGAGATTAATGAGGCCGTTGAGGGGAACTACTCCTGATTATGGAGAAAGCAGGAGGGGCTGTGGTGCTAATTTCATCAAGGACTAAACTTCAGGGACAAAAAAGTGCCATGCATTTTGGAACTGATAGATTTAAATTCAAATCTAGTTATGCTTTTTACTGGCTGGGTCAACATGAGCAGCTGCATTAACCCCTCTAGGACTGTTTCCTACTCCCAGATAATAGGGGAAGTATTGTGCACCATTGAAATGTGCTGTTTGTATTAGATAGTCCTATTCTTACTTGATAATATTCCAACATAACATTGTGATAGCATAGATCTTTAATTTTATCAAAAAGTATTTATTTACTTCTTAATATGCACTGACCCCAGTAATTTTTTCTGTTAGTATTCTTTCCAGTTGGAAGCATTGTTTTCTCTCAAGATGCTGATCATTTTAAGGGGCCCTTATATAGATCTCTCTACAACCGTCTATGGACTGCTATCACTTGCTCTATTAATTAACATACATAAGATTAATCAAGTGATGTCATAGCTTACAAAATAATGCTTTGGGTTAGTAGTTCCTCATTTACATGGATGGGAGAATGGTGTGGCAATCTGGGTACAACATCTGTTTCTCAGTGACAAACCAGAAATAATTCTTTAGATTTCAGTGACGCCAGTCACTACCACAGGGGTGTCTGTCCTTTCATACAGAGGAGGACCTTCTTACTGAGAGATATCCAGAAGGTTGAGCTGTAAGAAAGATCAAAGGTCAGTCATATTGCTAGTAGGGAAAAAACCAAACCAAACCTGCTGATTTCAGAATAAGTTTCTGATGTAGCATCTCTTGGGGTCCTGTTTCCAGAGATTATGACTTATATTTCTAACATGTGACCCGCATATTGGTGAAATTGTGGGCTTTATCAATATCCAGCCATAAGTAAGCGTGGTGTAGCTCTCCCAGTGCCCATCTTTGTACAGAGAAAAGACATCTTTGAAAAAAAATAAATAACCTCAAATAAGCTGACTTGATGTATGAAGGAAGATATCATTTATTTCTAATTTGTTCCCCACCTATTCTTTTTTTCTACTTCTGCAGCAGTGGAGTTCGATGGTAGCATCATGAGGATAAAAACCAAATGCGTCCATTGAAAGAAAATTTGTCAGTGTATCTCTTACCTCACCTGGATTTGTGAGAGAATTTTAATTTAGTAGGTGAAAGGTAGCTCAAACTTTGCAGCTATCAGCTGGATATTGAGACCTATTGAGACCAACACCAAATCATTCGCCTTCATTTCTTTTTAAAAATCTGATGGTATTCTCAAAATAAAAGTACTAATTTGTAGAATTTGCCAATTTTCCTGGTGTCAGTGCTCCATTGCTGCTGAAGACTAGCTGTTGCTGACTTGCCATCACTGAATGTGTTTTGGTAATAGCTGGGTACGAACTCTTAGGGGCTGGAAAGCCCACAGCTCCAGCATTCTCCTCCTACTATAAGGTTGTTTGTGCAAAGAAGCATTATGTTTACTTCTTCTTTGCTTGGAATTGAGTTAAATATATTTGGCTAGCTTAAAATGATTAATTTTCCAGAATTAACTACAAAGGAAATTAGGATGAGATTCAGGCTCTCACAAAGCTAAAAAATAAACCAAAGTAAACATACAATATCTCACCCATCATGGAGAAATAGATCCCTCTTCTCTGTGTTTTGCTTGACTTATTCAAGGCCCTACGTGGATTTTTTTTTTTTTTTAAGAGTATCATGACTTAAGACAAAGACAAAAATGCAGTTGTTCTTCCATGGATGTCTGATGATGTAAAGAATATAGCCATACAAACAGAATTGTTAGAACTGCAGAATCCAGAGGGATCCCCAACCAGTATTTGGATCTGAAGTCATTCCTAATGGTCACACACACACACTGACTTCCAGTAGCTTGAGAGAACCAGGAAAGGCTGGCCAGGATTTTGCTTCATTGTTGTGTGTCTGTCTCTGTGGAGTGGTTCTACTCTAAGGATGCTTCCCTTTGCTCTGCCTGTACCAAACCAGGGAGCTTTCTTACAAGCTTCCCCCAATACTGGCAATCAAACATCAAAAGTTGAAGCCACACACTCTTTGTCACAAGAATAGATGAAACTAAAATACATGAAAATGTGTTGTTCCACATCACACATACACACACACACACATAATGGAACAAGATAAATGAGAGGGAAGGAGTTGGAAAGTCATGAGATGAGCTCATTTTAATACAGGTAACTTCACTTGCTCAGGCTTTATTAAGAGGGAGGAGACGAGTTAACTTCTTTTTAATGTTCAGGTAATTATGGTGAGGAAACTGCTTTATTTTTAAATTTTTTTTAAAAAAGATTTTATTTATTCGTATGACGAGAGAGAAAGTACAAGCAGGAGGAGCGTAGGCAGAGGGAGAAGCAGACTCCCTGCTGAGCAGAGAGCCCGATGTGGGGCTCCATCCAGAGACCCTGAGATCATGACCTGAGCCAAAGGCAGATGCTTCACTGACTGAGCCACCCAGGCACCCTGAGGAACCTGTTTTCAAAGGAATACACAGGGCACCAGGGTGGCTCAGTCAGTGAAGTTTCTGACTTTGGCTCAGGTCCTGATCCCAGGGTCCAGGGATTGAATCCCACATTGGGCTCCCTGTTCAGTGGCGAGTCTGCTACTCCTGCTCCCTCTGCTCATCCTTGTGCTTGTTCTTTCTTTCTCTCTCTCAAGTGAATAAATAAAATCTAAAGAAAAGGAAGACATGGGTTGAGATACTCAATAATATTTTTTGGCAGTTTTAGAATTGATTTATTCACACTCATGAGTCATGTAAATACATCCCCAAGAAATGTTAACATAGTAAACCAGTGAAGGGAAACTCAAAGCCCTTTATCTTTCACTGATGCATACTGTATTCCCAGCACTGTTTTAGGGTCTGTGATTATAAAGAACTGCTCACGTGTTGTGTGAACCTTGCTACCGAGGAGCCAGGAGTCATGTGGCAAGAACATGTATCATTGTCACTGCAGAACCACAGGAGAATTTGAAGGATAAATATCAGTAGATGTGATCCTAAAAATAAAATGATAAAACCCAAATGCATCTACTGAGGTAGGATCTGTCACTGCATCTCTCACATGGATTTGTGAGTAAATTGTACTTGAATAGATAAAAAAATAGCAGGCGCACTCCACTGAGCTGCTCGTCAAGACCAGTATCAATGTTTTTGCTCTCCTCCAGCCTCAAAAAATGCTATTAACTGTCGAGTGTTAAGCACTCAGGAGAGTGTTTTGCCTGCATAAAGAGAAAATTGTCTATCTCAGTGTCAGAAGAGGAAAATATCTATTATCCAAACATCAAACATTGGATTTGCTTTTTTTATCCATGGAAGGCTGCAGTTTTAAAAAATGCATTCACAATACTTGAAGACAGCATTGTTAGAATGACAAAGCACTGAATTCAAGTCATACATCAAAGCCAGATTTTTCTGTTGCTTTCTACTTTCTCTTACTAAGTTGGGCTTAAATAAATAAAGCAGACCACATTCAGATATGTCCAGAATTTTCTATGTTAATGTCTGAATTGTATCCCTTCGAAATTCATAGGTTGAAACCCTAGTCCCCTGCACCTCAGAATGTGACCTTATTTGGGAATAGGTTGTTACAGAAGATGAAGTCTTACTGGTGTGCTCATAAAAAGGGAAATTTGGGCACAAACTGTTACACAGGGGAATGGAGTGTGAAGGTGAAGGCAGAGATTCGGGTGAAGCATTATCTATGAGACAACACCAAAAGTTGTTAGTACGCCACCAGAAGCTAATCTCCAGACCTTGGAAGGGGTGAACCCTGGTAAGACCTGATCTTGGATTTCTAAACCCTAGGACTGTAGGGCACTCAGTTGGGTTCTAGGCCACCCAATTTGCTCTGATACTGTAGCTCTAGAAAGCTAATACACCTATAAACCGTGCACTTATAAATCAATGTCATCTTCAAAATTAGTCCATACTATCTTTGACTTCATGCTGTAATTTTTAACTTAAAAAAGTTGCGAGAGAGGAGTCAAGATGGCAGAGAAGTAGCAGGCTGAGACTACTTCAGGTAGCGGGAGATCAGCTAGATAGCTTATCTAAAGATTGCAAACACCTACAAATCCAACGGGAGATCGAAGAGAAGAAGAAGAGCAATTCTAGAAACAGAAAATCAACCACTTTCTGAAAGGTAGGACTGGCGGAGAAGTGAATCCAAAGCAACAGGAAGATAGACCGCGGGGGGAGGGGCCGGCTCCTGGCAAGCGGCGGAGCAACGGAGCACAAAATCGGGACTTTTAAAAGTCTGTTCCGCTGAGGGACATCGCTCCAGAGGCTTAACCGGGGTGAAGCCCGTGCGGGGTCAGCATGGCCTCAGGTCCCGCAGGGTCACAGAAGGATAGGGGGTGTCTGAGTGTCGCAGAGCTTACAGGTTTTAGAACGAGGAAGCCGGCTACAGAGACAGAGCCGAGGAGTGAGCTCTAAACTCGGGGTACCTTGAACCAGTCGCAGGCTCGGTCAGCTCGGAGCGCGGCCGGAGGCCAGGGTGACGGGAGTAATTGGGCGCTGTTCTCTGAGGGCGAACTGAGGAGTGGGGCCACGGGCTCTCGGCTCCTCCGGGCCGGAGACTGGGAGGCCGCCATCTTCATTCCCGTCCTCCGGAACTCTACGGAAAGCGCTCAGGGAACAAAAGCTCCGGAAAGCAAACCCGAGCGGATTACTCAGCCCGGCCCCTGGTAAGGGCGGTGCAACTCCGCCTGGGGCAAAGACACTTGAGAATCACTACAACAGGCCCCTCCCCCAGAAAAGCAACAAGAAATCCAGCCAGAACCAAGTTCACCTACTAAGTAGTGCAGTTTCAATACGAAGTAGAGCAGCGGAATTCCAGAGGAGGAGGAAGCAAGCACGGAACTCATGGCTTTCTCCCCATGATTCTTTAGCCTTGCAGTTAATTTTTTTTTTCCTTTTTCAATTTTTTTCCTCTTCTTCTGCTAAATTTTTTAAACTTTTACCCTTTTCTTTTTTAACGTTTTTTAACTAGTTTATCTAATATGTTTTTTCCTTTTTATATTTTTTCTTTATTCATTTTCTTCTTTTAATTGTTTCTTTTTTTTTTTTTTTTCTTTCTGAACCTCTTTTTATCCCCTTTCTCCCCCCTCATGATTTGGGATCTCTTCTGATTTGGTTAAAGCATATTTTCCTGGGGTTGTTGCCATCCTTCTAGTATTTTACTCGCTCCTTCATATACTCTTATTTGGACAAAATGACAAGGCGGAAGAATTCACCACAAAAAAAAAAAAAAGAACAAGAGGCAGTAATGAGGCTAGGGACGTCATCAATACAGACATTGGTAATATGTCAGATCTAGAGTTCAGAATGACGATTCTCAAGGTTTTAGCCGGGCTCGAAAAAG
This sequence comes from Enhydra lutris kenyoni, assembly GCF_002288905.1. Lineage (NCBI taxonomy): Eukaryota > Metazoa > Chordata > Mammalia > Carnivora > Mustelidae > Enhydra > Enhydra lutris. Next base: position 11,111,468 of record NW_019154096.1, on the reverse strand, counting down.
GCATGGAAGATATTAGAGAAACCCTCTCGGAGATATACAAGCCCTTTCTGGAGAAATAAAAGAACTAAAATCTAACCAAGTTGAAATAAAAAAAGCTATTAATGAGGTGCAATAAAAAATGGAGGCTCTCACTGCTAGGATAAATGAGGCAGAAGAAAGAATTAGCAATATAGAAGACCAAATGACAGAGAATAAAGAAGCTGAGCAAAAGAGGGACAAACAGCTACTGGACCACGAGGGGAGAATTCGAGAGATAAGTGACACCATAAGACGAAACAACATTAGAATAATTGGGATTCCAGAAGAAGAGGAAACAGAGAGGGGAGCAGAAGGCGTACTGGAGAGAATTATTAGAGAGAATTTCCCCAATATGGCAAAGGGAACAAGCATCAAAATCCAGGAGGTTCAGAGAACTCCCCTAAAAATCAATAAGAATAGGTCCACACCCTGTCACCTAATAGTAAAATTTACAAGTCTTTTTTTTTTTTTTTAAAGATTTTATTTATTTATTTGACAGAGAGAAATCACAAGTAGGCAGAGAGGCAGGCAGAGAGAGAGGAGGAAGCAGGCTCCCCGCTGAGCAGAAAGCCCGACACGGGGCTCGAACCCAGGACCTGGGATCACGACCTGAGCTGAAGGCAGTGGCTTAACCCACTGAGCCACCCAGGCGCCCCAAAATTAACAAGTCTTAGTGACAAAGAGAAAATCCTGAAAGCAGCCTGGAACAAGAAGTCTGTAACATAAAATGGTAAAAATATTAGATTGGCAGCAGACTTATC